>NC_090941.1:1149353628-1149953628 GCF_040938575.1 Ambystoma mexicanum | reverse complement strand
CCCTGGAAATGATGGCAGCGCAGCATGGTACAAACACAAATATCAAAATAGAACTATTCCCCTACTGTCTACAAAACCAAGGAACTACTTCACCTTTGTTTTTTTCCACTTCACATTAAAAAAGAGAAAGACGTCCTTTGTTGGCCCTTTTTACGCACTACCATTCGGTTTACACATTTCATCCTGTTGAGTCTCCCAGTCGGCAAGAGCTATATATTTGGGTGGGTGATCCCTATGAAGTCAATGGAAATAGAGAAGGTGTTAGAACGGTGAGGGTTGTGTGCTGCTAGTGTCTTCCCCTTGAAGTCCATAGAGGGCATGGCCTTGACTAGGGGGGTGTCGAAACGGCCGAAAAGTTGCTCAGCAGAAACAATGCAGAATTCTGGGCAAATTCTGCCACTTCGCCTGCTCTGCCCACACAGAGAAATTGCCAATTTCAGGCTTTTTCTCCCTGAAATTCTGTTTTTTATGGGAAATTTTGTTTTTTGGTGGCCCCAAAAAGATTCAGACTGAAAACAGACAGTTTGTGAAAAAAACACCATTTCAGATGGTTTGCCAGAAGACGTTTATTTTTTCCAGGAAATGTTGTTTTAGCGGTCAAAAACATGATATTTCAGGGAAAAAGCACATTTCAGGAAGCAAAATCTGCAGAGAAAATTGGCACAACAGCTAAAAAAAGTCCCTGCAGGCAGAACAGAGCTGGAGGCGAATTTAGGCAATATAGTTCCACCAGCAGTGAGGATAACTTTGCCCACCCCTAGCCTTGACTAGGGGACTGAAAATGAATCTACAGGGACTGGCCACAAAGTCCATATGAGGGTGGTGTGTCAGGAGCTATGCTTTTTCCTTTCTTATTGGTGTTTCTGTTTTCACACCTTAACCTACCTGTTTTCACTGCAGTTTCTGGGCCCTATTTTTCACATCTTCTGTTTTTGAGCCCAGCCGCAGGCCTCAGAGAAGGCCAGTGCACCTTGAGGCCTGAAGGCTCCGTCCAGCAGTAGCAGGGTCCCAGGGCTTCTGAAAAGCAGCAGAGGCCCTGTGAGGAGTGGCCTCGAGCGATCAGGCGGGCTCCTGCGAGCCACCTCCACTGGCCTGGGTCCTGTTCCTGGGGCTCCCAGCTCTGTCTGCCTCGACCTCTCCATGCCCCCTGCTCCAGGGCTCACCTGCTGCCGTCGCCGTGCCAACGGAACCCTCAGGCAGGCAGGCAGAGCATTGTGAAATGACAGCCTCCCCTCCCCCGCTGCCGGGGCCTGGGCCCAGGGCTGGGAGCTTGCAAGGCAAAGGCACACCTCAGCTCAGCTTCTCCTGAGCTGCTCCAGAGCTCGACCCCTCAGGGCCCCGGGGCCCCAGGGCTGGTGGTGAGAGCCAGGAAGGGCGATTTATTGGAAGGTCCTTTCCTTCTTGGTGACTCCTACAAACCATTTTAAGCTCTGTACATATACAAAAGCAACATGTGTCATGCCATTTGGGACATGCTGTTCACATGTCTAGCTCCACTAAAACCCTCCTCAGCATATTTCCGAGCCATCAAGGATGAACCAAGAAAAGTGCAGGGCCCTGACAAATCTGCTTCACCGGCACAGCTTTAACAGACATCTGAGTGTCACACTACATGACCGGTCCAGGCCAGGGCAACAGCAGGGGAAGCTTCACGCACACAGTGCTACAGCAGGGGCTTCCCTCCTACTGAACGGGTGCAGCAGGACAAACTCCTGTCACAGAGAATGGGCGCAACCTCACTGCAAGCTTCATTCACACATGGTCTGGCTAAAGACAGCGAATCAAGCCTCCTACATTGGGCACACTGCACTTTAAAGGGTTAGGCATTGGACAGCAGAGCTATCCCTCTGCCTCGCACATACTGGAGACCCTGAAGGGCCTCCTCCAGATTGCATTGTTACTGGATCGCCGACCTATCCCCCTGCCCCAAACCTCTCCCATTTACTCTGTCAACATGCTTCTCCTTACCTTCCTGCAAATACAGCACCCCTCTAGGCCCAACGGGTGGAACACCAAGCTTCATGGGGCACTTGAAGGTATCCAGTCTCCACCTTTTATCTGTCCTGCTCCTCATTTCACCATGAAGAACCACTGGCAGCATTTCAGCATCATTTTGAAACTGAAGTTATGGAACAGCTACAAAACCAGGGGAATGGCGGCAGGGGGATTTCATTCCATTTCATTCTGTCCTTTGGCTGTGTGCGCAGTGTCGGAAGAGTTTGAGGACTGCAGAAGACACCGGAACAGATTTCTGGGTGAAAGCGCCAGAGATTCTGGCCCCTGCCCCGATCGCCTTACAAACCCCTGGCGGGCAAATGCCCCGGGTGGACACTGAGCGCAGTACCTGAGGAAATTAGAGTGAGGTTTGACTCAGGGACAAGCCTGCCAACCTATGCACTATGGCAGCTGAATGGGGGCATGGGGTCCTCATGTCTCAGGGATCTGCTTCTCTTATCCAAAACATCTTTCCTCCCATCATCCTTAGCACCTAGCATATGGTAATGAGTGGAGCCCCTATACTTCCCCCTTTGCACATTTGTCAATTCCCAGATCTCTGTGGCAGACAGGGCAAATGTATCTATGTGAGAGAGAGAGAGGGAGCCAGAGAGAGTGAGAGAGAGAGAGGGAGCAGGCTCTGACAGTCACAATGAGAGAAAAGTGAAGTTGCATCCCCTCAAGCACTCCCCTGCACCCATCAACACAACAGCAAAGTTAGCTTGCATGTTCCCCGCTCTCCCCACTAACCTCACCCACCCACCCTCCCTCCTCTCTTTCAGGACTTGCAGAGTGCCTAGAGACCCTGGAAATGATGGCAGCGCAGCATGGTACAAACACAAATATCAAAATAGAACTATTCCCCTACTGTCTACAAAACCAAGGAACTACTTCACCTTTGTTTTTTTCCACTTCACATTAAAAAAGAGAAAGACGTCCTTTGTTGGCCCTTTTTACGCACTACCATTCGGTTTACACATTTCATCCTGTTGAGTCTCCCAGTCGGCAAGAGCTATATATTTGGGTGGGTGATCCCTATGAAGTCAATGGAAATAGAGAAGGTGTTAGAACGGTGAGGGTTGTGTGCTGCTAGTGTCTTCCCCTTGAAGTCCATAGAGGGCATGGCCTTGACTAGGCGGTGGTCGAAACGGCCGAAAATTTGCTCAGCAGAAACAATGCAGAATTCTGGGCAAATTCTGCCACTTCGCCTGCTCTGCCCACACAGAGAAATTGCCAATTTCAGGCTTTTTCTCCCTGAAATTCTGTTTTTTATGGGAAATTTTGTTTTTTGGTGGCCCCAAAAAGTTTCAGACTGAAAACAGACAGTTTGTGAAAAAAACACCATTTCAGATGGTTTGCCAGAAGACATTTATTATTTCCATGAAATGTTGTTTTAGCGCTCAAAAACATGATATTTCAGGGAAAAAGCACATTTCAGGAAGCAAAATCTGCAGAGAAAATTGGCACAACAGCTAAAAAAAAGTCCCTGCAGGCAGAACAGAGCTGGAGGCGAATTTAGGCAATATAGTTCCACCAGCAGTGAGGATAACTTTGCCCACCCCTAGCCTTGACTAGGGGACTGAAAATGAATCTACAGGGACTGGCCACAAAGTCCATATGAGGGTGGTGTGTCAGGAGCTATGCTTTTTCCTTTCTTATTGGTGTTTCTGTTTTCACACCTTAACCTACCTGTTTTCACTGTAGTTTCTGGGCCCTATTTTTCACATCTTCTGTTTTTGAGCCCAGCCGCAGGCCTCAGAGAAGGCCAGTGCACCTTGAGGCCTGAAGGCTCCGTCCACCAGTAGCAGGGCCCCAGGGCTTCTGACAGCAGCAGAGGCCCTGTGAGGAGTGGCCTCGAGCGATCAGGCGGGCTCCTGCGAGCCACCTCCACTGGCCTGGGTCCTGTTCCTGGGGCTCCCAGCTCTGTCTGCCTCGACCTCTCCATGCCCCCTGCTCCAGGGCTCACCTGCTGCCGTCGCCGTGCCAACGGAACCCTCAGGCAGGCAGGCAGAGCATTGTGAAATGACAGCCTCCCCTCCCCCGCCGCTGGGGCCTGGGCCCAGGGCTGGGAGCTTGCAAGGCAAAGGCACACCTCAGCTCAGCTTCTCCTGAGCTGCTACAGAGCTCGACCCCTCAGGGCCCCGGGGCCCCAGGGCTGGTGGTGAGAGCCAGGAAGGGCGATTTATTGGAAGGTCCTTTCCTTCTTGGTGACTCCTACAAACCATTTTAAGCTCTGTACATATACAAAAGCAACATGTGTCATGCCATTTGGGACATGCTGTTCACATGTCTAGCTCCACTAAAACCCTCCTCAGCATATTTCCGAGCCATCAAGGATGAACCAAGAAAAGTGCAGGGCCCTGACAAATCTGCTTCCCCGGCACAGCTTTAACAGACATCTGAGTGTCACACTACATGACCGGTCCAGGCCAGGGCAACAGCAGGGGAAGCTTCACTCACACAGTGCTACAGCAGGGGCTTCCCTCCTACTGAACGGGTGCAGCAGGACAAACTCCTGTCACAGAGAATGGGCACAACCTCACTGCAAGCTTCATTCACACATGGTCTGGCTAAAGACAGCGAATCTAGCCTCCTACATTGGGCACACTGCACTTTAAAGGGTTAGGCATTGGACAGCAGAGCTATCCCTCTGCCTCGCACATACTGGAGACCCTGAAGGGCCTCCTCCAGATTGCATTGTTACTGGATCGCCGACCTATCCCCCTGCCCCAAACCTCTCCCATTTACTCTGTCAACATGCTTCTCCTTACCTTCCTGCAAATACAGCACCCCTCTAGGCCCAACGGGTGGAACACCAAGCTTCATGGGGCACTTGAAGGTATCCAGTCTCCACCTTTTATCTGTCCTGCTCCTCATTTCACCATGAAGAACCACTGGCAGCATTTCAGCATCATTTTGAAACTGAAGTTATGGAACAGCTACAAAACCAGGGGAATGGCGGCAGGGGGATTTCATTCCATTTCATTCTGTCCTTTGGCTGTGTGCGCAGTGTCGGAAGAGTTTGAGGACTGCAGAAGACACCGGAACAGATTTCTGGGCGAAAGCGCCAGAGATTCTGGCCCCTGCCCCGATCGCCTTACAAACGCCTGGCGGGCTTTGCCCTGGCGGGCAAATGCCCCGGGTGGACACTGAGCGCAGTACCTGAGGAAATTAGAGTGAGGTTTGACTCAGGGACAAGCCTGCCAACCTATGCACTATGGCAGCTGAATGGGGGCATGGGGTCCTCATGTCTCAGGGATCTGCTTCTCTTATCCAAAACATCTTTCCTCCCATCATCCTTAGCACCTAGCATATGGTAATGAGTGGAGCCCCTATACTTCCCCCTTTGCACATTTGTCAATTCCCAGATCTCTGTGGCAGACAGGGCAAATGTATCTATGTGAGAGAGAGAGAGGGAGCCAGAGAGAGTGAGAGAGAGAGAGGGAGCAGGCTCTGACAGTCACAATGAGAGAAAAGTGAAGTTGCATCCCCTCAAGCACTCCCCTGCACCCATCAACACAACAGCAAAGTTAGCTTGCATGTTCCCCGCTCTCCCCGCTAACCTCACCCACCCACCCACCCACCCACCCTCCTCTCTTTCAGGACTTGCAGAGTGCCTAGAGACCCTGGAAATGATGGCAGCGCAGCATGGTACAAACACAAATATCAAAATAGAACTATTCCCCTACTGTCTACAAAACCAAGGAACTACTTCACCTTTGTTTTTTTCCACTTCACATTAAAAAAGAGAAAGACGTCCTTTGTTGGCCCTTTTTACGCACTACCATTCGGTTTACACATTTCATCCTGTTGAGTCTCCCAGTCGGCAAGAGCTATATATTTGGGTGGGTGATCCCTATGAAGTCAATGGAAATAGAGAAGGTGTTAGAACGGTGAGGGTTGTGTGCTGCTAGTGTCTTCCCCTTGAAGTCCATAGAGGGCATGGCCTTGACTAGGGGGTGGTCGAAACGGCCGTTAATTTGCTCAGCAGAAACAATGAAGAATTCTGGGCAAATTCTGCCACTTCGCCTGCTCTGCCCACACAGAGAAATTGCCAATTTCAGGCTTTTTCTCCCTGAAATTCTGTTTTTTATGGGAAATTTTGTTTTTTGGTGGCCCCAAAAAGTTTCAGACTGAAAACAGATAGTTTGTGAAAAAAACACTGTTTCAGATGGTTTGCCAGAAGACATTTATTTTTTCCATGAAATGTTGTTTTAGCGGTCAAAACATGATATTTCAGGGAAAAAACACATTTCAGGAAGCAAAATCTGCAGAGAAAATTGGCACAACAGCTAAAAAAAAGTCCCTGCAGGCAGAACAGAGCTGGAGGCGAATTTAGGCAATATAGTTCCACCAGCAGTGAGGATAACTTTGCCCACCCCTAGCCTTGACTAGGGGACTGAAAATGAATCTACAGGGACTGGCCACAAAGTCCATATGAGGGTGGTGTGTCAGGAGCTATGCTTTTTCCTTTCTTTCTGGTGTTTCTGTTTTCACACCTTAACCTACCTGTTTTCACTGCAGTTTCTGGGCCCTATTTTTCACATCTTCTGTTTTTGAGCCCAGCCACAGGCCTCAGAGAAGGCCAGTGCACCTTGAGGCCTGAATGCTTCCTCCACCAGTAGCAGGGTCCCAGGGCTTCTGACAGCAGCAGAGGCCCTGTGAGGAGTGGCCTCGAGCGATCAGGCGGGCTCCTGCGAGCCACCTCCACTGGCCTGGGTCCTGTTCCTGGGGCTCCCAGCTCTGTCTGCCTCGACCTCTCCATGCCCCCTGCTCCAGGGCTCACCTGCTGCCGTCGCCGTGCCAACGGAACCCTCAGGCTGGGCAGAGCATTGTGAAATGACAGCCTCCCCTCCCCCGCCGCTGGGGCCTGGGCCCAGGGCTGGGAGCTTGCAAGGCAAAGGCACACCTCAGCTCAGCTTCTCCTGAGCTGCTCCAGAGCTCGACCCCTCAGGGCCCCGGGGCCCCAGGGCTGGGGCTCAGAGCAGGAAAGGGCGTTTTATTGGAATGTCCTTTCCTTCTTGATGATTCCTACAAACCATTTTAAGCTCTGTACATATACAAAAGCAACATGTGTCATGCCATTTGGGACATGCTGTTCACATGTCTAGCTCCACTAAAACCCTCCTCAGCATATTTCCGAGCCATCAAGGATGAACCAAGAAAAGTGCAGGGCCCTGACAAATCTGCTTCACCGGCACAGCTTTAACAGACATCTGAGTGTCACACTACATGACCGGTCCAGGCCAGGGCAACAGCAGGGGAAGCTTCACGCACACAGTGCTACAGCAGGGGCTTCCCTCCTACTGAACGGGTGCAGCAGGACAAACTCCTGTCACAGAGAATGGGCGCAACCTCACTGCAAGCTTCATTCACACATGGTCTGGCTAAAGACAGCGAATCAAGCCTCCTACATTGGGCACACTGCACTTTAAAGGGTTAGGCATTGGACAGCAGAGCTATCCCTCTGCCTCGCACATACTGGAGACCCTGAAGGGCCTCCTCCAGATTGCATTGTTACTGGATCGCCGACCTATCCCCCTGCCCCAAACCTCTCCCATTTACTCTGTCAACATGCTTCTCCTTACCTTCCTGCAAATACAGCACCCCTCTAGGCCCAACGGGTGGAACACCAAGCTTCATGGGGCACTTGAAGGTATCCAGTCTCCACCTTTTATCTGTCCTGCTCCTCATTTCACCATGAAGAACCACTGGCAGCATTTCAGCATCATTTTGAAACTGAAGTTATGGAACAGCTACAAAACCAGGGGAATGGCGGCAGGGGGATTTCATTCCATTTCATTCTGTCCTTTGGCTGTGTGCGCAGTGTCGGAAGAGTTTGAGGACTGCAGAAGACACCGGAACAGATTTCTGGGCGAAAGCGCCAGAGATTCTGGCCCCTGCCCCGATCGCCTTACAAACGCCTGGCGGGCTTTGCCCTGGCGGGCAAATGCCCCGGGTGGACACTGAGCGCAGTACCTGAGGAAATTAGAGTGAGGTTTGACTCAGGGACAAGCCTGCCAACCTATGCACTATGGCAGCTGAATGGGGGCATGGGGTCCTCATGTCTCAGGGATCTGCTTCTCTTATCCAAAACATCTTTCCTCCCATCATCCTTAGCACCTAGCATATGGTAATGAGTGGAGCCCCTATACTTCCCCCTTTGCACATTTGTCAATTCCCAGATCTCTGTGGCAGACAGGGCAAATGTATCTATGTGAGAGAGAGAGAGGGAGCCAGAGAGAGTGAGAGAGAGAGAGAGGGAGCAGGCTCTGACAGTCACAATGAGAGAAAAGTGAAGTTGCATCCCCTCAAGCACTCCCCTGCACCCATCAACACAACAGCAAAGTTAGCTTGCATGTTCCCCGCTCTCCCCGCTAACCTCACCCACCCACCCACCCTCCTCTCTTTCAGGACTTGCAGAGTGCCTAGAGACCCTGGAAATGATGGCAGCGCAGCATGGTACAAACACAAATATCAAAATAGAACTATTCCCCTACTGTCTACAAAACCAAGGAACTACTTCACCTTTGTTTTTTTCCACTTCACATTAAAAAAGAGAAAGACGTCCTTTGTTGGCCCTTTTTACGCACTACCATTCGGTTTACACATTTCATCCTGTTGAGTCTCCCAGTCGGCAAGAGCTATATATTTGGGTGGGTGATCCCTATGAAGTCAATGGAAATAGAGAAGGTGTTAGAACGGTGAGGGTTGTGTGCTGCTAGTGTCTTTCCCTTGAAGTCCATAGAGGGCATGGCCTTGACTAGGGGGTGGTCGAAACGGCCGAAAATTTGCTCAGCAGAAACAATGCAGAATTCTGGGCAAATTCTGCCACTTCGCCTGCTCTGCCCACACAGAGAAATTGCCAATTTCAGGCTTTTTCTCCCTGAAATTCTGTTTTTTATGGGAAATTTTGTTTTTTGGTGGCCCCAAAAAGTTTCAGACTGAAAACAGACAGTTTGTGAAAAAAACACCATTTCAGATGGTTTGCCAGAAGACGTTTATTTTTTCCAGGAAATGTTGTTTTAGCGCTCAAAAACATGATATTTCAGGGAAAAAGCACATTTCAGGAAGCAAAATCTGCAGAGAAAATTGGCACAACAGCTAAAAAAAAGTCCCTGCAGGCAGAACAGAGCTGGAGGCGAATTTAGGCAATATAGTTCCACCAGCAGTGAGGATAACTTTGCCCACCCCTAGCCTTGACTAGGGGACTGAAAATGAATCTACAGGGACTGGCCACAAAGTCCATATGAGGGTGGTGTGTCAGGAGCTATGCTTTTTCCTTTCTTATTGGTGTTTCTGTTTTCACACCTTAACCTACCTGTTTTCACTGCAGTTTCTGGGCCCTATTTTTCACATCTTCTGTTTTTGAGCCCAGCCGCAGGCCTCAGAGAAGGCCAGTGCACCTTGAGGCCTGAAGGCTCCGTCCACCAGTAGCAGGGTCCCAGGGCTTCTGACAGCAGCAGAGGCCCTGTGATGAGTGGCCTCGAGCGATCAGGCGGGCTCCTGCGAGCCACCTCCACTGGCCTGGGTCCTGTTCCTGGGGCTCCCAGCTCTGTCTGCCTCGACCTCTCCATGCCCCCTGCTCCAGGGCTCACCTGCTGCCGTCGCCGTGCCAACGGAACCCTCAGGCAGGCAGGCAGAGCATTGTGAAATGACAGCCTCCCCTCCCCCGCCGCTGGGGCCTGGGCCCAGGGCTGGGAGCTTGCAAGGCAAAGGCACACCTCAGCTCAGCTTCTCCTGAGCTGCTCCAGAGCTCGACCCCTCAGGGCCCCGGGCCCCCAGGGCTGGTGGTGAGAGCCAGGAAGGGCGATTTATTGGAAGGTCCTTTCCTTCTTGGTGACTCCTACAAACCATTTTAAGCTCTGTACATATACAAAAGCAACATGTGTCATGCCATTTGGGACATGCTGTTCACATGTCTAGCTCCACTAAAACCCTCCTCAGCATATTTCCGAGCCATCAAGGATGAACCAAGAAAAGTGCAGGGCCCTGACAAATCTGCTTCACCGGCACAGCTTTAACAGACATCTGAGTGTCACACTACATGACCGGTCCAGGCCAGGGCAACAGCAGGGGAAGCTTCACGCACACAGTGCTACAGCAGGGGCTTCCCTCCTACTGAACGGGTGCAGCAGGACAAACTCCTGTCACAGAGAATGGGCGCAACCTCACTGCAAGCTTCATTCACACATGGTCTGGCTAAAGACAGCGAATCAAGCCTCCTACATTGGGCACACTGCACTTTAAAGGGTTAGGCATTGGACAGCAGAGCTATCCCTCTGCCTCGCACATACTGGAGACCCTGAAGGGCCTCCTCCAGATTGCATTGTTACTGGATCGCCGACCTATCCCCCTGC
Source organism: Ambystoma mexicanum (assembly GCF_040938575.1). NCBI lineage: Eukaryota > Metazoa > Chordata > Amphibia > Caudata > Ambystomatidae > Ambystoma > Ambystoma mexicanum. The sequence continues at coordinate 1,149,943,273 of NC_090941.1, read as the reverse complement.
CCCAAACCTCTCCCATTTACTCTGTCAACATGCTTCTCCTTACCTTCCTGCAAATACAGCACCCCTCTAGGCCCAACGGGTGGAACACCAAGCTTCATGGGGCACTTGAAGGTATCCAGTCTCCACCTTTTATCTGTCCTGCTCCTCATTTCACCATGAAGAACCACTGGCAGCATTTCAGCATCATTTTGAAACTGAAGTTATGGAACAGCTACAAAACCAGGGGAATGGCGGCAGGGGGATTTCATTCCATTTCATTCTGTCCTTTGGCTGTGTGCGCAGTGTCGGAAGAGTTTGAGGACTGCAGAAGACACCGGAACAGATTTCTGGGCGAAAGCGCCAGAGATTCTGGGCCCTGCCCCGATCGCCTTACAAACGCCTGGCGGGCTTTGCCCTGGCGGGCAAATGCCCCGGGTGGACACTGAGCGCAGTACCTGAGGAAATTAGAGTGAGGTTTGACTCAGGGACAAGCCTGCCAACCTATGCACTATGGCAGCTGAATGGGGGCATGGGGTCCTCATGTCTCAGGGATCTGCTTCTCTTATCCAAAACATCTTTCCTCCCATCATCCTTAGCACCTAGCATATGGTAATGAGTGGAGCCCCTATACTTCCCCCTTTGCACATTTGTCAATTCCCAGATCTCTGTGGCAGACAGGGCAAATGTATCTATGTGAGAGAGAGAGAGGGAGCCAGAGAGAGTGAGAGAGAGAGAGGGAGCAGGCTCTGACAGTCACAATGAGAGAAAAGTGAAGTTGCATCCCCTCAAGCACTCCCCTGCACCCATCAACACAACAGCAAAGTTAGCTTGCATGTTCCCCGCTCTCCCCACTAACCTCAACCCACCCTCCTCTCTTTCAGGACTTGCAGAGTGCCTAGAGACCCTGGAAATGATGGCAGCGCAGCATGGTACAAACACAAATATCAAAATAGAACTATTCCCCTACTGTCTACAAAACCAAGGAACTACTTCACCTTTGTTTTTTTCCACTTCACATTAAAAAAGAGAAAGACGTCCTTTGTTGGCCCTTTTTACGCACTACCATTCGGTTTACACATTTCATCCTGTTGAGTCTCCCAGTCGGCAAGAGCTATATATTTGGGTGGGTGATCCCTATGAAGTCAATGGAAATAGAGAAGGTGTTAGAACGGTGAGGGTTGTGTGCTGCTAGTGTCTTCCCCTTGAAGTCCATAGAGGGCATGGCCTTGACTAGGGGGTGGTCGAAACGGCCGAAAATTTGCTCAGCAGAAACAATGCAGAATTCTGGGCAAATTCTGCCACTTCGCCTGCTCTGCCCACACAGAGAAATTGCCAATTTCAGGCTTTTTCTCCCTGAAATTCTGTTTTTTATGGGAAATTTTGTTTTTTGGTGGCCCCAAAAAGTTTCAGACTGAAAACAGACAGTTTGTGAAAAAAACACCATTTCAGATGGTTTGCCAGAAGACGTTTATTTTTTCCAGGAAATGTTGTTTTAGCGGTCAAAAACATGATATTTCAGGGAAAAAGCACATTTCAGGAAGCAAAATCTGCAGAGAAAATTGGCACAACAGCTAAAAAAAAGTCCCTGCAGGCAGAACAGAGCTGGAGGCGAATTTAGGCAATATAGTTCCACCAGCAGTGAGGATAACTTTGCCCACCCCTAGCCTTGACTAGGGGACTGAAAATGAATCTACAGGGACTGGTCACAAAGTCCATATCAGGGTGGTGTGTCGGGAGCTATGCTTTTTCCTTTCTTATTGGTGTTTCTGTTTTCACACCTTAACCTACCTGTTTTCACTGCAGTTTCTGGGCCCTATTTTTCACATCTTCTGTTTTTGAGCCCAGCCGCAGGCCTCAGAGAAGGCCAGTGCACCTTGAGGCCTGAAGGCTCCGTCCACCAGTAGCAGGGTCCCAGGGCTTCTGACAGCAGCAGAGGCCCTGTGAGGAGTGGCCTCGAGCGATCAGGCGGGCTCCTGCGAGCCACCTCCACTGGCCTGGGTCCTGTTCCTGGGGCTCCCAGCTCTGTCTGCCTCGACCTCTCCATGCCCCCTGCTCCAGGGCTCACCTGCTGCCGTCGCCGTGCCAACGGAACCCTCAGGCAGGCAGGCAGAGCATTGTGAAATGACAGCCTCCCCTCCCCCGCCGCTGGGGCCTGGGCCCAGGGCTGGGAGCTTGCAAGGCAAAGGCACACCTCAGCTCAGCTTCTCCTGAGCTGCTCCAGAGCTCGACCCCTCAGGGCCCCGGGGCCCCAGGGCTGGTGGTGAGAGCCAGGAAGGGCGATTTATTGGAAGGTCCTTTCCTTCTTGGTGACTCCTACAAACCATTTTAAGCTCTGTACATATACAAAAGCAACATGTGTCATGCCATTTGGGACATGCTGTTCACATGTCTAGCTCCACTCAAACCCTCCTCAGCATATTTCCGAGCCATCAAGGATGAACCAAGAAAAGTGCAGGGCCCTGACAAATCTGCTTCACCGGCACAGCTTTAACAGACATCTGAGTGTCACACTACATGACCGGTCCAGGCCAGGGCAACAGCAGGGGAAGATTCACGCACACAGTGCTACAGCAGGGGCTTCCCTCCTACTGAACGGGTGCAGCAGGACAAACTCCTGTCACAGAGAATGGGCGCAACCTCACTGCAAGCTTCATTCACACATGGTCTGGCTAAAGACAGCGAATCAAGCCTCCTACATTGGGCACACTGCACTTTAAAGGGTTAGGCATTGGACAGCAGAGCTATCCCTCTGCCTCGCACATACTGGAGACCCTGAAGGGCCTCCTCCAGATTGCATTGTTACTGGATCGCCGACCTATCCCCCTGCCCCAAACCTCTCCCATTTACTCTGTCAACATGCTTCTCCTTACCTTCCTGCAAATACAGCACCCCTCTAGGCCCAACGGGTGGAACACCAAGCTTCATGGGGCACTTGAAGGTATCCAGTCTCCACCTTTTATCTGTCCTGCTCCTCATTTCACCATGAAGAACCACTGGCAGCATTTCAGCATCATTTTGAAACTGAAGTTATGGAACAGCTACAAAACCAGGGGAATGGCGGCAGGGGGATTTCATTCCATTTCATTCTGTCCTTTGGCTGTGTGCGCAGTGTCGGAAGAATTTGAGGACTGCAGAAGACACCGGAACAGATTTCTGGGCGAAAGCGCCAGAGATTCTGGCCCCTGCCCCGATCGCCTTACGAACGCCTTACAAACGCCTGGCGGGCAAATGCCCCGGGTGGACACTGAGCGCAGTACCTGAGGAAATTAGAGTGAGGTTTGACTCAGGGACAAGCCTGCCAACCTATGCACTATGGCAGCTGAATGGGGGCATGGGGTCCTCATGTCTCAGGGATCTGCTTCTCTTATCCAAAACATCTTTCCTCCCATCATCCTTAGCACCTAGCATATGGTAATGAGTGGAGCCCCTATACTTCCCCCTTTGCACATTTGTCAATTCCCAGATCTCTGTGGCAGACAGGGCAAATGTATCTATGTGAGAGAGAGAGAGGGAGCCAGAGAGAGTGAGAGAGAGAGAGGGAGCAGGCTCTGACAGTCACAATGAGAGAAAAGTGAAGTTGCATCCCCTCAAGCACTCTCCTGCACCCATCAACACAACAGCAAAGTTAGCTTGGATGTTCCCCGCTCTCCCCGCTAACCTCACCCACCCACCCACCCACCCACCCTCCTCTCTTTCAGGACTTGCAGAGTGCCTAGAGACCCTGGAAATGATGGCAGCGCAGCATGGTACAAACACAAATATCAAAATAGAACTATTCCCCTACTGTCTACAAAACCAAGGAACTACTTCACCTTTGTTTTTTTCCACTTCACATTAAAAAAGAGAAAGACGTCCTTTGTTGGCCCTTTTTACGCACTACCATTCGGTTTACACATTTCATCCTGTTGAGTCTCCCAGTCGGCAAGAGCTATATATTTGGGTGGGTGATCCCTATGAAGTCAATGGAAATAGAGAAGGTGTTAGAACGGTGAGGGTTGTGTGCTGCTAGTGTCTTCCCCTTGAAGTCCATAGAGGGCATGGCCTTGACTAGGGGGTGGTCGAAACGGCCGAAAATTTGCTCAGCAGAAACAATGCAGAATTCTGGGCAAATTCTGCCACTTCGCCTGCTTTGCCCACACAGAGAAATTGCCAATTTCAGGCTTTTTCTCCCTGAAATTCTGTTTTTTATGGGAAATTTTGTTTTTTGGTGGCCCCAAAAAGTTTCAGACTGAAAACAGACAGTTTGTGAAAAAAACACCATTTCAGATGGTTTGCCAGAAGACGTTTATTTTTTCCAGGAAATGTTGTTTTAGCGGTCAAAAACATGATATTTCAGGGAAAAAGCACATTTCAGGAAGCAAAATCTGCAGAGAAAATTGGCACAACAGCTAAAAAAAAGTCCCTGCAGGCAGAACAGAGCTGGAGGCGAATTTAGGCAATATAGTTCCACCAGCAGTGAGGATAACTTTGCCCACCCCTAGCCTTGACTAGGGGACTGAAAATGAATCTACAGGGACTGGCCACAAAGTCCATATGAGGGTGGTGTGTCAGGAGCTATGCTTTTTCCTTTCTTATTGGTGTTTCTGTTTTCACACCTTAACCTACCTGTTTTCACTGCAGTTTCTGGGCCCTATTTTTCACATCTTCTGTTTTTGAGCCCAGCCGCAGGCCTCAGAGAAGGCCAGTGCACCTTGAGGCCTGAAGGCTCCGTCCACCAGTAGCAGGGTCCCAGGGCTTCTGACAGCAGCAGAGGCCCTGTGAGGAGTGGCCTCGAGCGATCAGGCGGGCTCCTGCGAGCCACCTCCACTGGCCTGGGTCCTGTTCCTGGGGCTCCCAGCTCTGTCTGCCTCGACCTCTCCATGCCCCCTGCTCCAGGGCTCACCTGCTGCCGTCGCCGTGCCAACGGAACCCTCAGGCTGGGCAGAGCATTGTGAAATGACAGCCTCCCCTCCCCCGCCGCTGGGGCCTGGGCCCAGGGCTGGGAGTTTGCAAGGCAAAGGCACACCTCAGCTCAGCTTCTCCTGAGCTGCTCCAGAGCTCGACCCCTCAGGGCCCCGGGGCCCCAGGGCTGGTGGTGAGAGCCAGGAAGGGCGATTTATTGGAAGGTCCTTTCCTTCTTGGTGACTCCTACAAACCATTTTAAGCTCTGTACATATACAAAAGCAACATGTGTCATGCCATTTGGGACATGCTGTTCACATGTCTAGCTCCACTAAAACCCTCCTCAGCATATTTCCGAGCCATCAAGGATGAACCAAGAAAAGTGCAGGGCCCTGACAAATCTGCTTCACCGTCACAGCTTCAACAGACATCTGAGTGTCACACTACATGACAGGTCCGGCCGAGGGCGACAGCGGGGGAAGCTTCACTCACCCAGTGCTACAACAGGGGCTTCCCTCCTACTGAACGGGTGCAGCAGGACAAACTCCTGTCACAGAGAATGGGCGCAACCTCACTGCAAGCTTCATTCACACATGGTCTTGCTAAAGACAGCAAATCAAGCCTCCTACATTGGGCACACTGCACTTTAAAGGGTTAGGGATTGGAAGGCAGAGCTATCCCTCTGCCTCGCACATACTGGAGACCCTGAAGGGCCTCCTCCAGATTGCATTGTTACTGGATCGCCGACCTATCCCCCTGCCCCAAACCTCTCCCATTTACTCTGTCAACATGCTTCTCCTTACCTTCCTGCAAATACAGCACCCCTCTAGGCCCAACGGGTGGAACACCAAGCTTCATGGGGCACTTGAAGGTATCCAGTCTCCACCTTTTATCTGTCCTGCTCCTCATTTCACCATGAAGAACCACTGGCAGCATTTCAGCATCATTTTGAAACTGAAGTTATGGAACAGCTACAAAACCAGGGGAATGGCGGCAGGGGGATTTCATTCCATTTCATTCTGTCCTTTGGCTGTGTGCGCAGTGTCGGAAGAGTTTGAGGACTGCAGAAGCCACCGGAACAGATTTCTGGGCGAAAGCGCCAGAGATTCTGGCCCCTGCCCCGATCGCCTTACAAACCCCTGGCGGGCTTTGCCCTGGCGGGCAAATGCCCCGGGTGGACACTGAGCGCAGTACCTGAGGAAATTAGAGTGAGGTTTGACTCAGGGACAAGCCTGCCAACCTATGCACTATGGCAGCTGAATGGGGGCATGGGGTCCTCATGTCTCAGGGATCTGCTTCTCTTATCCAAAACATCTTTCCTCCCATCATCCTTAGCACCTAGCATATGGTAATGAGTGGAGCCCCTATACTTCCCCCTTTGCACATTTGTCAATTCCCAGATCTCTGTGGCAGACAGGGCAAATGTATCTATGTGAGAGAGAGAGAGGGAGCCAGAGAGAGTGAGAGAGAGAGAGGGAGCAGGCTCTGACAGTCACAATGAGAGAAAAGTGAAGTTGCATCCCCTCAAGCACTCTCCTGCACCCATCAACACAACAGCAAAGTTAGCTTGCATGTTCCCCGCTCTCCCCGCTAACCTCGAACACCCTCCTCTCTTTCAGGACTTGCAGAGTGCCTAGAGACCCTGGAAATGATGGCAGCGCAGCATGGTACAAACACAAATATCAAAATAGAACTATTCCCCTACTGTCTACAAAACCAAGGAACTACTTCACCTTTGTTTTTTTCCACTTCACATTAAAAAAGAGAAAGACGTCCTTTGTTGGCCCTTTTTACGCACTACCATTCGGTTTACACATTTCATCCTGTTGAGTCTCCCAGTCGGCAAGAGCTATATATTTGGGTGGGTGATCCCTATGAAGTCAATGGAAATAGAGAAGGTGTTAGAACGGTGAGGGTTGTGTGCTGCTAGTGTCTTTCCCTTGAAGTCCATAGAGGGCATGGCCTTGACTAGGGGGTGGTCGAAACGGCCGAAAATTTGCTCAGCAGAAACAATGCAGAATTCTGGGCAAATTCTGCCACTTCGCCTGCTCTGCCCACACAGAGAAATTGCCAATTTCAGGCTTTTTCTCCCTGAAATTCTGTTTTTTATGGGAAATTTTGTTTTTTGGTGGCCCCAAAAAGTTTCAGACTGAAAACAGACAGTTTGTGAAAAAAACACCATTTCAGATGGTTTGCCAGAAGACGTTTATTTTTTCCAGGAAATGTTGTTTTAGCGCTCAAAAACATGATATTTCAGGGAAAAAGCACATTTCAGGAAGCAAAATCTGCAGAGAAAATTGGCACAACAGCTAAAAAAAAGTCCCTGCAGGCAGAACAGAGCTGGAGGCGAATTTAGGCAATATAGTTCCACCAGCAGTGAGGATAACTTTGCCCACCCCTAGCCTTGACTAGGGGACTGAAAATGAATCTACAGGGACTGGCCACAAAGTCCATATGAGGGTGGTGTGTCAGGAGCTATGCTTTTTCCTTTCTTATTGGTGTTTCTGTTTTCACACCTTAACCTACCTGTTTTCACTGCAGTTTCTGGGCCCTATTTTTCACATCTTCTGTTTTTGAGCCCAGCCGCAGGCCTCAGAGAAGGCCAGTGCACCTTGAGGCCTGAAGGCTCCGTCCACCAGTAGCAGGGTCCCAGGGCTTCTGACAGCAGCAGAGGCCCTGTGAGGAGTGGCCTCGAGCGATCAGGCGGGCTCCTGCGAGCCACCTCCACTGGCCTGGGTCCTGTTCCTGGGGCTCCCAGCTCTGTCTGCCTCGACCTCTCCATGCCCCCTGCTCCAGGGCTCACCTGCTGCCGTCGCCGTGCCAACGGAACCCTCAGGCAGGCAGGCAGAGCATTGTGAAATGACAGCCTCCCCTCCCCCGCCGCTGGGGCCTGGGCCCAGGGCTGGGAGCTTGCAAGGCAAAGGCACACCTCAGCTCAGCTTCTCCTGAGCTGCTCCAGAGCTCGACCCCTCAGGGCCCCGGGGCCCCAGGGCTGGTGGTGAGAGCCAGGAAGGGCGATTTATTGGAAGGTCCTTTCCTTCTTGGTGACTCCTACAAACCATTTTAAGCTCTGTACATATACAAAAGCAACATGTGTCATGCCATTTGGGACATGCTGTTCACATGTCTAGCTCCACTAAAACCCTCCTCAGCATATTTCCGAGCCATCAAGGATGAACCAAGAAAAGTGCAGGGCCCTGACAAATCTGCTTCACCGGCACAGCTTTAACAGACATCTGAGTGTCACACTACATGACCGGTCCAGGCCAGGGCAACAGCAGGGGAAGCTTCACGCACACAGTGCTACAGCAGGGGCTTCCCTCCTACTGAACGGGTGCAGCAGGACAAACTCCTGTCACAGAGAATGGGCGCAACCTCACTGCAAGCTTCATTCACACATGGTCTGGCTAAAGACAGCGAATCAAGCCTCCTACATTGGGCACACTGCACTTTAAAGGGTTAGGCATTGGACAGCAGAGCTATCCCTCTGCCTCGCACATACTGGAGACCCTGAAGGGCCTCCTCCAGATTGCATTGTTACTGGATCGCCGACCTATCCCCCTGCCCCAAACCTCTCCCATTTACTCTGTCAACATGCTTCTCCTTACCTTCCTGCAAATACAGCACCCCTCTAGGCCCAACGGGTGGAACACCAAGCTTCATGGGGCACTTGAAGGTATCCAGTCTCCACCTTTTATCTGTCCTGCTCCTCATTTCACCATGAAGAACCACTGGCAGCATTTCAGCATCATTTTGAAACTGAAGTTATGGAACAGCTACAAAACCAGGGGAATGGCGGCAGGGGGATTTCATTCCATTTCATTCTGTCCTTTGGCTGTGTGCGCAGTGTCGGAAGAGTTTGAGGACTGCAGAAGACACCGGAACAGATTTCTGGGCGAAAGCGCCAGAGATTCTGGGCCCTGCCCCGATCGCCTTACAAACGCCTGGCGGGCTTTGCCCTGGCGGGCAAATGCCCCGGGTGGACACTGAGCGCAGTACCTGAGGAAATTAGAGTGAGGTTTGACTCAGGGACAAGCCTGCCAACCTATGCACTATGGCAGCTGAATGGGGGCATGGGGTCCTCATGTCTCAGGGATCTGCTTCTCTTATCCAAAACATCTTTCCTCCCATCATCCTTAGCACCTAGCATATGGTAATGAGTGGAGCCCCTATACTTCCCCCTTTGCACATTTGTCAATTCCCAGATCTCTGTGGCAGACAGGGCAAATGTATCTATGTGAGAGAGAGAGAGGGAGCCAGAGAGAGTGAGAGAGAGAGAGGGAGCAGGCTCTGACAGTCACAATGAGAGAAAAGTGAAGTTGCATCCCCTCAAGCACTCCCCTGCACCCATCAACACAACAGCAAAGTTAGCTTGCATGTTCCCCGCTCTCCCCACTAACCTCACCCACCCACCCACCCACCCACCCACCCTCCTCTCTTTCAGGACTTGCAGAGTGCCTAGAGACCCTGGAAATGATGGCAGCGCAGCATGGTACAAACACAAATATCAAAATAGAACTATTCCCCTACTGTCTACAAAACCAAGGAACTACTTCACCTTTGTTTTTTTCCACTTCACATTAAAAAAGAGAAAGACGTCCTTTGTTGGCCCTTTTTACGCACTACCATTCGGTTTACACATTTCATCCTGTTGAGTCTCCCAGTCGGCAAGAGCTATATATTTGGGTGGGTGATCCCTATGAAGTCAATGGAAATAGAGAAGGTGTTAGAACGGTGAGGGTTGTGTGCTGCTAGTGTCTTCCCCTTGAAGTCCATAGAGGGCATGGCCTTGACTAGGGGGTGGTCGAAACGGCCGAAAATTTGCTCAGCAGAAACAATGCAGAATTCTGGGCAAATTCTGCCACTTCGCCTGCTCTGCCCACACAGAGAAATTGCCAATTTCAGGCTTTTTCTCCCTGAAATTCTGTTTTTTATGGGAAATTTTGTTTTTTGGTGGCCCCAAAAAGTTTCAGACTGAAAACAGACAGTTTGTGAAAAAAACACCATTTCAGATGGTTTGCCAGAAGACGTTTATTTTTTCCAGGAAATGTTGTTTTAGCGGTCAAAAACATGATATTTCAGGGAAAAAGCACATTTCAGGAAGCAAAATCTGCAGAGAAAATTGGCACAACAGCTAAAAAAAAGTCCCTGCAGGCAGAACAGAGCTGGAGGCGAATTTAGGCAATATAGTTCCACCAGCAGTGAGGATAACTTTGCCCACCCCTAGCCTTGACTAGGGGACTGAAAATGAATCTACAGGGACTGGTCACAAAGTCCATATCAGGGTGGTGTGTCGGGAGCTATGCTTTTTCCTTTCTTATTGGTGTTTCTGTTTTCACACCTTAACCTACCTGTTTTCACTGCAGTTTCTGGGCCCTATTTTTCACATCTTCTGTTTTTGAGCCCAGCCGCAGGCCTCAGAGAAGGCCAGTGCACCTTGAGGCCTGAAGGCTTCCTCCACCAGTAGCAGGGTCCCAGGGCTTCTGACAGCAGCAGAGGCCCTGTGAGGAGTGGCCTCGAGCGATCAGGCGGGCTCCTGCGAGCCACCTCCACTGGCCTGGGTCCTGTTCCTGGGGCTCCCAGCTCTGTCTGCCTCGACCTCTCCATGCCCCCTGCTCCAGGGCTCACCTGCTGCCGTCGCCGTGCCAACGGAACCCTCAGGCAGGCAGGCAGAGCATTGTGAAATGACAGCCTCCCCTCCCCCGCCGCTGGGGCCTAGGCCCAGGGCTGGGAGCTTGCAAGGCAAAGGCACACCTCAGCTCAGCTTCTCCTGAGCTGCTCCAGAGCTCGACCCCTCAGGGCCCCGGGGCCCCAGGGCTGGTGGTGAGAGCCAGGAAGGGCGATTTATTGGAAGGTCCTTTCCTTCTTGGTGACTCCTACAAACCATTTTAAGCTCTGTACATATACAAAAGCAACATGTGTCATGCCATTTGGGACATGCTGTTCACATGTCTAGCTCCACTCAAACCCTCCTCAGCATATTTCCGAGCCATCAAGGATGAACCAAGAAAAGTGCAGGGCCCTGACAAATCTGCTTCACCGGCACAGCTTTAACAGACATCTGAGTGTCACACTACATGACCGGTCCAGGCCAGGGCAACAGCAGGGGAAGATTCACGCACACAGTGCTACAGCAGGGGCTTCCCTCCTACTGAACGGGTGCAGCAGGACAAACTCCTGTCACAGAGAATGGGCGCAACCTCACTGCAAGCTTCATTCACACATGGTCTGGCTAAAGACAGCGAATCAAGCCTCCTACATTGGGCACACTGCACTTTAAAGGGTTAGGCATTGGACAGCAGAGCTATCCCTCTGCCTCGCACATACTGGAGACCCTGAAGGGCCTCCTCCAGATTGCATTGTTACTGGATCGCCGACCTATCCCCCTGCCCCAAACCTCTCCCATTTACTCTGTCAACATGCTTCTCCTTACCTTCCTGCAAATACAGCACCCCTCTAGGCCCAACGGGTGGAACACCAAGCTTCATGGGGCACTTGAAGGTATCCAGTCTCCACCTTTTATCTGTCCTGCTCCTCATTTCACCATGAAGAACCACTGGCAGCATTTCAGCATCATTTTGAAACTGAAGTTATGGAACAGCTACAAAACCAGGGGAATGGCGGCAGGGGGATTTCATTCCATTTCATTCTGTCCTTTGGCTGTGTGCGCAGTGTCGGAAGAATTTGAGGACTGCAGAAGACACCGGAACAGATTTCTGGGCGAAAGCGCCAGAGATTCTGGCCCCTGCCCCGATCGCCTTACGAACGCCTTACAAACGCCTGGCGGGCAAATGCCCCGGGTGGACACTGAGCGCAGTACCTGAGGAAATTAGAGTGAGGTTTGACTCAGGGACAAGCCTGCCAACCTATGCACTATGGCAGCTGAATGGGGGCATGGGGTCCTCATGTCTCAGGGATCTGCTTCTCTTATCCAAAACATCTTTCCTCCCATCATCCTTAGCACCTAGCATATGGTAATGAGTGGAGCCCCTATACTTCCCCCTTTGCACATTTGTCAATTCCCAGATCTCTGTGGCAGACAGGGCAAATGTATCTATGTGAGAGAGAGAGAGGGAGCCAGAGAGAGTGAGAGAGAGAGAGGGAGCAGGCTCTGACAGTCACAATGAGAGAAAAGTGAAGTTGCATCCCCTCAAGCACTCTCCTGCACCCATCAACACAACAGCAAAGTTAGCTTGGATGTTCCCCGCTCTCCCCGCTAACCTCACCCACCCACCCACCCACCCTCCTCTCTTTCAGGACTTGCAGAGTGCCTAGAGACCCTGGAAATGATGGCAGCGCAGCATGGTACAAACACAAATATCAAAATAGAACTATTCCCCTACTGTCTACAAAACCAAGGAACTACTTCACCTTTGTTTTTTTCCACTTCACATTAAAAAAGAGAAAGACGTCCTTTGTTGGCCCTTTTTACGCACTACCATTCGGTTTACACATTTCATCCTGTTGAGTCTCCCAGTCGGCAAGAGCTATATATTTGGGTGGGTGATCCCTATGAAGTCAATGGAAATAGAGAAGGTGTTAGAACGGTGAGGGTTGTGTGCTGCTAGTGTCTTCCCCTTGAAGTCCATAGAGGGCATGGCCTTGACTAGGGGGTGGTCGAAACGGCCGAAAATTTGCTCAGCAGAAACAATGCAGAATTCTGGGCAAATTCTGCCACTTCGCCTGCTTTGCCCACACAGAGAAATTGCCAATTTCAGGCTTTTTCTCCCTGAAATTCTGTTTTTTATGGGAAATTTTGTTTTTTGGTGGCCCCAAAAAGTTTCAGACTGAAAACAGACAGTTTGTGAAAAAAACACCATTTCAGATGGTTTGCCAGAAGACGTTTATTTTTTCCAGGAAATGTTGTTTTAGCGGTCAAAAACATGATATTTCAGGGAAAAAGCACATTTCAGGAAGCAAAATCTGCAGAGAAAATTGGCACAACAGCTAAAAAAAAGTCCCTGCAGGCAGAACAGAGCTGGAGGCGAATTTAGGCAATATAGTTCCACCAGCAGTGAGGATAACTTTGCCCACCCCTAGCCTTGACTAGGGGACTGAAAATGAATCTACAGGGACTGGCCACAAAGTCCATATGAGGGTGGTGTGTCAGGAGCTATGCTTTTTCCTTTCTTATTGGTGTTTCTGTTTTCACACCTTAACCTACCTGTTTTCACTGCAGTTTCTGGGCCCTATTTTTCACATCTTCTGTTTTTGAGCCCAGCCGCAGGCCTCAGAGAAGGCCAGTGCACCTTGAGGCCTGAAGGCTCCGTCCACCAGTAGCAGGGTCCCAGGGCTTCTGACAGCAGCAGAGGCCCTGTGAGGAGTGGCCTCGAGCGATCAGGCGGGCTCCTGCGAGCCACCTCCACTGGCCTGGGTCCTGTTCCTGGGGCTCCCAGCTCTGTCTGCCTCGACCTCTCCATGCCCCCTGCTCCAGGGCTCACCTGCTGCCGTCGCCGTGCCAACGGAACCCTCAGGCTGGGCAGAGCATTGTGAAATGACAGCCTCCCCTCCCCCGCCGCTGGGGCCTGGGCCCAGGGCTGGGAGCTTGCAAGGCAAAGGCACACCTCAGCTCAGCTTCTCCTGAGCTGCTCCAGAGCTCGACCCCTCAGGGCCCCGGGGCCCCAGGGCTGGTGGTGAGAGCCAGGAAGGGCGATTTATTGGAAGGTCCTTTCCTTCTTGGTGACTCCTACAAACCATTTTAAGCTCTGTACATATACAAAAGCAACATGTGTCATGCCATTTGGGACATGCTGTTCACATGTCTAGCTCCACTAAAACCCTCCTCAGCATATTTCCGAGCCATCAAGGATGAACCAAGAAAAGTGCAGGGCCCTGACAAATCTGCTTCACCGTCACAGCTTCAACAGACATCTGAGTGTCACACTACATGACAGGTCCGGCCGAGGGCGACAGCGGGGGAAGCTTCACTCACCCAGTGCTACAACAGGGGCTTCCCTCCTACTGAACGGGTGCAGCAGGACAAACTCCTGTCACAGAGAATGGGCGCAACCTCACTGCAAGCTTCATTCACACATGGTCTTGCTAAAGACAGCAAATCAAGCCTCCTACATTGGGCACACTGCACTTTAAAGGGTTAGGGATTGGAAGGCAGAGCTATCCCTCTGCCTCGCACATACTGGAGACCCTGAAGGGCCTCCTCCAGATTGCATTGTTACTGGATCGCCGACCTATCCCCCTGCCCCAAACCTCTCCCATTTACTCTGTCAACATGCTTCTCCTTACCTTCCTGCAAATACAGCACCCCTCTAGGCCCAACGGGTGGAACACCAAGCTTCATGGGGCACTTGAAGGTATCCAGTCTCCACCTTTTATCTGTCCTGCTCCTCATTTCACCATGAAGAACCACTGGCAGCATTTCAGCATCATTTTGAAACTGAAGTTATGGAACAGCTACAAAACCAGGGGAATGGCGGCAGGGGGATTTCATTCCATTTCATTCTGTCCTTTGGCTGTGTGCGCAGTGTCGGAAGAGTTTGAGGACTGCAGAAGCCACCGGAACAGATTTCTGGGCGAAAGCGCCAGAGATTCTGGCCCCTGCCCCGATCGCCTTACAAACCCCTGGCGGGCTTTGCCCTGGCGGGCAAATGCCCCGGGTGGACACTGAGCGCAGTACCTGAGGAAATTAGAGTGAGGTTTGACTCAGGGACAAGCCTGCCAACCTATGCACTATGGCAGCTGAATGGGGGCATGGGGTCCTCATGTCTCAGGGATCTGCTTCTCTTATCCAAAACATCTTTCCTCCCATCATCCTTAGCACCTAGCATATGGTAATGAGTGGAGCCCCTATACTTCCCCCTTTGCACATTTGTCAATTCCCAGATCTCTGTGGCAGACAGGGCAAATGTATCTATGTGAGAGAGAGAGAGGGAGCCAGAGAGAGTGAGAGAGAGAGAGGGAGCAGGCTCTGACAGTCACAATGAGAGAAAAGTGAAGTTGCATCCCCTCAAGCACTCTCCTGCACCAATCAACACAACAGCAAAGTTAGCTTGCATGTTCCCCGCTCTCCCCGCTAACCTCGAACACCCTCCTCTCTTTCAGGACTTGCAGAGTGCCTAGAGACCCTGGAAATGATGGCAGCGCAGCATGGTACAAACACAAATATCAAAATAGAACTATTTCCCTACTGTCTACAAAACCAAGGAACTACTTCACCTTTGTTTTTTTCCACTTCACATTAAAAAAGAGAAAGACGTCCTTTGTTGGCCCTTTTTACGCACTACCATTCGGTTTACACATTTCATCCTGTTGAGTCTCCCAGTCGGCAAGAGCTATATATTTGGGTGGGTGATCCCTATGAAGTCAATGGAAATAGAGAAGGTGTTAGAACGGTGAGGGTTGTGTGCTGCTAGTGTCTTCCCCTTGAAGTCCATAGAGGGCATGGCCTTGACTAGGGGGTGGTCGAAACGGCCGAAAATTTGCTCAGCAGAAACAATGCAGAATTCTGGGCAAATTCTGCCACTTCGCCTGCTCTGCCCACACAGAGAAATTGCCAATTTCAGGCTTTTTCTCCCTGAAATTCTGTTTTTTATGGGAAATTTTGTTTTTTGGTGGCCCCAAAAAGTTTCAGACTGAAAACAGACAGTTTGTGAAAAAAACACCATTTCAGATGGTTTGCCAGAAGACGTTTATTTTTTCCAGGAAATGTTGTTTTAGCGCTCAAAAACATGATATTTCAGGGAAAAAGCACATTTCAGGAAGCAAAATCTGCAGAGAAAATTGGCACAACAGCTAAAAAAAAGTCCCTGCAGGCAGAACAGAGCTGGAGGCGAATTTAGGCAATATAGTTCCACCAGCAGTGAGGATAACTTTGCCCACCCCTAGCCTTGACTAGGGGACTGAAAATGAATCTACAGGGACTGGCCACAAAGTCCATATGAGGGTGGTGTGTCAGGAGCTATGCTTTTTCCTTTCTTATTGGTGTTTCTGTTTTCACACCTTAACCTACCTGTTTTCACTGCAGTTTCTGGGCCCTATTTTTCACATCTTCTGTTTTTGAGCCCAGCCGCAGGCCTCAGAGAAGGCCAGTGCACCTTGAGGCCTGAAGGCTCCGTCCACCAGTAGCAGGGTCCCAGGGCTTCTGACAGCAGCAGAGGCCCTGTGAGGAGTGGCCTCGAGCGATCAGGCGGGCTCCTGCGAGCCACCTCCACTGGCCTGGGTCCTGTTCCTGGGGCTCCCAGCTCTGTCTGCCTCGACCTCTCCATGCCCCCTGCTCCAGGGCTCACCTGCTGCCGTCGCCGTGCCAACGGAACCCTCAGGCAGGCAGACAGAGCATTGTGAAATGACAGCCTCCCCTCCCCCGCCGCTGGGGCCTGGGCCCAGGGCTGGGAGCTTGCAAGGCAAAGGCACACCTCAGCTCAGCTTCTCCTGAGCTGCTCCAGAGCTCGACCCCTCAGGGCCCCGGGGCCCCAGGGCTGGTGGTGAGAGCCAGGAAGGGCGATTTATTGGAAGGTCCTTTCCTTCTTGGTGACTCCTACAAACCATTTTAAGCTCTGTACATATACAAAAGCAACATGTGTCATGCCATTTGGGACATGCTGTTCACATGTCTAGCTCCACTAAAACCCTCCTCAGCATATTTCCGAGCCATCAAGGATGAACCAAGAAAAGTGCAGGGCCCTGACAAGCTGCTTCACCGGCACAGCTTTAACAGACATCTGAGTGTCACACTACATGACCGGTCCAGGCCAGGGCAACAGCAGGGGAAGCTTCACGCACACAGTGCTACAGCAGGGGCTTCCCTCCTACTGAACGGGTGCAGCAGGACAAACTCCTGTCACAGAGAATGGGCGCAACCTCACTGCAAGCTTCATTCACACATGGTCTGGCTAAAGACAGCGAATCAAGCCTCCTACATTGGGCACACTGCACTTTAAAGGGTTAGGCATTGGACAGCAGAGCTATCCCTCTGCCTCGCACATACTGGAGACCCTGAAGGGCCTCCTCCAGATTGCATTGTTACTGGATCGCCGACCTATCCCCCTGCCCCAAACCTCTCCCATTTACTCTGTCAACATGCTTCTCCTTACCTTCCTGCAAATACAGCACCCCTCTAGGCCCAACGGGTGGAACACCAAGCTTCATGGGGCACTTGAAGGTATCCAGTCTCCACCTTTTATCTGTCCTGCTCCTCATTTCACCATGAAGAACCACTGGCAGCATTTCAGCATCATTTTGAAACTGAAGTTATGGAACAGCTACAAAACCAGGGGAATGGCGGCAGGGGGATTTCATTCCATTTCATTCTGTCCTTTGGCTGTGTGCGCAGTGTCGGAAGAGTTTGAGGACTGCAGAAGACACCGGAACAGATTTCTGGGCGAAAGCGCCAGAGATTCTGGCCCCTGCCCCGATCGCCTTACAAACCCCTGGCGGGCTTTGCCCTGGCGGGCAAATGCCCCGGGTGGACACTGAGCGCAGTACCTGAGGAAATTAGAGTGAGGTTTGACTCAGGGACAAGCCTGCCAACCTATGCACTATGGCAGCTGAATGGGGGCATGGGGTCCTCATGTCTCAGGGATCTGCTTCTCTTATCCAAAACATCTTTCCTCCCATCATCCTTAGCACCTAGCATATGGTAATGAGTGGAGCCCCTATACTTCCCCCTTTGCACATTTGTCAATTCCCAGATCTCTGTGGCAGACAGGGCAAATGTATCTATGTGAGAGAGAGAGAGGGAGCCAGAGAGAGTGAGAGAGAGAGAGGGAGCAGGCTCTGACAGTCACAATGAGAGAAAAGTGAAGTTGCATCCCCTCAAGCACTCCCCTGCACCCATCAACACAACAGCAAAGTTAGCTTGCATGTTCCCCGCTCTCCCCACTAACCTCACCCACCCACCCACCCACCCACCCACCCTCCTCTCTTTCAGGACTTGCAGAGTGCCTAGAGACCCTGGAAATGATGGCAGCGCAGCATGGTACAAACACAAATATCAAAATAGAACTATTCCCCTACTGTCTACAAAACCAAGGAACTACTTCACCTTTGTTTTTTTCCACTTCACATTAAAAAAGAGAAAGACGTCCTTTGTTGGCCCTTTTTACGCACTACCATTCGGTTTACACATTTCATCCTGTTGAGTCTCCCAGTCGGCAAGAGCTATATATTTGGGTGGGTGATCCCTATGAAGTCAATGGAAATAGAGAAGGTGTTAGAACGGTGAGGGTTGTGTGCTGCTAGTGTCTTCCCCTTGAAGTCCATAGAGGGCATGGCCTTGACTAGGGGGTGGTCGAAACGGATGAAAATTTGCTCAGCAGAAACAATGCAGAATTTTGGGCAAATTCTGCCACTTCGCCTGCTCTGCCCACACAGAGAAGTTGCCAATTTCAGGCTTTTTCTCCCTGAAATTCTGTTTTTTATGGGAAATTTTGTTTTTTGGTGGCCCCAAAAAGTTTCAGACTGAAAACAGACAGTTTGTGAAAAAAACACCATTTCAGATGGTTTGCCAGAAGACGTTTATTTTTTCCAGGAAATGTTGTTTTAGCGGTCAAAAACATGATATTTCAGGGAAAAAGCACATTTCAGGAAGCAAAATCTGCAGAGAAAATTGGCACAACAGCTAAAAAAAAAGTCCCTGCAGGCAGAACAGAGCTGGAGGCGAATTTAGGCAATATAGTTCCACCAGCAGTGAGGATAACTTTACCCACCCCTAGCCTTGACTAGGGGACTGAAAATGAATCTACAGGGACTGGCCACAAAGTCCATATGAGGGTGGTGTGTCAGGAGCTATGCTTTTTCCTTTCTTATTGGTGTTTCTGTTTTCACACCTTAACCTACCTGTTTTCACTGCAGTTTCTGGGCCCTATTTTTCACATCTTCTGTTTTTGAGCCCAGCCGCAGGCCTCAGAGAAGGCCAGTGCACCTTGAGGCCTGAAGGCTCCGTCCACCAGTAGCAGGGTCCCAGGGCTTCTGACAGCAGCAGAGGCCCTGTGAGGAGTGGCCTCGGGCGATCAGGCGGGCTCCTGCGAGCCACCTCCACTGGCCTGGGTCCTGTTCCTGGGGCTCCCAGCTCTGTCTGCCTCGACCTCTCCATGCCCCCTGCTCCAGGGCTCACCTGCTGCCGTCGCCGTGCCAACGGAACCCTCAGGCAGGCAGGCAGAGCATTGTGAAATGACAGCCTCCCCTCCCCGCCCCTGGGGCCTGGGCCCAGGGCTGGGAGCTTGCAAGGCAAAGGCACACCTCAGCTCAGCTTCTCCTGAGCTGCTCCAGAGCTCGACCCCTCAGGGTCCCGGGGCCCCAGGGCTGGTGGTGAGAGCCAGGAAGGGCGATTTATTGGAAGGTCCTTTCCTTCTTGGTGACTCCTACAAACCATTTTAAGCTCTGTACATATACAAAAGCAACATGTGTCATGCCATTTGGGACATGCTGTTCACATGTCTAGCTCCACTAAAACCCTCCTCAGCATATTTCCGAGCCATCAAGGATGAACCAAGAAAAGTGCAGGGCCCTGACAAATCTGCTTCACCGTCACAGCTTCAACAGACATCTGAGTGTCACACTACATGACAGGTCCGGCCGAGGGCGACAGCGGGGGAAGCTTCACTCACCCAGTGCTACAACAGGGGCTTCCCTCCTACTGAACGGGTGCAGCAGGACAAAATCCTGTCACAGAGAATGGGCGCAACCTCACTGCAAGCTTCATTCACACATGGTCTGGCTAAAGACAGCGAATCAAGCCTCCTACATTGGGCACACTGCACTTTAAAGGGTTAGGCATTGGACAGCAGAGCTATCCCTCTGCCTCGCACATACTGGAGACCCTGAAGGGCCTCCTCCAGATTGCATTGTTACTGGATCGCCGACCTATCCCCCTGCCCCAAACCTCTCCCATTTACTCTGTCAACATGCTTCTCCTTACCTTCCTGCAAATACAGCACCCCTCTAGTCCCAACTGGTGGAACACCAAGCTTCATGGGGCACTTGAAGGTATCCAGTCTCCACCTTTTATCTGTCCTGCTCCTCATTTCACCATGAAGAACCACTGGCAGCATTTCAGCATCATTTTGAAACTGAAGTTATGGAACAGCTACAAAACCAGGGGAATGGCGGCAGGGGGATTTCATTCCATTTCATTCTGTCCTTTGGCTGTGTGCGCAGTGTCAGAAGAGTTTGAGGACTGCAGAAGACACCGGAACAGATTTCTGGGCGAAAGCGCCAGAGATTCTGGGCCCTGCCCCGATCGCCTTACGAACGCCTGGCGGGCTTTGCCCTGGCGGGCAAATGCCCCGGGTGGACACTGAGCGCAGTACCTGAGGAAATTAGAGTGAGGTTTGACTCGGGGACAAGCCTGCCAACCTATGCACTATGGCAGCTGAATGGGGGCATGGGGTCCTCATGTCTCAGGGATCTGCTTCTCTTATCCAAAACATCTTTCCTCCCATCATCCTTAGCACCTAGCATATGGTAATGAGTGGAGCCCCTATACTTCCCCCTTTGCACATTTGTCAATTCCCAGATCTCTGTGGCAGACAGGGCAAATGTATCTATGTGAGAGAGAGAGGGAGCCAGAGAGAGTGAGAGAGAGAGAGGGAGCAGGCTCTGACAGCCACAATGAGAGAAAAGTGAAGTTGCATCCCCTCAAGCACTCCCCTGCACCCATCAACACAACAGCAAAGTTAGCTTGCATGTTCCCCGCTCTCCCCACTAACCTCACCCACCCACCTCTCTTTCAGGACTTGCAGAGTGCCTAGAGACCCTATAAATGATGGCAGCGCAGCATGGTACAAACACAAATATCAAAATAGAACTATTCCCCTACTGTCTACAAAACCAAGGAACTACTTCACCTTTGTTTTTTTTCCACTTCACATTAAAAAAGAGAAAGACGTCCTTCGTTGGCCCTTTTTACGCACTACCATTAGGTTTACACATTTCATCCTGTTGAGTCTCCAAGTCGGCAAAAGCTATATATTTGGGTGGGTGATCCCAATGAAGTCAATGGAAATAGAGAAGGTGTTAGAACGGTGATGATTGTGTGCTGCTAGTGTCTTCCCCTTGAAGTCCATAGAGGGCATGGCCTTGACTAGGGGGTGGTCGAAACGGCCGTTAATTTGCTCAGCAGAAACAATGCAGAATTCTGGGCAAATTCTGCCACTTCGCCTGCTCTGCCCACACAGAGAAATTGCCAATTTCAGGCTTTTTCTCCCTGAAATTCTGTTTTTTATGGGAAATTTTGTTTTTTGGTGGCCCCAAAAAGTTTCAGACTGAAAACAGATAGTTTGTGAAAAAAACACTGTTTCAGATGGTTTGCCAGAAGACATTTATTTTTTCCATGAAATGTTGTTTTAGCGGTCAAAAACATGATATTTCAGGAAAAAAACACATTTCAGGAAGCAAAATCTGCAGAGAAAATTGGCACAACAGCTAAAAAAAAGTCCCTGCAGGCAGAACAGAGCTGGAGGCGAATTTAGGCAATATAGTTCCACCAGCAGTGAGGATAACTTTGCCCACCCCTAGCCTTGACTACTGAAAATGAATCTACAGGGACTGGCCACAAAGTCCATATGAGGGTGGTGTGTCAGGAGCTATGCTTTTTCCTTTCTTATTGGTGTTTCTGTTTTCACACCTTAACCTACCTGTTTTCACTGCAGTTTCTGGGCCCTATTTTTCACATCTTCTGTTTTTGAGCCCAGCCGCAGGCCTCAGAGAAGGCCAGTGCACCTTGAGGCCTGAAGGCTCCGTCCACCAGTAGCAGGGTCCCAGGGCTTCTGACAGCAGCAGAGGCCCTGTGAGGAGTGGCCTCGAGCGATCAGGCGGGCTCCTGCGAGCCACCTCCACTGGCCTGGGTCCTGTTCCTGGGGCTCCCAGCTCTGTCTGCCTCGACCTCTCCATGCCCCCTGCTCCAGGGCTCACCTGCTGCCGTCGCCGTGCCAACGGAACCCTCAGGCTGGGCAGAGCATTGTGAAATGACAGCCTCCCCTCCCCCGCCGCTGGGGCCTGGGCCCAGGGCTGGGAGCTTGCAAGGCAAAGACACACCTCAGCTCAGCTTCTCCTGAGCTGCTCCAGAGCTCGACCCCCCGGGGCCCCGGTGCCCCAGGGCTGGTGGTGAGAGCCAGGAAGGGCGATTTATTGGAAGGTCCTTTCCTTCTTGGTGACTCCTACAAACCATTTTAAGCTCTGTACATATACAAAAGCAACATGTGTCATGCCATTTGGGACATGCTGTTCACATGTCTAGCTCCACTAAAACCCTCCTCAGCATATTTCCGAGCCATCAAGGATGAACCAAGAAAAGTGCAGGGCCCTGACAAATCTGCTTCACCGTCACAGCTTCAACAGACATCTGAGTGTCACACTACATGACAGGTCCGGCCGAGGGCGACAGCGGGGGAAGCTTCACTCACCCAGTGCTACAACAGGGGCTTCCCTCCTACTGAACGGGTGCAGCAGGACAAACTCCTGTCACAGAGAATGGGCGCAACCTCACTGCAAGCTTCATTCACACATGGTCTGGCTAAAGACAGCAAATCAAGCCTCCTACATTGGGCACACTGCACTTTAAAGGGTTAGGCATTGGAAGGCAGAGCTATCCCTCTGCCTCGCACATACTGGAGACCCTGAAGGGCCTCCTCCAGATTGCATTGTTACTGGATCGCCGACCTATCCCCCTGCCCCAAACCTCTCCCATTTACTCTGTCAACATGCTTCTCCTTACCTTCCTGCAAATACAGCACCCCTCTAGGCCCAACGGGTGGGACACCAAGCTTCATGGGGCACTTGAAGGTATCCAGTCTCCACCTTTTATCTGTCCTGCTCCTCATTTCACCATGAAGAACCACTGGCAGCATTTCAGCATCATTTTGAAACTGAAGTTATGGAACAGCTACAAAACCAGGGGAATGGCGGCAGGGGGATTTCATTCCATTTCATTCTGTCCTTTGGCTGTGTGCGCAGTGTCAGAAGAGTTTGAGGACTGCAGAAGACACCGGAACAGATTTCTGGGCGAAAGCACCAGAGATTCTGGGCCCTGCCCCGATCGCCTGGCGGGCAAATGCCCCGGGTGGACACTGAGCGCAGTACCTGAGGAAATTAGAGTGAGGTTTGACTCAGGGACAAGCCTGCCAACCTATGCACTATGGCAGCTGAATGGGGGCATGGGGTCCTCATGTCTCAGGGATCTGCTTCTCTTATCCAAAACATCTTTCCTCCCATCATCCTTAGCACCTAGCATATGGTAATGAGTGGAGCCCCTATACTTCCCCTTTTGCACATTTGTCAATTCCCAGATCTCTGTGGCAGACAGGGCAAATGTATCTATGTGAGAGAGAGAGGGAGCCAGAGAGAGTGAGAGAGAGAGAGGGAGCAGGCTCTGACAGCCACAATGAGAGAAAAGTGAAGTTGCATCCCCTCAAGCACTCCCCTGCACCCATCAACACAACAGCAAAGTTAGCTTGCATGTTCCCCGCTCTCCCCACTAACCTCACCCACCCACCTCTCTTTCAGGACTTGCAGAGTGCCTAGAGACCCTGGAAATGATGGCAGCGCAGCATGGTACAAACACAAATATCAAAATAGAACTATTCCCCTACTGTCTACAAAACCAAGGAACTACTTCACCTTTGTTTTTTTTCCACTTCACATTAAAAAAGAGAAAGACGTCCTTCGTTGGCCCTTTTTACGCACTACCATTCGGTTTACACATTTCATCCTGTTGAGTCTCCAAGTCGGCAAAAGCTATATATTTGGGTGGGTGATCCCTATGAAGTCAATGGAAATAGAGAAGGTGTTAGAACGGTGAGGGTTGTGTGCTGCTAGTGTCTTCCCCTTGAAGTCCATAGAGGGCATGGCCTTGACTAGGGGGTGGTTGAAACGGCCGTTAATTTGCTCAGCAGAAACAATGCAGAATTCTGGGCAAATTCTGCCACTTCGCCTGCTCTGCCCACACAGAGAAATTGCCAATTTCAGGCTTTTTCTCCCTGAAATTCTGTTTTTTATGGGAAATTTTGTTTTTTGGTGGCCCTAAAAAGTTTCAGACTGAAAACAGACAGTTTGTGAAAAAAACACCATTTCAGATGGTTTGCCAGAAGACATTTATTTTTTCCAGGAAATGTTGTTTTAGCGGTCAAAAACATGATATTTCAGGGAAAAAACACATTTCAGGAAGCAAAATCTGCATAGAAAATTGGCACAATAGCTAAAAAAAAGTCCCTGCAGGCAGAACAGAGCTGGAGGCGAATTTAGGCAATATAGTTCCACCAGCAGTGAGGATAACTTTGCCCACCCCTAGCCTTGACTAGGGGACTGAAAATGAATCTACAGGGACTGGCCACAAAGTCCATATGAGGGTGGTGTGTCAGGAGCTATGCTTTTTCCTTTCTTATTGGTGTTTCTGTTTTCACACCTTAACCTACCTGTTTTCACTGCAGTTTCTGGGCCCTATTTTTCACATCTTCTGTTTTTGAGCCCAGCCGCAGGCCTCAGAGAAGGCCAGTGCACCTTGAGGCCTGAAGGCTCCGTCCACCAGTAGCAGGGTCCCAGGGCTTCTGACAGCAGCAGAGGCCCTGTGAGGAGTGGCCTCGAGCGATCAGGCGGGCTCCTGCGAGCAACCTCCACTGGCCTGGGTCCTGTTCCTGGGGCTCCCAGCTCTGTCTGCCTCGACCTCTCCATGCCCCCTGCTCCAGGGCTCACCTGCTGCCGTCGCCGTGCCAACGGAACCCTCAGGCAGGCAGGCAGAGCATTGTGAAATGACAGCCTCCCCTCCCCCGCCGCTGGGGCCTGGGCCCAGGGCTGGGAGCTTGCAAGGCAAAGGCACACCTCAGCTCAGCTTCTCCTGAGCTGCTCCAGAGCTCGACCCCTCAGGGCCCCGGGGCCCCAGGGCTGGTGGTGAGAGCCAGGAAGGACGATTTATTGGAAGGTCCTTTCCTTCTTGGTGACTCCTACAAACCATTTTAAGCTCTGTACATATACAAAAGCAACATGTGTCATGCCATTTGGGACATGCTGTTCACATGTCTAGCTCCACTAAAACCCTCCTCAGCATATTTCCGAGCCATCAAGGATGAACCAAGAAAAGTGCAGGGCCCTGACAAATCTGCTTCACCGTCACAGCTTCAACAGACATCTGAGTGTCACACTACATGACAGGTCCGGCCGAGGGCGACAGCGGGGGAAGCTTCACTCACACAGTGCTACAGCAGGGGCTTCCCTCCTACTGAACGGGTGCAGCAGGACAAACTCCTGTCACAGAGAATGGGCGCAACCTCACTGCAAGCTTCATTCACACATGGTCTGGCTAAAGACAGCAAATCAAGCCTCCTACATTGGGCACACTGCACTTTAAAGGGTTAGGCATTGGAAGGCAGAGATATCCCTCTGCCTCGCACATACTGGAGACCCTGAAGGGCCTCCTCCAGATTGCATTGTTACTGGATCGCCGACCTATCCCCCTGCCCCAAACCTCTCCCATTTACTCTGTCAACATGCTTCTCCCTACCTTCCTGCAAATACAGCACCCCTCTAGTCCCAACTGGTGGAACACCAAGCTTCATGGGGCACTTGAAGGTATCCAGTCTCCACCTTTTATCTGTCCTGCTCCTTATTTCACCATGAAGAACCACTGGCAGCATTTCAGCATCATTTTGAAACTGAAGTTATGGAACAGCTACAAAACCAGGGGAATGGCGGCAGGGGGATTTCATTCCATTTCATTCTGTCATTTGGCTGTGTGCGCAGTGTCAGAAGAGTTTGAGGACTGCAGAAGACACCGGAACAGATTTCTGGGCGAAAGCGACAGAGATTCTGGGCCCTGCCCCGATCGCCTTACGAACGCCTGGCAGGCAAATGCCCCGGGTGGACACTGAGCGCAGTACCTGAGGAAATTAGAGTGAGGTTTGACTCAGGGACAAGCCTGCCAACCTATGCACTATGGCAGCTGAATGGGGGCATGGGGTCCTCATGTCTCAGGGATCTGCTTCTCTTATCCAAAACATCTTTCCTCCCATCATCCTTAGCACCTAGCATATGGTAATGAGTGGAGCCCCTATACTTCCCCCTTTGCACATTTGTCAATTCCCAGATCTCTGTGGCAGACAGGGCAAATGTATCTATGTGAGAGAGAGAGGGAGCCAGAGAGAGTGAGAGAGAGAGAGGGAGCAGGCTCTGACAGCCACAATGAGAGAAAAGTGAAGTTGCATCCCCTCAAGCACTCCCCTGCACCCATCAACACAACAGCAAAGTTAGCTTGCATGTTCCCCGCTCTCCCCACTAACCTCACCCACCCACCTCTCTTTCAGGACTTGCAGAGTGCCTAGAGACCCTGGAAATGATGGCAGCGCAGCATGGTACAAACACAAATATCAAAATAGAACTATTCCCCTACTGTCTACAAAACCAAGGAACTACTTCACCTTTGTTTTTTTTCCACTTCACATTAAAAAAGAGAAAGACGTCCTTCGTTGGCCCTTTTTACGCACTACCATTCGGTTTACACATTTCATCCTGTTGAGTCTCCAAGTCGGCAAAAGCTATATATTTGGGTGGGTGATCCCAATGAAGTCAATGGAAATAGAGAAGGTGTTAGAACGGTGATGATTGTGTGCTGCTAGTGTCTTCCCCTTGAAGTCCATAGAGGGCATGGCCTTGACTAGGGGGTGGTTGAAACGGCCGTTAATTTGCTCAGCAGAAACAATGCAGAATTCTGGGCAAATTCTGCCACTTCGCCTGCTCTGCCCACACAGAGAAATTGCCAATTTCAGGCTTTTTCTCCCTGAAATTTTGTTTTTTATGGGAAATTTTGTTTTTTGGTGGCCCCAAAAAGTTTCAGACTGAAAACAGATAGTTTGTGAAAAAAACAATGTTTCAGATGGTTTGCCAGAAGACATTTATTTTTTCCATGAAATGTTGTTTTAGCGGTCAAAAACATGATATTTTAGGGAAAAAGCACATTTCAGGAAGCAAAATCTGCAGAGAAAATTGGCACAACAGCTAAAAAAAAGTCCCTGCAGGCAGAACAGAGCTGGAGGCGAATTTAGGCAATATAGTTCCACCAGCAGTGAGGATAACTTTGCCCACCCCTAGCCTTGACTAGGGGACTGAAAATGAATCTACAGGGACTGGCCACAAAGTCCATATGAGGGTGGTGTGTCAGGAGCTATGCTTTTTCCTTTCTTATTGGTGTTTCTGTTTTCACACCTTAACCTACCTGTTTTCACTGCAGTTTCTGGGCCCTTTTTTTCACATCTTCTGTTTTTGAGCCCAGCCGCAGGCCTCAGAGAAGGCCAGTGCACCTTGAGGCCTGAAGGCTCCGTCCACCAGTAGCAGGGTCCCAGGGCTTCTGACAGCAGCAGAGGCCCTGTGAGGAGTGGCCTCGAGCGATCAGGCGGGCTCCTGCGAGCCACCTCCACTGGCTTGGGTCCTGTTCCTGGGGCTCCCAGCTCTGTCTGCCTCGACCTCTCCATGCCCCCTGCTCCAGGGCTCACCTGCTGCCGTCGCCGTGCCAACGGAACCCTCAGGCTGGGCAGAGCATTGTGAAATGACAGCCTCCCCTCCCCCGCCCCTGGGGCCTGGGCCCAGGGCTGGGAGCTTGCAAGGCAAAGGCACACCTCAGCTCAGCTTCTCCTGAGCTGCTCCAGAGCTCGACCCCCCAGGGCCCCGGTGCCCCAGGGCTGGTGCTGAGAGCCAGGAAGGACGATTTATTGGAAGGTCCTTTCCTTCTTGGTGACTCCTACAAACCATTTTAAGCTCTGTACATATACAAAAGCAACATGTGTCATGCCATTTGGGACATGCTGTTCACATGTCTAGCTCCACTAAAACCCTCCTCAGCATATTTCCGAGCCATCAAGGATGAACCAAGAAAAGTGCAGGGCCCTGACAAATCTGCTTCACCGTCACAGCTTCAACAGACATCTGAGTGTCACACTACATGACCGGTCCGGCCGAGGGCGACAGCGTGGGAAGCTTCACTCACCCAGTGCTACAACAGGGGCTTCCCTCCTACTGAACGGGTGCAGCAGGACAAACTCCTGTCACAGAGAATGGGCGCAACCTCACTGCAAGCTTCATTCACACATGGTCTGGCTAAAGACAGCAAATCAAGCCTCCTACATTGGGCACACTGCACTTTAAAGGGTTAGGCATTGGAAGGCAGAGATATCCCTCTGCCTCGCACATACTGGAGACCCTGAAGGGCCTCCTCCAGATTGCATTGTTACTGGATCGCCGACCTATCCCCATGCCCCAAACCTCTCCCATTTACTCTGTCAACATGCTTCTCCTTACCTTCCTGCAAATACAGCACCCCTCTAGTCCCAACTGGTGGAACACCAAGCTTCATGGGGCACTTGAAGGTATCCAGTCTCCACCTTTTATCTGGCCTGCTCCTCATTTCACCATGAAGAACCACTGGTAGCATTTCAGCATCATTTTGAAACTGAAGTTATGGAACAGCTACAAAACCAGGGGAATGGCGGCAGGGGGATTTCATTCCATTTCATTCTGTCCTTTGGCTGTGTGCGCAGTGTCAGAAGAGTTTGAGGACTGCAGAAGACACCGGAACAGATTTCTGGGCGAAAGCGCCAGAGATTCTGGGCCCTGCCCCGATCGCCTTACGAACGCCTGGCGGGCAAATGCCCCGGGTGGACACTGAGCGCAGTACTTGAGGAAATTAGAGTGAGGTTTGACTCAGGGACAAGCCTGCCAACCTATGCACTATGGCAGCTGAATGGGGGCATGGGGTCCTCATGTCTCAGGGATCTGCTTCTCTTATCCAAAACATCTTTCCTCCCATCATCCTTAGCACCTAGCATATGGTAATGAGTGGAGCCCCTATACTTCCCCCTTTGCACATTTGTCAATTCCCAGATCTCTGTGGCAGACAGGGCAAATGTATCTATGTGAGAGAGAGAGAGAGGGAGCCAGAGAGAGTGAGAGAGAGAGAGGGAGCAGGCTCTGACAGCCACAATGAGAGAAAAGTGAAGTTGCATCCCCTCAAGCACTCCCCTGCACCCATCAACACAACAGCAAAGTTAGCTTGCATGTTCCCCGCTCTCCCCACTAACCTCACCCACCCACCTCTCTTTCAGGACTTGCAGAGTGCCTAGAGACCCTGGAAATGATGGCAGCGCAGCATGGTACAAACACAAATATCAAAATAGAACTATTCCCCTACTGTCTACAAAACCAAGGAACTACTTCACCTTTGTTTTTTTTCCACTTCACATTAAAAAAGAGAAAGACGTCCTTCGTTGGCCCTTTTTACGCACTACCGATCGGTTAACACATTTCATCCTGTTGAGTCTCCAAGTCGGCAAAAGCTATATATTTGGGTGGGTGATCCCAATGAAGTCAATGGAAATAGAGAAGGTGTTAGAACGGTGATGATTGTGTGCTGCTAGTGTCTTCCCCTTGAAGTCCATAGAGGGCATGGCCTTGACTAGGGGGTGGTTGAAACGGCCGTTAATTTGCTCAGCAGAAACAATGCAGAATTCTGGGCAAATTCTGCCACTTCGCCTGCTCTGCCCACACAGAGAAATTGCCAATTTCAGGCTTTTTCTCCCTGAAATTCTGTTTTTTATGGGAAATTTTGTTTTTTGGTGGCCCTAAAAAGTTT
This sequence comes from Ambystoma mexicanum, assembly GCF_040938575.1. Taxonomy (NCBI): domain Eukaryota; kingdom Metazoa; phylum Chordata; class Amphibia; order Caudata; family Ambystomatidae; genus Ambystoma; species Ambystoma mexicanum. The sequence goes on along the minus strand of NC_090941.1, from coordinate 1,149,913,851 downwards.
CAGACTGAAAACAGACAGTTTGTGAAAAAAACACCATTTCAGATGGTTTGCCAGAAGACATTTATTTTTTCCATGAAATGTTGTTTTAGCGGTCAAAAACATGATATTTTAGGGAAAAAGCACATTTCAGGAAGCAAAATCTGCAGAGAAAATTGGCACAACAGCTAAAAAAAAGTCCCTGCAGGCAGAACAGAGCTGGAGGCGAATTTAGGCAATATCGTTCCACCAGCAGTGAGGATAACTTTGCCCACCCCTAGCCTTGACTAGGGGACTGAAAATGAATCTACAGGGACTGGTCACAAAGTCCATATCAGGGTGGTGTGTCGGGAGCTATGCTTTTTCCTTTCTTATTGGTGTTTCTGTTTTCACACCTTAACCTACCTGTTTTCACTGCAGTTTCTGGGCCCTATTTTTCACATCTTCTGTTTTTGAGCCCAGCCACAGGCCTCAGAGAAGGCCAGTGCACCTTGAGGCCTGAAGGCTCCGTCCACCAGTAGCAGGGTCCCAGGGCTTCTGACAGCAGCAGAGGCCCTGTGAGGAGTGGCCTCGAGCGATCAGGCGGGCTCCTGCGAGCCACCTCCACTGGCCTGGGTCCTGTTCCTGGGGCTCCCAGCTCTGTCTGCCTCGACCTCTCCATGCCCCCTGCTCCAGGGCTCACCTGCTGCCGTCGCCGTGCCAACGGAACCCTCAGGCTGGGCAGAGCATTGTGAAATGACAGCCTCCCCTCCCCCGCCGCTGGGGCCTGGACCCAGGGCTGGGAGCTTGCAAGGCAAAGGCACACCTCAGCTCAGCTTCTCCTGAGCTGCTCCAGAGCTCGACCCCTCAGGGCCCCGGGGCCCCAGGGCTGGTGCTGAGAACCAGGAAGGACGATTTATTGGAAGGTCCTTTCCTTCTTGGTGACTCCTACAAACCATTTTAAGCTCTGTACATATACAAAAGCAACATGTGTCATGCCATTTGGGACATGCTGTTCATATGTCTAGCTCCACTAAAACCCTCCTCAGCATATTTCCGAGCCATCAAGGATGAACCAAGAAAAGTGCAGGGCCCTGACAAATCTGCTTCACCATCACAGCTTCAACAGACATCTGAGTGTCACACTACATGACAGGTCCGGCCGAGGGCGACAGCGGGGGAAGCTTCACTCACCCAGTGCTACAACAGGGGCTTCCCTCCTACTGAACGGGTGCAGCAGGACAAACTCCTGTCACAGAGAATGGGCGCAACCTCACTGCAAGCTTCATTCACACATGGTCTGGCTAAAGACAGCAAATCAAGCCTCCTACATTGGGCACACTGCACTTTAAAGGGTTAGGCATTGGAAGGCAGAGCTATCCCTCTGCCTCGCACATACTGGAGACCCTGAAGGGCCTCCTCCAGATTGCATTGTTACTGGATCGCCGACCTATCCCCCTGCCCCAAACCTCTCCCATTTACTCTGTCAACATGCTTCTCCTTACCTTCCTGCAAATACAGCACCCCTCTAGTCCCAACTGGTGGAACACCAAGCTTCATGGGGCACTTGAAGGTATCCAGTCTCCACCTTTTATCTGGCCTGCTCCTCATTTCACCATGAAGAACCACTGGTAGCATTTCAGCATCATTTTGAAACTGAAGTTATGGAACAGCTACAAAACCAGGGGAATGGCGGCAGGGGGATTTCATTCCATTTCATTCTGTCCTTTGGCTGTGTGCGCAGTGTCAGAAGAGTTTGAGGACTGCAGAAGACACCGGAACAGATTTCTGGGCGAAAGCGCCAGAGATTCTGGGCCCTGCCCCGATCGCCTTACGAACGCCTGGCGGGCAAATGCCCCGGGTGGACACTGAGCGCAGTACTTGAGGAAATTAGAGTGAGGTTTGACTCAGGGACAAGCCTGCCAACCTATGCACTATGGCAGCTGAATGGGGGCATGGGGTCCTCATGTCTCAGGGATCTGCTTCTCTTATCCAAAACATCTTTCCTCCCATCATCCTTAGCACCTAGCATATGGTAATGAGTGGAGCCCCTATACTTCCCCCTTTGCACATTTGTCAATTCCCAGATCTCTGTGGCAGACAGGGCAAATGTATCTATGTGAGAGAGAGAGGGAGCCAGAGAGAGTGAGAGAGAGAGAGGGAGCAGGCTCTGACAGCCACAATGAGAGAAAAGTGAAGTTGCATCCCCTCAAGCACTCCCCTGCACCCATCAACACAACAGCAAAGTTAGCTTGCATGTTCCCCGCTCTCCCCACTAACCTCACCCACCCACCTCTCTTTCAGGACTTGCAGAGTGCCTAGAGACCCTGGAAATGATGGCAGCGCAGCATGGTACAAACACAAATATCAAAATAGAATTATTCCCCTACTGTCTACAAAACCAAGGAACTACTTCACCTTTGGTTTTTTTCCACTTCACATTAAAAAAGAGAAAGACGTCCTTCGTTGGCCCTTTTTACGCACTACCATTCGGTTTACACATTTCATCCTGTTGAGTCTCCAAGTCGGCAAAAGCTATATATTTGGGTGGGTGATCCCAATGAAGTCAATGGAAATAGAGAAGGTGTTAGAACGGTGATGATTGTGTGCTGCTAGTGTCTTCCCCTTGAAGTCCATAGAGGGCATGGCCTTGACTAGGGGGTGGTTGAAACGGCCGTTAATTTGCTCAGCAGAAACAATGCAGAATTCTGGGCAAATTCTGCCACTTCGCCTGCTCTGCCCACACAGAGAAATTGCCAATTTCAGGCTTTTTCTCCCTGAAATTCTGTTTTTTATGGGAAATTTTGTTTTTTGGTGGTCCCAAAAAGTTTCAGACTGAAAACAGACAGTTTGTGAAAAAAACACCATTTCAGATGGTTTGCCAGAAGACATTTATTTTTTCCAGGAAATGTTGTTTTAGCGGTCAAAAACATGATATTTCAGGGAAAAAGCACATTTCAGGAAGCAAAATCTGCAGAGAAAATTGGCACAACAGCTAAAAAAAAGTCCCTGCAGGCAGAACAGAGCTGGAGGCGCATTTAGGCAATATCATTCCACCAGCAGTGAGGATAACTTTGCCCACCCCTAGCCTTGACTAGGGGACTGAAAATGAATCTACAGGGACTGGCCACAAAGTCCATATGAGGGTGGTGTGTCAGGAGCTATGCTTTTTCCTTTCTTATTGGTGTTTCTGTTTGCACACCTTAACCTACCTGTTTTCACTGCAGTTTCTGGGCCCTATTTTTCACATCTTCTGTTTTTAAACCCAGCCACAGGCCTCAGAGAAGGCCGGTGCACCTTGAGGCCTGAATGCTTCCTCCACCAGTAGCAGGGTCCCAGGGCTTCTGACAGCAGCAGAGGCCCTGTGAGGAGTGGCCTCGAGCGATCAGGCGGGCTCCTGCGAGCCACCTCCACTGGCCTGGGTCCTGTTCCTGGGGCTCCCAGCTCTGTCTGCCTCGACCTCTCCATGCCCCCTGCTCCAGGGCTCACCTGCTGCCGTCGCCGTGCCAACGGAACCCTCAGGCTGTGCAGAGCATTGTGAAATGACAGCCTCCCCTCCCCCCCCGCCGGGGCCTGGGCCCAGGGCTGGGAGCTTGCAAGGCAAAGGCACACCTCAGCTCAGCTGCTCCTGAGCTGCTCCAGAGCTCGACCCCCCGGGGCCCCGGGGCCCCAGGGCTGGTGCTGAGAGCCAGGAAGGACGATTTATTGGAAGGTCCTTTCCTTCTTGGTGACTCCTACAAACAATTTTAAGCTCTGTACATATACAAAAGCAACATGTGTCATGCCATTTGGGACATGCTGTTCACATGTCTAGCTCCACTAAAACCCTCCTCAGCATATTTCCGAGCCATCAAGGATGAACCAAGAAAAGTGCAGGGCCCTGACAAATCTGCTTCACCGTCACAGCTTCAACAGACATCTGAGTGTCACACTACATGACAGGTCCGGCCGAGGGCGACAGCGGGGGAAGCTTCACTCACCCAGTGCTACAACAGGGGCTTCCCTCCTACTGAACGGGTGCAGCAGGACAAACTCCTGTCACAGAGAATGGGCGCAACCTCACTGCAAGCTTCATTCACACATGGTCTGGCTAAAGACAGCAAATCAAGCCTCCTACATTGGGCACACTGCACTTTAAAGGGTTAGGCATTGGAAGGCAGAGCTATCCCTCTGCCTCGCACATACTGGAGACCCTGAAGGGCCTCCTCCAGATTGCATTGTTACTGGATCGCCGACCTATCCCCCTGCCCCAAACCTCTCCCATTTACTCTGTCAACATGCTTCTCCTTACCTTCCTGCAAATACAGCACCCCTCTAGTCCCAACTGGTGGAACACCAAGCTTCATGGGGCACTTGAAGGTATCCAGTCTCCACCTTTTATCTGTCCTGCTCCTCATTTCACCATGAAGAACCACTGGCAGCATTTCAGCATCATTTTGAAACTGAAGTTATGGAACAGCTACAAAACCAGGGGAATGGCGGCAGGGGGATTTCATTCCATTTCATTCTGTCCTTTGGCTGTGTGCGCAGTGTCAGAAGAGTTTGAGGACTGCAGAAGACACCGGAACAGATTTCTGGGCGAAAGCGCCAGAGATTCTGGGCCCTGCCCCGATCGCCTTACGAACGCCTGGCGGGCTTTGCCCTGGCGGGCAAATGCCCCGGGTGGACACTGAGCGCAGTACCTGAGGAAATTAGAGTGAGGTTTGACTCAGGGACAAGCCTGCCAACCTATGCACTATGGCAGCTGAATGGGGGCATGGGGTCCTCATGTCTCAGGGATCTGCTTCTCTTATCCAAAACATCTTTCCTCCCATCATCCTTAGCACCTAGCATATGGTAATGAGTGGAGCCCCTATACTTCCCCCTTTGCACATTTGTCAATTCCCAGATCTCTGTGGCAGACAGGGCAAATGTATCTATGTGAGAGAGAGAGGGAGCCAGAGAGAGTGAGAGAGAGAGAGGGAGCAGGCTCTGACAGCCACAATGAGAGAAAAGTGAAGTTGCATCCCCTCAAGCACTCCCCTGCACCCATCAACACAACAGCAAAGTTAGCTTGCATGTTCCCCGCTCTCCCCACTAACCTCACCCACCCACCTCTCTTTCAGGACTTGCAGAGTGCCTAGAGACTGTGGAAATGATGGCAGCGCAGCATGGTACAAACACAAATATCAAAATAGAACTATTCCCCTACTGTCTACAAAACCAAGGAACTACTTCACCTTTGGTTTTTTTCCACTTCACATTAAAAAAGAGAAAGACGTCCTTCGTTGGCCCTTTTTACGCACTACCATTCGGTTTACACATTTCATCCTGTTGAGTCTCCAAGTCGGCAAAAGCTATATATTTGGGTGGGTGATCCCAATGAATTCAATGGAAATAGAGAAGGTGTTAGAACGGTGATGATTGTGTGCTGCTAGTGTCTTCCCCTTGAAGTCCATAGAGGGCATGGCCTTGACTAGGGGGTGCTCAAAACAGCCGAAAATTTGCTCAGCAGAAACAATGCAGAACTCTGGGCAAATTCTGCCACTTCGCCTGCTCTGCTCACACAGAGAAATTGCCAATTTCAGGCTTTTTCTCCCTGAAATTCTGTTTTTAATGGGAAATTTTGTTTTTTGGTGGCCCCAAAAAGTTTCAGACTGAAAACAGACAGTTTGTGTCAAAAACACCATTTCAGATGGTTTGCCAGAAGACATTTATTTTTTCCATGAAATGTTGTTTTAGCGGTCAAAAACATGATATTTCAGGGAAAAAGCACATTTCAGGAAGCAAAATCTGCAGAGAAAATTGGCACAACAGCTAAAAAAAAGTCCCTGCAGGCAGAACAGAGCTGGAGGCGAATTTAGGCAATATCGTTCCACCAGCAGTGAGGATAACTTTGCCCACCCCTAGCCTTGACTAGGGGACTGAAAATGAATCTACAGGGACTGGTCACAAAGTCCATATGAGGGTGGTGTGTCGGGAGCTATGCTTTTTCCTTTCTTATTGGTGTTTCTGTTTTCACACCTTAACCTACCTGTTTTCACTGCAGTTTCTGGGCCCTATTTTTCACATCTTCTGTTTTTGAGCCCAGCCGCAGGCCTCAGAGAAGGCCAGTGCACCTTGAGGCCTGAAGGCTCCGTCCACCAGTAGCAGGGTCCCAGGGCTTCTGACAGCAGCAGAGGCCCTGTGAGGAGTGGCCTCGAGCGATCAGGCGGGCTCCTGCGAGCCACCTCCACTGGCCTGGGTCCTGTTCCTGGGGCTCCCAGCTCTGTCTGCCTCGACCTCTCCATGCCCCCTGCTCCAGGGCTCACCTGCTGCCGTTGCCGTGCCAACGGAACCCTCAGGCAGGCAGGCAGAGCATTGTGAAATGACAGCCTCCCCCCCCCCCCGCCCCTGGGGCCTGGGCCCAGGGCTGGGAGCTTGCAAGGCAAAGGCACACCTCAGCTCAGCTTCTCCTGAGCTGCTCCAGAGCTCGACCCCTCAGGGCCCCGGTGCCCCAGGGCTGGTGGTGAGAGCCAGGAAGGGCGATTTATTGGAAGGTCCTTTCCTTCTTGGTGACTCCTACAAACCATTTTAAGCTCTGTACATATACAAAAGCAACATGTGTCATGCCATTTGGGACATGCTGTTCACATGTCTAGCTCCACTAAAACCCTCCTCAGCATATTTCCGAGCCATCAAGGATGAACCAAGAAAAGTACAGGGCCCTGACAAATCTGCTTCACCGTCACAGCTTCAACAGACATCTGAGTGTCACACTACATGACAGGTCCGGCCGAGGGCGACAGCGGGGGAAGCTTCACTCACCCAGTGCTACAACAGGGGCTTCCCTCCTACTGAACGGGTGCAGCAGGACAAACTCCTGTCACAGAGAATGGGCGCAACCTCACTGCAAGCTTCATTCACACATGGTCTTGCTAAAGACAGCAAATCAAGCCTCCTACATTGGGCACACTGCACTTTAAAGGGTTAGGGATTGGAAGGCAGAGCTATCCCTCTGCCTCGCACATACTGGAGACCCTGAAGGGCCTCCTCCAGATTGCATTGTTACTGGATCGCCGACCTATCCCCCTGCCCCAAACCTCTCCCATTTACTCTGTCAACATGCTTCTCCTTACCTTCCTGCAAATACAGCACCCCTCTAGTCCCAACTGGTGGAACACCAAGCTTCATGGGGCACTTGAAGGTATCCAGTCTCCACCTTTTATCTGTCCTGCTCCTCATTTCACCATGAAGAACCACTGGCAGCATTTCAGCATCATTTTGAAACTGAAGTTATGGAACAGCTACAAAACCAGGGGAATGGCGGCAGGGGGATTTCATTCCATTTCATTCTGTCCTTTGGCTGTGTGCGCAGTGTCAGAAGAGTTTGAGGACTGCAGAAGACACCGGAACAGATTTCTGGGCGAAAGCGCCAGAGATTCTGGCCCCTGCCCCGATCGCCTTACAAACGCCTGGCGGGCTTTGCCCTGGCGGGCAAATGCCCCGGGTGGACACTGAGCGCAGTACCTGAGGAAATTAGAGTGAGGTTTGACTCAGGGACAAGCCTGCCAACCTATGCACTATGGCAGCTGAATGGGGGCATGGGGTCCTCATGTCTCAGGGATCTGCTTCTCTTATCCAAAACATCTTTCCTCCCATCATCCTTAGCACCTAGCATATGGTAATGAGTGGAGCCCCTATACTTCCCCCTTTGCACATTTGTCAATTCCCAGATCTCTGTGGCAGACAGGGCAAATGTATCTATGTGAGAGAGAGAGGGAGCCAGAGAGAGTGAGAGAGAGAGAGGGAGCAGGCTCTGACAGCCACAATGAGAGAAAAGTGAAGTTGCATCCCCTCAAGCACTCCCCTGCACCCATCAACACAACAGCAAAGTTAGCTTGCATGTTCCCCGCTCTCCCCACTAACCTCACCCACCCACCTCTCTTTCAGGACTTGCAGAGTGCCTAGAGACTGTGGAAATGATGGCAGCGCAGCATGGTACAAACACAAATATCAAAATAGAACTATTCCCCTACTGTCTACAAAACCAAGGAACTACTTCACCTTCGTTTTTTTTCCACTTCACATTAAAAAAGAGAAAGACGTCCTTCGTTGGCCCTTTTTACGCACTACCATTCGGTTTACACATTTCATCCTGTTGAGTCTCCAAGTCGGCAAAAGCTATATATTTGGGTGGGTGATCCCAATGAAGTCAATGGAAATAGAGAAGGTGTTAGAACGGTGATGATTGTGTGCTGCTAGTGTCTTCCCCTTGAAGTCCATAGAGGGCATGGCCTTGACTAGGGGGTGCTCAAAACAGCCGAAAATTTGCTCAGCAGAAACAATGCAGAACTCTGGGCAAATTCTGCCACTTCGCCTGCTCTGCTCACACAGAGAAATTGCCAATTTCAGGCTTTTTCTCCCTGAAATTCTGTTTTTAATGGGAAATTTTGTTTTTTGGTGGCCCCAAAAAGTTTCAGACTGAAAACAGACAGTTTGTGTCAAAAACACCATTTCAGATGGTTTGCCAGAAGACATTTATTTTTTCCATGAAATGTTGTTTTAGCGGTCAAAAACATGATATTTCAGGGAAAAAGCACATTTCAGGAAGCAAAATCTGCAGAGAAAATTGGCACAACAGCTAAAAAAAAGTCCCTGCAGGCAGAACAGAGCTGGAGGCGAATTTAGGCAATATCGTTCCACCAGCAGTGAGGATAACTTTGCCCACCCCTAGCCTTGACTAGGGGACTGAAAATGAATCTACAGGGACTGGTCACAAAGTCCATATGAGGGTGGTGTGTCGGGAGCTATGCTTTTTCCTTTCTTATTGGTGTTTCTGTTTTCACACCTTAACCTACCTGTTTTCACTGCAGTTTCTGGGCCCTATTTTTCACATCTTCTGTTTTTGAGCCCAGCCGCAGGCCTCAGAGAAGGCCAGTGCACCTTGAGGCCTGAAGGCTCCGTCCACCAGTAGCAGGGTCCCAGGGCTTCTGACAGCAGCAGAGGCCCTGTGAGGAGTGGCCTCGAGCGATCAGGCGGGCTCCTGCGAGCCACCTCCACTGGCCAGGGTCCTGTTCCTGGGGCTCCCAGCTCTGTCTGCCTCGACCTCTCCATGCCCCCTGCTCCAGGGCTCACCTGCTGCCGTCGCCGTGCCAACGGAACCCTCAGGCTGTGCAGAGCATTGTGAAATGACAGCCTCCCCTCCCCCCCCGCCGGGGCCTGGGCCCAGGGCTGGGAGCTTGCAAGGCAAAGGCACACCTCAGCTCAGCTTCTCCTGAGCTGCTCCAGAGCTCGACCCCCCGGGGCCCCGGGGCCCCAGGGCTGGTGCTGAGAGCCAGGAAGGACGATTTATTGGAAGGTCCTTTCCTTCTTGGTGACTCCTACAAACAATTTTAAGCTCTGTACATATACAAAAGCAACATGTGTCATGCCATTTGGGACATGCTGTTCACATGTCTAGCTCCACTAAAACCCTCCTCAGCATATTTCCGAGCCATCAAGGATGAACCAAGAAAAGTGCAGGGCCCTGACAAATCTGCTTCACCGTCACAGCTTCAACAGACATCTGAGTGTCACACTACATGACAGGTCCGGCCGAGGGCGACAGCGGGGGAAGCTTCACTCACCCAGTGCTACAACAGGGGCTTCCCTCCTACTGAACGGGTGCAGCAGGACAAACTCCTGTCACAGAGAATGGGCGCAACCTCACTGCAAGCTTCATTCACACATGGTCTGGCTAAAGACAGCAAATCAAGCCTCCTACATTGGGCACACTGCACTTTAAAGGGTTAGGCATTGGAAGGCAGAGCTATCCCTCTGCCTCGCACATACTGGAGACCCTGAAGGGCCTCCTCCAGATTGCATTGTTACTGGATCGCCGACCTATCCCCCTGCCCCAAACCTCTCCCATTTACTCTGTCAACATGCTTCTCCTTACCTTCCTGCAAATACAGCACCCCTCTAGTCCCAACTGGTGGAACACCAAGCTTCATGGGGCACTTGAAGGTATCCAGTCTCCACCTTTTATCTGTCCTGCTCCTCATTTCACCATGAAGAACCACTGGCAGCATTTCAGCATCATTTTGAAACTGAAGTTATGGAACAGCTACAAAACCAGGGGAATGGCGGCAGGGGGATTTCATTCCATTTCATTCTGTCCTTTGGCTGTGTGCGCAGTGTCAGAAGAGTTTGAGGACTGCAGAAGACACCGGAACAGATTTCTGGGCGAAAGCGCCAGAGATTCTGGGCCCTGCCCAGATCGCCTTACGAACGCCTGGCGGGCAAATGCCCCGGGTGGACACTGAGCGCAGTACCTGAGGAAATTAGAGTGAGGTTTGACTCAGGGACAAGCCTGCCAACCTATGCACTATGGCAGCTGAATGGGGGCATGGGGTCCTCATGTCTCAGGGATCTGCTTCTCTTATCCAAAACATCTTTCCTCCCATCATCCTTAGCACCTAGCATATGGTAATGAGTGCAGCCCCTATACTTGCCCCTTTGCACATTTGTCAATTCCCAGATCTCTGTGGCAGACAGGGCAAATGTATCTATGTGAGAGAGAGAGGGAGCCAGAGAGAGTGAGAGAGAGAGAGGGAGCAGGCTCTGACAGCCACAATGAGAGAAAAGTGAAGTTGCATCCCCTCAAGCACTCCCCTGCACCCATCAACACAACAGCAAAGTTAGCTTGCATGTTCCCCGCTCTCCCCACTAACCTCACCCACCCACCTCTCTTTCAGGACTTGCAGAGTGCCTAGAGACCCTGGAAATGATGGCAGCGCAGCATGGTACAAACACAAATATCAAAATAGAACTATTCCCCTACTGTCTACAAAACCAAGGAACTACTTCACCTTTGTTTTTTTTCCACTTCACATTAAAAAAGAGAAAGACGTCCTTCGTTGGCCCTTTTTACGCACTACCATTCGGTTTACACATTTCATCCTGTTGAGTCTCCAAGTCGGCAAAAGCTATATATTTGGGTGGGTGATCCCAATGAAGTCAATGGAAATAGAGAAGGTGTTAGAACGGTGATGATTGTGTGCTGCTAGTGTCTTCCCCTTGAAGTCCATAGAGGGCATGGCCTTGACTAGGGGGTGGTTGAAACGGCCGTTAATTTGCTCAGCAGAAACAATGCAGAATTCTGGGCAAATTCTGCCACTTCGCCTGCTCTGCCCACACAGAGAAATTGCCAATTTCAGGCTTTTTCTCCCTGAAATTCTGTTTTTTATGGGAAATTTTGTTTTTTGGTGGCCCCAAAAAGTTTCAGACTGAAAACAGATAGTTTGTGAAAAAAAACACTGTTTCAGATGGTTTGCCAGAAGACATTTATTTTTTCCATGAAATTTTGTTTTAGCGGTCAAAAACATGATATTTCAGGGAAAAAACACATTTCAGGAAGCAAAATCTGCAGAGAAAATTGGCACAACAGCTAAAAAAAAGTCCCTGCAGGCAGAACAGAGCTGGAGGCGAATTTAGGCAATATAGTTCCACCAGCAGTGAGGATAACTTTGCCCACCCCTAGCCTTGACTAGGGGACTGAAAATGAATCTACAGGGACTGGCCACAAAGTACATATCAGGGTGGTGTGTCGGGAGCTATGCTTTTTCCTTTCTTATTGGTGTTTCTGTTTTCACACCTTAACCTACCTGTTTTCACTGCAGTTTCTGGGCCCTATTTTTCACATCTTCTGTTTTTGAGCCCAGCCACAGGCCTCAGAGAAGGCCAGTGCACCTTGAGGCCTGAAGGCTTCCTCCACCAGTAGCAGGGCCCCAGGGCTTCTGACAGCAGCAGAGGCCCTGTGAGGAGTGGCCTCGAGCGATCAGGCGGGCTCCTGCGAGCCACCTCCTCTGGCCTGGGTCCTGTTCCTGGGGCTCCCAGCTCTGTCTGCCTGGACCTCTCTGAAGTGGGAGAATGGAAAACCAGGCTCCCGTCCTTCACCTCTCGCGCTTGGCCTAGAGGGTCACGACCCAAACACCCGCCACGAGAAGAGTTTGCCCAGTTACCAGACGACCAGGTACCCTGGTACAGGAACATACGGATGTGTCCATCTGCTTGCCCAGCAGCCCGCACTGGCCATGCCGACACCTGCGGCACGGATCAACTAGACTAAAATCTACACGTCGTTAGAGATGCCATGACGACCTAGACAACGGGAAGCACATCTGTACAAATATACACACTGGACATTCCCACACCAACCTACACGAAGAATATACTCAGTGCTATGACGTAGGCGACAGGCATATTCAGGGACGTGCATCTTTATTATTTTCATATAGGCTTTCAGAATGCAGAAACGCAAGACGCGTCATGAACTTTTATTAGCTTGCTCACGCTTCTCTTTGAAACCAGGTACAACGATGAGAAATATAATAAAGACAATACCGATTATGGAATTATATGCTCCTATAACCTAAAGCACCTGTGCACCAAACGAACAACTTATGCACCGGGCCAAAGTAGGCCTCAAACAAGAGCTCCCGTGGACATCAACAAGACAAAAGTCAGTTGCTGATCCTACAGAATGAGCTTGGCAAAGCAACCAGCCAAGGTCGCAATGTTGCAAACCCACGTTCCAAGAGCAAATCATCAAAGGCACGATGTTGCAATCTCGCACTCCGCGCACCAACGTTAAAGTCACACCGACAAATTAAAGCAGACGCACAGTAGAAAAACAATATTAATTGTGCAGAATTATGCCTCTTTCACGGTCCCTCCCCACGTGATCAAGCCGAACCTGACGAGATGCCAAACCCTGGAGAACAGAGGCGTCTGGATCCCTCGCTACGAGACACTGGCAGATACACTTGAAAGGCTCAATGGACATCTGCAACAGTGGGAACGGTACCCCGTCTAGCTATGAATAAGTCCTCACATTGTCTGCATGTACCCATAGTGAAACATTGTTGCAACTTACAGGTACACCGAGAGCTGGGAACGACGGTGGTCCCAGGCTGGGAAGCTCACGGGTGCACCAATCAGAACTTGGGGCTCTTATCACTGACGCCAGCACATTTAGCCAATCCTCAGGAGCCTTCATGTAACAATTTTCATGTATCTTATTGTAGGGACAACCCAGATATACCACCTGACTACACCTTATCCACTAATATCTTTCTCTATATGTGTGCTATACTAATCCTACCACTCGAACATCCAATTAAGAGTGGCGATAGGTTTTTTGTTAACTTTCTGAAGTGACGCAAGTAGCGCGTCATAATACAGTAAAAAGGGCCTGCGAGCCCCACAATTGTGTGTGTGTCAGGACGAACGCGTGCGCTCCTTGACCCATCCCTGCCGTTTTGTCTAATAAACAGCAGAGTCACCTTGCTCCTTGTGTGCGTCTCATACTCTATCTCATCTTATCTGGGATACACACGGGAGGAGTTGGGGCCTCCCTGCCTGGAGGTCTGCGGACGGCCCGGCCGACCCCGGCAGAATTTCCCCCCGACAAGTTGGAGGCACTGCTGAGATCTGTTTAAGATCGACTTTTATTTTTACTTTTTCCAGGCACTCCCGTTGCGAGGAGGCCCGGCGGCGCGGCCCCCTCTGCCGTTGCCCCCTTCTGAGGACTACAGGACCATCGCGGAGCTGCGAGAAGACCGGACAGCGCAATCCGGATATTGGCCCTCGGGAGCCGGTTGAGAAGTATCCCGCCCGCGGTTGGCGAGTGTCCAGACGTGGTCCAGACGAGGGGAGGTGGCGAGCCGCTTGGAGGGGTGCACGCAGTCGAGCGGCCCTGCATCGAGAGAACTTGGTGAGCATGGCACACACAACGAGCAATGGGAAAGTGTGAGGGAGGGGGGAGGAATTAAATAAGGGAGGAGGGAGGTGTTGCACAGGTGCGCGGCGAAGGGTTGACAATATAGTGTTGGCAATGGAATGAAAGGGAGTGAAAAGAGTGCGAGAGCAGTGATGTGAAAGAGGGGGGCGGAGCACGAAAACATCACGTGTGGTCGCTCGTAGACACTGATTGGCCTAAATCGCGACTAACGTGTAGGGGTGGGCGTGTGTGGTTTCCTACGATTTGGCATTTATTGATCAATGAGTAGATGAGGTTCCCTATTGTTCGAGCAAGAAACTCGATAGGTAGATGAGGTTTCCTATTGATCGAGCAAGAACTCGATAGGTAGATGAGGTTTCCTATTGTTCGAGCAAGAAACTCGATAGGTAGATGACGTTTCCCTGTAGGGGGTAGCTAGTTGCATAGTTGCCAAATACGGAAGATAGTTGGCTGGTTAAGCCCTCCTGTTGAGGGGCGTATCACACGCGAGGCGACGCAGCGTGTGCAGTCCAATTATATTATTGATGAGATTACCTTGTTCCAGGAGAGACAGGAAGACAGCTGTAGGGTTAGCGGGGATAAATTGCAAGTGTATTTTGAAACTAATAATGAGACTGTACTAGTAGCGTAGAGACATCGGTGACGTCACCAGTAGGGATTTTATAGGATATCACGAGCACAAGGAACATTGAGTTTTGAAGGCGGTGGGGAAGAGAAAAATGATGAGGGAGCGGATAAGAAGATAAACAATAAACGAGTGGATTGGAAGAGGAGAAGGGGAGAGGGGCGTGGCTGAGCACGGAGAACGCCAGCCACGGCAAATGTAAAAGGGGGAGGAGAACGAGGAATAAGGACGACTGTATAAGATCGTTGTAAGGGGTACGCAGCAACAGGGGGCTGCGTGAGCTTCGGCCGCAGGGGGCCGTAGGGGAAGGAATATACAATACAAAATTATACATATATATATATATTTGTGTTTTATTATTTGTTGTTTTTTTTTTTATTATTTTTTTTTACTATTATTGCATACTTTGTAAAGGATTGTCGTAAGTCCCCACACTTACGGGGCCAGGTAAACAATATAAGGTTGTAAATTGTAAACTGATAACGAAGGGAGGAGTAACAAGTAGGGCACAAGTATGTCATCTGGGAAAGGGTCAGGAGGGTGGGGGAACACCCTCACTACCCCACTACAACACATATGCACAACACTGCCACCCCATAGGGAGAAATTAATTAAGTACAGCATAGAGTGGACCCAGGGGACGGATAACAAAATGTTAACACCATGGCCGCCTAATGGTAGTTTCGATCCATATGCCCAACATTCATTGCTAAACCATCTGCATAATACATACAAGGGGAAGAAGTTGGCGAGCTATATGGAGGTGTTTAATTTATGGAGGATGTTCCAGGGATCCCGACCAGGACCAAATGGAATGTTCTCTGTGGGAGAAACACCGGAAGTAAAGGAGATTATAAAGGAGGGAACGGATGGGGGAAAGGGGTGTGAAAGGAAAAAGAATGAGGAAAATGAAGGAGAGGGAAGAGAAAAGATTGACACTTTAAAAGACATAAAAAAGGAACCGAGCAACGAGATACCCATAACACCGGGAGTGAAAACTGAGAGAGAAGGGTTGTACCCTTTAAGAGAACTAGGAGAAATGGAAGGACAGTTAAGGGCGGCTGAAGGATACTCGAACCCGGCTTACAGCCCTCCACCATATGTGGCTCACAGGAAGATAGTGGGGGAGGGGAGGATTGGAGAAGAACAGATTGTAGAGATAGGACATGATGAGTGGGTAGCTGCACAGATATTATTAAAATTACGGGGTTCACTAACGGGAGAAGAAAGGGAGGCTGTAAAGAGAACAGGCGAGGATAGTAGAAGGGAGAGTGAGATGAAGGGGGAGGAGCTACTAAGACAAAGAGAAGAGATTTTGGAGGAAAAATTGGCAAAACTAAGGGATGAGCAGAATGAATTACTAACACAGCTTGAGAGGGGGGAAAAAGAGAGAGTGAGGAAAAGGAAAGAGGGTAAAAACGAATTGGACAAATTAAGGGAACAAAATGAGGAGCAAAGGATAGAAGATGGAAGGGTAAGAGCAGCAGCAGAAAGGGTGTCAAGAGTAGTATTGAGAGAAAAAAAGAAGGAAGAAGAGGAAAAGGAAAGGGAATTGGAAATATGGAGGAGGAGGGTAGTATCAGAGGCAGCTAAGAAATATGAAGAAGAGAAAGCAATAGAAAGAGAAAGGGTGAAATGGGAAAGAAAGAAAGAAGATGAAAGAATATTGGAACAGATGAGCAACGAAATGATGGAGGAATTAAAAAGGAAAAGGGAGGAAAATAGTAGGGAAATGGAGGAGAGGAGTGATGGGGAAAGAGGAGGGAGAAATAAGGAGAGTGAAAAATGGGGGGATGTATATAGAAGTAGAGAAGTAGCGACAACATCAACACCCGGGGGAACAGTTGATAACAAAGGAAGAGGAGAAATGGAGCGAATAGACTTAGAAACAGTAACAGTAAAAGGGAAAAGAACAGAGTGGGGGATAACATCTATGAATGATTTTTGCAGTGAGGAGGAAGAAGGAGTAGAAAGGGTAGGAAGAAAGAGTGAAAGGGAAAGCTTAGATAAGCTGTACCTCACTAGAACCAATATAGACTCGCCATGGATCCGTAAGAGAAGGGAGGAGCTGGAACAAAGTGAGGAGAGGGTGCAACAACTAGTGGAAAAACAAACCCATGAAACCACACCATCGCCATCTCCATCACGCCCTCCCCCATCGCACCCTACATGTTCAACGACCACACGCACGCTGCGCAAAATAAAGCTTGCGCCATTCATGGACGAAGTGACTCCCTATGCGTGCCGGCTTAGAGACCTCCCTAGCCGCAGGCAAGACAGACAGATAAGCATACCCATATTAAGCACAGAGGATGACGAAAAAAGGGGAAGGGAAGGAGAGGTAGGTAGGAGGAGGGGTAGCAAGGAAGAATTTGATGTGGTAAGGGAAATAGGGGAGGAAGAGGGGTGTGAGGACTCAATATTATGGAACATAAAGGGTGATATAGGACACAACTTAATGCCACTGTTGGAGAGAGGAGGGGTTAGACCGCAGTATGTACCATGGAAGCATACGGATAAAGAAAATATAAAATGTAGGCTCCCATCACTAAGTGGAGGTGCGGGTAAGTGGATATATGAAATGGAAAAACACACCGCAGGGCAGAAACTAGCAGTAGGAGATGTGAAAGGCCTGTTAATATCAATATTAGGAGATAGAGCGGACGACATTTGGAAGAGAGCGGGATTCCATGGGATAACAATAACAAACACATCGCATGATGGGGCGCCATTTGCAAACTGCAGACATGCGCTATGGCAGGCACTGAGAGTACAGTACCCAGACACATCAGATATAGGAGCAATCACTTCCCGTAAGATGCGTGAGAATGAAGATCCCGTTGATTATATACAGGATATTCAAGAAAAGTGGCGCATGGAAACGAGAGAACAATGGGATAAAACACCAGCCATATTTTATCATATACTAGTACAGGGGCTCCCAGAAGGAGTACAGAAACAACTAAAGAAAGTAGTGGGAATGGAAGTAAAACCATGGCCTGAAATACAGCTGACAATAGTACATCACTGCAGGATATGGCAAGGAAAAATGAAACAAAAGGAAGAGGACAGGAAAACAGAAGAGGCCAAACTAGTACAGAAAAAATTAACTAAATATACAATGGAGGGGGCACTAATAACTGCGCCCACAACAGTGGCCCAAAGCCCCACGCAAATAGTGGCTGCACAAGACCCAGCTCTAATAGCACCTCGACAAAGTATAATACAGCAAATGCCGCCACTACAATTACAAGCACAAAACGTGGGAGGAGGGTACCAGATGCAAGGAGCTGGGTATTATGGGTATAACAGAGGGAGAGGTGGATTTATGAGAGGGAGAGGATACGGATATAATACCCAACAGCAGGTGGGGGGAGTTGGAAGTTCATACCCCACAGGGCAACAGGTATACCAGGACAACACAGGGAGCTTTCCATGGCAAAACAGAGAACCACCCGTGTGTTGGAGTTGTGGACTACTAGGACATATGTCACGCACGTGTAGGGTCAGGCCAGGGACACCAGCATGGAATGAGCAGGCCCAACCTAGGCCATCGCAAGAACAGCAGGGCATGCAGCAACAGCAATTAACACAACAACAGCCACTGCAGCAACAGCAATTAACACAACAACAGCCACTGCCACAACAACAAATAGTGACAACACAACAACCCCAAAATGAACAAACACAATTGGGTAGGGTGACAGTATTGGGACACAACCCTTACACAGGAAATGGCCAATCATTGTACCCTCAATAGGACAGCCCACAGACGGCCTTGGTGTGTCCCATCCTGTCAATAACACCTAATAGTGCGGAGGAGCCACGCATAGAGGTAACGATAGGTGACAAAAAATTATCTTTCCTTGTTGACACCGGGGCAACCCGGTCTTGCATAAGGGAAGGTAAATTTAAGATGTCAGGCGAAGCCATGAACACCCAAGGATTTTCTGGGGCTAAAGGATTGGTTCCTTTTACTGATAACGTTCCATTATCTATCGGAGATTACGATCTGTCAGTTCCACTATTGTATTATAGTGCCTCACCAGTAAATATACTGGGGAGGGACATAATGAATAGGTTAAATATGACAATCTCCTTTACAGAGGATGGTATAATTTGCTCTACTCCAGGGATTAACATGCTAGCAGCACGACAGATTATGCAAGCATACTGTGGGCAGACAGCGATTAGGGCGGAACCAATAGATGGCGCGATATTCCAGTATGGGACAGACATGGCAATTGCATGGATGCCAGGGATAGAAGGTAAAATATGGAGGAGGCCAGCAGCTTACCTGTTCCGACCAGAAACACCTGTTAATGAACAGGAAGGAAAAGTGTTTGCAATAGACATTGAAAGCATTATTACAACAGCTGAGTATATTGCTGTGCACGCCCAAGACAAAGAAGGAAGAGCATGGAGGGCAGTGATTGCACTAGCAGAAGGATGTAGGTTGACCCAGGTGTCAGATGAGGAACTGTTTTCAGAAGAAAAAGAGGAGGGGGAAATGGTGTTCATGATGAGTGTAGAAATATGGTTACGAGTGGCTCACAAACATATAGCGCAGAAAATTGCTATGGCACTTGAGGCACCTGCATGCACCCCAGTCCCCTTCTTTAAGGAGGATATGGCAAAGGTGCCCAAATCATTATGGACCATTAGCCCTTATGACGTAGGATGCATTAAAAGCATAGGGGGTGTACGGATAAAATTGAAAAAAGGTGCAATACTACCAAGAGTAAAACAGTACCCATTGTCAAAAGAGGCAGATGAGGGCATATATGAAACTATAACGGCCCTTATAAACAATGGCATATTGGTCCCCTCAGAATCACCATGTAACACGGCTGTGTACCCAGTGCGCAAGGCTAAAGGGGGGTCTTGGCGCTTCATACAGGACCTAAGGCCCTTGAACAACATAGTGGAAGCAGAATATCCAGTAACAGCAAACCCGGCCACAATATTGTGTGGCATTCCAGCAGAGGCATCACGATTTACAGTAATAGATCTTAAGAATGCTTTTTTCTCAATACCACTACACCCCGACTCACAAGATCTAACAAGTTTCACTTACCGAAATACTAAATGGAAACATACCAGGTTACCACAAGGGTATTGTGAATCACCCTCAATTTTCAATAGAGTTATACAGATGGATTTGGGTAACGTTGAGGTGGAAAGCACAGTGTTACAATATGTGGATGACATAATAATTTGCAGTACAAATGAAAGTAAATGCAGAGAGGATTCTCTAAAAATGTTGACTATATTGGCTGAAAAAGGGTATAAAGTAGACATGGAAAAAATACAATACTGTCAGGAACAGGTACTGTACATTGGCCAACTGATATCCCAATATGGAAGAAATATTGCACCACAAAGAGCACAGGCCATATCAAGCACTCCCATGCCACAGACTGTGAGAGAACTGCAGCAATTTTTGGGGCTATGTAATTACTGTAGAGCATGGGTGTTTGATTACAGCTCATACATAGGACCCCTGCTTGAGGGGTTGAAGGAAGCAAATAAAGGGGAGAAAAGGTTGGGGTGGACTATGGAAATGAGGGAGGCATTTGACGAATTAAAGGACGCGATATCAACAGCTCCAGTACTGGCAACCCCAGACTATGAGCGACGATTTTTTATATTTTCACATTGCGACTCAGCAGTAATGAAAGCAGTATTGGCCCAAAAAACAAGCATGGGCTATAAACCAGTAGCGTTTTATAGCGGTCACTTAGATCCTGTGATGTTAGGCCACTTCCCTTGCGAACAAGGCCTCGCTGCAGCTGCTTTTGCAGTAGAAAAGGCATCAGCAATAACCATGGGGTGTCCAACTACACTGTTTGTGGAACATGCATTATTTGCAATATTGAATAAACCGAAGTCCACACTAACGACACAAAGGGCATCAGGTTATGAGATCATTTTGTCTAGGGCTGAACTAGCGATTGTTAGATGTAGCACTGTTAACCCTGCAAGATTTCTAGCAGAAATAATTGAGGAGGGAGATTACGCCCACGACTGCACCCAACTAAATGAAATGTATTCATGTACTAGAAAAGTTGAAGAGAATGCACTAGAGGGAGGTGAGCTTTTGTTTATTGATGGGTCATCAACTATTGATCAAGGAGATGGGATAAGGAGAACTGGGGCAGCAGTGGTAAAAATGATGGAGGCTCCGGTGTGTGTGGCTATGAAATGTGTACAGTTACCACAGCATTACTCTGCTCAAGCCGCTGAACTAGTTGCACTAATATTGGCATTGAAAGAAAGTTTTAACAAACGTGTAACAATATATTCCGACAGTGCATATGTTACATCCACTGTCCACTCAGGGTTAACAAAATGGAGGAGAAGAGGGTTTAGGAGAGCTGACGGCACTCCAGTGCAACATGCCCTCTTGTTGGCTGAATTAATTGAAGTAATAAACGACCCCCAAGAGCTAGCCCTAGTAAAATGCACCGCACACACCAATGGTGAAGACCATGTCTCAAAAGGGAATGCAGCAGCAGACGCACATGCGAAATATGCTGCATACTTTGGTGAGATATGGGACCCCACAGACTCACAGAGAGGGAGAGGGAGGGGAATGGCTAGGGAGATGTTAATAAGAGAAGGGTATACCCATCTCCCAGCCACACAGATTATGGAATTACAAGCAGCAGCACCAATGGCCGAAAAGGAAATATGGGTAAAAAGAGGATGTACAATGTCACCAACCGACGCACTATGGCGCCAGAGTGGTACTGGGAAAGTTGTAATACCATTGGCACTTTTAAATACCGCCCTGAGCCAATTACATCACCCAGCCCATACAGGCAAGGAAATAATTGCAGCACGAATTAGAGATGATTGGTTCTGTCCCGAGTTAAATTCTCATGTTTCAAATTTTATTAGCAATTGTCTCACATGCCAACAGTTTACGGCCGGTCACACCCTAAAAGTGATAAGAGGTACCATACCCCGGCCGGAAGGACCCTTTCGGCACCTCCACATTGACTATGTTGATATGATCAACATATGTCAAGGTAATAGATACATGATTGTAGTAGTATGCCCATTTTCTAGGTGGATTGAAGCAGGGCCCTGTTCACACCCAGATGCATTTAGAGCAGCCAAATTCATAGTAAGAGAGGTCTTCCCCAGGTGGGGAGTGTGCGAAGTATTAAGATCAGATAATGGCCCACATTTCGCAAACGAAATGTTCCAACATATCACAGCCCTGCTGAGCATAAAGCACAAATTTGCATGTGCATATCACCCACAGGCTAATGGCGTATGCGAACGCCTAAATGGCTTATTGAAGGAGGCAATTGCAAAGATACAACAAACAACAAAGAAAAGTTGGTTGTATTGCCTTCCGTTAGCATTGTTTGAGCTGAGGAACAGGCCAGGGTCCGACCACCACCTCACCCCACATGAGGTGGTTACTGGACGTCAAATGCGCCTTCCTCTAACGCCAACGTCAAGGGCATTCACTGACCACGAAAGTTCAGCGAATATACTAGGTGATGAAATGTATCAATATGTGTCATCTTTGATTACTAGTGTTGTGTTTGTGTCTCAACAGCTCGAGCGCACACGGGGCGGGTCCACCAGAGATAAAGAAGAAGGCGCCAGTACAGAATTAGAAAAAGAGAACTTGTGCAAAATTGCCAAAGGTGACCACGTGCTACTTCGTAATTTCAATAGAAGATGGAACGATAAAAGGTTCACCGGTCCACATCTGGTAGAAGACGTATCAACAAGAGCAGTAAAACTAAAGGATAAGCGTGCTTGGAACCACCTACACGATGTAAAGATATACAAACTGCAGACCCGCCCCAGCGCCAACGACAGGCCCATTGGAACAACAGCAACAACATCCCTGACAGCGGAAGGAAGTTCTACCACAGATAACGACCCAATTGTTCCCTTACCTTCCCACTACCCAGACACCCCAGAGACGATAACTGACGAAGAAAGGGGTGATCACTGCACTGCCCACCCCATGGTCACACGTTCAAAGAATAAAAATAATTACGCCATCCCCCCCCCAGGACAGTTGTAACACAAACTAAAAGAACTTGGTCGCACAAATACACATGTAAACACGTGAATGTTCTCTTTCTCTCTCGCACATACAGGAACTGCGTATTATTGTATTGTTAAGTAGAAAGATAACTAACAAAGTCCACTGTCCAGGCGTAGATGGTACTCCCAGACGATAACTACCCAGAAGAATTGTCACACCAATTTGTATACGAAATAAAAAGGCCAACATACCTAAAAAGAAGAAGGGTACGTGTTTACTACACAGCCTTCCTCCTGGCCATAGAATATTACATGCCCCACCTCCGCCCATACTTGCCGGTCTTAAGAGACCAATCACTTAGAGTAGCGTGGGAGCAGCTCTTCGCCTGGGCACTGAATGACTATTTGATAGGGAGAGCTTAAACAAAACAAAACTAACATTTAAAACGAGCATTTCTGAGAATTTTTAGGCGGGCAACTTTAACGTCGCAAGAATAAGCTGCCAGGACTGCAGCAAGGTAAGAGCAAAATGCCGGTGAGATTAGCAATTGTAATAAAAATAATAGGGATTTTGATAATCACCGGATTTGTGGCTGCTTCTGTATGGCAGTATAGCTGTGCTATCAATTTTGTTGCTGCACCCAAACCTAATGTACCCCCGTTCCTTGCTGCAACAGGTGTTACGTCAGGTGGTAGTAGTAACATTACACCAAAGAAAAATAGAGTTAAACGCAGCACATACTCAGACAATAAAGGTATTGATAATTATGTACAAGATTCAGCACACGTCACAAACAATATATGGTACCAACACATGACCCGCATTGGTAAGCAGACAACTGAGGATAGCTGCTACGTCTGCTCATTAATACCATACGCCATGAGTGCGTCACGAACATTTGTTGCTACAGAAATAAATGAGAAGGTAGCACAGTGCATAATATACTTGGCACTGTTCCAAACGAAAGGAAGATTTCAAGGAACTGTAGTGCACATGACATGGAAAACACGAGACTCATACCCATATGAAAACAACTTCCTCAAGACCTACCTGAGTTATCACAAGACCAGTTTACATGCTGAAGCATTCAAATATATAACAAGTGGCCCTGCAAAAGGAGAAACACAGAAAGTAACACTGAAGTATCTACCATGTGATTGGTACGCCACTGAAATTCCGGGTAAACAAGGATGCTGGGAGAGGCCGCTACTGACGATAACGGGAAAGGTGTATCTGGATAACAGCTGGGAGATAGGAGTGATTGGCAGCAACATGGTAACAAAAGAAACTATCTCAACCATCGAGACACACAATCACCGATGTTGGACGACGTGGATCAAGTATGTACCAATGCTCACATGGGTAGAAGAAGATGAAGACCCAATAACGATACTACCGTTGACTGCGCCCAAGGTATGTTACCAACATAAAGGAGAGGTGGACGTAGGATATAACACCAATTGCGCAAGTGTGACGGAGTTACCTGAGGGGGGAGCAGGAACAGCAGTAATAATGGATCATTATTGGGCCTGTGGAGAAAAGGCATACCATACACTGCCTCCCCTGTGGAATGGTGTGTGCACAATGGTACACGTCAATGTACCATCACTAGTGGTACCTAAGAAGCACGTCGATGTGGCGAAATTTCCCAGAATGAATGAGGGGGATAAGAGAAGAAAGAGATCTGCACCACTCCAGGAGGAGCAAAGGAACAGGACCAACAGCAATGACACTGTCCTAAATAGAAGAAAAAGACAAGGAGAGCCGCTGACAGGAAATTACCTATGGGGAAGGTCGGAAACGGCACTAACATCAATACCGCCAGAACACAGACTATTCAGCAGAGCAGCAATGTTCTTCTCCTCAATAATACACCCGGGATTACAGGCTTACGCAAACGCAAAATGGCTCCAAATAACTAGATGGGAACTAATGATGACCATCAATTCTACAGTAAATGGGTTTAACGCAATAAAAGAAGAGCTGCGAGCTGTAAGGATGGTAGCACTACAGAACAGATATGTATTGGACCTTCTCACAGCAATGGAAGGAGGAGTTTGTGCAAAGATAGGACAATCATGCTGCACGTTCATACCTGCCAATGATGCTGACAATGGTACACTGACAGAAGCAGTTTCACAATTAGCCCAAATGCACTCTAAAATGACGGATGAAAGCAATGGTGTGAACAAGGATGAGAGCTGGTTTTCACTATTATGGTCATGGATGCCATCTTGGCTGTCAGATGGACTGAAAATAATAGTGGGCTGCACCATATTGGCTGGAGCTACCCTGATCATAATTAGATTTTGGAAGGCACGAAAGGCACGCAATACTGACGAATTGCTGGAAATGGTGGGAATGCACCCCTTGATGCCAGCAGATGACGGCCAGCATACAGGTGTAATTATACAGGAAAGAGAGAAGCTGCGCACCCAAATAATTACCAACCATCTAGACCCACCGTCAGTAAAGACCGAGAACCCAAGAAACCCCAGGAGCTACATAGGAAGATGGGTATATTGTACTCCTGGGGGTACCTGTGAATATATGTATTGGTCATTTGAAGATCATGTAAACCACTATGGACATCTCGGAGGAATAACCAAGATATGGCGAGTAAGAGGAGATAATGAGAAGGATATGTTTGTGGTCGACAAGTCGACCAGAGGGGGGACTGAAGTGGGAGAATGGAAAACCAGGCTCCCGTCCTTCACCTCTCGCGCTTGGCCTAGAGGGTCACGACCCAAACACCCGCCACGAGAAGAGTTTGCCCAGTTACCAGACGACCAGGTACCCTGGTACAGGAACATACGGATGTGTCCATCTGCTTGCCCAGCAGCCCGCACTGGCCATGCCGACACCTGCGGCACGGATCAACTAGACTAAAATCTACACGTCGTTAGAGATGCCATGACGACCTAGACAACGGGAAGCACATCTGTACAAATATACACACTGGACATTCCCACACCAACCTACACGAAGAATATACTCAGTGCTATGACGTAGGCGACAGGCATATTCAGGGACGTGCATCTTTATTATTTTCATATAGGCTTTCAGAATGCAGAAACGCAAGACGCGTCATGAACTTTTATTAGCTTGCTCACGCTTCTCTTTGAAACCAGGTACAACGATGAGAAATATAATAAAGACAATACCGATTATGGAATTATATGCTCCTATAACCTAAAGCACCTGTGCACCAAACGAACAACTTATGCACCGGGCCAAAGTAGGCCTCAAACAAGAGCTCCCGTGGACATCAACAAGACAAAAGTCAGTTGCTGATCCTACAGAATGAGCTTGGCAAAGCAACCAGCCAAGGTCGCAATGTTGCAAACCCACGTTCCAAGAGCAAATCATCAAAGGCACGATGTTGCAATCTCGCACTCCGCGCACCAACGTTAAAGTCACACCGACAAATTAAAGCAGACGCACAGTAGAAAAACAATATTAATTGTGCAGAATTATGCCTCTTTCACGGTCCCTCCCCACGTGATCAAGCCGAACCTGACGAGATGCCAAACCCTGGAGAACAGAGGCGTCTGGATCCCTCGCTACGAGACACTGGCAGATACACTTGAAAGGCTCAATGGACATCTGCAACAGTGGGAACGGTACCCCGTCTAGCTATGAATAAGTCCTCACATTGTCTGCATGTACCCATAGTGAAACATTGTTGCAACTTACAGGTACACCGAGAGCTGGGAACGACGGTGGTCCCAGGCTGGGAAGCTCACGGGTGCACCAATCAGAACTTGGGGCTCTTATCACTGACGCCAGCACATTTAGCCAATCCTCAGGAGCCTTCATGTAACAATTTTCATGTATCTTATTGTAGGGACAACCCAGATATACCACCTGACTACACCTTATCCACTAATATCTTTCTCTATATGTGTGCTATACTAATCCTACCACTCGAACATCCAATTAAGAGTGGCGATAGGTTTTTTGTTAACTTTCTGAAGTGACGCAAGTAGCGCGTCATAATACAGTAAAAAGGGCCTGCGAGCCCCACAATTGTGTGTGTGTCAGGACGAACGCGTGCGCTCCTTGACCCATCCCTGCCGTTTTGTCTAATAAACAGCAGAGTCACCTTGCTCCTTGTGTGCGTCTCATACTCTATCTCATCTTATCTGGGATACACACGGGAGGAGTTGGGGCCTCCCTGCCTGGAGGTCTGCGGACGGCCCGGCCGACCCCGGCAGAATTTCCCCCCGACATCTCCATGCCCCCTGCTCCAGGGCTCACCTGCTGCCGTCGCCGTGCCAACGGAACCCTCAGGCTGGGCAGAGCATTGTGAAATGACAGCCTCCCCTCCCCCGCCGCTGGGGCCTGGGCCCAGGGCTGGGAGCTTGCAAGGCAAAGGCACACCTCAGCTCAGCTTCTCCTGAGCTGCTCCAGAGCTCGACCCCTCAGGGCCCCGGGGCCCCAGGGCTGGTGGTGAGAGCCAGGAAGGACGATTTATTGGAAGGTCCTTTCCTTCTTGGTGACTCCTACAAACCATTTTAAGCTCTGTACATATACAAAAGCAACATGTGTCATGCCATTTGGGACATGCTGTTCACATGTCTAGCTCCACTAAAACCCTCCTCAGCATATTTCCGAGCCATCAAGGATGAACCAAGAAAAGTGCAGGGCCCTGACAAATCTGATTCACCGTCACAGCTTCAACAGACATCTGAGTGTCACACTACATGACAGGTCCGGCCGAGGGCGACAGCGGGGGAAGCTTCACTCACCCAGTGCTACAACAGGGGCTTCCCTCCTACTGAACGGGTGCAGCAGGACAAACTCCTGTCACAGAGAATGGGCGCAACCTCACTGCAAGCTTCATTCACACATGGTCTGGCTAAAGACAGCAAATCAAGCCTCCTACATTGGGCACACTGCACTTTAAAGGGTTAGGCATTGGAAGGCAGAGCTATCCCTCTGCCTCGCACATACTGGAGACCCTGAAGGGCCTCCTCCAGATTGCATTGTTACTGGATCGCCGACCTATCCCCCTGCCCCAAACCTCTCCCATTTACTCTGTCAACATGCTTCTCCTTACCTTCCTGCAAATACAGCACCCCTCTAGTCCCAACTGGTGGAACACCAAGCTTCATGGGGCACTTGAAGGTATCCAGTCTCCACCTTTTATCTGTCCTGCTCCTCATTTCACCATGAAGAACCACTGGCAGCATTTCAGCATCATTTTGAAACTGAAGTTATGGAACAGCTACAAAACCAGGGGAATGGCGGCAGGGGGATTTCATTCCATTTCATTCTGTCCTTTGGCTGTGTGCGCAGTGTCAGAAGAGTTTGAGGACTGCAGAAGACACCGGAACAGATTTCTGGGCGAAAGCGCCAGAGATTCTGGGCCTTGCCCCGATCGCCTTACGAACGCCTGGCGGGCAAATGCCCCGGGTGGACACTGAGCGCAGTACCTGAGGAAATTAGAGTGAGGTTTGACTCAGGGACAAGCCTGCCAACCTATGCACTATGGCAGCTGAATGAGGGCATGGGGTCCTCATGTCTCAGGGATCTGCTTCTCTTATCCAAAACATCTTTCCTCCCATCATCCTTAGCACCTAGCATATGGTAATGAGTGGAGCCCCTATACTTCCCCCTTTGCACATTTGTCAATTCCCAGATCTCTGTGGCAGACAGGGCAAATGTATCTATGTGAGAGAGAGAGGGAGCCAGAGAGAGTGAGAGAGAGAGAGGGAGCAGGCTCTGACAGCCACAATGAGAGAAAAGTGAAGTTGCATCCCCTCAAGCACTCCCCTGCACCCATCAACACAACAGCAAAGTTAGCTTGCATGTTCCCCGCTCTCCCCACTAACCTCACCCACCCACCTCTCTTTCAGGACTTGCAGAGTGCCTAGAGACCCTGGAAATGATGGCAGCGCAGCATGGTACAAACACAAATATCAAAATAGAACTATTCCCCTACTGTCTACAAAACCAAGGAACTACTTCACCTTTGTTTTTTTTCCACTTCACATTAAAAAAGAGAAAGACGTCCTTCGTTGGCCCTTTTTACGCACTACCATTCGGTTTACACATTTCATCCTGTTGAGTCTCCCAGTCGGCAAGAGCTATATATTTGGCTGGGTGATCCCTATGAAGTCAATGGAAATAGAGAAGGTGTTAGAACGGTGATGATTGTGTGCTGCTAGTGTCTTCCCCTTGAAGTCCATAGAGGGCATGGCCTTGACTAGGGGGTGGTCGAAACGGCCGTTAATTTGCTCAGCAGAAACAATGCAGAATTCTGGGCAAATTCTGCCACTTCGCCTGCTCTGCCCACACAGAGAAAATGCCAATTTCAGGCTTTTTCTCCCTGAAATTCTGTTTTTTATGGGAAATTTTGTTTTTTGGTGGCCCCAAAAAGTTTCAGACTGAAAACAGATAGTTTGTGAAAAAAACACCATTTCAGATGGTTTGCCAGAAGACATTTATTTTTTCCATGAAATGTTGTTTTAGCGGTCAAAAACATGATATTTCAGGGAAAAAGCACATTTCAGGAAGCAAAATCTGCAGAGAAAATTGGCACAACAGCTAAAAAAAAGTCCCTGCAGGCAGAACAGAGCTGAAGGTGAATTTAGGCAATATAGTTCCACCAGCAGTGAGGATAACTTTGCCCACCCCTAGCCTTGACTAGGGGACTGAAAATTAATCTACAGGGACTGGCCACAAAGTCCATATGAGGGTGGTGTGTCAGGAGCTATGCTTTTTCCTTTCTTATTGGTGTTTCTGTTTTCACACCTTAACCTACCTGTTTTCACTGCAGTTTCTGGGCCCTATTTTTCACATCTTCTGTTTTTGAGCCCAGCCGCAGGCCTCAGAGAAGGCCAGTGCACCTTGAGGCCTGAAGGCTTCCTCCACCAGTAGCAGGGCCCCAGGGCTTCTGACAGCAGCAGAGGCCCTGTGAGGAGTGGCCTCGAGCGATCAGGCGGGCTCCTGTGAGCCACCTCCACTGGCCTGGGTCCTGTTCCTGGGGCTCCCAGCTCTGTCTGCCTCGACCTCTCCATGCCCCCTGCTCCAGGGCTCACCTGCTGCCGTCGCCGTGCCAACGGAACCCTCAGGCAGGCAGGCAGAGCATTGTGAAATGACAGCCTCCCCTCCCCCGCCGCTGGGGCCTGGGCCCAGGGCTGGGAGCTTGCAAGGCAAAGGCACACCTCAGCTCAGCTTCTCCTGAGCTGCTCCAGAGCTCGACCCCTCAGGGCCCCGGGGCCCCAGGGCTGGTGGTGAGAGCCAGGAAGGGCGATTTATTGGAAGGTCCTTTCCTTCTTGGTGACTCCTACAAACCATTTTAAGCTCTGTACATATACAAAAGCAACATGTGTCATGCCATTTGGGACATGCTGTTCACATGTCTAGCTCCACTAAAACCCTCCTCAGCATATTTCCGAGCCATCAAGGATGAACCAAGAAAAGTGCAGGGCCCTGACAAATCTGCTTCACCGTCACAGCTTCAACAGACATCTGAGTGTCACACTACATGACAGGTCCGGCCGAGGGCGACAGAGGGGGAAGCTTCACTCACCCAGTGCTACAACAGGGGATTCCCTCCTACTGAACGGGTGCAGCAGGACAAACTCCTGTCACAGAGAATGGGCGCAACCTCACTGCAAGCTTCATTCACACATGGTCTGGCTAAAGACAGCAAATCAAGCCTCCTACATTGGGCACACTGCACTTTAAAGGGTTAGGCATTGGACAGCAGAGCTATCCCTCTGCCTAGCACATACTGGAGACCCTGAAGGGCCTCCTCCAGATTGCATTGTTACTGGATCGCCGACCTATCCCCCTGCCCCAAACCTCTCCCATTTACTCTGTCAACATGCTTCTCCTTACCTTCCTGCAAATACAGCACCCCTCTAGTCCCAACTGGTGGAACACCAAGCTTCATGGGGCACTTGAAGGTATCCAGTCTCCACCTTTTATCTGTCCTGCTCCTCATTTCACCATGAAGAACCACTGGCAGCATTTCAACATCATTTTGAAACTGAAGTTATGGAACAGCTACAAAACCAGGGGAATGGCGCGGCAGGGGATTTCATTCCATTTCATTCTGTCCTTTGGCTGTGTGCGCAGTGTCAGAAGAGTTTGAGGACTGCAGAAGACACCGGAACAGATTCCTGGGCGAAAGCGCCAGAGATTCTGGGCCCTGCCCCGATCGCCTTACGAACGCCTGGCGGGCTTTGCCCTGGCGGGCAAATGCCCCGGGTGGACACTGAGCGCAGTACCTGAGGAAATTAGAGTGAGGTTTGACTCAGGGACAAGCCTGCCAACCTATGCACTATGGCAGCTGAATGGGGGCATGGGGTCCTCATGTCTCAGGGATCTGCTTCTCTTATCCAAAACATCTTTCCTCCCATCATCCTTAGCACCTAGCATATGGTAATGAGTGGAGCCCCTATACTTCCCCCTTTGCACATTTGTCAATTCCCAGATCTCTGTGGCAGACAGGGCAAATGTATCTATGTGAGAGAGAGAGGGAGCCAGAGAGAGTGAGAGAGAGAGAGGGAGCAGGCTCTGACAGCCACAATGAGAGAAAAGTGAAGTTGCATCCCCTCAAGCACTCCCCTGCACCCATCAACACAACAGCAAAGTTAGCTTGCATGTTCCCCGCTCTCCCCACTAACCTCACCCACCCACCTCTCTTTCAGGACTTGCAGAGTGCCTAGAGACCCTGGAAATGATGGCAGCGCAGCATGGTACAAACACAAATATCAAAATAGAACTATTCCCCTACTGTCTACAAAACCAAGGAACTACTTCACCTTCGTTTTTTTTCCACTTCACATTAAAAAAGAGAAAGACGTCCTTCGTTGGCCCTTTTTACGCACTACCATTCGGTTTACACATTTCATCCTGTTGAGTCTCCAAGTCGGCAAAAGCTATATATTTGGGTGGGTGATCCCAATGAAGTCAATGGAAATAGAGAAGGTGTTAGAACGGTGATGATTGTGTGCTGCTAGTGTCCTCCCCTTGAAGTCCATAGAGGGCATGGCCTTGACTAGGGGGTGGTCGAAACGGCCGAAAATTTGCTCAGCAGAAACAATGCAGAATTCTGGGCAAATTCTGCCACTTCGCCTGCTCTGCCCACACAGAGAAATTGCCAATTTCAGGCTTTTTCTCCCTGAAATTCTGTTTTTTATGGGAAATTTTGTTTTTTGGTGGCCCCAAAAAGTTTCAGACTGAAAACAGACAGTTTGTGAAAAAAACACCATTTCAGATGGTTTGCCAGAAGACGTTTATTTTTTCCAGGAAATGTTGTTTTAGCGGTCAAAAACATGATATTTCAGGGAAAAAGCACATTTCAGGAAGCAAAATCTGCAGAGAAAATTGGCACAACAGCTAAAAAAAAGTCCCTGCAGGCAGAACAGAGCTGGAGGCGAATTTAGGCAATATAGTTCCACCAGCAGTGAGGATAACTTTGCCCACCCCTAGCCTTGACTAGGGGACTGAAAATGAATCTACAGGGACTGGCCACAAAGTCCATATGAGGGTGGTGTGTCAGGAGCTATGCTTTTTCCTTTCTTATTGGTGTTTCTGTTTTCACACCTTAACCTACCTGTTTTCACTGCAGTTTCTGGGCCCTATTTTTCACATCTTCTGTTTTTGAGCCCAGCCACAGGCCTCAGAGAAGGCCAGTGCACCTTGAGGCCTGAAGGCTCCGTCCACCAGTAGCAGGGCCCCAGGGCTTCTGACAGCAGCAGAGGCCCTGTGAGGAGTGGCCTCGAGCGATCAGGCGGGCTCCTGCGAGCCACCTCCACTGGCCTGGGTCCTGTTCCTGGGGCTCCCAGCTCTGTCTGCCTCGACCTCTCCATGCCCCCTGCTCCAGGGCTCACCTGCTGCCGTCGCCGTCCCAACGGAACCCTCAGGCAGGCAGGCAGAGCATTGTGAAATGACAGCCTCCCCTCCCCCGCCCCTGGGGCCTGGGCCCAGGGCTGGGAGCTTGCAAGGCAAAGGCACACCTCAGCTCAGCTTCTCCTGAGCTGCTCCAGAGCTCGACCCCTCAGGGCCCCGGGGCCCCAGGGCTGGTGGTGAGAGCCAGGAAGGGCGATTTATTGGAAGGTCCTTTCCTTCTTGGTGACTCCTACAAACCATTTTAAGCTCTGTACATATACAAAAGCAACATGTGTCATGCCATTTGGGACATGCTGTTCACATGTCTAGCTCCACTAAAACCCTCCTCAGCATATTTCCGAGCCATCAAGGATGAACCAAGAAAAGTGCAGGGCCCTGACAAATCTGCTTCACCGGCACAGCTTTAACAGACATCTGAGTGTCACACTACATGACCGGTCCAGGCCAGGGCAACAGCAGGGGAAGCTTCACGCACACAGTGCTACAGCAGGGGCTTCCCTCCTACTGAACGGGTGCAGCAGGACAAACTCCTGTCACAGAGAATGGGCGCAACCTCACTGCAAGCTTCATTCACACAAGGTCTGGCTAAAGACAGCAAATCAAGCCTCCTACATTGGGCACACTGCACTTTAAAGGGTTAGGCATTGGAAGGCAGAGCTATCCCTCTGCCTCGCACATACTGGAGACCCTGAAGGGCCTCCTCCAGATTGCATTGTTACTGGATCGCCGACCTATCCCCCTGCCCCAAACCTCTCCCATTTACTCTGTCAACATGCTTCTCCTTACCTTCCTGCAAATACAGCACCCCTCTAGTCCCAACTGGTGGAACACCAAGCTTCATGGGGCACTTGAAGGTATCCAGTCTCCACCTTTTATCTGTCCTGCTCCTCATTTCACCATGAAGAACCACTGGCAGCATTTCAGCATCATTTTGAAACTGAAGTTATGGAACAGCTACAAAACCAGGGGAATGGCGCGGCAGGGGATTTCATTCCATTTCATTCTGTCCTTTGGCTGTGTGCGCAGTGTCAGAAGAGTTTGAGGACTGCAGAAGACACCGGAACAGATTTCTGGGCGAAAGCGCCAGAGATTCTGGGCCCTGCCCCGATCGCCTTACGAACGCCTGGCGGGCTTTGCCCTGGCGGGAAAATGCCCCGGGTGGACACTGAGCGCAGTACCTGAGGAAATTAGAGTGAGGTTTGACTCAGGGACAAGCCTGCCAACCTATGCACTATGGCAGCTGAATGGGGGCATGGGGTCCTCATGTCTCAGGGATCTGCTTCTCTTATCCAAAACATCTTTCCTCCCATCATCCTTAGCACCTAGCATATGGTAATGAGTGGAGCCCCTATACTTCCCCCTTTGCACATTTGTCAATTCCCAGATCTCTGTGGCAGACAGGGCAAATGTATCTATGTGAGAGAGAGAGGGAGCCAGAGAGAGTGAGAGAGAGAGAGGGAGCAGGCTCTGACAGCCACAATGAGAGAAAAGTGAAGTTGCATCCCCTCAAGCACTCCCCTGCACCCATCAACACAACAGCAAAGTTAGCTTGCATGTTCCCCGCTCTCCCCACTAACCTCACCCACCCACCTCTCTTTCAGGACTTGCAGAGTGCCTAGAGACCCTGGAAATGATGGCAGCGCAGCATGGTACAAACACAAATATCAAAATAGAACTATTCCCCTACTGTCTACAAAACCAAGGAACTACTTCACCTTTGTTTTTTTTCCACTTCACATTAAAAAAGAGAAAGACGTCCTTCGTTGGCCCTTTTTACGCACTACCATTCGGTTTACACATTTCATCCTGTTGAGTCTCCAAGTCGGCAAGAGCTATATATTTGGGTGGGTGATCCCAATGAAGTCAATGGAAATAGAGAAGGTGTTAGAACGGTGATGATTGTGTGCTGCTAGTGTCTTCCCCTTGAAGTCCATAGAGGGCATGGCCTTGACTAGGGGGTGGTTGAAACGGCCGTTAATTTGCTCAGCAGAAACAATGCAGAATTCTGGGCAAATTCTTCCACTTCGCCTGCTCTGCCCACACAGAGAAATTGCCAATTTCAGGCTTTTTCTCCCTGAAATTCTGTTTTTTATGGGAAATTTTGTTTTTTGGTGGCCCCAAAAAGTTTCAGACTGAAAACAGATAGTTTGTGAAAAAAACACTGTTTCAGATGGTTTGCCAGAAGACATTTATTTTTTCCAGGAAATGTTGTTTTAGCGGTCAAAAACATGATATTTCAGGGAAAAAGCACATTTCAGGAAGCAAAATCTGCAGAGAAAATTGGCACAACAGCTAAAAAAAAGTCCCTGCAGGCAGAACAGAGCTGGAGGCGAATTTAGGCAATATAGTTCCACCAGCAGTGAGGATAACTTTGCCCACCCCTAGCCTTGACTAGGGGACTGAAAATGAATCTACAGGGACTGGTCACAAAGTCCATATGAGGGTGGTGTGTCGGGAGCTATGCTTTTTCCTTTCTTATTGGTGTTTCTGTTTTCACACCTTAACCTACCTGTTTTCACTGCAGTTTCTGGGCCCTATTTTTCACATCTTCTGTTTTTGAGCCCAGCCGCAGGCCTCAGAGAAGGCCAGTGCACCTTGAGGCCTGAAGGCTCCGTCCACCAGTAGCAGGGTCCCAGGGCTTCTGACAGCAGCAGAGGCCCTGTGAGGAGTGGCCTCGAGCGATCAGGCGGGCTCCTGCGAGCCACCTCCACTGGCCTGGGTCCTGTTCCTGGGGCTCCCAGCTCTGTCTGCCTCGACCTCTCCATGCCCCCTGCTCCAGGGCTCACCTGCTGCCGTCGCCGTGCCAACGGAACCCTCAGGCAGGCAGGCAGAGCATTGTGAAATGACAGCCTCCCCTCCCCCGCCCCTGGGGCCTGGGCCCAGGGCTGGGAGCTTGCAAGGCAAAGGCACACCTCAGCTCAGCTTCTCCTGAGCTGCTCCAGAGCTCGACCCCCCGGGGCCCCGGTGCCCCAGGGCTGGTGCTGAGAGCCAGGAAGGACGATTTATTGGAAGGTCCTTTCCTTCTTGGTGACTCCTACAAACCATTTTAAGCTCTGTACATATACAAAAGCAACATGTGTCATGCCATTTGGGACATGCTGTTCACATGTCTAGCTCCACTAAAACCCTCCTCAGCATATTTCCGAGCCATCAAGGATGAACCAAGAAAAGTGCAGGGCCCTGACAAATCTGCTTCACCGTCACAGCTTCAACAGACATCTGAGTGTCACACTACATGACAGGTCCGGCCGAGGGCGACAGCGGGGGAAGCTTCACTCACCCAGTGCTACAACAGGGGCTTCCCTCCTACTGAACGGGTGCAGCAGGACAAACTCCTGTCACAGAGAATGGGCGCAACCTCACTGCAAGCTTCATTCACACATGGTCTGGCTAAAGACAGCAAATCAAGCCTCCTACATTGGGCACACTGCACTTTAAAGGGTTAGGCATTGGAAGGCAGAGCTATCCCTCTGCCTCGCACATACTGGAGACCCTGAAGGGCCTCCTCCAGATTGCATTGTTACTGGATCGC
The DNA here is from genome assembly GCF_040938575.1 of Ambystoma mexicanum. Taxonomy (NCBI): domain Eukaryota; kingdom Metazoa; phylum Chordata; class Amphibia; order Caudata; family Ambystomatidae; genus Ambystoma; species Ambystoma mexicanum. The sequence continues at coordinate 1,149,878,105 of NC_090941.1, read as the reverse complement.
CGACCTATCCCCCTGCCCCAAACCTCTCCCATTTACTCTGTCAACATGCTTCTCCTTACCTTCCTGCAAATACAGCACCCCTCTAGTCCCAACTGGTGGAACACCAAGCTTCATGGGGCACTTGAAGGTATCCAGTCTCCACCTTTTATCTGGCCTGCTCCTCATTTCACCATGAAGAACCACTGGCAGCATTTCAGCATCATTTTGAAACTGAAGTTATGGAACAGCTACAAAACCAGGGGAATGGCGGCAGGGGGATTTCATTCCATTTCATTCTGTCCTTTGGCTGTGTGCGCAGTGTCAGAAGAGTTTGAGGACTGCAGAAGACACCGGAACAGATTCCTGGGCGAAAGCGCCAGAGATTCTGGGCCCTGCCCCGATCGCCTTGCGAACGCCTTACGAACGCCTGGCGGGCTTTGCCCTGGCGGGCAAATGCCCCGGGTGGACACTGAGCGCAGTACCTGAGGAAATTAGAGTGAGGTTTGACTCAGGGACAAGCCTGCCAACCTATGCACTATGGCAGCTGAATGGGGGCATGGGGTCCTCATGTCTCAGGGATCTGCTTCTCTTATCCAAAACATCTTTCCTCCCATCATCCTTAGCACCTAGCATATGGTAATGAGTGGAGCCCCTATACTTCCCCCTTTGCACATTTGTCAATTCCCAGATCTCTGTGGCAGACAGGGCAAATGTATCAATGTGAGAGAGAGAGGGAGCCAGAGAGAGTGAGAGAGAGAGAGGGAGCAGGCTCTGACAGCCACAATGAGAGAAAAGTGAAGTTGCATCCCCTCAAGCACTCCCCTGCACCCATCAACACAACAGCAAAGTTAGCTTGCATGTTCCCCGCTCTCCCCACTAACCTCACCCACCCACCTCTCTTTCAGGACTTGCAGAGTGCCTAGAGACCCTGGAAATGATGGCAGCGCAGCATGGTACAAACACAAATATCAAAATAAAACTATTCCCCTACTGTCTACAAAACCAAGGAACTACTTCACCTTTGTTTTTTTTCCACTTCACATTAAAAAAGAGAAAGACGTCCTTCGTTGGCCCTTTTTACGCACTACCATTCGGTTTACACATTTCATCCTGTTGAGTCTCCAAGTCGGCAAAAGCTATATATTTGGGTGGGTGATCCCAATGAAGTCAATGGAAATAGAGAAGGTGTTAGAACGGTGATGATTGTGTGCTGCTAGTGTCTTCCCCTTGAAGTCCATAGAGGGCATGGCCTTGACTAGGGGGTGGTTGAAACGGCCGTTAATTTGCTCAGCAGAAACAATGCAGAATTCTGGGCAAATTCTGCCACTTCGCCTGCTCTGCCCACACAGAGAAATTGCCAATTTCAGGCTTTTTCTCCCTGAAATTCTGTTTTTTATGGGAAATTTTGTTTTTTGGTGGCCCCAAAAAGTTTCAGACTGAAAACAGATAGTTTGTGAAAAAAACACTGTTTCAGATGGTTTGCCAGAAGACATTTATTTTTCCATGAAATGTTGTTTTAGCGGTCAAAAACATGATATTTTAGGGAAAAAGCACATTTCAGGAAGCAAAATCTGCAGAGAAAATTGGCACAACAGCTAAAAAAAAGTCCCTGCAGGCAGAACAGAGCTGGAGGCGAATTTAGGCAATATAGTTCCACCAGCAGTGAGGATAACTTTGCCCACCCCTAGCCTTGACTAGGGGACTGAAAATGAATCTACAGGGACTGGCCACAAAGTCCATATGAGGGTGGTGTGTCAGGAGCTATGCTTTTTCCTTTCTTATTGGTGTTTCTGTTTTCACACCTTAACCTACCTGTTTTCACTGCAGTTTCTGGGCCCTATTTTTCACATCTTCTGTTTTTGAGCCCAGCCGCAGGCCTCAGAGAAGGCCAGTGCACCTTGAGGCCTGAAGGCTCCGTCCACCAGTAGCAGGGTCCCAGGGCTTCTGACAGCAGCAGAGGCCCTGTGAGGAGTGGCCTCGAGCGATCAGGCGGGCTCCTGCGAGCCACCTCCACTGGCTTGGGTCCTGTTCCTGGGGCTCCCAGCTCTGTCTGCCTCGACCTCTCCATGCCCCCTGCTCCAGGGCTCACCTGCTGCCGTCGCCGTGCCAACGGAACCCTCAGGCTGGGCAGAGCATTGTGAAATGACAGCCTCCCCTCCCCCGCCCCTGGGGCCTGGGCCCAGGGCTGGGAGCTTGCAAGGCAAAGGCACACCTCAGCTCAGCTTCTCCTGAGCTGCTCCAGAGCTCGACCCCTCAGGGCCCCGGGGCCCCAGGGCTGGTGGTGAGAGCCAGGAAGGGCGATTTATTGGAAGGTCCTTTCCTTCTTGGTGACTCCTACAAACCATTTTAAGCTCTGTACATATACAAAAGCAACATGTGTCATGCCATTTGGGACATGCTGTTCACATGTCTAGCTCCACTAAAACCCTCCTCAGCATATTTCCGAGCCATCAAGGATGAACCAAGAAAAGTGCAGGGCCCTGACAAATCTGCTTCACCGTCACAGCTTCAACAGACATCTGAGTGTCACACTACATGACAGGTCCGGCCGAGGGCGACAGCGGGGGAAGCTTCACTCACCCAGTGCTACAACAGGGGCTTCCCTCCTACTGAACGGGTGCAGCAGGACAAACTCCTGTCACAGAGAATGGGCGCAACCTCACTGCAAGCTTCATTCACACATGGTCTGGCTAAAGACAGCAAATCAAGCCTCCTACATTGGGCACACTGCACTTTAAAGGGTTAGGCATTGGAAGGCAGAGCTATCCCTCTGCCTCGCACATACTGGAGACCCTGAAGGGCCTCCTCCAGATTGCATTGTTACTGGATCGCCGACCTATCCCCCTGCCCCAAACCTCTCCCATTTACTCTGTCAACATGCTTCTCCTTACCTTCCTGCAAATACAGCACCCCTCTAGTCCCAACTGGTGGAACACCAAGCTTCATGGGGCACTTGAAGGTATCCAGTCTCCACCTTTTATCTGTCCTGCTCCTCATTTCACCATGAAGAACCACTGGCAGCATTTCAGCATCATTTTGAAACTGAAGTTATGGAACAGCTACAAAACCAGGGGAATGGCGGCAGGGGGATTTCATTCCATTTCATTCTGTCCTTTGGCTGTGTGCGCAGTGTCAGAAGAGTTTGAGGACTGCAGAAGACACCGGAACAGATTTCTGGGCGAAAGCGCCAGAGATTCTGGGCCCTGCCCCGATCGCCTTACGAACGCCTGGCGGGCAAATGCCCCGGGTGGACACTGAGCGCAGTACCTGAGGAAATTAGAGTGAGGTTTGACTCAGGGACAAGCCTGCCAACCTATGCACTATGGCAGCTGAATGGGGGCATGGGGTCCTCATGTCTCAGGGATCTGCTTCTCTTATCCAAAACATCTTTCCTCCCATCATCCTTAGCACCTAGCATATGGTAATGAGTGGAGCCCCTATACTTCCCCCTTTGCACATTTGTCAATTCCCAGATCTCTGTGGCAGACAGGGCAAATGTATCTATGTGAGAGAGAGAGGGAGCCAGAGAGAGTGAGAGAGAGAGAGGGAGCAGGCTCTGACAGCCACAATGAGAGAAAAGTGAAGTTGCATCCCCTCAAGCACTCCCCTGCACCCATCAACACAACAGCAAAGTTAGCTTGCATGTTCCCCGCTCTCCCCACTAACCTCACCCACCCACCTCTCTTTCAGGACTTGCAGAGTGCCTAGAGACCCTGGAAATGATGGCAGCGCAGCATGGTACAAACACAAATATCAAAATAGAACTATTCCCCTACTGTCTACAAAACCAAGGAACTACTTCACCTTTGTTTTTTTTCCACTTCACATTAAAAAAGAGAAAGACGTCCTTCGTTGGCCCTTTTTACGCACTACCATTCGGTTTACACATTTCATCCTGTTGAGTCTCCCAGTCGGCAAAAGCTATATATTTGGGTGGGTGATCCCAATGAAGTCAATGGAAATAGAGAAGGTGTTAGAACGGTGATGATTGTGTGCTGCTAGTGTCTTCCCCTTGAAGTCCATAGAGGGCATGGCCTTGACTAGGGGGTGGTCGAAACGGCCGTTAATTTGCTCAGCAGAAACAATGCAGAATTCTGGGCAAATTCTGCCACTTCGCCTGCTCTGCCCACACAGAGAAATTGCCAATTTCAGGCTTTTTCTCCCTGAAATTCTGTTTTTTATGGGAAATTTTGTTTTTTGGTGGCCCCAAAAAGTTTCAGACTGAAAACAGATAGTTTGTGAAAAAAACACTGTTTCAGATGGTTTGCCAGAAGACATTTATTTTTTCCATGAAATTTTGTTTTAGCGGTCAAAAACATGATATTTCAGGGAAAAAACACATTTCAGGCAGCAAAATCTGCAGAGAAAATTGGCACAACAGCTAAAAAAAGTCCCTGCAGGCAGAACAGAGCTGGAGGCGAATTTAGGCAATATAGTTCCACCAGCAGTGAGGATAACTTTGCCCACCCCTAGCCTTGACTAGGGGACTGAAAATGAATCTACAGGGACTGGTCACAAAGTCCATATCAGGGTGGTGTTTCGGGAGCTATGCTTTTTCCTTTCTTATTGGTGTTTCTGTTTTCACACCTTAACCTACCTGTTTTCACTGCAGTTTCTGGGCCCTATTTTTCACATCTTCTGTTTTTGAGCCCAGCCACAGGCCTCAGAGAAGGCCAATGCACCTTGAGGCCTGAAGGCTCCGTCCACCAGTAGCAGGGTCCCAGGGCTTCTGACAGCAGCAGAGGCCCTGTGAGGAGTGGCCTCGAGCGATCAGGCGGGCTCCTGCGAGCCACCTCCACTGGCCTGGGTCCTGTTCCTGGGGCTCCCAGCTCTGTCTGCCTCGACCTCTCCATGCCCCCTGCTCCAGGGCTCACCTGCTGCCGTCGCCGTGCCAACGGAACCCTCAGGCAGGCAGGCAGAGCATTGTGAAATGACAGCCTCCCCTCACCCGCCGGGGCCTGGGCCCAGAGCTGGGAGCTTGCAAGGCAAAGGCACACCTCAGCTCAGCTTCTCCTGAGCTGCTCCAGAGCTCGACCCCCCGGGGCCCCGGTGCCCCAGGGCTGGTGCTGAGAGCCAGGAAGGACGATTTATTGGAAGGTCCTTTCCTTCTTGGTGACTCCTACAAACCATTTTAAGCTCTGTACATATACAAAAGCAACATGTGTCATGCCATTTGGGACATGCTGTTCACATGTCTAGCTCCACTAAAACCCTCCTCAGCATATTTCCGAGCCATGAAGGATGAACCAAGAAAAGTGCAGGGCCCTGACAAATCTGCTTCACCGTCACAGCTTCAACAGACATCTGAGTGTCACACTACATGACAGGTCCGGCCGAGGGGGACAGCGGGGGAAGCTTCACTCACCCAGTGCTACAACATGGGCTTCCCTCCTACTGAACGGGTGCAGCAGGACAAACTCCTGTCACAGAGAATGGGCGCAACCTCACTGCAAGCTTCATTCACACATGTTCTGGCTAAAGACAGCAAATCAAGCCTCCTACATTGGGCACACTGCACTTTAAAGGGTTAGGCATTGGACAGCAGAGCTATCCCTCTGCCTCGCACATACTGGAGACCCTGAAGGGCCTCCTCCAGATTGCATTGTTACTGGATCGCCGACCTATCCCCCTGCCCCAAACCTCTCCCATTTACTCTGTCAACATGCTTCTCCTTACCTTCCTGCAAATACAGCACCCCTCTAGGCCCAACTGGTGGAACACCAAGCTTCATGGGGCACTTGAAGGTATCCAGTCTCCACCTTTTATCTGTCCTGCTCCTCATTTCACCATGAAGAACCACTGGCAGCATTTCAGCATCATTTTGAAACTGAAGTTATGGAACAGCTACAAAACCAGGGGAATGGCGGCAGGGGGATTTCATTCCATTTCATTCTGTCCTTTGGCTGTGTGCGCAGTGTCAGAAGAGTTTTAGGACTGCAGAAGACACCGGAACAGATTTCTGGGCGAAAGCGCCAGAGATTCTGGGCCCTGCCCCGATCGCCTTACGAACGCCTGGCGGGCTTTGCCCTGGCGGGCAAATGCCCCGGGTGGACACTGAGCGCAGTACCTGAGGAAATTAGAGTGAGGTTTGACTCAGGGACAAGCCTGCCAACCTATGCACTATGGCAGCTGAATGGGGGCATGGGGTCCTCATGTCTCAGGGATCTGCTTCTCTTATCCAAAACATCTTTCCTCCCATCATCCTTAGCACCTAGCATATGGTAATGAGTGGAGCCCCTATACTTCCCCCTTTGCACATTTGTCAATTCCCAGATCTCTGTGGCAGACAGGGCAAATGTATCTATGTGAGAGAGAGAGGGAGCCAGAGAGAGTGAGAGAGACAGAGGGAGCAGGCTCTGACAGCCACAATGAGAGAAAAGTGAAGTTGCATCCCCTCAAGCACTCCCCTGCACCCATCAACACAACAGCAAAGTTAGCTTGCATGTTCCCCGCTCTCCCCACTAACCTCACCCACCCACCTCTCTTTCAGGACTTGCAGAGTGCCTAGAGACCCTGGAAATGATGGCAGCGCAGCATGGTACAAACACAAATATCAAAATAGAACTATTCCCCTACTGTCTACAAAACCAAGGAACTACTTCACCTTTGGTTTTTTTCCACTTCACATTAAAAAAGAGAAAGACGTCCTTCGTTGGCCCTTTTTACGCACTACCATTCGGTTTACACATTTCATCCTGTTGAGTCTCCAAGTCGGCAAAAGCTATATATTTGGGTGGGTGATCCCAATGAAGTCAATGGAAATAGAGAAGGTGTTAGAACGGTGATGATTGTGTGCTGCTAGTGTCTTCCCCTTGAAGTCCATAGAGGGCATGGCCTTGACTAGGGGGTGGTCGAAACGGCCGAAAATTTGCTCAGCAGAAACAATGCAGAATTCTGGGCAAATTCTGCCACTTCGCCTGCTCTGCCCACACAGAGAAATTGCCAATTTCAGGCTTTTTCTCCCTGAAATTCTGTTTTTTATGGGAAATTTTGTTTTTTGGTGGCCCCAAAAAGTTTCAGACTGAAAACAGACAGTTTGTGAAAAAAACACCATTTCAGATGGTTTGCCAGAAGACGTTTATTTTTTCCAGGAAATGTTGTTTTAGCGGTCAAAAACATGATATTTCAGGGAAAAAGCACATTTCAGGAAGCAAAATCTGCAGAGAAAATTGGCACAACAGCTAAAAAAAAGTCCCTGCAGGCAGAACAGAGCTGGAGGCGAATTTAGGCAATATAGTTCCACCAGCAGTGAGGATAACTTTGCCCACCCCTAGCCTTGACTAGGGGACTGAAAATGAATCTACAGGGACTGGCCACAAAGTCCAAATGAGGGTGGTGTGTCGAGAGCTATGCTTTTGTCATGATCTCTGCTTCCAAAAGGTCAGGGTTTTCCCAACTCCCTTGGAAGCAGATCCATAACCCAGGTTCCGAGTGCCAACCAGTCCCAATTGGGACCTTTTGGACCCAGTCCTGGCGCCAGTGGCACCAGGCTCATAAATATGCCCAGTCCCAGCACTGGAAGCGCCGGGCTCATAATGCTTGGGTGGACTTACCTGCAGCAGACCATGCTGCTTACTTGCCTGCCAGTTGAGCCTCTGATCCTCTTCTGTTTGAAACTACTTTTCCTGTTGGGTGGGGCAGGAGCCACTCCCTAGATTCAGAACACTGGAACTCTTCTGGAAAGCAGGAACTCTTTTCTTACCTAGGCGTGGCTGTGGAAGGAGACACCTAAGCACTACAGGAGGCTATTTAAACCACACCCGATGGATGAATCTTGCTTTGCGTTATTCTGCATCCTCTGCAGCAGAACGCTCATCGTGTCTTCTGCATCTGATCCTGGGCCTAAGGAAAAAGGCTTACCATCCTGAATCCAGTCTTCAGCAACACCTATAAAGACAAGAAAGAACAGGTTAGCATTCCGGCATCTGAAAGGCAAAGGCTTACCTACTCTTCGTGCGCTCCGGAGGTCTTCACACTGCATTCCGGCATCTGAAAGACAAAAGCTTACCAACTCTTCGCACGCTCCGGAGGCCGTCGGCGCTGCATCCCGCATCTGAAAGACAAAACAAGGTGCGTTTAAAGACATTGGGGAACTTTAATACTCACGTGCCAATACTCCTTTCCACATCTAACCCAGTGGGTATTCCGGCACCCTGCAGCCGCTCCGAACTTGTACCTGCAAAATAAAAAGACAGTTAGAGCGCATCGTGAAGCAGGCAACAAGCGCTTACTTACGTGCTTCCAGGCGCTTCTATTCATCACACGGGCTCCATCTTCAACTCACTTCAGCCCGTCATCCGCCATCGCCGGAACCCTGCAAAACAAGAAACATCATTACTAAAGACTTTAAAGACATTAGAATTACTCGAAACTTACCGTTCGTGCAGTAAACGACGGACAGCAGTCCTCTGAAGTCAAGAGGCCTACTCCCCTTATCCAGTGAAGAAACTGGTTACAGCACCCTGCCCCGAGGCAGATGGAGAGCACGGCGTTCACTTACCTAAGACATCTTACCCTTCGAGTCAGACATACAGTGCACAGAGGTCCAGCCCAAAGAGCCAGCCGTGTGTTACACATCACCTTTGAAGATACGGTATACGCCCAGTCAAGACCGGCGCCTCTACGGGAATCAGGTGAGCGTTACAGAACGCAAAGCCTACCACAAAACTCCCGTCCAGGCGCTATGGAAACCTCGGATACCGACCAGCTAGCCCAGTTACTTGGGGAACTAAGGGCAGAAGTGCATGCAGCCCGTCAGGAAACGAACGCTCTAAGAAGGGAACTGATTATTTCCAAGGAGCGAACAGATGATCTCGCTAGACAATTGCTACAGTCACAAGCCGGACAGACCCCGTTACCCGCATCTGGGGGAAATCTTCCTTCTACATCCTCTATGAATCCAGTGCAGATCAACCTACCTGGGAATGTACCTCTGGCTCCGCCCGAACGATTTTCTGGTGACCCAAAGAGGTTTGCAGTATTTATCAATCAGTGCCGGTTGCATTTCTTATGCCGGCCAGCAGCCTTTCCAACTGATCAAGCTAAAGTAGCTTTCCTGCTTTCGTACCTTAGTGGCAATGCGGCAGACTGGTCGATCCCTCTAGTAAATCAAGATGATCCGGTCCTCCATGATTTTCAAGCTTTGAAGCTCAGTATGGAAAAACTGTTCGCAAGACATTCACAGGGGCAGGCCTTGGACGATGAGCTTCTTTCGTTGCGACAAGGTAATCAAGACCTTTTGGCTTATATTGCGTCTTTCAACAGACTGATAGTGGAAACTCAATGGCCTGAGGACAAAAGGATTACGCTGTTTTATAGAGGTCTACGTGGAGAGCTCAAAGATGTGTTAGCCCAAGTAGTGAATCCCCCACAAGATTGTTCGGACTATATAGACTTAGTCGTTCAAATAGATCACAGACTGCAGAACAGGAAGGCCGATCGTTCCAAGTTTGATGCTCGAGTATTTTCCAAACCGCCAACTCCTTCCAAAGGAGTAGACTCCGGGGAACCCATGCAAATAGGGGGTCTGAAAGGTCCTCTAACACAAAAGGAGCGGGAAAGGAGAAAACAGTTGCAATTATGCCTCTATTGCGGAAACTCAGGGCACTTTCTTCGAGACTGTCCGGTGAAACCTGCCAAGAAGACAGTAGGAGCTGCAGTTACCAAAGTTACAAACTCTGAGCAGGGAAACGACCTCGCCCGACAAGAATAGAGGTCCTCTTGCCGAGCGTGAAAACCAGTTCCGTGACCTCGCATTTCGTGATACCTATGGTCCTCATTAGCCCTGATAATCCGGATCGATTACATGCAATTGAAGCTTACGTCGACAGCGGTGCCATCGGCAATTATGTGGATCATGAAATGGTTTTGAGGATGAATCTAACTCTTTGTCCCAAGGCTGTAAAGGACGTCATTACTACGGTGGATGGTACGGAGATAGCCTCCGGGCCAGTAACGCATACCACTCAAGAGGTGACGCTAGTAAGTCAAGATGGACACCATGAGAAGATCGTGTTCGATGTGATCAAGGCCCCTCAGTTTCAGATTATTCTAGGAATACCTTGGTTAGAGAAACACAATCCTCTGATCGATTGGCGAGCAAGAACGGTCCAGTTTCCAGAATGTGTCTCTACTTGTCACCCTCCACCTGGTGTTGCACTGGCAGCAATTTCTTCAGAGACTCCCCAGTTACCTCCCGAATACCTAGAATACCAAGATGTTTTCCGGAAGGATCAGGCTAACTCTCTACCTCCTCATAGGTCTTATGACTGCCAGATAGACCTGATACCTGGATCTACTCCTCCTTGTAGTAGAATTTATGCCCTCACCGAGCCTGAGAACCTTCACCTTCGACAATACCTGGAAAATGGGTTTATTCGTCCTTCCAAGTCCCCTGCTTCTTCAGCTTTGTTCTTCGTTCCAAAAAAGGAAGGAGACCTTAGAACTTGTATAGATTATCGCTCCCTGAACCAGATCACCGTTAAGAATAGATATCCGTTACCTTTGATCCCTGAACTCCTGGACCAAGTCAGAAAAGCATGCATATATACAAAGCTGGATCTTAGAGGAGCCTACCACTTGGTACGAGTAAAAGAGGGCGATGAATGGAAGATGGCCTTCCGCACCAAATATGGGCTATTTGAATATCAGGTCATGCCCTTCGGACTTTGCAATGCCCCGGCCGCCTTTCAATATTTTATGAACGATGTCCTCAGAGAGCTCATAGATGTGTGTGTTGTTGTTTACATTGACGACATCCTCGTTTATTCTTCATCGGAATCTGAACATCGGAAACACGTGAAAATGGTCCTCGAAAGATTGCGTCAACACAAACTTTTCGCTAAGTTGGAAAAATGTGTTTTCAACGTGACTGAAGTTGAATTCTTGGGATTCATATTATCACCTGGCGGAGTGCGTATGGATTCAAAGAAGGTCGATGCAGTTCTCAAATGGCCATCACCATCCTCCGTAAAAGGTGTGCAAAGCATGTTAGGCTTCGCTAACTTTTACCGCAGGTTTATCCCCGAATTCTCTCGAATAGTCCAGCCCATCACTGCCTTGTTAAAGAAAAACAAACGTTTTGAATGGTCTTCCGAGGCGGAACAAGCTTTCCAGGATTTGAAGACTAAATTTATCTCTGCACCAATCTTAAAACACCCTTGCCCCGAACTCCCCTACATCGTGGAAACTGATGCTTCAAGCCTTGCCATGGGGGCAGTTCTATCACAAAAGGACCCGGTAACCAATCAGTTGCATCCCGTGGCATTTTGGTCCCGCAAATTCTCGCCTCCTGAAATCAATTACACGATTACTGACAAGGAACTTCTGGCTATCAAGTCTGCCTTTAAGGCTTGGCGGCATTATCTGCTGGGGGCCCGACACACCGTTACTGTGATTACGGATCACCGAAACCTGCAATATTTGAAAACCGCAAAAGCCCAATCCTCTAGACAACTCCGTTGGGCATTATTCTTTGCCGAGTTTGACTTCATAATTACCTATCGACCTGGTACAAAGAACGGTAAAGCTGATGCCCTTTCTCGGATGGGAGTGGAAGAACACTTGATCAACCCTAAACCTGTACCAATCATTCCCGAACAAAGAATTCTGGGTGTAATCGCCACAGAATCCATAGAGGAAGTTAAGGATAAAGCCAGGCAACTTGTAACTCCAGCAGACATACAGAATTGGCATCTGCAGGGAAAGGACTTTGCAGTAAAGGACAACTTATTGTATTTCCAAGAACGATTATACCTACCCAGCACAGATTTACAGAAAAAAGTAATCTCTTGTTATCACGATTCTTTAATGGAAGGACATCCCGGTATGGCCAAGACCTCAAAAAAGATCAAGCGCTACTTCTGGTGGCCGTCTTGGAAAAAAGATATCAGAGACTTTATAATGTCCTGTGGAGTATGCGCCCAAATCAAGAGTCAAAAGGAAAGACCAGCAGGCCTCTTACGCCCTATTGACATCCCACCTCGCCTTTGGCATACGCTTTCTATGGACTTCATCACCGATCTACCTCCATGCTCCGGATACAATACGATTCTAGTAATCGTGGACTTATTCTCCAAGATGGCGCATTTCATTCCGCTCAAAGGCTTGCCAACAGCAGCAACTCTGGCCCGAGAATTTCTCGAAAACATCGTCCGACTGCACGGTTTTCCTTCGGTTCTAATTTCGGATCGAGGTAGTCAATTTATTTCTCATTTTTGGCGAAGTTGCTGTCGGTCGGCTCAAATTGATGTGAGACTATCGACCAGTCACCACCCTCAGACCGACGGACAAACCGAGAGGACCAATCAAACTCTGGAACAGTATTTACACTGCATGCTGCAACAAACTGAAAAAACTTGGAAAGACATCCTTTGGATAGCCGAATATGCCTACAATAACTCTGTCCATTCGGGAACTGGGAAAACCCCGTTTTTTCTTTTGTACGGCAGTCACCCTCGAACCTCGGAGTTGGATCCCCTCCAAGATCTTGAAACACCAGCAGTAGACTACCTGCATTCTACAATCACCCAAGCCTTTAAGGAAGCTGTTTCTCACCTTCAAAGGGCTAAAGAACAATACAAGAAAGGAGCAGATCAACGTCGGAAGGAAGCCCCTCAATATCAAGTAGGGGATCAAGTCTGGTTATCCACCAAATATCTACCTCTAAAAGGGCCACGCACATTCAACCCAAGATACCTTGGTCCCTATTCCATCACTACCATAGTAAACCCAGTAGCGGTCAAGTTGGACTTGCCCCCGCACATGAAGATACATCCGGTCTTCCACGTCTCTCTATTAAAACCCGTGCAACCTCAAACCCGACTAACTAAATCTCCAAAACCTATCCTAGTTGATGGAGAACTCGAGTTTGAAGTCAAAAGCATTCTGGACTCCAAGATCTCCAAATCTAAACTATTTTACCTAATTGACTGGAAAGGCTACGGCCCCCAAGAGAGATCCTGGGAACCTGCTGAATATGTCCACGCTCCTCGCCTAATCAAAAGATTTCACCGAACATTTCCTGACAAGCCAAAACCCCCGGAGAAGCCCGGTTTGGGAGGGGCCTTGAGGGGGGGTACTGTCATGATCTCTGCTTCCAAAAGGTCAGGGTTTTCCCAACTCCCTTGGAAGCAGATCCATAACCCAGGTTCCGAGTGCCAACCAGTCCCAATTGGGACCTTTTGGACCCAGTCCTGGCGCCAGTGGCACCAGGCTCATAAATATGCCCAGTCCCAGCGCTGGAAGCGCCGGGCTCATAATGCTTGGGTGGACTTACCTGCAGCAGACCATGCTTCTTACTTGCCTGCCAGTTGAGCCTCTGATCCTCTTCTGTTTGGAACTACTTTTCCTGTTGGGTGGGGCAGGAGCCACTCCCTAGATTCAGAACACTGGAACTCTTCTGGAAAGCAGGAACTCTTTTCTTACCTGGAAGGAGACACCTAAGCACTACAGGAGGCTATTTAAACCACACCCGATGGATGAATCTTGCTTTGCGTTATTCTGCATCCTCTGCAGCAGAACGCTCATCGTGTCTTCTGCATCTGATCCTGGGCCTAAGGAAAAAGGCTTACCATCCTGAATCCAGTCTTCAGCAACACCTATAAAGACAAAAAAGAACAGGTTAGCATTACGGGTCTTCAGTGACAGCTCTTCACTTACCTGGTCCATCGGCTGTCACCAACGCCTCGCGCTGCATTCCGGCATCTGAAAGACAAAGGCTTACCTACTCTTCGTGCGCTCCGGAGGTCTTCACACTGCATTCCGGCATCTGAAAGACAAAAGCTTACCAACTCTTCGCACGCTCCGGAGGCCTTCGGCGCTGCATCCCGCATCTGAAAGACAAAACAAGGTGCGTTTAAAGACATTGGGGAACTTTAATACTCCCGTGCCATTACTCCTTTCCACATCTAACCCAGTGGGTATTCCGGCACCCTGCAGCCGCTCCGAACTTGTACCTGCAAAATAAAAAGACAGTTAGAGCGCATCGTGAAGCAGGCAACAAGCGCTTACTTACGTGCTTCCAGGCGCTTCTATTCATCACACGGGCTCCATCTTCAACTCACTTCAGCCCGTCATCCGCCATCGCCGGAACCCTGCAAAACAAGAAACATCATTACTAAAGACTTTAAAGACATTAGAATTACTCGAAACTTACCGTTCGTGCAGTAAACGACGGACAGCAGTCCTCTGAAGTCAAGAGGCCTGCTCCCCTTATCCAGTGAAGAAACTGGTTACAGCACCCTGCCCCGAGGCAGATGGAGAGCACGGCGTTCACTTACCTAAGACATCTTACCCTTCGAGTCAGACATACAGTGCACAGAGGTCCAGCCCAAAGAGCCAGCCGTGTGTTACACATCACCTTCGAAGATACGGTATACGCCCAGTCAAGACCGGCGCCTCTACGGGAATCAGGTGAGCGTTACAGCTTTTTCCTTTCTTATTGGTGTTTCTGTTTTCACACCTTAACCTACCTGTTTTCACTGCCGTTTCTGGGCCCTATTTTTCACATCTTCTGTTTTTGAGCCCCGTCACAGGCCTCAGAGAAGCCCAGTGCACCTTGAGGCCTGAAGGCTTCCTTCACCAGTAGCAGGGCACCAGGGCTTCTGACAGCAGCAGAGGCCCTGTGAGGAGTGGCCTCGAGCGATCCGGAGGGCTCAGCTGAGCCACCTCCACTGGCCTGGGTCCTGTTCCTGGGGCTCCCAGCTCTGTCTGCCTGGACCTCTCCATGCCCCCTGCTCCAGGGCTCACCTGCTGCCCTCGCCGTGCCAACGGAACCCTCAGGCTGGGCAGAGCATTGTGAAATGACAGCCTCCCCTCCCCGGCCGGGGCAGGGGCCTGGGCCCAGGGCTGGGAGCTTGCAAGGCAAAGACACACCTCAGCTCAGCTCCTGCTGAGCTGCTCCAGAGCTCGACCCCTCAGGGCCCCGGGGCCCCAGGGCTGGTGCTTAGAGCAGGGAAGGGCGTTTTATTGGAATGTCCTTTCCTTCTTGATAACTCCTACAAACCATTTTAAGCTCTGTACATATACAAAAGCAACATGTGTCATGCCATTTGGGACATGATGTTCACATGTCTAGCTCCACTAAAACCCTCCTCAGCATATTTCCGAGGCATCAAGGATGAACCAAGAAAAGTGCAGGGCCCTGACAAATCTGCGTCACTGTCACAGCTTTAACAGACATCTGAGTGTCACACTACATGACCGGTCCAGGCCAGGGCAACAGCAGGGGAAGCTTCACTCACACAGTGCTACAGCAGGGGCTTCCCTCCTATTGAACGGGTGCAGCAGGACAAACTCCTGTCACAGAGAAGGGGTGCAACCACACTGCAAGCTTCATTCACACATGGTCTGGCTTCCGACAGCAAAGCAAGCCTCCCAAATTGCACATACTGCACTGTAAAGTGTTAGGCTTTGGACAGCAGAGCTATCCCTCTGCATCACACATACTGGACACCCTGAAGGGCCTCCTCCAGATTGCATTGTTACTGGATCGCCGTCCTATCCCCCTGCCCCAAACCTCTCCCATTGACTGTCAGCATGCTTCTTCTTACCTTCCTGCAGATGCAGCACCACTCTAGGCCTAACGGATGGCACACCAAGCTTCACGGGGCACTTTAAGGTATTCAGTCTCCACCTTTTATCTGTCCTGCTCCTCATTTCACCACAAAGAACCACTGGCAGTATTTCAACATCATTTTGAAACTGAAGTTATGGAACAGCTACAAAACCAGGGGAATGGCGCGGCAGGGGATTTCATTCCATTTCATTCTGTCCATTGGCTGTGTGCGCAGTGTCAGAACAGTTTGAGGACTGCAGAAGGCACTGGAACAGATTTCTGGGCGAAAGAGCCAGAAATTCTGGCCCCTGCCCCGATCGCCTTACGAACGCCTTACAAATGCCTGGCGGGCAAATGTCTGAGTTGGATATTCATCGCAGTACCTGCGGAAATTAGAGCGAGGTTTGACTCAGGGACAAGCCTGCCAATCTATGTACAATGGCAGCTGAATGGGGCATGGGGTCCTCATGTCTCAGAGATCTGCTTCTCTTATCCAAAACATCTTGCCTCCCATCAGCCTTAGCACCTAGCATATGGTAATGAGTGGAGTCTCTACACTTTCCCCGTTGCACATTTGTCAATTCCCAGAGCTCTGTGGCAGACAGGGCAAAATGTATCTTTGTGAGAGAGAGAGGGAGCCAGAGAGAGTGAGAGAAAGAGAGAGGGAGCCGGCTCTGACAGTCACAATGAGAGAAAAGTGAAGTTGCATCCCCTCAAGCACTCCCCTGCACCCATCAACACAACAGCAAAGTTAGCTTGCATGTTCCCCGCTCTCCCCACTAACCTCACCCACCCACCCACCCACGCACCCTCCTCTCTTTCAGGACTTGCAGAGTGCCTGGAGACCCTGGAAATGATGGCAGCGGAGCATGGTACAAACACAAATATCAAAATAGAACTATTCCCCTACTGTCTACAAAACCAAGGAACTACTTCACCTTTGTTTTTTTCCACTTCACATTAAAAAAAAGACATCCTTCGTTGGCCCTTTTTACGCACTACAATTCGGTTTACACATTTCATCCTGTTGAGTCTCCTAGTCGGCAAGAGCTATATATTTGGGTGGGTGATCCCTATGAAGTCAATGGAAATAGAGAAGGTGTTAGAACGGTGAGGATTGTGTGCTGCTAGTGTCTTCCCCTTGAAGTCCATAGAGGGCATGGCCTTGACTAGGGGGTGTTCGAAACGGCCGATAATTTGCTCAACAGAAACAATGCAGAATTCTGGGCAAATTCTGCCACTTCGCCTGCTCTGCCCACAGAGATAAATTGCCAGTTTCAGGCTTGTTCTCCCTGAAATGCTGTTTTTTATGCGAAATTTTGTTTTTTGGTGGCCACAAGAAGTTTCAGACTGAAAACATAGTTTGTGAAAAAAACACCATTTCAGATGGTTTGCCAGAAGACATTTATTTTTTCCATGAAATTTTGTTTTAGCGTTCAAAAACATGATATTTCAGGGAAAAAACACATTTCAGGAAGCAAAATCTGCATAGAAAATTGGCACAACAGCTAAAAAATGTCCCTGCAGGCAGAACAGAGCTCGAGGCGTATTTAGGCAATATCGTTCCACCAGCAGTGAGGATAACTTTGCCCACCCCTAGCCTTGACTAGGGGACTGAAAATGAATCTACAGGGACTGGCCGCAAAGTCCAAATGTGGGGGGTGTGTCGAGAGCTATGCTTTTTCCTTTCTTATTGGTGTTTCTGTTTTCACACCTTAACCTACCTGTTTTCACTGCGGTTTCTGGGCCCTATTTTTCACATCTTCTGTTTTTGAGCCCCGTCACAGGCCTCAGAGAAGCCCAGTGCACCTTGAGGCCTGAAGGCTTCCTTCACCAGTAGCAGGGCCCCAGGGCTTCTGACAGCAGCAGAGGCCCTGTGAGGAGTGGCCTCGAGCGATCCGGTGGGCTCAGCTGAGCCACCTTCACTGGCCTGGGTCCTGTTCCTGGGGCTCCCAGCTCTGTCTGCTTTGACCTCGAGTGCCCCCTGCTATAGGGCTCACCTGCTGCCGTCACCGTGCCAACGGAACCCTCAGGCTGGGCAGAGCATTGTGAAATGACAGCCTCCCCTCCCCCGCCGGGGCCTGGGCCCAGAATTGGGAGCTTGCAAGGCAAAGACACACCTCAGCTCAGCTTCTGCTGAGCTGCTCCAGAGCTCGACCCCTCAGGGCCCCGGGGTCTCAGGGCTGGTGCTGAGAGCAGGGAAGGGCGTTTTATTGGAATGTCCTTTCCTTCTTGATAACTCCTACAAACCATTTTAAGCTCTGTACATATAAAAAAGCAACATGTGTCATGCCATTTGGGACATGGTGTTCACATGTCTAGCTCCACTAAAACCCTCCTCATCATATTTCCGAGGCATCAAGAATGAACCAAGAAAAGTGCAGGGCCCTGACAAATCTGCTTCACTGTCACAGCTTTAACAGACATCTGAGTGTCACACTACATGACATGTGCGGCCAGGGCAACAGCAGGGGAAGCTTCACTCACACAGTGCTACAGCATGGGCTTCCCCCTTAGTGAACGGGTGCAGCAGGACAAACTGCTGTCACAGAGAATGGGCACAACCACACTGCAAGCTTCAGTCACACATGGTCTGGCTTCCGACAGCAAAGCAAGCCCCCCAAATTGCACATACTGCACTGTAAAGGGTTACGCTTTGGACAGCAGAGCTATCCCTCTGCATTACACATACTGGACACCCTGAAGGGCCTCCTCCAGATTGCATTGTTACTGGATCGCCGTCCTATCCCCCTGCCCCAAACCTCTCTCATTGACTGTCAGCATGCTTCTCCTTACATTCCTGCAAATACAGCACCCCTCTAGGGCTAACGGATGGCACACTAAGCTTCACAGGGCACTTTAAGGTATTCAGTCTCCACCTTTTATCTGTCCTGCTCCTCATTTCACCACAAAGAACCACTGGCAGTATTTCAACATCATTTTGAAAGTGAAGTTATGGAACAGCTACAAAACCAGGGGAATGGCGGCAGGGGGATTTCATTCCATTTCATTCTGTCCATTGGCTGTGTGCGCAGTGTCAGAAGAGTTTGAGGAATGCAGAAGGCACTGGAACAGATTTCTGGGCGAAAGAGCCAGAAATTCTGGCCCCTGCCCCGATCGCCTTACGAACGCCTTACCAACGCCTGGCGGGCAAATGTCTGAGTTGGACACTCAGCGCAGTACCTGAGGAAATTAGAGTGAGGTTTGACTCAGGGACAAGCCTGCCAACCTATGCACTATGGCAGCTGAATGGGGGCATGGGGTCCTCATGTCTCAGGGATCTGCTTCTCTTATCCAAAACATCTTTCCTCCCATCATCCTTAGCACCTAGCATATGGTAATGAGTGGAGCCCCTATACTTCCCCCTTTGCACATTTGTCAATTCCCAGATCTCTGTGGCAGACAGGGCAAATGTATCTATGTGAGAGAGAGAGAGGGAGCCAGAGAGAGTGAGAGAGAGAGAGAGGGAGCAGGCTCTGACAGTCACAATGATAGAAAAGTGAAGTTGCATCCCCTCAAGCACTCCCCTGCACCCATCAACACAACAGCAAAGTTATCTTGCGTGTTCCCCACTCTCCCCACTAACCTGACCCACCCTCCTCTCTTTCAGGACATGCAGAGTGCCTAGCGACCCTGAAAACGACAGCAGCAGAGCATGGTACAAAAACTAACATCAAAATAGAACTATTCCCCTACTGTCTACAAAACCAAGGGATACCTTCACCTTTGTTTTTTCCACTTTAGATTACAAGAGAAAGACGTCCTTCGTGGGCCCTTTTTACGCACTACCATTCGGTTTACACATTTCATCCTGTTGAGTCTCCCAGTCGGCAAGAGCTATGTATTTGGGTGGGTGATCCCAATGAAGTCAATGGAAATAGAGAAGGTGTTAGAACGGTGATGATTGTACGCTGCAAGTGTCTTCCCCTTGAAGTCCATAGATGGCATGGCCTTGACTAGCAGTGGTTGAAACGGTCGATAATTTGCTCAGCAGAAAAAATGCAGAATTCTGGGCAAATTCTGCCACTTCGCCTGCTTCGCTGATGTTACTATCTCTGCTAACTCGCCCCATTTCATCCCCCTATCCCAACCATCACACCATCTTTGTGTCCGTGAACCCCATTGCCAAACTCCACTTCGTCTGCCGTGTGCTTCTTGAGTGACAAAGGAGTGTCCATCCACCCACGCTTTCCTGTCCTACGATTGCAAATGAAATTACTGCCATTAGTTACACCCAACGACTTTTCCCATTTTTTTTAAATGTATTTTGTCTACGCCTTCCTCTCCTAAACCCCCTTATTTCCCACGTTCCAAACTTTTCTCCTACCTCAGGGTGGCACTACCCGTGCCCCATTCTGTTTTCCCCTCTACTGTGTGCTGCTTTCCCTGTCATCCCGCTTCCAGACCTTATTTGCCGTCCCCGGTGCAACCCCGGTACTGATGTAGCTTTGGAATTGATGTGACTTCCACTGTTCAATCTGCATAATCCTATTCTCCCCATGACCGTCCTTGCGTGATGTGGTTGCTCCCCCTGTTCCAAATCAGTGTGGTGTACACCTATCATTCCTCAGACCTACCTTTGCCAATGCTTGGCCAACACCCTCCTAACTTGAAACTGCATCACCGGTGTGCCATACTGGTGCCTCGACTGCCGGCCTGACCGACATGCGCCTCCTGATAGTGTGAATCGGGCAACAGTTGTTTTCCCTCAGCACTGCCGTGAGCTTGTGCCCCCTTCCGTCTTTGTCCATCTTTGACTGCCTGATGTGTATAACCATATATGTACCATGTATTGTTAGGTGCATCCTCGCCAGGGCCCTGCCACTGACGTTCATCCCAGAATGTGCAATCAGCTTGCTTATCCTGAACGCTCCGAAGAAAGCAAGGTTAAAGGTGGTCCTGAATAACCTACCCTCATAGGGAGAGTTGCATATCCCCTTCACCCAAACAATCAGCTGCCTCAATACCTGAAAATCTATCAGCAGTCTATCATCTCTGGCAGGGAGCCTCCCCCTCTTCCAACCCCGTAGCGCAACCCTCACTTCAAAGCTCCTAGTTAGTTTATCCATCCCCTACAATTTCTCCATGAAAGTCACTGCCATCAAGTGCTCGGCCAGCCATGTTTTTGACTTCATGCAGACATTAGCCCAGACCACTAGACGCTTGTCCCTCAATTCCATACCCTGCTCTAAATATGGAGACACCACCCGAAATAAAGTCCATGCATCTCCTGTACTTCTTCCTTGTCCGTTTTGCCAGGGCCTGCGCTGCTAACTCTTTTACCCTCCCGTCCACTCCACCAGCGCTGATAGTCTCTTGTTGAACTGGCTCATTTCCCTGTCCGCCTGGGGGCATGCTCGTCTGAATCTCTTGATCTGTGAGCGAGAAAGTGCATCAGCCGCTGTGTTCTGAAGCCCAGGGACATGTCACGCCCTCATTTCGGTGTTCAAATACAACCCCGCCTGCACGTTTCTCACCTGTCCGCCAGTGCTCCATCCTGTACCACCTGCCACCACTTTATCTATTTTTTCCACCAGTACTTTTAGCAACTAACCTCAGTCCTCTTCTCCAAGTGGTGCTGACCCAACTGTTACAGGCTCGTCCTGCTACCCCCGATACCAGTGCTCTTCCAGTTCCCCCACTGTTATGCTCACCTGGCTCCCACAGGGGCGTCGATCTGAACTGGACAGCTGCGGTCTCCACCAATGTGACGCGTAGTGCCGAGATGACGGACTGGACTGGCCCACCTAGCTTCGTTTGCTTGGCCCGTAGGAATATTCTTCTGCAAATGGAGAAAGGGAATTAACCACCCCTGGAGTTCAGCGTTACCCCCCCCACTCCCGCTGTTCTCCCCACTGATCACCTTTGATGTCCCCTCTTATAGTCTCACCTGATGGTTTGGAAAGATGAGCTCTCCATCCTGCATTGAGCGCAGGGGCGCGTAGATAACCAGTTGCTTCACTGGCTCGAAGGAATTGGTGAGTTCCAGAACAATATTGACTCTGAGATTCCCGGCAAGACGCCGTAAGTATGCAGTTGGTAAGAGTTTAAATGTCTGACTTTCACTCTTGTCCGATTCCTTGCAGGTTGCAGCTTGACCCTAGCGAAGAGTTCCTCGTGGCAACCGGTAATGTTAAGGTAAGGATTTGTATTATCCAACACAGTTCGATAAAATAATGTCAATATGTAACCTGTTGCTTTCTCCCTTATTCAGGCGCTGAGAGAAAGTATGAAGTCTCGGGGAATAATGCCTTTGGCGGTAAAATCAGGTAAGTCTATTGTGGTGAGGAGGGTTCCCCTGGTTAGTCCCTTTGTTTCACCTTGCTGTCCTTTTGTTTCCCCTTAGGGGCCGGGGTTCGGCGAAGATGCAGTGGAAGCTGCGCCGACCCGTGAAGAGGATTAGTACCCCCGGTGGTAAAATCAGGTAAGTCTATGGGGGGTAACTAATATTGCCTCTGTGTATTCCCTTGGCTCACCTTGCTGTTCTTGTCTTCCCCTTAGGTGCCGTAGTGCGGCGGGAACATGCAGGAGGATGCGGTGGAATGTGAAGATGTTGCGAAGGCTGGTGAGTTCAGCGCGGCGCTGCAGCAGGCGTGGCGATGCACATAAAATAACTTCTTTCTTCCAGCTCGAAGGCGCGATGGATCGGGAATTCAGGTAAGGATCAAAGGTATTGCTCTTGTTCTAACCATTTCTCCTTCTTTCTCCCTTTTTCTAGGAGCTCCCGACTCGAGGCGGGCGTGGCAGAAGACTGGATGCAGACTTGCAGGCACAGTGAGCATTACGCTGCTGATGCAGAATAACGCGAAGCGTGAGCTGCTCTTCGGAAGTGGTTTAAATAGCCTCCAAAGTAGTCCTAGGTGAGTATTCCTCCCCAGCCCCACCCGAGTAAAAAATAGTCCCTAGATAAAGTAGTCCCTTCCAAGCCTCTTTTGGCTTGGAGCTCTTGCAGCATGGTCTGCATCAGGTAAGTTTGCAGCATGGTCTGCATCAGGTAAGTTTTAATCTATGAGCCTGGTGCCTATGGCGCCAGGACTGACTCTCCATATGAGCCTGGCGCCATAGACGCCAGGACTGCACCCAAATAGCCCCTAGCAGGGGTTGTTGGGCTTGCTTGGGATACCTTGATGCCTGCTTCCGGGGTTGCTGGACTTGGTCTGGGTCCCCAGGGATAGGCATCATGACACCCACGCCACCTCAGGCATTCCAGGCACTCGGACACAAATAATACACAAGAGACCAGAAGTGGGGTGAAAAGCGCTGTAATGCTAACATACACCAGTGCTTGGGTCGGGCTGCATTCGAATCTTCCCCTCCCAGCCCTGACTCATCCTTATGTACAATGGAATAGCTACATTTATTCTCCACCCATTAACAGCACGTATCATAACAAACAGGTCATTTTGCCGAAGAGAGGGAAGAAAGTACATTTTGTAACCGCAGGCTGTTTCTGCGGGGCAGCCCCTGGCAGCCTTGGGACTTGAGCCAGCAGTGTCATCACTGTGTACTTCTCAGGAGGGGCTGTTTATGCCCGTCTCTGAGTCCTCACAGCATTCCACAGACCAGCCGTGCTCTGCTCGGCGACATCACTTGGCACGGATGTTCAGATGTTAGACCAGTCTCTTAGGCAAGTCTTCAGGCCAGTCCGCTTGTATCCGATGAATCTCAAAGAAACCTAAAGAAAGTGCAGAATCAGAAATGTAACATTGACCACTTTGAATCCTTGTGTTCAATCCCTGCTCCTTCTATTCCTCCAGCTGGTGCGGTCTTTGCAGCACCCCCGCCCCCTACTGCCCCCTCATACTTATCCGTCATGCATGTACTGACTGCTGCCAATTCATCCTCCAGGATCATCTTAGTCTTTCTGCCCCTGCTGCCCCCCAATCCCCTGAATTGACTTTGCTTGTCTTTTCCTCGGCCCCTGATCCAATCCCTTCTTCACTGTCCGTTGTTGATGAAAGAGTGAAGAGGCGTTCGGATCGTGCTACCCCAACTGTAAACCAGCATGTTTAAAAAAAAAAGAAAATATTTGTTTTACACCTGTTAGAAACCTTTACATGAGATTGCCTTATGCCATGAATAATTGTGTTTCTAGTAGGCTAGGAAGACTTGCAGCGGGCAAAGAGGAATGCTCACACACGCAGTATTAGATCTATTGCCAGTGAGTGCAAGGGATTAAGAAAAAGCAATAGCAGGCACAGACGAGCAACTAGAGCCCACATGCCGTATAAATGAGGGGCCACAATTGCGACACATCAAAAGCAGTATTTCCTACTTCTATGAGACTGGGGGACGTGATTTGCCATCCCTGAAGTCTCGACGCACCCCCACGAGCCGGTAAGATAACACGGCGCGCAGAGGGTTCGCTCCTACAATTTAGGTGTGATCTGCAAGCGAAGGTTCGAGGCCTGGCATGGCAAACTCACCCTTTCATCCTTCTGACTGGGATGATGTATGCAAATATGTCCTGAGTTCAAGAGCTTGTTTAGGCATAAGCGCTATAGAAACAACAAGTCAGTATCGCTGTGCTCTGCACTTGCGCGAAGGAGGCCCACCCGGGCATTTTGAGACTTGGTTCGGGCATTGCCCTATAAGTCAGCCCAATCCTACTCTTCGCCAGCCACAGGCCACAGTCTGACCTTTTGAGTTCTGTTGCGCCCCTGTCTAGGCCTCCCTTGCATACCCAAGTGAAGGGTTAACCCCCCCTAATAGTGGCGACAGCGCTTATGCTCTCACTTTCCAGTTGTGCTGCTCCTTGACACAGCACTGGCCGTGCCTGCAGGCCCGCGCAATGCTTTTGCTCCCACTGCCCGGTGGCACTGCTCACAGGCAATAACATTCCTTGCTTTAGCTAATGATGCTCCCCAATGTGTCCGCCATATTTTCCCAGTCATCCTTAAGTGGGTTCTTCCGACATGAAGATAAAGCTGCTGCCTGTCACCTAGCAGCAGCGATAGCATATCCTCATTAGGATAAGTTAGCTGACCCCACACAAATAAGTTTCCCCCTCCTCAACTGCCTTAGAAGCCAACACCTCCCCAACATCTGAAGGTCCCCCTCTTGAAATGTATGTACTGCTGCGCCCCTGGTTCACCTCTTTTACTGTCCCATAAACTACAGCTCTGAAACCTCCCCCTCCCACCCTACCTCACCTTCCACATTCCAGGCCTTCATTAGGGTCATGGTCTGATCTCCACCTCCTGGCGCTTTGATCTGAATCAAAAACTGCCCATCATAAATGTCCTGTTCCCTGCCAATGTCTGCCAGTGGTCTGCGGCAGCAACCCAAACACCACCTACCCAGAGCCGCGACGCGGACGGTCCTGACACCCATCAGGACCAAACGACTTCACCCAGGTTAGTCCCCTCTTTTCATGATCTTTTATGAAATATGATCTGTTTCGCTAGATCTCTGTTAGATCCGGTTTGATCAAACATTTTTGATGTTAGATCCGCTACAGAACAGGAGTTATAAGCAATTCTTTATTGGGGGGCTAACCCGTAGCTAGCCCCCCGCAATCAAAGAATTGACCAAAATGTAGGTAATTTGTTAGATCTTCGTTAGATCCAGTATGATCAACCATTTGCAAAATTAGATCCGCTACAGAACAGGAGATATAGGCGTGTCAAAGATAATGAAGAGGGGTGACTAACCCGGGTGAGGTGACCAAATGGCCTGGTCTCGGGCATGCAATACCCATCTGCCCGTCTACTCTCCATTTGATAACAGCACTTGAAAAGTACACAACAAAGCAATCCGACAATCATCAGTCTGTTGCCCCGCCACTATTAATTTTAACTGCTGTCTGTCATCCCCTTTAGCGCCATCAACTTCACGCCCCCACCTCCTAGGCCCTTCCCTCTTTGGCTACCTCAGCTCCTTTGTGATCGTCCACCGCAAAGGTCTCTCAACCCAATGAGCTACGCTAGAAGCCATCAACTGTAGAGCGCATTTCTGGATCCCTTAATGTACCGAAATCACTGCTTTTTATAAACCACATACAGAAACAAGAAATATTATTGTGGCTTTAATTTCCGCATCCCGAATGGATAAGCTACAAGTCCTAGACTGTGAGATAATGTCGACCTGCAAATTAATTTAAGCCTACTGTACCATCAGAGTTTCTAGACATGCCATCGAAAAAGTTGCATTGTAAACCCCTGATAGATTTATAAGGTGGGTCATTTGATTAGTGACATAAAGCAACTTTAATTTTGTAGTCAACATGGATCTAAACAAATCTTTAAATGGGTGCTGTGTATTTCTCGATTTTAACTATCACACATTTGCAGGGTAACTTGGGGCTACGGGTACTGTTTTAATTGGAAGGTTCCACATGCATATGAAAGGCTCAGCAGGTGCCACAGCGCACGCAGGGGGTGCTAGAGGGTCAGCTGGCATAGCGGGACGCCCCTCTGACCTCAGCGTCAGGCTCGCCTCCACTCGCCTGAGGTGGGCAGAAGGTGCGTTTTCCCAGGGGCCCAGCCGGAAACAGCCTGACCTGAGGGCACATAAAGGGGCTGGACTGAGAGAGCTAATCCTCTTTCCAGCCCGGGCACCAGCAGCTCCGCGCCTGCAGTTAGGAAGCAGCAATTCAGAGCTGCTCTAGGAAGGAGCCCGGGGTCCTTTTCAGGAAAGCACTCGGCGCGGAGAGTAACAAGCAAGGTAGTTATTAGGAGGGGACCGGCTGATTCGATTCTGCCACCGCACCGGGCCCCTCAACCGGGAAGCACAGGTCCTCAGTCGTTCCTCATGCTCTGGGGGTGTGTTCCTTTTTTGCAGACTAAGGTTTCTGCTTGGCAGTGCGTCCCCTTTTCCAAGCAGAGCAGGGCGAGAAGAGATACTTTAAAACAACGTGTTTGCTGTTATGCCGTTCTCCATGCAGCGGGGGCTTTGTCTCATGAGTTGATTCCTCTGTGCGGTCGCCTTGCCGTGGGGAGATTAAGGAACTATTATGGGGGAGCTACTGTTTTTGGCAATTTTCCTGTGACTTTATTATTGCGCTAGTTACTGTTTTATGTGGGCAATTTTCCTGTGAATGTATTTATGGTACTGTTTTTTCTGAGCAAAGGTCACTGTGCTGTGTGGTTTGTGTCTCTGGGGTCGCCTGGTTCAGCTTCAAATTTGCAACGTTTGGTTATTTCAATTGCTGGCAGCTAAGAATGATCTGGGCCAGTACATCAAGAGGGCTTTGCGCGCCAAAACACGCCTTTTAACGGATGTCTGGTTCACTACGAATGTCCCCGGGTTTTTTACCGGTACATAGCCGTTGTGTGTGGATATTTGTATTTATTTGTATTTATTTTTGTTTATATAGCGTTTTACTTCAAAACGCTGCACATTATAACAACAGGATAGATGAGATAATAGCATTATAACAGTAACAGTAGAAGCAATTAATAAATTGAGAATCAGGCCAACAAAACAATAAGTAGAGCAATTAGCTGGAGGAGAGAAGAAGAGGAGTGCAGTAGAAATGAGAGGGAGAGGGTGGACGAGGGGGAAGGGAAAGGAAGGGGAGAGGGGAGAGATTGGGGAGAGCGTGGGGGGTAGGGAGAAGCTCAAGGAGATAAGGCAAAGAGGAAGGGGAATAGGAAGGGGGAGGGGTTTCAAGGCGGGGAATGGAGGAGGAGAGATTTGAGGGAAGTTCAGAATGAGGAAAAGGTGGAAATAGAGCGGAGTGAGAGAGGTAAGGAGGGAGGCGAGATAAGGGGGAGCAAGACCGTGGAGAGATTTAAAGACTAGGCAGAGAAATTGAAATTTGAGATGGGAGTGAAAGGGAAGCCAGCCGAGGGAGGAAAGGGAAGCAGAGATGGAGTCTCGGGGGGAGAGGAGACAGAGGGTGCGGACGGCAGAGTTCTAGATAGATTTAAGGGGGGCAAGGTGAGTAGTAGGAAGTCCAAAGACTAAGGAGGAGCAGAAGAGGCGAGAGAAGATAAGGGAGGAGATCAAGAGTTTGGTAGCATGGAAAGTGAGAGAGGGGCGGACTTTGCTAATATTGAAGAGGTGGAAGCGACAGGCACGAGACGTGAGAGAGATGTGATGGGAAAAGGTGAGAGAGGAGTCAAAGTGGATGCCTAGGTTGCGAGCGTGGTCAGAGATGGGGACATTAGAAGGGGGAAAATGAATGAAAGGAGGAGGAGAGGGAGGGGGAAGAGAGTTGGAGGGGAAGAAAATAACTTTTCTTTTAAAATAACTTTCTTATATCAATAAAGATATCTTCCTTACAAAGGTTTAAATGCTGGTGGAGCGTGGGGATCGGCATTGCGCGCACTGTGTTATTATTACACTGCACTGGTGACCTATGTGATATCCTCACAACAGCCTTGTGAGCCCACGCCGTGCCGCTGTTAGGTTTCAATTTTTTTTCGTTAGGGTGGGTCGTTTTAAGTGGCAATGTGCTAATAATGTTATGTTTGGTCGAACTTTTGCTCAAGTCTTTAATGGCAGCCATGTACCTGTTGCCGCGGGCTATTTTGAAAGGTCGATATGGCAAGATTTCGTTCCCCACCACATTTGCAGTTATTTTATCCTCATCATCTCATGGTCGCGACATGGGCAACAGTGCGGCGGGCATAACAAAATAAAAATAGAACTATGCCTTACTTCAAAGGTGGGTCCCATTTAAAGATAAAAGACTTCCAGACCGGATAATTATGCAAGCCTAATAAAGTACCATTATATTTTGGAAATGTACTCCCAACACTTGAAGACTGGAAACAAAAAGAATAAGGTGATTTTGCTTTGCTAAGGGCTTGTGGCAACTCGCTAGGGTGTTGTGCGGCAGGATGACGGGAAGGACAGCTTCCATTGTCGCAGTTCATTTTCATCCATTAATGGCATGGTACTATGCTGCCCTGCACGAAGTTTAAGGGAGTGTAAGTGGGTTATCTCTTCCAGTACTGGGGTTACTCCTGTTCTGTTGCTTGTCTGTAATGGCCATATGTCTGAATGGGCCGTGCCCAACCTGCTTCCTGAAGCTATGGGGGTTGGTCCCAGTAGGGTGTGGAGGGAAGACTGAACCAGAATTTGTGGGAAAGTATTATATTACTGGGTTTAACGGTACTCATTTATTAATTGTACCATGTTGTTAATAAGGAATTACGGGTCCACACGCTTCTGCACGGGGTAGGCAGTGCAATATCGGAAAAATCAGGATAGGCCATGAAAGTCAGAAGGGAATATTTTTAACAGGGAATGTGTGGAAAGGTAGCGCAATTCTGTGTACATCGCACGGCTGTTCAACGCTACCCGCTTCACTATTGCCGAGGTTGCGACCAAGAGATGGTGAGGATTCACCCTAAAGTAACTGCAAACATGAGCGAGCAGGTTTCACAATTGAGGGGAGATGGGAGTTGTTAGCTCCTGCTGGGAAACTAGAAGAGCTTGATTCACTTCATGACAACAGCGACCAGGAGACACTTTTGACTCCCCACACCAACTGGTGTCAAACATAACATTAGGACAGGCCTATACAACATTTAAAAGTTGAATGGTAATTAATGGCGGACACATTGATAGGTTTGCATCTTAGGTGAAAGTTGGATGTACGGCACGCTATGTACTAGCGCCAAGTTCCCCGGTGGTCTCTCCTGGTCACTGGAAGGCTTGTAGGTGAAATCAGACTAGCAATAAGGAATAACACACTGACACTGGTGCACATTTTATGCGTGGGACGCAAGGGATGGCAGCACAGTTGGAAGGGGTGCAGAAAGAGGGAATTACAGTTTACAATATGCAGAGATCTATTCAATAGTTAAAGGGGGAGGGCTTATAAATGGTAGACAAAGTGAGAGGTTGCGTCTTACGAGGAAGTTAGATTTAGATAATTATATGTGAATATTCTAATTGTTTATTTTGACAGCACTTATACAAAGCTGGAGGGCTTCAAAGCGCTTCAAGGTGGGAAGGGATCAAGGGTATAGAGTAATCATTCTTAGGCCTTCAAGTTTCTGAATGTTCTAAAACAGGAAAACTAGCATACTAGGCCTGACGACATTTCTCCTAGTGGAAGTGCATGAAGTGTTACAGTTGCGACCAAGCTATGGAGGTGGGGATAGAAAGAAAGAAAAAAGGTGAGTGGGTGCGTGGACAGACAGACGAACATTACTAGTGCTAGTATATTTAGGTCATGCATGCGTACAGAACGGAGGTGCGAGGAGGAGGGAGGTGGAGGGAGCAACTGCTTCCAGTCCAACAAGGCCCTGGGTTAAGTGCAGAAAGGTTGCCTCACTCATGGGCTAGGTACAGCCGTAGGGCGATATAAAAGAAATATGTAACAAGGAAGCATAATTTATTGACTGCCAGGACTCCGACTGATGACTAGACGCACATAGGATTTTAACTATGTGTATTTGGGACTATCTATACATAAGGATTAGAATAAATCGATACACTTTTTTTTTAAAACAATTTTTATTGCATTTCAAACAAACAAAACCAATACAAACCAAACGCGCAGTGCAAATATCACTAGTACAATCTTCACATTCTCATTACACAATTTTAGTCACTGCTTCCCTTATCCCACCCCCCTTACGAGCCTATTTGTTCCACTCACTCTGTATCCGCCCCATGTGGTGGAGTTTCATTTTCACTGGATTCTGTCAGATCTTGTATCGTTCCGAACAGTTCCGCTATCAACGATTTCCATGCCATCAGGGTTCCCACCTCTTCCTATCCCCTCATGTTAATTGCCTCCTGCCATACCATGGTCTCCGCCTCCGCCCACTTTTGCAACTCTTTCCACCACATCTCTACCCGTGGCCTATGGCAAGCCTTCCAACCCATGGCAATCCTTCTCTTTGCCAGCACATATGCTAAATCCTTCAATTTATTGACATGCTTAAGTTTCTGCGATCTGGGGAACCCCCCCAGCAAGCAAGCCCAGGCTGAATCTATAACAATATTGACCCCCTTATCCGCTAGTTTCCTCACTACTTCGCTCCAGAAACGCTCAATCACCGGGCAGGACCAGAACATATGCACTATATCAGCCTGTTCATCGTCGCATTTAGGACATGTCTGTATTCCAGCACCTGCAAACCTCGATATCTTCAGTAGTGTCATGTATGCCCTGTGCGTAATATATAATTGTATCTGTTTTAATCTGGCGTTTCTTGACACCTTTTTATGGTAACCCAGGACACGTTGCCACATCCCATCCTCTATCGGGGCTCCCACCTCCGCTTCCCAGTCTAGTCTCAGTTGCGTTAATTCTTTCCCAACCTTGGACATCATCATCTCATACAATCTAGAAATCTCATGCCCTCCCTCCGCTATCTCGTATATCATGTCCATGGTGACATCTGCCTCTTCTTCCAGTACTGTTTCAGGCCAAGTTGTCTTAAATCTCTGCACCATTCTATGATATGTAATATATTGGCCCACGTGTAACCCCATCTCCTCTACTAGCTCTTCAAAATGTATGATGCTCCCCTCCCTCCAGACATCTCTCATCGTTACCAACCCCACCAGTTCCCAGTGGTTTCTGATCGTCATTTGCAGCTGCACATCTCCCCCAACCAACGCCACCAACGGTATCTGCGGGGAGCATGGGACTGGGTTCACCATCATCTGGCACGCTCGGTGCCATATCCTCCACCCAAGCATCATCATCTTGGGGCGCGCTTTCATTTCTGTCTTGGGCAGCCAAATCATCTCTTTTAAGTAAAATGGGGCACAATCTGATCCCAACAACCTAGATTCAGGGGTCGCTTCATCTGAGAGCCATTTGGCGACATATTGCAGTTGGCTCGCCACGTAATAGACCTCATAGTTAAGCAGCTTTATTCCCCC
Organism: Ambystoma mexicanum; assembly: GCF_040938575.1. Lineage (NCBI taxonomy): Eukaryota > Metazoa > Chordata > Amphibia > Caudata > Ambystomatidae > Ambystoma > Ambystoma mexicanum. The sequence continues at coordinate 1,149,846,772 of NC_090941.1, read as the reverse complement.
TTTTTCATAAAAGTTCTGCAGCTCCCAAATTGCCACTCTGTTCCTGGTCCCATGCCACAGAAAGTCACTGCATATGCCGTTCAGTTTGGTGAAAAACTTCTTAGGTATCAGGTACGGAATGTTCCCGAAATAATGCAGGAGCCTGGGCAGGACCACCATCTTAAGCATTGCCCCTCGTCCCATCATTGCTAGAGGCAACTTCACCCAAAATTTCATACTCTTCTCAATTTTCACTATGGCTACCTCGGTATTGTGCCTATGTTCTTCCTCCACCGTGTGGTACACATCTATCCCAAGGTACCGAAATGTACTAACAGCCCAATGAGTTTGCAGCACCGGCAACCGCCCGATAGGGATCCCCATGTAACTACCTAGCGGGAAAATAATAGATTTCTGAGGATTTACCGCTATGCCAGACAGCCCCGCATATCTATCCATCACTTCCAGGATGTACTGGAGATTCTCCTCCGGGTACTTCAGGTACAGCAGCAAATCATCCGCATACAAGGAGATCAAGTGTCGCTCCCCTCCCACCTCGATGCCTATAGGATCGCACTGTTGTCTGAGGTATATCGCCAAAGGCTCTAAGGCTAATATGTACAGCATAGGGGACCATGGGCACCCTTGTCTGGATCCTCTGCCTAATTGCCATCTCTCGGAAATCACTGCTCCTGTCTTGACCCTGGCCAAGGGTTCATTATATGGCATCTTTGCCCATCTTATGTATGCAGGCCCCATACCATAACTTGCCAAGTCCGCCAGCAGCCATGGCCACTTGACAGAATCGAAGGCCTTCACAGCGTCTAGGGACACTATTGCCATTTCACCGTCGTTCCCGCTCCCCCATTCAACAACCCAATGGAGTCATCTGTGATTGTGAGTTATGTTTCTATTTGGGACATAGCCAGTCTGATGAGGGTGTATTAGTTTGACGATGATTCTCCTCAGTCTGCTTGCCAAGACAGCCGTCAATATCTTGCTGTCCTGGTTCAGCATCAGCAGAGGTCTATAGGAGCCACAGCTATGCTCAGGCTTATTAGGTTTGGGAAGCGGTATTATGATTGCTTCTCTAAGTGACTCTGGCAGCCGTCCCATTTCAAACGCTTCGTTTAGCATATCCAACATCGGGGGGAATACTTCCGCTTTATACATTTTATAAAACTCACTTGGTAAGCCATCTGCTCCCGGGGTCTTACTAGTAGGTAGCTGTCTCACCACTTCTTCTAACTTCCAAGGTGATCGGTGCATCCAGTTCCTCTCTTTCTTCAGCACTTATTGTGGGCAGACCTATGTTTTCTAATCTTTCTACTATTTCTTCATAACTGCTTCTCCCCTCGTCCCTGTATAGTTCCCTGTAGTAATTTGCAAACTCCTGATTAGCTTCCTCCTGGGTGTCAGCTACACTGCCATCTTCTCTTGTGATTGTCCTGATGGTGGGCCTGGGGATCTCGCTTTTGTATAACCATGCCAAAATCCTTCCTGTTTTATCTCCACCCGCATGCTGTCTCTTTATATATCGCCTGTAATTAAGGTTACACAGTCTATCCCAATGCTCCGCACGTTTGCTGCAGTTTAAGTATCAGATCCATGTCTCTTTCAGTATCATCTCTCCCCCTCAGCGCCTTTTCCAATTTCCTTTCTGTTTCATGTAGATCGGACAGGATCCCCCCTTGCAGGCTTTTAGATTTTGCTATGGCTACACTCCGCATGACCACTTTGAAAGCTTCCCATAGCGTGCTCGCTGAGTTCACGCTACCCGTATTCTCCTCAAAATAGTTTATGATCTCCTCTCTTATATCTTCCCTAAGAAGGGGATCTTTAAGCGCCTCTGCTCGGAGGCGCCACGTCGGAATCCTTGCCCTTGGGGGGCAGTATTGCCAGCTAATAACCAGGGGCGAGTGGTCCGAGAGGACTCTCGCCTTAAATTCTGCCTGCACCGTCTCCATCATTATCTCAGACGTGGCAAAGACATAGTCTAGCCTCGTATGCAACTGTTGTGGGGCAGAATAGTGTGAGTACTGTCTTTCTTGGGGGTGTTTCATTCTCCACACATCTGCCAGACCAAAGTCGTCTAGCAATGTCTGCAGCGCTTTTGCCGCCGGGGCAGGTCTATCGAACTTCCAATCCGATCTGTCCACCCTAGGGTTTAGTACACAGTTAAAATCCCCACCCGAGATCACCACACTCCCCATACACATGCTAGGATTAGTACTCAGGGTTCTAAAATATGTTGCCGTGTTCTGGTTGGGGGCGTATGTATTTACGATACTTATCTCCCTGTTTTCCACCAACCCCCTCAGTATGACCATCCTTCCATCTGCCTCTGCAGTTTCCTGCAACATGTGAAATGGGACATGCGGCGCCATCCAGGTGAGCACTCCTCTAGCATAGGCAGAATAAGTTGAGGCCGCCACAACCCCTTTCCATTTCTTCACAACCGTTCCCAGCTTTTCCCGTGTCAGGTGAGTCTCCTGTAGCAGTGCAATATCTATCTTTTGCCTGCACAGATACAGCATAACTTTGTTCCTCTTTAAATAATTATTGAGGCCCCTGACATTCCATGTAATTATTTTAAGGTCCCCCATGGCTTGTTAGAGTTCCCGTTCCCCTCCCATCGGTGCAGACCAGTACAACTCTCTGTATCTGTCTATATAGGCTTGTTTCCCAGTCCAGACTACCCTTAACTACAAACACCCCAAACAACCCACCCCCTCTCCCTCCCGCCACCCTTCCCTTCCCCAACTTCACCCCCCAAACAGTCATGCGGCAGCCTCCTCTGGGGTATCAAAGAAAACCATTTGACTCTTGTGTAGTACTTTCAATCTTGCAGGGTACAAAAGCATATATTTAATGCCAGCCGCGCGCAGCCGTCTCTTCAACGCTACATAGCTGTATCCCTGCCTCTGGACTAGCATTGTATAATCCGGATACGCCGTGATGGTAGCCGAAGCCCTGTCTATCTTTCCCCCTTTCCTGAAATACTCCAAGATCTTCTCACGATCTTTATAGTTCAAAATCTTGGCGATTATTGCTCGGGAAGGTGCTCTGGGCTTGGGTTTCCTCGTGAGGGCTCTATGTGCACGCTCCACTGTGAATCCTTGTGAGAGTTTGTCAGCTCCTATTTCCTGCAGGATCATGTTCTCCACATGTAGGATCCTGGCCTTCCTCACCTTCCGGCAGACCGACCACTCGAATGTTGTTGCTTCTCGCTCTCCCTTCCGCCTCCTCCGTACGATTCTCCAGGTTAGCCACTTGCTGCTTTAATATATGGACTTCATTTGCATTATCAGTGCTGGTGGTCGTGTTAGTTTTGACAGCACTTTCCAGGCTGCTTGTTCTGTCCGCTAGCGCCCTGACATCTTGTCGCAGCAAGTTGACATCTATCTCCACAGCGTCGATCTTAGCCTCTAAGGAGGTCCTTAAGTCCGCCATTGCTATCCCCCAGGAATCCTTTAGCTCTCTTATGGCGGCCAATATCTGGTGGTTTTCAGTCCTAGGTGGGCTTCCTATGGACCCACCTGCGCCCGCTATCGCCGATGCAGCTGGAGACTGCTGCGTCTTGGCAAACGCCTCCATCGTAGCTTGCTTGCTCTTGCCTTTGATCACTCTCCCAGTCATCTTGTGACTCAGGGCTAGTGTCCCTCACCGCTCCGTCCGTAGCACAGCAAGCCCACCGATCTATTCCACCGTGTCTTTTGCCGGGCACTACCGGTTCCAGTAATTAGTTCGGGGTGCCCTCTTGGATACCTGTGCACTGAGCAATGCACACGAGTGGGTTACGTCCTCCCACGTGTCAGTAAGCTCGTTTGTCTTCCGGCGCAATTCCGCACTTTACGCCTTCCAGATGGCGTTCTTGAGGTACAGCCTCTGTGTTGTGCGGGCTATCCACCTTCCCCCGGTGCCGCAGGGCTCATGTGGCGCGGCAACCTCGCTGTCGCGCTGCAATTGGTGCAGGAAGTCCTCCTCTTTCCCTTTGCTCTCACGCTTTCGTCCAGCAAACACAGCCACACAATCCACCTACTTCAGGCGCTTTATTGGGCATCTCTCATGTCCAGTGGCTATTAAAATTGTAGTCTGACCCCAGGCTTTAGGTCTCTCCTGTGGCTATATCAAGGGCAGCTCCATCTTGTGTCCGCAGTGCTTCGTTTCATATGCTCCCCTCCAGCTAGCTTGTCGTGAGGGGGAAGAGAAGTTTGAGTAACACCGGTCCACTCTTCATTTCATTTAAACATCTTTAATCATGTAAGGCAGCAGGCCGCTGTTCCTCCTTCCATGGGCGCGGGTGCTGTTATTTGCAATGGAGGTGTCCGAGCGACGGTGGTGGCCCCGCCCCCATCCGTCGCAACAGAGAAACAAGGGAAATGTGTTCCGGGGGGCCGCTCAGCTCTTTTATCATGCGCGGCCCGGTGCCCAGCTCCAATGGACTTAACGAGTCCCGACACGATAGCCCGCACTCACGGGCATTTGCACACACCTCCCAGGCGCTCAGCACCCATTCCCAGGCCTCTGCTTCCTCCGTTAGCACACGGCAGCTGTCTTCTGCCTTAGCGGTCAGTCGCGCCTCTGCTCATTTGTGCTCGCAGGCCGCAGGGTGCCCCTCACTCGTTTCCCCACGCTATTGGGGGGGGCGCGCATACTCCAGTCACCGGCCCACAACATCTCCACGCACGGCTACCGCGGACACAGCTTGGGCACACACACACTTCTGTTCCTCTTAGGCACTGCGACCACACGTCTCGTTGCAGCCTCCCGTTTAGTTGGCAGGGATACAGTCCGACACCGGGCAACAATGTATCCTTATCCCCGCCGCATTGCACTTCGTTCTGCTAGACCCACATCCGTGGCCGCTCGCCCATTGTGTCCGCCATTTTAGATACACTGTGTCAGGGTCGCCGAATGTTCCATCGCCTGTTTCTTTATTGCTGCTCACACAATCAGCTCCATATTTCCAGCGGTGGCAGGGACTCTGTTCACACGCCTGTATTTCTATTATTGAGGTACGATGGTCATTTCTAGTATGTGTAAACACGGATCAATGTCAGATCTCCGGAGCAGCTCCCAGCAGGCACGTCCTGCTGCGTGGCCAGTTAGCCACGCCCCCAAATCGATACAACACTTAAGGGGCATAGGGAATATATGGCGAACAAAGTTTCTGCAGATTGCAAGGAGAACTCACGGTAGGTCTATCCGTAGGGCCTGGAGACAAGGGAGCAGCGATGGTAGTATTTTGTCATTGCAATTTTGTTGGGGCATGTACTGTCTAAGCTACTCATTTTGGAATTTGTGTCGCAGGATCAAAGGACCGGGGAGAGGGTGGCCGGGAAAATGATTCAGTTTGGCAACAGCTCAGAGTGCTTGGTAAGAGCAGCAGTGGTAAAGTTGGGTGCTCGTGCTTGTGAGGTAAGACACACTGATTGTGCGGGGACCTCCCGAAAAGACGATCCATAGTGTCGTTGAGAAGGGGGAGTAGTTGAGGGGTGCTTCGACTCAACGCTCTGGAACCGCCGCAAGCAGACACGAGTGCCAGGAGCAGGTCCAAGTAGCAGCAGCGATGCATGATGTTCTATGAAGTAGTGCCTAAAGGTAAATGGCTGGTGGCGACCGGCAATGGGCTACTTGCTCAGATGAGCCGTTAGGGCAAACGGCTATCCGGGATGCCCGTGGATCACCCAGAAGTATGGGAGGATATTTAAGTACAGGCGGACCGCTCATCGATGGGCAAGAGGTCTGGGGCTACGCTGCTCAACACATGGGGCCTGAACACGACCTCGGCGGTAACGCTAACGCTATTAGCGCGGGGGCTATTAGCGCAACCGCCATAGCCCCCAGCGCTAATAGCGCGGGATCATGAGTTGGGCGGACTTGGAAGTCCCCATTCCCCATTGAGCCCATTCAGGAATGCCCCTTTCCCCATTGGGCTCAATGGGGAAAATGTGCGCTCTTACAGCCGGCGGATTTCCCGCCGGCGGTAATAGCACAAATTTTCGGCAGATTTCCCCCCAGCCAAGAGCTGGGGCGAAATCCGCCGAAGCCCTGATTCGGCGGACCCTTAAATCCGGCGGTAATAGCGCTACCGCCGGATTTAAGGGTTACCGCTGAGGTCGTGATCAGGCCCATGGTATGAGAATTACTTCCCAAAAATATCAATGGGCCACCCAGTGAGTGGTAAGACCGGGAGTAACAGGTGTCCCCGGCAGCGGTATGGAGAAGTTGACGTGCTTGGAGCATTGGTTTGCTTCAGGAACAGGAGATTGGGCTATGAAAGACCCATTAGATCTCGCTATGGATGGGGTTTCACAAGTATGACAAGGACAACAAGGGGTTTCTGAGGGGTATATTCGGAGCACTGAAAAGGCAAGAAGGCTCATGATACCTAAGGGAGTAGGGCGACAGGTTGCTATGTAGTGGAGGCATTGCAGGTTTTGGAGGGCCACCCCCGAAGCGTGGTAGAGTTACGAGGGTGGTCATAGAGAAGGAGGCACGCTGCAGTCTTGCCACGAGCTATAATCGCTGGCGGCATCAGCCAGAATGGGGTGAGATGGGCACTGATACCACTAGGGACAGTTGGGACTCCTCAACAACTGATGAAGTGGCCTTGTTCGCTCCATTGAAACAATATGGGAGTGACTGAACTTGCAGTCATATACCAGGGCCGGCCGTTCTCGCAAGAGCGGAAACCGAAGTGAGGAGGCTCCCCAGTTTTAAAAAGTGGATTTATGTAACACAGGATTGGCAGAGCCATGCGGAAAAAGGAATTTTAGGCCAGGCATAATTGTGGCCTGAATAGGGCTAGGACCGCCCGTTAGGATGACTCCAAGAAAGTGGCCATGTGTTTTTTCAATAACAATGACCATGTTTTCCAATTAGAAAGGTGTCTGTCTAATTATGTGTGGAAACAATGTGGATAATGTATTCCTGTGTTTGCGGGATGCAGTAGGTGTTAGCCCTGCTAAGCAGGTGCCCCAGCCCACACAGGCGGTGCTAGAGGGGCAGCTGGCATAGTGGGCCACCCCTCTGGCCCCTTGCTTGACAAACTGGCAGTGTAGAAGGCCCAGCCTGAGCCGATTCTGTGACTATCTCTTAACTAGTCTCATTATAATGCCCAAGGAATGTTTTTTCTTTGTTGACACCCAAAGGAAGATCCGTCGCTTGGCCGATGCATTCGTTGTGTGCGAGAAAACCTGAATGAAATTAGTCTATTTCTGGTTGAAGTCCCCTGTCCAATCAGTAATTGGCCCCCTCATGACCAGCTTTCCACAATGATACAAGACTGGTTCTACTGCCGCGCCCCCCTCCATACTTGATACAACCTTCGCCATAGATGAAAGCCCCTTTGATCTCATCTCCTCCCAGACCAGTGAATGCGTACACTCCCGAGTAAATGCTTCTGTTGTGCAGACGGCAGCCACCATAAAGTTACACTGTGGGTTCATGGGCACCAACCCAGATTCTCACCACAGGGCAGAAACACCCCTCTACCCCACAATACAAGCAAGGGACCGGCCCAACTTCCGCCCTTGCCAAAGGAATGTCTGCATTTTAATTTCTAAAACTCAAAAGCCACATGATCACCTAACAGCTGGCAATACACAGCATCTTAGCAGCGGTCCCTCTGCCCGCCCAGTCATCGAGGCTGCACTCCTCTGCCGGGCGTGCCAATGGGTCCCTCAATGTACCAAAAATCGCTGCCTTCAAACCACTCACTGAAAACACACATTGCACACGAGAGAGGTGACTACACATAAATCTCCACAGCAACATTTTTTGCCAAAACGACAACACAGAGGCTTTAATTTTCACATCCCCAATGGTAAATACAAGTCCTAGGATGCTAGACAATGTCAACCCGACAACCATATGAGCCTTCTACCCCCTCCGGGACCCACAACATGCACAAAGAAGTTATGCAACAAACCCCCAGACAAACATGGAGATTCTCTGTCACAAGTCCCCAGCTCGACGCCACTCGCGACACCAAACATCAGACCAGTATCTTACCGCAAATCCTCCCTTTTCTGGCACTGGACCACCAGTTCCCCTGAGTGACCCTGCCCCAGCCCCTCCTCCACTGCTGTCAGATTTTCCTACCGATAGGATTTTTTGACAGATAAGCAAATCTGACGTTAGACCGGCATACATGCCAACCCTCGCGATTTAGGCAGGAGACTTCTGATTTTTTGGGTGAAAAATAATGCTATTTTTCACGTTCTCCCACCGAAAATAATTATTTTCCCAATGCATTCCTATGGGAAAATTGTTGTCTCACGATTTCTCTGTAGAAATCATCCTCCCAGGCATGGCGGAATGTTGGCATGGATGCCTGTACTGGGTGTGTTTTCCATGCACAACCAGTGTCAAATCAGATTTTGTTTCCTGTCAGAAAATAAGACAGCACTAGGCACGCTCAGTCAGCAGGCATAGGATTTTCTGACAGTTAGGAAAAACTGAGTTACACCAGCCGTGCTTCTGCAAAGTCCCAATCACACCACGAGCAACATTCCCCTGAACTGAAACAGGATGATATTAAACGTTTGTAAATATAATGGGGTTCAGAACGCCTGGCTTGCAAAGTGTCCAGCCTTCCAGCTCATGGAGTAGCAGAAGGACGTACTGTGCGTCGTGTCCTACGTAACGCGCTTGGCACGCAGTGAAGTCTCGTACGGAGGTCCGTTCCTCTGATCGCACACAGGTCCGTTCCTCTAAGCGCAGGGAAGTCTCGTAAGGAGGTCCGTTCCTCTGAGCGCAGGGAAGTCTCGTGTGGAGGTCCTTTCCTCTAAGGAGAGCCAGCCGCCGCTTCCGTGTGCGGCGCGTGCTCTGGGGCTGGAGGATGGGGAAGCTGAAGGGTCAGGTGGCCCGAGACTGCGCGGTGAGAGCGTGTCTGCAGTGCGCATGCGCGGCCCTAGCAACACACTCCACTAGTTTCATACTTTTAAATGGCCTCAGAGCACGGCTTTACTGCTAAAGGCAACCAGGTGCCTGCATGTCGGGCACTTTGAGCTCACCCCGTCCTCTGTTTCTGTTTATAACCTGGGACCTGCGTTTCTGCATGCAACATGTACATGCAGAACTGCAACTCCCATGATGCACCTTTCCCAGAGTATTAGCTGGGCGCTTGAGCTGTGTGAGTCCATGTCCCGGGGATGGGGCGTGGTGGTAGCAGCAGGCCAAGGCTTCGTGTGTACAGACCCTTGCTCTCACGGGGTTATCTCCAGCTTCTAGAGGTGCAGAAGCTTCACCTGCTGCATTCCATCCCCGCTGCCCATCCTGCGCCCCCACAATGATAGGAGTGGCAGGACAGCTCAGCTGGCTATCACTGGGGGGGGGGCCAAACCAAGGAAGAAAAGACAACTCACAGAGTCAGAATCCACCCCTCTCAGGTGAGTGATGAAAAGCCTGGGGTTCAAGGGAAGTAGAAGTTGCCCCCAAGAAAAGTAAAGTGCATTATAGAAGTTGCCCCCAAGAAAAGTAAAGTGCATTATTGCCCCCAAGAAAAGTAAAGTGCATTATAGAAGTTGCCCCCAAGAAAAGTAAACTGCATTATAGTAGTTGCCCCCAAGAAAAGTAAACTGCATTATAGAAGTTGCCCCCAAGAAAAGTAAAGTGCATTATTAGATGAACACTGTGGGAACAAACGGGCAAGAGTGGGAGGAAAGCCAGAGTCTCCATCTTCCTCCTCTCCGCCTGTTACTGGTTTACTTTGAATCTGAAGAAGAGGATGACCATGGGGGCAAACAGCTGGACTGGTGAAGGAGTAGAACCAGCGTGGGCTCAAGTGTGGGAGTGTATGGGATTCACTGGTCCAGTTGCACCAGGGCTTTCCTCAGACAGGGACAATACAAGCTTATCCCTTCTTTCTGACACACAGGATGAGATAATGGTGCTTTCTCATCCCTCCTCCGGACTTCACTGGCGCTCACATCCCAGTCTTCGTTCTGGGGGCATTCTCAAGTGGCGACCAACATTTCTTCTGCAGGGCGGGCCCCTGTGAATTCATGTGGCGTGTTTCGGTAGTCCCGCAAGAGTTGATAGAGTGACTGTTCCATGGCATGTGTGTGATGTTGGATATCCTGATGGCCCTCTTGAAGTTGGCCATAAATCGTTCAGCTGTCCTGTTTGCTTGTCCTTCCACCACAGAAAGTTCACCCCGCTGTGGCCCCATGTATCATGCATGGCTAGAGAAAGGGGGTACATTATCTGACTTCTCTTATCTTCGGAATTCCATACGACAAGAAAATGCAATCTAGCACTTGAACACCGCGGTGGCTGCCGTGGACTGCAGGATCTCAATCTCGGAATGCCTGGAGTACTCGTCGAGGGCCATGAGTATGTCTTCTCTCGATTTGAGTGGACCAAAGTCGATGGGCACTTCTTCCTGCACCCCATCCGGGAGTGGTGTCATTTGCACGGGTTCAAGGGACGACTGTGGTTGTACGCTGAGGCATATGTGGTGTGCACAGAGGGTGACCTCAATGGTCCTATCCAATGCCGGGGAACCACAATTTCCTCTGAAGCTGGCGTTTGGTTGGTAGTGGTACTATCATCCAGTGGCCTTCGTGTGCTATATCCACCGCTCTCTGGTGCTGGGGTGCCGGTAGCACAATTCTTTCCCCTTGAGGCTGGCATTAGATGCAAGGCCAAACCTTCCCACGCCATCAGTTGCTGAGAGTTCAAATGTAAGTGTAGGGATAACGCGTGGTGCTAGTCGGCATGGGTGAATTTCGATTTACTCTCTAAAATCCAGCAGAATTCTGTGTTTCTTTTTAATCAGGGCAACAGTGATGGTCGCACAGTCTGCATAAGGTGTGTACCCTCCTGTGCATTTCTTCATGACGGTTCCTTGAGGAGCATACTATTTTTTTTTTTCCATCCTTAATTTGATTTGTCTTCTTGGTAACTCGTCTGGACTCTGCAGTCAGCTTTCTCAACCCTCTTTGAACCCATGGCACTCTCTTCTCAATACCCTGTTGCTAGTATGCGAGTTCCTGAGAATACCATGTGATGCCATTTTGTGATGGGCAAGGGGTTTATTGATTAGAGCCTGCAGAAAATAATTACACTATTGTCAGAAGAGCACAAAAAGCCTTTAAAAACTGTTGCCAGTTGACAGTGCCAAAATAGCCTCTTGAGTCATACTCGAGCAGCCTCAATTTCAGAGGGTAGTAGAGGCCCTTACTCTACTTGGACCACCTTATGTACACTGCAGCGCGAAGTGTAACTACAAATAATAGGTTATTATGTTTATAGCTCAAAAGAGCTTGAACAATACATTTCAAATCAATAATACATTCAATTCATGAAATATATGGTTTATAGTGATAATTTCGAATTACGTCGAGGAAAAAAAGTCGGAAAAAAAATACGAATGTCTATTTTTGTTTGTTTTTTGTTCGAAATGGGGGGGTTCCCTCCCAACCCCCCTTTTTTACTAATTTTATTCTTTTTGTTTTTAACCCTTTTATTTACTTGCGGAACCCAAAAAACCAGGTAAATTCGAGAAAAAAAATTCGACATTTATTTTCGACATTATATCCATTCTGAACATAAGACAGTCACACAGCTACGAGATACAAATTACCAGCTTAATACAATATTTTTACAAGCTTCCCAGTAGCCATTATAAAGTGCGACATGCATAGACCCTAATTTAGAATTCAGGCAATAGTTCCAAAATAAATCGCTCTTGATATTGTCAAGGTCCATCACATAAGGTCTGGGTATCTTCACATAAAAGGGGGGGGGGCATATCATGCAGGTTCTGGTTTATCTTTCAGACCACATAATTGTCAGAATCTGCCTATCAGGATTTCTAGTATGGGGAGTTTATGTGCAGAAAGAGAAGAAATCTCTGTACCTCAGGGGAAGGGAACAACTTCAGATATGACTGAGGGTCTTGAACTTGTGTGCTAAATTCTCAGCCAGGGTGCAATAGCTTCTCAGTGATGCCAAGTGATTTATAACTGTCTCACCAATCCCAGTTGCTATTGGGCTGGATTCAGATCCTCTGCTGTCCAGCTTAATTTGCACATATAAGCCACGGACGGCTAGTAGATCCTGCGTGCAGCCATAGGCTTCCATTTCCCTCCATAGCTTAATTCTGTTGCTGGTATCGAATGTGGCCCGGAAGTCTATCATGGCCACAAACAGGTTAGGTTGTCCTTTCACCCTACCCCTCCTCGTTTAGGTGTCCAGCATCCACAGAAAATGAGCGGTGCCAGATCATGGCCTAAACCCCTTTTGGAAATTCCCTAAGTGGTTTATTGCATGTGCCCACTCTTCGAGCCTATCTAAAAGCAAAGACGAAAAGATCTTACCAGAAATATCTAGCATGGCAAGTAGTCTAACGTTCCCTGGTGAAGACCTACTGCCATGCTTATCTATAGGCACTAGAATAGATCTGCACCAGGATAAAGTGCCACTTCCCTCCTCACAGACCTTTGAATATAGGGTAAATAACAGATCGGCCCAGAATTCATGGGCTCTCAACAGCCTGTGACTGCTCCTGGGCCAGGTGCTCTTGATTCCTTGAGTCTGTATTTTTGTTATAATTTCGGGTAATTAAAAAGATATCCTGAACCTCCCGTGGAGAAACTCAGAAAGGGGTACTAGGTCAGGACCCTGAAACTTGTCCCTCAGGTGGCATGCCCATTCTTTTTCCCCGATACCACACACCACTTGAGGGTCCTTCGGGTTATTAAAAGACCCAAGTAGCTTCCACATCCTGCGCTTATCTTTTGTGTTGGCTACAGTTATCAAATATTGCCACTGCTCATTTTTGCCATATGTTAGCCATTCCTTCGTCCACCTCCTGTATTTGTTTTTGGCCGATCGCAAGGCTCACAAGGCATCATTGGAGAAGCCCATATCTTTACTAATATTTAGCAGTTCACTGCATAAGGAACTTTTCGCATTGCGAATAGCAATGTCAACATGATATTGCTTACTTGATTCGTGCAAATGTGCATAGTACCCCTTTTGAATGACCAACTTAGACATGCAATTGGATATTAAAGACTCAATACCATCTGATGTCAAAAAAGAGACCTGGTCCAGTAATCTCTGAGCATTTTCAACAACAAACCCCCAAGCTTTATTTATAGTCCTTGCAGTCCAAGCCAACCGACTTTCTTTCCCCAGTACTAATATCAAGATCTCCCACTTGCTTCTGAAGTTCACTGCGGGCCCAACATTCTACTTGAAGGGTAAGTATGGAGTGGTCGCTAAAGGGAGTTTCTTTTTACCGCTGTCTAATATGTGGTAGCGCTTGTTCATTACAAAATAAATATTCTAATATAGAAGATTTTGACCCGCTCTTCCAAGTATTTCTACCATCTACTCGCCCATTTAACATACAGCAGTCACATGCAGACATCATCTCATCCATGCACTGCCCTTCAGAGAGGTTATTTGCTTGTTCAGTTCAGACGCACTGTAAACGTAAGCAGTTTCATGTATGGCTTGGTGGTGGCAGCAGCGGCCATTAAAGTCACAGCCTATTATGACTAGTTCCTGTTCGGCAGAGTTTTCTATGTAGCTCTGTTGCTGCCTTCATGTCTTAGTAAACCTGGTGGGTCATATACATTTATGACGTTTAATCCCCCACAAAAGTCTGGGTGGCTAATTCTTACTGCCAGGGTGGATGGATTGTGAGAGGGAAGATTGTTCCTTACTGCACTTAGATGATTTTTTACCCCAATCACTAGTCCCCCAAAATGACGGCCCCTAGGTCCCTTATTTGCTAACATTTGGAAAATGTGTTAACCATCCACCCTCAAATCAGCAAGACACCAGCACTCCTGTAACAGGAAAATATCATATTTTAATAATAGTTTTAGTGACCCTATTCCTTCCAGTATATGAGTAAAACCATGTTTTATTCCAGGTGCTGATCGTCCCTGTTCAATGCCTGAAAATTGAAGGACAGTTTGTGTTTTGTACGAGCCAAGCTAAAATCCCCATAATATTTCCTTGCAGAGAATTAACAGCCTTTCCCTCCAGTATGATTGGCCTGTTTCAGAGTATCCCATACCCTCTGCATGCCTGGCATGGTATTAGTTAGAGGCTCAGGCTCCTGCTTAGCATCGAGTTCGTAATATCTGCTTTTCCAATGATTTGATCATAATTGCCGTATCCCCAGAGAAACAATGGACTCTGCTATATATTGATGTTCACTATTCCTGATGGGTCCAAAATTCCCAGTGGCAATATTTGAATCGTCAGCCAAACATCAGATCTGTTGATATGGGACTTTTTATTGGAAGTAGCCCCTCATCGTCCTCTTGATGGTAAACACAGGCGAGTTATTCATAGGATCTTTCCAAGGTGACTGGCAAGCTCAATCCTCTCAAAAGATGCTAGCATGACAGGTTGTGATTCTCGTGTGCGCAGTCCCACTGGGGGTACTGAAACTGGAGCCAGCATAGGGAGTGATGAGTACAAGGAATCAGATGGAGAATTAGGCAAGCAGCCGCTACCAGTTGACTGTTTTCATTAGCAGCCAGTACGTAAGTGTACCTTTACCGTTAGCCACCATCTTTGGTTTTCTCGGTGCTCTAAGGGATTTTCTATTCTGTTCATTAGGTATATTTGGCTCACTTGCACGTTGATCAGTATTCAAGTTCTTCCGCAAGGCCAATTGAAGGTGCTGTTGTTTCTTTTGTCTACGCTGTGTTGTATTTAGATATATTGTAGAGACATCACTGGTTACCTCCCCACCATCTACTTGTTCGATCTGTATGGAGGCATCCGCATTTGCATCAATATCAATGGCACCCAAGGACACTTGCTCCAATTGCTGGTCCTGCAGATGAGCTGCAGTGAATTCGGCCGCTGCAATAAGATCATCAAGATCTTCATCACCCTCCTCATTAATCGCCTCAGCGTTAGCCAAAGTGGTAACGGCCACCGTAACTTTCCTGCACTTGCATAGCAAATTGCAAAACTGATACTTGAGCTTGCAGCTCATTATGCTGTGCTTGTTTATCATCCGTTATATGTAAGACCTCCGGGAGAGTTTCTGGAAGGAACACATCAAGGGTTGCTGATAGTTTCCTCACCATCAGTTTGTGGAGAACTACATTCAACTGTAAAAGTCGCTTGCGCTGCCGGGTTCACATGTAAGAGTACCTATAGAAAATGTTTTGTAATGTTCCAATGTTTCTGCACCCAAAGGCTTTTATCAGCCGTAATTGTGTCTCGTAACGAGTAACACAAAAACAAGAGGAAGTTGTTGTCCATTGCCGCAAAAGATCGATCAGAACCATTAATAATGTGTTCCAAACCAGAGATTGTAGTAGACATACTCTCAGTAACATGCTGCGATGTAGCCACGAGTGGCACCACAATTTCAGGAGGGAAATAAGTTGTAATGGTTCCGACAGCACCCTCATTCAAAAAATGGATAATTGTTTTGCTTTTGCGTTTCTTGTAACTTTAGGGCGTTCTCGGGAGCCAGAGGCAATTTGATCTTTTATAGGGTGCGTTTTTCCTTAGGTTATGGTTATTTGCCTTTGGACGCAACTTGCCATGCTTTTCGACACTCCAAAATATATACGCCCCCACGTTATTTTCCCACACTTGTTGGTCACTGCGCACTCCCAAAGCTTGTACAGACTTGATATACGCTTTAATAGTGCCTTGTTAAACAAGATTCACAGAAAGAAAATGTAGCCGTGCTTCCTACCAGATGCCCCGGCAGCGAGTGTCTCAAGTTGCAGGAGTGATATGAAACCAAAAGGGGCTCCATGCTGGTTGATTTCCTTAGACTATGGATACATCACTGCGTTGTGGAGATTACCAAAATTCCAGGCCACCGGCGAACACAAGAGAACACTCCAGCCGCACTCCACAGCCTTCCACTTGAAGATGCAGTTTTTAAAATCGCTCTCCCCCTTACTCAGTAGACGCAATGAAAAGACTGACAAGCTGGACAGCTTCACGGTTAATCCGCACACCGAGAACACTCCCGCTGCACTCTGGCAAAATACAATTCAGGGTTCGAAATTGCCAGGAGCTGGGAGCTATATAGCCAAGGGGAGCCTGGTTAGCTTGAAACCAACAACTACCAGGAGATACTTTTGACTCTTGTGGCAAATAGCGCAATACAAACCTAGCTGTACTATATTAACTGTTTATTTGGATATGTATATCGAGGAGAATAAAGAACTCGCCCAAGGAATACTTGTAGCATATTGGATAATATAATATGGACAAAAAGTTAGTTTGCATCTTGCACAAAGTGAGATTTGCTATGTGCTTTGTACTGACTTCTGCTTCTCACAGGTAGCTCCTCCCTACCTGACTATGCCTGATACCCGGAAGCTGCTTTTTGCTCCTGGCGCATACATCCCAATTTCGACCCCTCAAACGGATTCTTAGTGGAAAGCTAACCATCATCTTTTCACACACAGTGTACTGAGGACCTTCTATAAATAGCCTGGGGATGGGTGGAGTGCGATGCCCAGGATCCCTTGCCATTGATCATGCTGCCCAGGGCTGATGGGAGTTGTAATCCAAAACATCTGGATAGTCAAAGGATGCGGGGCCCTGATCTAAAGCAACAACTTGGAAATATGATTAAAATGACAATATCTTGTATGATATATTTAATCGCAAGAAGGCTCTTGCATCCAATTTGTTGCAAAAATAAAAGTAAAGATACGGCAGCACATGAGAAATAGGAAGGACGAGACGATGTTCCACCAGATGTCAAGAAAGCGCATCCTGGTTAGTTTGGCAGTATTGGCAAAATAAACTGCAAAATACATCTCTGCGTTTTTCTACACACAAAACCCACTGTCCACAAGTTTCAACCATAGTGAGTGTTACCAGAAAGGTCTTCACCAAGAAAACAATGACATTAGTTTACTTATGGTGGTGAGTGTCACCCTTGTTGCCTTTGTGGTCCAGGTGCTCTATTTCTAAATAGAGTATGATCAGAAGGAGCGTATAATCAATATACACTTTCAGAAAGTTGTACAGTACTCGAGACACTGTTGCGAAAGCTTACCAATAATAAAGGGCTGGACCAAATAGCCTAGGCCAAGATATTTAAAAAAAATCACACTTTGTTGGACACAGGACTTCAGTTTACATTGTTTGAGGTATGACGGGGCGAGCTTACCAGCACCCCTCTCAACCTGGGGCAGGTAGCCTACCAGGATATTTGCCAGAGCCGGTTCTGTGTCAGATGCAGGGTGAGGCCGTTTGAGGGCCCCAGTCCCTGTCCCCTCCACATGTGGCTGGCTACAGTTGCAGAGTACCACTGGCAATCGCCCCATGCCAACCTTCTCTGAGGATGTACAGTGTTTTCTGTATTAGATTTTAGAACTACTGAGTCCAGACGTCATTGCGGCAGAGGAAGGAACGAGCAACTCACCATTGTGAGATGTGGCAACAAACACATACCCTGCAGAGCTTTACCCATGTTCCAATGTTTCTGCCCCCAAAGGCTTTTTATCAGCCGTAATTGTGTCTCGTAACGAGTAACACAAAAACAAGAGGAAGTTGTCCATTGCTGCAAAAGATCGATCAGAACCATTAATAATGTGTTCCAAACCAGAGATTGTAGTAGACATACTCTCAGTAACATGTTACCCGCTGTAGACTGGAAATCGGGACGCTTGCACCATTCAAAACAAACTCTGAAACGGACCATGAATGTACCACGCCTCCTCTGCAAACCTGTAGACTTTTGTTTGAAAAGGAGGTGCAGTTTAAAGGGCACTTTGTTTCACACCTGTGTAACCCGGGCCCTGGGTGAGAGCAAGGCGGAGATTGGCCCAGGCTGGCAGGTGAGCATGAGAGCCAGTGGAAGGGGAAGAGGAGTATATAATGGGATGACCAGAACATGAGAATGTTGGCTGTTTGGTAAGGTCAAGGGAGGAGAAGGTGGGCAGAGAGACCAGACGGAAGGAGGAGGAGGGTGGAGCAAAGCATGGAAGGGACTAAAGAAGGATGTTTGCAAGGTGAGAGATTGTTTTTTGAACATCTTATCAACTAATTAAGGAATGAACCGTCCTGAAGAGGGCTACACTAAGATGAGCAGAACACCAGGGATGGTGTTGATGTAACTTGTTAGCCGAAACATATGTAGACATCCCTTAGACATTCTAAAAACTGTGTCTATCTTCTGAAGAAGGACAATAAAAACTTTTTCATACATAACCACCTACCCTTGAATGCAATGCAAGAACATTCTAAAAACAGCATTTTTTTGTGGTCAACCATTTGTCACCTACTAACCACAGTCGCCAACACGGAGTGTTGAATATTTGGACTTTTATCTTTTACTCTGTAGTATTAAGTGCCTTGCGGAAAGCACCTATTACTGACATGTTTTTTTTATTGAATGTCTTTAATAAAATGTGTATTAATTTTTTGTAACACAAAATGGCAATATATGATTAGTATATAAGTTTGGAATGTGAAATAGATAACCTATCCCCACTTTCTCCTGACAAGCTATCAGGGTGGACCGAGAGAGGGGTCATTGAGTTGTTTTGTTTTTGTGTAGCGCATTTTTGGTCCCTTTACAGCTCAATCCCCCTTAAACAAAAAACGGGACTTACCCAGTATTTCTCCTTCACAGTGCAAGGCACATCAAGGAATACGCGAATCGGAACAACGACCTACAGGATCCTTTTTCAAGAGTGTTGTCATGTCTGTCCACAGAACCTGTTTGGAGAATAGGTTATTTTTGCTAGTTCTTACTAAAGACCCTGCGCCGTCTTTGGGAGTTGGTGTGTCCTTGAGGCCAGCTGTGACAGTAGTGTAAAATCATCTGGAAGGTGGGGCTCAACCTACCAGGCTAAACAATGGGGGTGGTGAGAAGCCTTGCGAGTTACATATGATGGTGCCGGAAATGACCATAAGGATGGAGTGCACTGATCCTCAAAGGTTCTTTGATGTTTCTGTGTGAACATTTGCTTGAGGCCCATTTATTCGCAATTTTATTTTGAACAAATGTCCTTACAAATAAAATGCTGTCAAGCCCCCCACGTCTCCCCACAATAATTAAATACTAAAACCAAACCCCTATATATTTCCAAGGAAACATGTCAAAAAGCTGCAAAAAAATTGGCCTTGAACAAATGGGCTAGATCGCTTCTCAAATGGCATAAATAAGGCTGCATTGTTTGTAAATTGTGAAATGGTATTCACATAATTCTGCTTGGTAAATAAGTGAAAGATTCTTAAACAATTACTACCCAATATTGATGAAAATTCAGAGACATGGAGGATATCTCATGGGCAATGTGTTTGTCTTGGACGCAAGACAATGCAGAGCAACACAGGTTCGAATCCCTGGTCACACGGTTGGAGACTGGCCTCCAGTATTAAGTGCGTTATAATAAATATAATGAGGGAAAGGCTTATGGAGTGTAAAGTGGTGGAGGGTTTTTCAGAGCCACTAGTGATTCGGCCGTCTGGGAAGCCCATCCACTGGATCAGACGGGTTCAAGCACAGTCTACCCAACCTCTCATTTGGTAGTGTAGCTGAGCAGTGAGGCTTCGACTCCAGTGGGTGAGGATTAATGTGAAGACTAGTTGGCAACTACTCGGTAATGGATTGTCCTCACAGGTATGTACCTAATCATTAAACACTTGGATTGAGGTTAAGGGAAGTTATAGGTGAGTAAACACACTATATACACATATGCATGATCACTGTAGGGTTTTCATTATTTGGGACACCCACCACACTTTGCATCCTTAGATTTTAAATACAGTGACTAACCCTGCTTGAAGGGTGGGGGGGGGGTTTGAGGGGAAGGGTGTTAGACAAATTCACCATATACGTCAATAATTCTAAAATAGCCTCACAATTAAAAATGTCCACCAACAGTGTTCAAGTATTTAGTTTAAAGGTACCATGGGAGGATTGTCGAGCCACTCGGGAATCCCCTGTAGGTTTACGTGGGTCCGATGCAATGGTCATCGTTTAGGATGATGAACATACATAATATATTAAAGTCAGATTACCACGGTCAGGAAGATGCAGTTACCTGTCCTTTTGTCCAGGGGGACCCCAGACATGATAACCAGACTTGACCTCACAAACGAAAAGTTCATCTCTGGTAGCTGTGAGTGTCAGACTCTACACCTGTAGGAATGAATGGGGGTACAGGTGCACGTCAGAACCGGTATGTACTTGTGCCCCTTAAACTCTGATCAAACAAATCAACCCCCCCGCCCTGTGTAAGTGAGGGCCATTATGCACCCATGTTCTTGGTTTCGCTGTAGGAGATCCCAGGGTCCAAGGCACAGTGCTCACTTCAGGTGTCACATTTCAAAGGAAACACCCAGCTGGAATGGCCTGACCTGACAAGGATGAAGCACAGCTGCCTGGACTCCCAGTCTTGTAGGGCCCACAGAACACTTAAGGTCTGGTGAGTGGTTGTGTCACCACACGGGGTAATGCAGGAAGATGCAGATGGGACAATTGGGATCTGGGTTCCAGGTGCGCTCCACCAGCAGCAGCTCCAAGGTGACGTGATCCCAGTCCTACTACAAAGATGGCTACAGTGTTTCCAGTCCCAAAGTCCACACAATGAAGTTCTCCCTTCTGCGGATGTAAGCCAGATACAGCTCCAGGGAGCAAGGACAGCAGAGGGGAAGCCAAGGCTGGCTGTGCCCACCAGTCTAATGGAGGGAGGCCCCTGATTCGGGTCTTCTCTGCCGATGTAACAGCAAAGCTTTTATAAGCAGTGGCTGGCTTGGCCACACTGCTGGTTCCAGCAGCAGTTCTCTGGAGTCCCTCTGGTCCTTCGGCTGTGGAATCCTGGCTGTAGTGGTCATCCTCCAAAATGGCTCCACATTCTCTCCTTTGATCTAGAAATGTTGGTCTTGAGACTGCATCTCTCCTGCACCATTAAAAGCATGGGGATGGCTGGGCAATGCTGGACAGGCAGCTCCCCCATCAACAACCCAACAACTGTGACATCACTCTTGCTAGTTTGTGTATTGTGGCCGTCTACCATCAATACCGAGCCTCAGCCACCTTCCTACTGGGCACCTTCCTGGCTCGCTTCTTGGAACAAGTTTGGCCAGTACACCTGCTTACTGGGCACCTTCCTGGCTCGCTTCTTGGAACAGTTTCGCCAGTAAACCTGCCTACTGGGCACCTTCCTGGCTCGCTTCTTGGAACAGCTTCAGCCAGTAAACCTGCCTACTGGGCACCTTCCTGGCTCGCTTCTTGGAACAGTTTCGCCAGTAAACCTGCCTACTGGGCACCTTCCTGGCTCGCTTCTTGAACAGCTTCAGCCAGTAAACCTGCCTACTGGGCACCTTCCTGGCTCGCTTCTTGAACAGCTTCAGCCAGTACACCTGCCTACTGGGCACCTTCCTGGCTCGCTTCTTGAACAGCTTCAGCCAGTAAACCTGCCTACTGGGCACCTTCCTGGCTCGCTTCTTGGAACAGCTTCGGCCAGTAAACCTGCCTACTGGGCACCTTCCTGGCTCGCTTCTTGGAACAGCTTCGGCCAGTAAACCTGTCTACTGGGCACCTTCCTGGCTCGCTTCTTGACAGCATCCTGAAAAAGTGCATTGCCATATATGGCCTTTCCTTCCTGAAACAAGAGAAACACTAACATGAACAGGGTTTAAACCACGAGGAACATCCATTTTGTGTATATGATCAATTGAAAGGCATTCTTGTACAAAAAGTAATTGCGCATAGTGAACCTTTAAAAAGTATAAAAAACATTAACATCGCCACTAGCCTGTTCATTACACAATCTAAAAATAGCAAAAAGTAAGTTACAGAAAAAGAACAGAGTGGGTGGTAGTGCTGGTACTCTGTAGGTTTTACTGGTGGACTGGGCCCCCCTGCACTGGCACCCCAGGGCCTCCAGAACAAAATGGGTGAAACTGATGAGTGAGGTTAAAAAGATCACTCATCAAAAAGTCAGCTAAGGCCCAAATCAGTCTGAAGATATATATGCTGGAGATTCCCAGGGAAGTCGGTGGGAAGTGGCAAAATGAAATATCTTTTCTAACAATAACTAATGCACAGATAGTATGTTTTGTTGCACAGCTTTTAAAGTGCACCAACAAACCACCATAGTGGCCTGAGAACACCCAGCTTGTCTGGAGGTTGGCATATTCTCACCGTCTGGGGCAGCCAGACCTCGGTTTTGGGTAGAGTAATAGGAGTAGGGAGAAGATAAGAGGTTGGAAAAGTGGGTAAAATGGCTTGGATCTCGCCTAGGGATGGACTGATGTGGTAGGGGGGGGGGAGGAATGTTTTGTGATAGCTTGGGTGCGTGTGGATAGTGTGATACCCTGATAATATATTGTCTGAGAGTGCAGTTGCTGCGCAGCTGGGGGGTCCTGTGCGTGAGTCTATCTGCGTTACACAGATTCTGCCAAGGCTCTGACATGCTTTTTGTTTGTATAGTGCTTCATGCCACTGTCGGGCCACTTTAAAGCACTGAGGAGCAGGGAGGGCAACTTTCAGACTACAAGACAAGAACCTGATTGTCAGTGTGCCCAAAGATCGGGGTTAAAGGTGGCACTTGAGACACTTCCTGTTTAGAGTAACTTTCAGTGTATTCCAGCTCCCCTCTGAGGATACAGTCCTGAGGCTGTTGCCCCAGCAGTCATTGGGCCCTGGCAGCAAGCTTTGAAGGATTCATGGGGCATTGTGGACACTGGGCCTCTTCTGTGCATTTCTGGGCTCCTCTAGGATTATTCTGTATACAAACCCTCTTTTCTAGACACTTTCCTGAGCTGCAGTTGCCTGGTTTGGTTAACGTGTGGCAGTAGGGTGAACCCAGGTCGCTTCGGGAAAAACGCTCCGTTTACTGGACAAGGTGTTCTATGTACAGCACAGAACAGTTGCCGGTGGAGAGAATGAGCGTGAAATACAAACTCAGGCAAGAGTAATGGCAGTCTGGGCAGCTTATACAGACAGGTCTGTATTAAAGGGTAATTTGATTCTGTATGAATACATATCCACCTCCTGACAATATATGTATTCTTCATGAGCGTGACAAGTGAAAATCATGTCCAAAACAAAAAAAAATAAGAAAAAAAAATAGAAACCGTCACATCTTTCCACTAGTGATCATACAAAATGACCATCGGCGCATCAAGAATTAATCACAACCATCAAAAACACAACTCATCTAAAACCATCTTTAGGGACCCTTAATTATTCATGTCATTCTAATTCACTTCATAACTTGATATGGCAGTTCTCTAATAAACTTGAACAATAGATGAACTCTTTATGATTCCAAATGTTCCTGTATTATCCTCAGTTCACAAGTTCCCCATGTGCTGTATCTCGTGTCTTCCTTCTTTAATGTCCGTTTCTCCCATTCACCTGACACTGAAACGACTCTCAATCCTTTTGTATATTTATATGATGTGGGAAACCCACAATCGTGCCAAATGGCTGGATATAAATGTGAGGTAGCCTTGCTATCTCACCTAAGACACGTTAGTATGCCGTAAACACAAAAACCACTGGGCTCCGCTACCGTTCTCGGCAAAAGGACGGTGCAGTGAGGACTTTTCTCCTGTATACAATATAGAGTTTCAGGCATTGTGGCGGCAAGACCAGTCTGAGAGACCGGTAATTGTGACTCAGTGCTATCATGTTGTGTATTGTGGTGCTGTAAAGACCTGGGTAATTGCATCCTGATGTAGTCTCTGGACTGTACTCAGATGTCACAA
The DNA here is from genome assembly GCF_040938575.1 of Ambystoma mexicanum. NCBI lineage: Eukaryota > Metazoa > Chordata > Amphibia > Caudata > Ambystomatidae > Ambystoma > Ambystoma mexicanum. The sequence continues at coordinate 1,149,823,093 of NC_090941.1, read as the reverse complement.
GGATTCTCTGGGTGGTTTGTAACCTTGGATTGGCCGTTATTCATGCCTCTGGCTAATCCTTCTATACATGAATATGGGGGTCTTGGTGTCCTGCTGAGTGTCTAATCCACCACTGTTACTTGCTTTCACTGAATAAGTCTAAAATGTTTCATAACGATCAGTGGCTCACAGAGCCTTCTTCTAACAGCTCTTTGTATCTGATTCTCGTTCAGGTCCAGGGTACGAATGACAGCAGCATTGTCAGCAAGTGCTCCATGGCAGCTCTTGGATATTTTCAGGATGACTTTCTCAGTTCGTTTGTGACCAAGAAAAGCAGGAGGGCTCCTCTTATTAACAGGTGTGTACCCACTCTTAACATCAAATCCATACCAGTGCTTGTTCTGGTCTTATTACTGCAGAACAAGGCTTGCCTGTTCAATCTTGTGGTGTGATGACTTGTCTTAATCTGTAATAGGTCTTGGTTTGCAGTCTGTGAGCAGAGGGGCTCTTGCTATTGATGGATAGGGGTTCTGCTATCTGAGACTTAGAATGGGCCTCTCAGTATGTGCTGGTCATCAAAGAAACCCCCTCCGATGCCTTTGGATGGTTCAAGGGTGTTTATTAGGAATTATACAGGTATCCCCGGTTAGTACTAAGGCTTGGTAACGCATACTGTCTTTCACTGTGGATTGAAGCTGTGTTGGTTTGCTGACTCCCTAGGGGCCTTCCAACTGTCCCTGCTCTAGCCACGCTTAGTTTTCGATGGGTGTTTGGGGACAGTGCCTTAGACTCCCTCGGATAGAATTGGTCAAGGGAATCCATCTCAGTCCCGCCTTGCCCTTCTACTCTACTCTCCTTCTTGATTCTCCTCCCTACGAAACATCTGCCCCTTCAATGTCTCACTCCCCCTTCTTACCTCCCCCCCACAGATCTTACTTTCTCTCCCACTTTGTACTACCCTTCCCTTACCACTACTACCACCTATCCTCTCACCGCCACTACCACCTCTCCGCTACTACCGCTCCTCTATTACAACCACTTCATCACTGCTACCTCCCCACTGCTGCTACTACTGTCCTAACTCTCTGCCTACTGCTCTCCACCTCTATTACTACCTCTCTCTTTTCACTACTGCATTCTCTCTTCCCCCCACTCACACCTGGGGATGGGCCAGTCCCAGCTACTCACAGTGAGGTGCGCTAAAACATCTAATCTACAGAGGAATTTCTTGTTTCTGACCACGAGGCATTCTGGCTTCCGAAAGGAAGGATCTGTCGCTGCTCACGATGAGGGAATCCTGGCCATGAGATGTATAGGCAAGCTCCTGCTTCTAACCTCTGGGGATTCTGGCACCCGAGAGGAAGGGTCTGTGGCTGCTCGTGATGAGGGAACCCTGGCCATGAGATGTATAGGCAAGCTCCTGCTTCTAACCTCTGGGGATTCTGGCACCCGAGAGGAAGGGTCTGTGGCTGCTCGTGATGAGGGAACCCTGGCCATGAGATGTATAGGCAAGCTCCTGCTTCTAACCGGTGGGGATTCTGGCGCCCGAGAGGAAGGGTCTGTGGCTGCTTGTGATGAGCGAATCCTGACCATGAGATGTATAGGCAAGCTCCTGCTTCTAACCTCTGGGGATTCTGGCGCCCGAGAGGAAGGGTCTGTGGCTGCTCGTGATGAGGGAATCCTGGCCATGAGATGTATAGGCAAGCTCCTGCTTCTAACCTCTGGGGATTCTGGCACCCGAGAGGAAGGGTCTGTGGCTGCTCGTGATGAGGGAATCCTGGCCATGAGATGTATAGGCAAGCTCCTGCTTCTAACCTTTGGGGATTCTGGCGCCCGAGAGGAAGGGTCTGTGGATGCTCGTGATGAGGGAATCCTGGCCATGAGATGTATAGGCAAGCTCCTGCTTCTAACCTCTGGGGATTCTGGCTCCCGAGAGGAAGGGTCTGTGGCTGCTTGTGATGAGGGAACCCTGGCCATGAAATGTATAGGCAAGCTCCTGCTTCTAACCGGTGGGTTAGAAGCCCAAGAGGAAGGGTATGTGGCTGCTCGTGATGAGGGAATCCTGGCCATGAAATGTATAGGCAAGCTCCTGCTTCTAACCGGTGGGGATTCTGGCGCCCGAGAGGAAGGGTCTGTGGCTGCTTGTGATGAGGGAATCCTGGCCATGAGATGTATAGGCAAGCTCCTGCTTCTAACCTCTGGGGATTCTGGCGCCCGAGAGGAAGGGTCTGTGGCTGCTCGTGATGAGGGAATCCTGGCCATGAGATGTATAGGCAAGCTCCTGCTTCTAACCGGTGGGGATTCTGGCGCCCGAGAGGAAGGGTCTGTGGCTGCTTGTGATGAGGGAATCCTGGCCATGAGATGTATAGGCAAGCTCCTGCTTCTAACCTCTGGGGATTCTGGCGCCCGAGAGGAAGGGTCTGTGGCTGCTCGTGATGCGGGAATCCTGGCCATGAGATGTATAGGCAAGCTCCTGCTTCTAACCTCTGGGGATTCTGGCGCCCGAGAGGAAGGGTCTGTGGCTGCTCGTGATGAGGGAATCCTGGCCATGAGATGTATAGGCAAGCTCCTGCTTCTAACCTCTGGGGATTCTGGCGCCCGAGAGGAAGGGTCTGTGGCTGCTCGTGATGCGGGAATCCTGGCCATGAGATGTATAGGCAAGCTCCTGCTTCTAACCTCTGGGGATTCTGGCGCCCGAGAGGAAGGGTCTGTGGCTGCTCGTGATGAGGGAATCCTGGCCATGAGATGTATAGGCAAGCTCCTGCTTCTAACCGGTGGGGATTCTGGCGCCCGAGAGGAAGGGTCTGTGGCTGCTCGTGATGAGGGAATCCTGGCCATGAGATGTATAGGCAAGCTCCTGCTTCTAACCGGTGGGGATTCTGGCGCCCGAGAGGAAGGGTCTGTGGCTGCTTGTGATGAGGGAATCCTGGCCATGAGATGTATAGGCAAGCTCCTGCTTCTAACCGGCGGGGATTCTGGCGCCCGAGAGGAAGGGTCTGTGGCTGCTCGTGATGAGGGAATCCTGGCCATGAGATGTATAGGCAAGCTCCTGCTTCTAACCTTTGGGGATTCTGGTGCCCGAGAGGAAGGGTCTGTGGATGCTCGTGATGAGGGAATCCTGGCCATGAGATGTATAGGCAAGCTCCTGCTTCTAACCTCTGGGGATTCTGGCGCCCGAGAGGAAGGGTCTGTGGCTGCTCGTGATGAGGGAATCCTGGCCATGAGATGTATAGGCAAGCTCCTGCTTCTAACCTCTGGGGATTCTGGCGCCCGAGAGGAAGGGTCTGTGGATGCTCGTGATGAGGGAATCCTGGCCATGAGATGTATAGGCAAGCTCCTGCTTCTAACCTCTGGGGATTCTGGCGCCCGAGAGGAAGGGTCTGTGGATGCTCGTGATGAGGGAATCCTGGCCATGAGATGTATAAGATAGGGGCGCCAGAGCCTGTTGTAGGCAAGAAGTGCAAAAGGGGACCCTTGCAGAGAAGAAGGAACCCTATTGTTATAGAGAAATGAAATGACCTTGTTCTTGTGACGTTGGAGATTTTAGTCCTGTGATGTGCAAAGAGGCTTGTGGCACAAAATGTTTTCTGCCAGCTGAGAAGTGAGATTTCCTTCTTTCTGCTGATCTTGAGGATTCTGTGTACTAGATGGAAGATTACTCTCTCGATCCACTTTACCAGAATGCAAGGCACCTCTCTACTGGAGAAAGGGTGTGTCTGCCTACCCCCAGGGGCATCAGATTAGGTGGTCTGTCCTGTAAATAAGGGTGATAATTCCTAAGTCAGTGTGCAAAATTTCCACTTGCCACTAGCAATTGGGTAGCGATAACTGACTCTTGGCAAATAAGAACCAGTGCGCTGTGTCCATGTGTAGAATTAAGGTGGGGAATGACTTTTTTGGCTGGCCAGTAGCCTTCAGCTTGAATCTTTTAGTCCAGCTTGAGTAACTGTTTGGTGGCAGTAGCTACTCTTGACTAAAGGGAGCCAGTCTTACCAGTGGTGTATTGTTGTGCCTTATCGTGGGGGTTGGATTTGGTCACCTGCTGCTTTTGCGGTCAGGCTTGTCCACACGTCTCTGATTTGAGTTCCCTTTGTTTACTTTCTTCACGAAATGCTGGGGTGGGGGGGGGGGGTCAAGAGAGATGAGAGACTGTCTGGTGCATTGTTCCCCAAGTTAATCAGTTTTCTTGAAGCCCATGTTTGGTGTCCGAAACTGGTCACTTCAATCTGATTTAACGTTTCAGGGGTTATTACATACGCGCGAGAGCGGTGGATCAGTGTGTGAGGGACTTCTTGCTGCAGACCCAGGACTACAACAGGAGGCAGGTGAGAAACCAAAACACTGTTTTAAGGTGTTTACTTTAATTCATGATGCTATTGTGCAAACCAGGCCAGAGGCTCTTTTGAGTTTGTGTTTTTAAGTAAAATGGAAATGCATTTTAACAAGGGCTTTGCGGTAGTTCAAACATTAATGGGGTCCTACAAAATACTAAAATTTCCAAGTGAGCTCATTCCCTTTAAAACAAAGGGTAGTAACTTGCAACGCAGATTTTTCTTTTTAATCTGGCATAGTCACTCGGCACCTCAGTTCTCTAGATACATCTATCACACTATTTTGCACTCTCCAGGAGTCCTTTATCACCAGCTAGTGGCGAGTGCACTTTTTGAGTCCTGAATTCATTATGTGCCTATAAAAAAAAAAAAACAAACACCAGACACGCATCCCATAGGCTGGTCCTCCAGGTGTGAACAAGTATTTGTTAAAAAAGCATAGATTAACGTGGTAGGCACCATCATACCAACGTTGTATTTGTAGGAGCAGAGTCAGGATTTGATTGCTCTGATGCTGGTTTTCATGGAGGGTATTGTGATGAATCTAGCGCCATCGTCACTGGTTCTCTGGAGGGAAACTTCTCTTATGTGGCCAGGGAAAGGCAAAAGCTACCTCACCCTGGGAATGGCTATCTGCGGGAAGACCACGTAAGCAAACAATGAATCAAAATAAACCTTCAAATGTAATTCTTAATGACACCCATGTGCCTTTACCACAAAAGTGATGGGTGAAGGTTTTGAATGAATCTAAACCACTGGCAATGCTCTGGGCAACCTTCCACACCACTGTTTTTTAGCCTGTCTGCGCCAATGCAAAAGGGGTCCAGACATATGCAAATCAGTCAGGTACTGCCACCAATCGTAGCAGCCCAGTCCGAACTGCTAGGCCAGGTCCCCTCTGCACAGAAACACACGAAACCCCAGACATTTTTCGGCCTTGTTGGACCTCCCAGTGAGGTACAGGTTGGTTCTGTATGGTGCTGCGAGCAAGGGACCCACTTCTGGGCATACCCTCTCTCACATAGTGAGACAAACTATAGTCACAAAAGTGATGGGTGGAAGGTTTTGACCCATGTGCCTTTGCAACATGCCTGTATAGCTTATTGTGACACAGATAATTCTCAAGGTTTTTTGACCCACAATTCCCCCACCCCACACTTTTGTTTAGTACTGAGACGAGGAAGGGGGATGGAACAATGAGGATGACCAGTAGCGGTATGCAAATGCTGCGTTCGAGTCTTTGGAAAGGGTCAATGCCGTGAAGTTTGCACACAGCTGAACAGAATACAAGGGAGAGTCAGAGATTGCAGTGGAACGCAGCATGTGCCGACCCTGGCTGCAATGCCGCAGTGGAAGACAACACAGAGGCTGGCGAGAAAGGCACGCACAGAGGCCGGACCAAGAGAAGTTTGCTCCTTTATTGCTAAATGCAGCTGGAGCTGCCGGAAGCAAATGAAGGTAAAAGTGAGAGCCAACGGCTAACGGGACATAAACCCCCAGTAAGCAAACTGAAGAAGGCAGAAGGACGTGATGAACGCCAGAGCTGCCCCGAGAGAGAAAACTGGTTCCTGGAGCGCTTGAGCTCAAGTGTCGCATATCATTAACAGCACGAGAAAGCCCAATTAAAGTAATTGGAGGAGCTAATACAAACAGTATTAAGAAAGGGTCAGTGACCCAATACTGGAAAAGCATTATTTCTTGGATGAAAGAGAGAGGGAGTGGAGAACGAAAATGCCCTGGCAGGATGGTGAACCAGGCACTGTGCAAGTTTGGGACCCGCACCCAAGAAACAGAATTGTAATATTCTGGCAGGAGAGTAATCCAGGAGTAAGAAAAGAATAAACCTGAAACAGTGATAACGAATACAAAAAGGGAATACCTATACCCCTTTTTAAGGATTAGCAATACAGTCACAATACACTGGCAAGAGAGTACACCAGGGTTAAAAAGGGGAACAGTCAAAGGAAAGGCAAAGCACCATACCCCTTCTAAAGTTAATTGTGATACGGAGTGAGAAACTGAATATTCAAGAGAACTGTGTATTTTAAGGAGACTCCAGGGAAGAGTCTTTCTTCTTGAACTGTGATGAGTGACATTCAAATTGCCAGAAGTAATCTAGGGGCAGGAAAGACCCCTTTCTTGGTGGAACTTTATTCCTTCGTAATGCGTAAGTGTCAGGACTGGCGGGTGGAGACTATGGAACTACTGGAGGTACTGACCGGCTATTAGTGGCGCTCTAGTCCTCATCTAACATGGCGGCTTGTCCTATAACTTCCGGCTCTTCCCCCTCAGCCAGTGCGTTGTATCTGTTTACCCTCATGTTACTACGCTCCGTACTCTCGTATCCACTCTTGTGAAACTCTCTTGTGTTCGATTTATTCCTGTTCCCGGTTACGTATTTTTCCTTCTACGTTATCTTTTGTTTTCTATTTTTCTCTTTACTTTCACGGCGCTTTGCCGTTTAAACTCTGCTGCTTTCATCTGCTGCTAGCAGCACTCGCTATCCTTGGTTTTCGTTTCAACACTTACTTTCACGGCGCCTTGCTTTTTAAACTCTTTTAAACTCTGCTGCCTTCATCTGCACGCGAGCAGCTCTCGCTACTCTTACTTTCATTGCTATATTTATCCATTCACGGCGCCTTGCTGTTTAGCTCTGTTGCTTCCTCCTTCCTCGCATACGAGCAGCTTTGGGTATTTTACTTTCCTTACCATTCTGCACACGGCGCCTGTCCGTTCCTGCTTGGCTAATACTGGTCTAGTTCCCATTCTCCTGATTATTCTTCTTTCTTTCTGTCCCGGATTCCTCATTATTATTGAGCCCTTCTCATCTCGTTGGACAGTTATTCTTGCTGGACATTGGTCTTTGGATACTACATTTCATTACATCTGAAACGCGTCAGATCCAAGGTTTTTTCTGCCTTCCGGCTTTTTCCCTGGGGCGAGGCTGGCCCCCTGGGGGGCCCCTAAGGCAGATTCTCATCTCTGTCACGGTGGCCTCTGGAGGGGCCAGACCTTATCTACACGAACGAAGAGGTCTGAAACTCAAGGATAACAAACCCAAGAAAAAGAAGAAGGATCTAAAGAAGTCTGAAGCGGCACTTAAGGACAGCACTTCCAAGGATTCAGGTGAGGAGAAGGGGGAGTTTTATCAAGATCCTGACAGTAAGGGTCAGTTTAGGGTTTTGGACAAAGAACGGAGGGCGCTCTTTTGTTTAACATCCTTACTGTTACGGGAGTTTTCCTATAGTCTTACTGGTAGTAAGACGTATGTAAACTATCCCATTGGTTTGTAGATCTCCAACTCTTAGTATCAGTCTGTATTAACTGAGGACCTTGGTAGGTGTCCAGTCAACTCGTCGAAAAAAAACTGGTCGACTGCAATTTGGTCGATGCAATTTGGTCGAAAACCAAATGGTCGAATTTTTTTTTTTATTTATATATTTATTTTTCGGGTTTTCGTTTAGTTAAAAAAGGGTTTTTTAGAGAAAAAAAGGGGGTTGGGGGGGGACCCCCCCCCAAAAAAAAAAAAAGGGTTAAAATAAAAAAATAAAAAAATTCGACCATTTGGTTTTCGACCAAATTGGTTCGACCATTTGTCTGGTCGACCAATTTTTTTCGACGAAATGGCTGGCAACCCCTTGGTAGTGTGGCAGAGCAGTCAGGCTTATCTTAAGAGGAAGATGTGAGCTGTAGGTAACTACACTGAATCTTAGCTAGACCGGCACAACAACGAAGCACTTCGACATATATTTATATAGAAGATAAATATTTATTATATATCCACCAGAATCACTTTAAATACATTAGACGTTTACACTAGAACACTTCAGGATACTTCGGAATACACTTCAAAGGACACTTTCACTTTTGTGTTTGTTTGCGGTTACATTTTGTAGCAACGTTAGAAAGGGAAAAGGAAATGTATTATCTGTTATTACGTGCACCTGTGGTTTCTAACAGTTCATACGATAAATCTACTCTGCAAACACATATAGTAAAGTCACTTTAAGGGAGGAAAATGTATTAGCCTGGTTCAAGATTCTAGAGAGGGTTTCTTCATACAGTAAGTCTTTCAAGTCCAAAAATGCATCCCTAGCTAAAGGCAGTTCAAAGAGGGCCCAACGCCTTGACAGGCAGCAGAATACAGAGAGTTCCGGAGGACTTCGTCCAGTCTCTATTGTTATAGAAGCACCAAGTTAACAACTAACATGAGAGGCCTGTAAAAGAACTCGATGAAGGGACACAAGCAGCTGGTTTAGTCGGAGGTAAGAGGAGGTGACCCTGGACACCTCTAGATGCACTCCACGCTCTTGAGCGACTTCTTGGAATTGGGTAAGCAATACCCTTTTCTTCACAGTACCTTAGGTTAAAAGAAAATGTTCATGCTGGATGCTCCACGATGTTGCAGCTCTGCACCAGACCTCTGGATTCCTTGGTCTGGCGACCGAAGGCAGGCAATGGACAGGATCTCTCTGTAGCAGTCTCGAGGGAGGACCTGTGCCATGACTTTCAGCAACTTCTTGGTTCACTCTGCGGTTTTGGTGCCTTTTCTGCAGCACAGACAAAGGATATGGATCGTCCAGTCAATTTTCTTCGTTTCCTGCATTCGTGCACTCTGGTGAGGAAGTTTGGGCAAGTTGGATAGGATCTCTGAAGGGTTCTTACAGGTTCAGCAAAGAGTTGGACGGATTCGGACTTTCCACGACGATGCACTTGAAATGGGCAGCAGGTCTCCTTGTATTGGGGTACTGCAGCTATGGAAACTCCTAGGACCTCGGGAGATGGCTCAAGTCAAAGTTTGTCTTGGGACTGGTTGTTTCCACCACCCAAAGGGAAAGAGTTGTCCTCTTCAAAACTCCTCTGTCGCATATAAAACAGGGTCACAACGGCAGTGGCCGCTTCAGTTTTGCAAAGGGACAGCCGGCGTCTCTCGTTGTCGTCTTCTTCCGTTATTTCAGTTTTGAGTAGTCGACTAGCTTTTCAATCCAGAAGCCTCACCTTTTATACAGTTCCAGCACACACTCCTCTGCAATCTCTCTCAGCATTTTACAGAAAGGGGCGTTTGGCTGTCCAATAAGGACAGTCAGACCCCCTGTGGGAGGTGGTCCTATTCAGGCACTCTGGCAAACAAAGGACAGGGGGGGTGGAAGACTTTTGTCCCACTTCCTGCCTGCCCAGACACTTTAGGAGCCTAGGCGGGGAAACCCAAGGGTTCCTGTTAAAGGCAAAACACACACTGACCACCCCCTCCCAGAATGGTAGAAGGACCAACCAAGAACAACCGTCCTAGTAATGGCGATAAAAGAAGGGAGGCCCCAAGTTGGTACTTGGGTGCTCCTTTTGTGCACTACTGAGGCTATGGACATAGCCTGCGGTATAAAAATTACGCAGTAGTTGATCACGTCCACTGCCACCAGCCATAACCAGGAGATTGTCTATGTAACCGAAAAGTCACAGGAGTAGAGAGAAGGGGGATACTAGGTATCCCTTTGGCACTCCACTGAAGGTGGTTTGTGCCAATCTCTGTCTATAGAATTTTGGGAGAGAGACTGTGGTTAATAGAGGTTATAGTGAAGGAATCTTAAAGGAGGGCCCTAAGGGTCCCCAGCAACACTGCCATAAGGTACTGTGAAACGAGACTGAGAGTACTTGCCTCTCGCGGTGAAAGTGCTCGATACTTTTGCAACTCGCAGACCTAATCAGCTTGTGACCCAACATATGATTCTTCTTTTTACAAACTACTTCTGAGAACTTGTGCAGAGACTTTACCGTTTACTTACCAGAACCGCTTTTATCCTATCCAAGACTTTAGCCCATTGACTTTGGCCTAGTCTATTGAATTGAATTGACACTTCTGGTGAACTCAAAGTAAATGCACTGTCTAAGAATGATTGTAACCTTTCGTGTTCTAATAAACTTTGCCTTTTTACTCATCTTGAAAAGTATTCAGAAATAGTATTGAAGTATATTTGTATGTGATTATATTGCCTCCTTCTAATGAATGTTTTATAACTGACAGATAAATAAATTAATAAGTATTTATCAAAGAAACCTTAAGTGTAAGAGTTTACTTGAACACTCACGATTGTAGACCTCTGTGTAACATCATTACTGCTCACATTCCTCTCTTAAGATGAGCCTGGCTGCTAAGCTCCGCTACCAAACTGTGTAGTACAGACTTATAGTTGGTTTGCTTACACCTGTAGTCCTAGTTGTGTGTAGTGGTACCAAAGGGTACTGCATACAAAAGTTGCTTAACAGTGTCCCCTTTTGCTAACTTGCCTCCAGGGGTCTCAGGATGCGTCCTCTTAGTTTACCCTCACAGACACATGCCACACAATGGTGCAGAGGCAAAGGATGTTTGCAGGGTGTTTGTTAGATCGGTCAATGCGCAGCAGTCCTTCCTTGCACCATCTGACAGTGTCAGCAATTTATCGTCTCTGGGCGTGAGGTTAGGGATCAGAGTCAGTCAGTTGGCTGCGTCCGCACCTTGCAATGGCGTGGCACCAGTTCACTTCTCCTGCACCCAGTTCCCCTGCTCGTGCACTGATAACGGTGGTCACAGTTCCTCAGCGCTTTCTCCTCATCTCTCTTTAGCTCCAGCTGCGTCGCATATTACTTGTGTGATAGGGGAAGGGTTCTTGGCACCTAACTTTCTATATACGTTGGCGCCCGCTTTTCTCACTCCACATGCGGCTACACTTCCAAGATGGCTTCCCTCTACCAATGTCAGTGTGCCTGCACTGTTGTCGATCCTTCGCCCAGCGCTCCCCTGCCAGTTGGTCGTGGTGTGCCTTGCAGGTCTCTCCACGGGCATGCTATCGGCTCTGTTGTTGCTGGATGGGGGTACGCTGCGCAGCCTTGGGGCTCGGGATGCGGTCTCCCGCGCGTATGTCCTCCGCCCTCGCACTGCATTCCCCCTCTCGGCGATGGGTATGTGCGGGGAGAATCCCTGCTGCTTATTCGCCTCCTGTTATCTCTCAGGCCTCTCTCACCTGGCTTTCTCCTTGCTGCCGCGGGTTCTCCCTGCGGTCAGGGTGTGGGGGAGCACGTCCCGCCAGCTGTGGACGTGGACCCTTCGGTCGTTCCGCCTTTGCTGTGGGGGTTCGTCGCGGGGTTATACGCGCAGGCGGTTGTCCCTCTGCTGATGCCTCGCTCCACCTTTCCGCGGATGGTAGCTGCTCATGGTGCTGCGCACATCTGCCTGGATCATCCGGCGGGGATTCTGCTGACAGCCGCTCCGGCTGGGGTCCACCTCCGGCACCGTTGTTGGGTGTGCTGCAAAAAGCGTGCGATTCGGGGCGGGGGCCTCCTCCGTCGCCCAGTGACAACCATCTCAGTGTGCCTTTGCTGCACCTCGGCTTGTCTCCACGTGTGACGGCTGTATTACGCCCGGCTGTGTCCACTGCCGAATGCGGCCCTGGCACTACAACACCGTAGGGAGAAGGCCCCTCCATGTTACTGCTCTTTTCACAAGTGTCTGATGCTGTCTTCACGCATACGGGTGCCCCAGTCGTTCCCGTTTTGAGCGGTCGACACCACTTGAGTTGCCTATGGGTATGGATGCTCGATCTCCTCTCTAGAGTCCTGGAGGGAGCGGGAGCTGTGAACTCAAGCAGCCATCTTGTCCCGCGCCCCCTAGTGGTCTCTCGATTTTTATTTTTAATTAAATAACTGGCCCTTGTTTTCTGTGTGCTGTGCAGCATTTTTGTCAATGCTGTCAGGGGTATTGCTTTGATGGCATCCGAATGAAATTACACTTTTGTGGCATCTTGTTTTGTTGCTGTTGGTTTGTCCACTATTGCATTCAATGAGAGGGGTCGGCGTAAAGGGGGTCTATGACTGTTGTAACACAATTGTCTGAACAATTCAGAGTCTTGCTGAAAGTTTAAGACTTTTATTAAAATCACAGCAAAAGGTGGATTGGCTGTTCAGTGAATAGACTTTTCAGATTAAAACAGGCAGAACGTTCAGTGGGATGGACTGGTTGCAAAAGCATTTGGGAGGAGGTGCTAGGGCCGTCCCTCTCCCTCTCTCGTAGACCCTCCTCCCTAGCCCAGGGGTCCTTCTCCCCATGTTAGTGCTTCTGATCGCTCCCACTATGCTTAAGCTAATCGGATGGTTCGTTTTAAAGGGTGGTGTATGTTTGTGCTGTTCTATGTTCAAGCATTGCTATCTCCTTGCTACTCTCCTCCTTCTGACTCCACCCACATTCTCTACTAGCCAAACTCCTAGCAATCACTCCCTATCACACAAGCTACTGCTACTCCACTTCCCTACGCCTATCTCCCACACTATCTCTGCTTTTATTGTGTGTAGCTGGTGCTTCTGCCCCCCCCTTCCCTTTGCCTGCATCCCACACCTGACACTCTGCACCAATCGGTGCCTGTATTTATTCGACCAGAACCCAGGTGAGGCTTTAACAACTTCTCAGCCCCCAGGCCGTTACCAGCACAGCTTTGCAAACCGTCTCCTGCTGTTGTGTGATGTCGGCTGGAAATTCGTTTTTCTGCTTTGGTGGTGAGATTTCTGCATTTCTGTGGTCCTGCTCACTATTGGGTAGTGGTGCCAGTTTGCAGTCTGGATGAATTGCTGAATTTCAGGTTTTCTAGTTTTTGTTCCTGGACTGGATTTTCTTGGCTGCTCGCTGTTTTATGCTGGTAGATGGAGTCCTTAAATGTAAAAGAGAAATGTGACCTGCAACTGTATTAGGAGGCATTGAGAAGTAAATGGGGGGGGGGGGGTATCACTGATAGCATTTGGGGGACAAGGGAGTCTGGGGTAGGCGGGGGGTTGCGTTTTAGGGATCCCAAAGTCCTACTTCACCTTCTGGTGCAGGGCTGATTCTGGCTTTTGTCTTTGTGAGCATCCTCTGTGTGAAACTCATGTTGACAACAAGTAATTGCCAAACCTCACAACGAATACAAAAAGGGGTGTGGGATAGTTCTCAAGGAAAGAAAGGAGTGTTCTCAAATAATGTGTCAGGATGCGGTAGCCTGGACCTCCCTTCCCCACGTTTTGGACACACGGTAAGGTGGGATCTTAGAGCATAGTACAGTGTCTGGTCTCTCCGGCACGAGAATACAGTTCCGATGGTTATTCTCAGAACAGCCGATGGCCATGTCTCGTTTCCTAAAGTCTCTCTCCTTCGGGGCCGTTGTGTTCCAATAACAGAACAAAAGTTCCTTTTAACAAATGATAGTTCTTTTCTCAAAGTTCTCTGGGTGATGCGTTCACCCCTGGGTCCCCCTTTGACCCTTCTCAATTGTTCATCAGTTTTGACGTAGGGTGACTATTTCACTCGGGGTCCTGCATCCCAAAATATATCACAGTTTCTAGTGACTTTTGGGTGATAACTTCACGGCTGGATATCCCTCGGTCGGCTCGGACCCCTCTTGCTTTAATGGGATTCTATTCTCTTGGTGTCTCAATTTCATTGTGGGATTCACTTCCCTTCTTTCACAGGGTTTGTAGAATAGTCTTCCGATTGTTCAGGGATTTTGCTTGACCCTCTGACCACTTTGACCTACTTTGCGGGCCTTCATAAGGCCTTCTGGCACTTGTATGTTATCACATATGGGGCTCGACCATAGTCTCCCGAGTTAGCACCCACGTGGTGCTGCTTTCCCTCTGCAGCTGGTCTCCCCTTCCCACTTTTAACCGTTCATTCCAAGATCCTCAGCTTTGGTTAAAAACTAGCCACTTTGCGATTCTCACTCATGAAAGCCTGGTTCTTATCAGTTTTCCCCTCGACTCACCGGCTGTCTCAAAACGCTTGGCTGTTGCCTTTCTGGATTCAAGGCCGGTACCATGGGCGCGGGAGCTTCCCTCGCTGCAGTTTATCGGCATAGGTTTGGCCTGTGTACCTTTTGACGTCTGTTGCAGAACACTTGTCCTTTTGTTTGCAGTCTTAGGCTCTCTTCCATGAAGGCTCAGCAGGCCTGGGACGAAAAGGGCAAGGTCACTTCCCTCCTCGCCACCCTCTCGCTTCCTGCCGTCTTTCTCCTTCTTTTGAACTGCCGTGTGGTAGCCATCTCTTCGTGCTGTGTGTTGTACTCTCCTTCCTCGTACTGTGTTTTCTGACTCCACCTTTTATCCCTATGGGGAAAGGAAAGCGCTGTCGGGGATGTATGAGTTAGGTTAATTGCCTGACGCTGGGGTTGGGATGTGTCAAGTAAACGGTTCTGGGATTAGTCCATTGTCTGTTGTGGTGTGAAAGAATGTTCGTGTTGGAAAAGGGGAGCGGTAGAATGTCTTACGGGCAGAATGGAACGAGGTGTTACATGGAATAAAGACCTTCGTATTGGGGTTTGTGGAGATCTCTGAAGGTAGGTTACATTTGACCTGGAGTTTAGACGTTGATATTCAGAGGAACAGTATTGTTGTGGTTTGTGAGGTACTCAGGAATAACGGGGATTGTGAAATGAATACAGAGGATTTTGGGTTCGGTAATGTTTTGTCAGGACAGATGGAGTGTTTCTAAAAGAATAATCAAAAGGATGAGGAGAAGAATGGTGAGAGTTTTCAGGTAGAAGGTGGGAAAGCAGCGTTTCTGGGAGATGCGATTTTCCAATTTAATAGGGTTCGTGGGAAAATGCTGGCTCGCACCCGACGGGCGCAAGGAATTTTATAGACCGGAAGGGGAGAGCTGTATAAACCCAGTAGAGTTTGTTTGCTGCCAAAGGTTTTTGGGTGAGGTTGGAGGAGGCAAAGAAGGGACAAGAGACGAGAGTAGAGTGCAGCAGGTGGAGGAGAACTTGGATGCGAGTGTTGGCGTGTTTGGAGGGTGTGGAGGAAAGGTGTTGGGAACGAGGAGATGGTGGTACCCATTTTGTTGAATATGTGGATGTGAGAGGAAGATTAGGAGACCTGAGGCATGGGCGGCAGAGGGAGAGGAGGGATGGCGATAAGACCAGGAGGAAGAGGGAGATTAGAAAGGAGGAGTAGGATCAAGAGGGAGTTGGATAGTGGGGACGGGAGAAGTCGGCGCAGCAATAAATAAGGCCAGGAGCCGGAAAGTGGCTAGAGAACGTTGAAAGGTAGAGAGTAGTGCTGTGATAGATTGAGCACGATGACATAAAGACCCCAGTTTGGGTCACTTATGAAGTCCCTGAAGGGAGGGGGGGGGAGAGGGAGATGAGGCAGCAGCCTTTAGGCCTCTCAAGATTAGTGTCAGCCTCGACACTAGAGGTAACGACTATAGTGAGCACATTTTCTGCCAAGTCTTTTTGGAGCAGGGAGCCTGTGTTAGGGAGGTTGGAGCCCACTTCAAGGTTGAAGGGAAGTGAAGGGGGACCAACCCAAGACTCTGAGCCCAATTGCCTTTTTGTATGTTTTATAATAAAAACTGACAGCATTTTTATGCTGTCAGGTGACTTATTGACACTATGTACGCAGACTATACGTTTCCAAACTCAATTATTTAAATGCAATGCAATAGGAGATGTTGTAACCAAGTTGGAAATTGAGGCATCGCTGGGAGCTATTTAGCTCCTGCTTCTAGCATAGTAGAGCCGGGTGAGCTTGATGCCAACAGCTACTAGGACCTACGTTTGGCTCCGAGGGCCGACTGCTGCCTTACAAACATGTAACAGCGACATTAACTTTGAGTATTTGAGAATGTTACTAAAGAAGAATCCACTGGTTACTGTGTTCTAAATCCATTGGGAAATGCACTTTAAACTCAACTTCTAGAGACTGGGGCAAGAACCTAGTGACGCATGCATGGAAACACTATACAGAGCAAGTTTTGCGACATCTTTCAATTTCCCAGGTATGTCTTGGGGTCTAGGAACATCTGCATAGTGCTATTTTGCACATCATTGCCAGTTTCCAGTAAACCACAGAATGAGTTTGTGGCCACGTCTATGTGTATGCATCGTTTCTGCCCTCTGTCCCCCATCGTTTTTCCTCCCCCTCTCTCCCCATAGTTCCCCTCCCTCTCCTCACAGTTTCCCTTTCTTTACGTTATTCTTCCACTGGCTGTGTCATCATTCCCTCCATCTCCCTTTGCCACCTTCTGTCGCTCGCCGTCTTCCCTGTCACGCTCTTTCTCATTTTCCATCTCTCCTTCGCCATTCTCTTTCCATTCACCTCTCCTGCCATTGCTTCTCTCCCTTTCGCACTTTCCATTGCTTTGCCCTTTCTTTGCCTCACCCTGGTTGGCAGGGTGTGAGCCCCCCCCCCTCCTCCAGCAGCAGTCCTGCTTTCTGACACACTTGCTCTGCTTAGGTCCGGGTTCTTTAGATCCTTACACATAACTCCATGCAGAGCCAGAGCCACAGGCCTGTGACATGTGGGCAGAGCTGAAAAGCAATAATTATGAAAGGCCGTAACGTTAGACATAGCATACCACATGCACAGCAATGAACAGAAATCTTTGTACTAATGTTGTCTTCCAACACTACCTAGCAGGCGTTTGTGGAACTTGTAAAGGAACGGCTGCCTACGTGTTGCCCATGTTTTTGAACTGCTGCAAAGCTGAAACAAGTCACTATTTTATAGTTCTACCTCCTGTGTTCTTGGCGGTCTTTGTAATGCGCTGAACTTATTGGACATATGAATAAGGCAAGCACAGCATGGGCACTGATGCCTGAGGATACAGCCTTCTAAAACGAGCACAGACAAGTTGGTTGAAGGTATCTCCGATCTGGTTTCATGGTGGGCTCTAATTTGCTAGAGTGATGACCCCTGACCTCATGCTGCGTTCTCTCATTCTGTAACTTCTTACCCAATGCTGTTCTTACTGCTGCCTTCCTGTCTTTGCAGGTTTTGTCTCTGGGCGCTGGCTTCGATTCTTTATATTTCCGTCTGAAATCCGATGGTGTCCTTAGAAATGCTGTGGTGTGTGAGGTGGACTTCCCCGAGGTGGTGCGACGAAAAGCAGCGCTGATAACCAGCTCGAAGGAGCTGTCCGAGCTTGTGGAAATACCTGAGCCAGCGAGGCGCCCCCCTTCTGGCAAGTGGCATTTACTGTATGCAGTCACATAGAGATCCCCACATTCTGCTGTTTTTTTGTAATGTCTCATTGTTACAGAAAGTTGAGAGATAGTGGGACAAAAGGCTTCACACAACACACGTGTACATGCACGCACACACTCCCTCCCTTTCAGAATGGGAGGCCCACTTGCTTTCTTGCAGGAGCTCTTTTACAAATGGATACTCGAATTCTCTTACAAAACACATGTACGTATTCTCCCATACATATAAGCTCCCTTTCGCACACCCACAAATGAACCCCGAAAGTGTGTGGATGCGTAAAGGGTTCAACGTCCAACACACGTACACACGTACTGCTTAGTTACTGTGCGGCTTTGCCAAGTGGATGCTCGACCCCATCAATGGCGAATGCCATGAACACCAGCATCACTTGAAGCCGGATGCATGTCACAACTGGTGACATGTTGCTCATCACGTGTGTGCTTTATCTATAGAAGGGCTGGGAAAGTCGCATGGTCCTTTCACCCCCTCGGAAAGCACTGCTACCTGGGCGATTTGATAGTTTCCTTTCCCGAGAAACCGTTGTTGAGCAGCAGAATATTTGGTGCTGAAGGCTTGCATTGACTGTTTGTGCCCTGCCACTCAGCAGGCCTCATTCCTGCAGCATGTTTACCTTAGGGAAAAGAAACTGCAGAGTGCTGTCGTTTTTGGAGTCCAAGAGCTAGTCTTTCATCCTAGTCCTGGCCTTGTCCTAGTCTCTCGCATCAGTCCTAGTCCACGCAGGGCCCGCAAAATGTACACTCCCATTCACATTGGCAAGTGGTACTCGACATTTCTGTCGAGTATGCAGATTTTTTAAATTATTTTTTTATTGTGTTGTAGTTCAAAAGAAAATAACTTTTCACAAAAAGAAGCATAATAACATAACCGCATAATTGACATAGATGGTAAATTCAGCAACAGTTAGAGATTAGATATAAAAATACTATATACAATAACATTTAGGCATATTGCAGATACAGAAATTCCAGATACAAGAGCCTAGGCATCAACATTCTCAAGACTCATAAGTAGTTTGACCTCTTCTTCACATTTGCGTAGGCGTTCTTTAGCCACTTTCCATATCTGAGTGATGGCAATAATCAGAGAATTACACTTAGTATGCAGATTTTGGAAACTTTTTGACATTAACTGCAAACAAACTTAGCAGTAAATGGCAAATATGTTTTTGTGCATAACTGGTCTTTGGGCCCCATTTGAAGTGTGCTTATGATGACATGCAACATTTTACAGAAAGCACTGGTAAATATGTCGTTGGTCACTATGGGGCACTTGCAAGGCCTGGTATTCACGTACTGGACCGTAAGGGTGGTCAGGACCCAAATCTTCCCTTTAATAATGTGTCTTCACAAAGGGATTTGGGCAATTTTATTCATAATGATTTCGTGAAAACAGCGTTTATAGGAAAACTTCTATTGTTCGGTCATAAAAGGCTGGCCTCAAAACGAAATAACATTTAGTTTCAAAATTTTTTATTCAGTTTCATTTGAGGGCAGGTTTTTTAGTTTAAAAAGACACCCACTCATCCTTGATGGATATGTCTTCTGGGAGGTGGGAATACTTGGTATAACTAGGACCTACAGTCCTCACGTCTGCTTATTTTTCATTTTGTTTTTTCATTTTTTCTTGATGTTGATAGTCTAACGAAGTTTCTGTGTATATGATGCACCGTGATGATCCTAGATCAATCCTTAGCTTCTTTAACGTAGATCACACCATACTCTGACATATTGCATTCAGGTGTGCCGATGCAGTATTATGGTAAGCCGACCGATTTCAGTGGTGAAACACCACTTTCATCAGGGCTGCAACAGCTTAACCAATTGTATTGCTGTTGGAATTTTGAGGCTGAATGTAGCTTCTTTTCTGAACCAAACTGTATAAATACAGAACGGGGAGGGGAGGGGAGGGAGGGAAAAAGAGAGAGAAGGCACATTGGTGAGAAATGTTATAGCTACACCTTGTTTCTATTTATTGCCTGATGTGGTAGGTCTCTTACCCTCCACTGTCGGTGTCTTCTCTGCCTAGGGAGGTCCTTGATGATTCACGGGTAGACTTCAGTTCTACTGCAGATATCGCTGTTAATCCAATTTCTGCATAGGATACCCGAGTATAGACCATCAAATAAATTGGGGTCATTCACTACATCACGGTATCCATTTTTATGACATGACTTTAATTACCTCTTCAATTACTTAAGACAAAGTTCACAATGAACGAAAGAGTCCCAACATATCTCTAGTTATGCATGTTAATAAGGTACAGGTACGTGTCCCCGCAACCTCCACATTATTATTAAAGGAGTGTGGGACACCCATGCAATCCCCGCTCCCAAAAACCCCAAAAATGAACACCCTCCCAAAAATATCGCCTATGGGTGTTGCAGACGACCATATATATCTGGCGATATTTTTGGTGGGGATGATATGTAGTGATACCGTCCAGGAATGGTGTGCCACCAATGATCTCTGCCTTAATGCCAGTACCACTGAGATCCTCCTCATTTGGACACCTGCTTCCTCCTTTCCTCTTCCTCTTCCTGTGAGACTAAACCTTGGTGTCATCTTCGACTCCACACTCTCTTCTCTCCTCACATTTCTGACATCTCCTAAGAAGTCAAACTATCAACTGCACCTCCTCAGAGGTATTCTTCCTTTTCTCACTTTCCCGCAGAAGCTCACTGCCTCCAGAGTGGTCCTCTCTAGGCTGGACTATTGCAACAGCCTCTTTCTAAATCTTCCTGCCTCTACTCTTTGACCTTTGCAACATCCAGAACAGTACTGCGAGACTTGTCCTTGGCCTCAAGCGCAGGGATCGTATCTCTCCAGCTCTGAAATCTCTTAACTGGCTTCCTCTGGATGCATGGATCAACTTCAAGACCCTCTGCATTAACCACAAGGTTTTCTGGGGCCTGGGCCTGCTGTACCTCCAACTTTCTCTTCCAAAACATCTTCCTTCTTGAGCTCTCCGCTCATCCACCTCCAACTCTCTGAGGGTCAGGCTCTCCAAGGAGAGAGTTTGGGGCACATCTATCTCCTCGGCTGGGGCCTCGCACTGGTCACCTGGTCACCCTCTGAACTCGGACCCAGCTCCTGTATGTTCATTTGCCCTCGCACTGCCTCCGGGCTCCTCACACTTAAGGGTCTGTATCTGCAACCCTACATTCCCTTCTCTCTGCACGTATGAGCCACCCGCTGGCTGCACTTGTGAGTTAACTGCACTTCCTCCTTGCCCTCCTCCCTGGCACTTCTCCTCTTCCCACTTCCCCGATCTGAATGACACATTGCCTAGTAAGATCGTTATTTGGTCCTCCCTAGTTTCCCCCCCCTCCTTGTCTTGTCGTGCCTCGAAACACTGTGTACAGGTGCGTTATAAATGCCATATCATATAGAGGGTTCTGATCTGCTTCTGAGTGGCTGGGAGGCCCAGTCTAAGGTCTCCAGTGACCAAGTGAGCCCTTTGTTCGGCATGTCCAATCCAAGAAGTGTGTCTAGCACCTGCAAGGGGGGGGGGGGAGGGTCATTCACTTCCAGTGATCAGAATCCTGGTTCCAGTGCTCAGGCAGTGAGGCCTGAGTGCACAGCAGCGTCACCCCAAAATGTCATTCAGGTGGGTAGGAAGAAGCGCTTTCTTCTTCCTTGGAAACGCCTGCCTTCGTATCTCTGGAAGGGGACTTTGAAATAGACCATCCCCAACAGCATTCCAGGTGAATCCTTTGTGTCTTGAAGTCCAAACACGAATCAACAGAGTACAGGGATTTCACCCCTTCTAAAGGCAAAATGCTACAGTAGGTTGGTCCAAAGGAAGCCTTTTGTCAAAGGTCCAGTCCAGAAGTAACAAGTGTCCTGTCCCTTCTTTTTTTTTAACTTTGGTTTTCATTAGCATTTTTTGATAAAACAAACAATCGTAGAAAACAGAGTTACCCCTTACCCCGATCCCTCTCCATCCCCCACCCCAACCCCAGCCCACCCCTGTACCTCGTGTCCAGATCAGTGCATTCTTCTAGGGAGGCTCCTAGTGTTCTCTCCGTATCCTGTGCCTCGGAGATGATGCGATTAGTGACCGTGTCGCCGACTGACTTGGCGCCG
This sequence comes from Ambystoma mexicanum, assembly GCF_040938575.1. Lineage (NCBI taxonomy): Eukaryota > Metazoa > Chordata > Amphibia > Caudata > Ambystomatidae > Ambystoma > Ambystoma mexicanum. The sequence goes on along the minus strand of NC_090941.1, from coordinate 1,149,801,696 downwards.
CCATTCCCCGGGTTGTAGGTCCCCAGGTCGATTGTCATGCATCTCAGGACTAATCCTGCCCCGCTCGGGCCGGGATCTATACCTCGGATTCAGTGAACCTCCTAACCCCAGGATAGTTGCACTCCATACCAGTTTGTGAGGAATGAACTAGTATCATTGTTCACCATAGCAGTCAGTTTGTCCATCAAAAACAAGTTTTTCACCTTTTTCAGCCAATCTTCCTTTGAGGGGGTTTCCGGGCTCCTCCATTTCTGAGCGAGAGCTACTCTGCCCGCTCTCAGCATGGTTTCCCACATCCTTGGATATAGGTATAGTTCCGTTTCCTCCGGGGGGAGACCCAGTAACATTGTTAGGGGATTAAGTGGTAAAAGTTCCTCTGTTACTTCCGCTATCCAGCCCCTCACCGACCTCCCGCTCCCTCCTTCCCCAGTAGGCCTGTACTTTCGGGCAGTGCCACCACATGTGGCCTCTGGAGCCTGTCTGCCTGCATCCCCTCGGGCACCTTGGTGACACCCCCAGAAACATCTGACAGTTTTGCTGGGTCCCTGTGCCACCCCTGCAAGATCTTAAAATTATGCCCCATGTATATGCCCCATGTCCGAGGTGAATAAGTTCCCATGAAATGCTATTTTGAATATTCTAGCCCAGGCGTCCTCTGAGATCTCTTCTCCCGCCAGATCATTCCAGAACGTGCGGAAGCTCCTCCTACCTTGAAGGTTATAGGTATTTAAAATGTTATACATACTAGATACCACACCCTTTCTCGAGGTTGCAGAGTCGAGGAGCTTCTCGAAGGGGGTTAATTGTCTCCTCAGGTTTGGACCCCATGACTGGTCGCTGAGGATGCCCTTAAGGCGGAGGTATTCGAAAATGGAAAGAGACCCTCGTCCGAGAGCGTCCCTCTGGTCCTCATAGGATAGGAATTCGCCCTCTCTGAACATCTGCCCAGCGCATTCCATTCCCATGTCTGACCAGTTTTGGGAGTGCCGGAACCCTTTACTACCCAATTTGAGGGGGTGGCCCCAGAGAGAAGTCATCGGGGGTGGCCATGTGGTAAGGTATGCAGTCCGGGGGCCCTCTTTCCAGATGTCCCAGAGAACTCCCAGGGTCGGGTGGGTTTTTAGGTGTTTCGGGATCGTCTTGCGCGGGGCCCATAAGAGGTCCCACACCTTTAGAGGGTGGGCGTCCATATCTTCTAAGTATGACCAATACATTCCCAGTCCTTCTTTCATGTGCTCCAGGAGGACGCGCAGTTGGGCGGCACAGAAATAAAGGTGAAAATCTGACAACCCAAATCCCCCCCTCCTCCCTCGGTAGTCAGGATGGCCCTCCCGGTCCTTGGGGGTTTTCCCCTGCCATACAAAGTCTAGTACCACACTTTGTAGATGTCTAAAAATCTGTGCTGGGACGGTGGTTGAGAGAGCTGTGAAAAGGTACAGAAGCCGAGGCAATATGTTCATCTTTACTGCAGTCATCCGGCATTTCGGCACTGGGCGAGGGGACCCTCGAGTGCACCGCTGCACACCCATGGGAGAGGCACCCCCCTCCCCTCTTCCTTCGGCGGGGCCTGGCTCCCAATCCCGCCACCAGAGGAGGAACAGACAGGAGAGTGGGCTCGGACGGGCCCCCGCCAATATCGTAAAAAGGACGGTACCGCGGCCCACTGCCCCCCACCCACCACGGCGAACAAAGCAACCTCCCCTCCCCGGAGTGCACAGAAGTCGCCGAAGGCCCTGGGGCATCCACACTGGGTGCGAGGCCCCCGCCAGAAGCCGGCGGGGCGTGTGCCCGCCCGGTAGCGGTCCCCAAAGAGCCGCGAAGGACCACTGAAGCGAGAGGGGGGGTGGTTCCCGTTTGCTCCCCCCTAACCTCCCGAGGGTGCCTCCACCAACACAGCACCAGCCGCCCTATGAGGTGATCCTGTGGCCCCCACAGAACCGAGCCATACCCAAGGGCGAGCCCGGGGGGGGGGGTAACCAGATGAACTGGCAAAAGAATCTATAAAAATATCATTACCAAGAGGCAGGACCCCACGATAACGGCCTGTCCCACGACAGAAATGGCCCATTTGGAAGCCTCGGCACCCTCAACGGCGGCAATGGAGAGAGGCTTTGCCTCAATTCTACAAGAGATAAGGGACAAGCGCTCCGACATTGCCAGAAAAAATGGATCAACGGGTTGACAAAGTCGAGGACAGGCTCCTTCAGATTGAAACCAACCAATCGTCATCAGCAACCCTAGAAATAAAGACAAATATGAGGCTATCTGCCCTTGAGAAGAGGGAAGAGGAGAGGTCTAGACAAATGGACGATTTTGAAAACAGGGAACGGAAAAACAACCTTAGATTTTTCGGGGTCCCCGAGGTGGAGGGGGAAGACGGAGAGACAGGTCACTCGAGTGGTGCGAGACATTATTGCCCTCCTCTTTGAAGAAGAGATGACTACTGAACTCACTTTTGATCGGGTGCACAGCAGGAGGACGGGCAGGGGGACCCCGATCGATTCTGGTCCGGTTCCACTACTACTCGGAAAAGACACGGGTGCTGGAGGCCGCCAGGAAAGCTCAGGTGATTACATACAATTCCCAGGTCTCCATTTTTCAGGACCTCTCTGCATATACACTGGCCAAACGTAGGATGTGCCGCCCCCCTCACTCATCTGCTGAAAGAGAAGGGGGTACGATACAGATGGGGCTACCCCTTCTCCCTAGCCTTCGAATACCTGGGCCAGCGGACGATTTTGATCACAGAGGAGGACATCAAGGGAGCCATCCAGGACTATGTGACGGAACCGACCCCCAGAAGGGGACCAACTGGGCCGGTTCAGGGCGGAGCAAACAGCCCGGGCCTGTCGGGTGGAAGAAGAAAGAAGACTAGCGCAAGGAAATTTAGAAATATGAACACGCCTTCTCCAGCAAAGGAAGAGGCGCGGAACGACTGAGGGATGAGCACCTAGGGGACCCAACCAGCAAAGGTGCGAGAATGAGGAACACGGAGACGACCGGAGTGACCTGACCACTTGCAGGTCGGAATCTGAGGAATTGAAGGTTAAGCCGAAACTAGAGTCCCCTTGAAAAGCAAGTAAAGCGGGGGAGACCGAGGGGACGAAGCTGGGGGGGGTGGGGGGACTCACAAAAACGAGCTTAGCAATGACCGCCTGGCCGGGGAGGGCAGGCTGGTGGTCCGGCCAAAATGCCAGAAATGGTGGAACTAACTGGCTGGACGCCAGGGAGGGGGGTGAGGGCACACAAATTAGTTTGGGTTTGTTTGGGAGGGGGCTTGGGGGGCAGTTGGGGCAATGTTTTTAAAAGTGTCCAAACGGTAATGGGAGCGAGAAGGGAGTAACGATGCAATGCTGTTGACCAATAGAGAGGGAAACATAGATTATGGCTGATGGCGGGCCAGCCCTGGGTGTGGGTACCCTGAATGTGCGGGGGCTGAACACCACCACAAAGTCCCTGATTTGTAGGGAATTGAAACTAGACCTGCTTTTCTTTCAAGAGACACACTGGGTGAGGGGGAAAGAACCTAAAATGCGAGGGGGGAGAAATCTTCCACGCATCCCATAAGGTAAAGAAAAGAGGGGTGGCCATACTGGTAGCAAGCGACATAGGCTTCGAGAAAGAGGCCATCCTGAAAGACCCTGAGGGCCGATACCAGTTTGTACGGGGGTCCCTACAGGGCTCCCCCCTAACCCTGGCAGTAGTGTATGGCCCGAACGAAGGACAAGCCCAATTCTGGGAAGTAGTAAGGGACAGGCTCAAGCTGTTTGTACAAGGCCCATTGGTGGTGGGGGGGTGGGGGGGGGATTACAATATGGTTCTAGACCCAACCAAAGACAGAAAGCGGGTAGGCCCCCAAAACATCTTTGTGGACGAGATCCTCCGTCCATATGTTGCAGGCTATAGGATAGACCCTGTCCCTTGGTCAGACCATGACATGGTCTGAGTTACCTTAGTGGTGGGTTGGTGTAGAGAACGCAGAGGACGCTGGAAATGTAATGATGCCCTATTAAGAGACGAGGTTCACGCCCAGGATGTCCTGGAAGCCATAACAGAGTTCTTTGAGCTTAATGATAACAGGGAGGTGGACACGCACACGCTTTGGGACGCCTTCAAGGCAACCTTATGAGGAATCCTCATAAAAATAGGAGCTCGGAAGAAAAGGGAGAGAGAGGCCCAGGAGAAAGCCCTGCGAGAAAAAATAGCCCATCTCCAGCTCCAGCCGGGGGGCTCCCCGGATCAAGCCCTGGAGTGCGACCGGGTGGACGCACTGGAGGACTACAGGCTCCAGCTAAAAGACCTACTCCTACACAAAATGGAGAGCAGTCTCCAAATGGTCAAACAAAAATATTATGATAAAGGGGACAAAGAGGATAGGATCCTAGCCTGGAAGTTGAGGGAGGTCCAGAGAAGTAGAAGGGTGAAGGAGGTAAGGGACGAAGCTAGTCCATAGGGACCAGGTGGGCTTCATTAGGGGAAGGCAAGGGTCAGATAATATTGGCAAAACATTAGACCTGTTTCACTTTGCCCAAACATCGGAGCTCCATGCATGTGTCCTCTCCCGAGACTCGGAGAAAGCCTTTGATAGGGTTGAGTGGAGATATATGGAACTCCTCCTCCAAAGAATGGGCTTCGGGACTCACATTATAAGTTGCGTAACTGCCCTCTACAGAGCCCCCACAGCAAGGGTTCAGGTGAATGGGAAGCTGTCCCGAATCATTCCCCCTCTCCCGAGGGACAAGGCAGGGCTGCCCACTCTCCCCCCCGATATAGGTCCTTACGATGGAGGCATTAGCCATAGCGATCAGAGCTCACCCGGACATCAAGGGAATTAGAAGGGGTGAGGTTGAATTCAAGCTGTCCCTGTTTGCGTATATTTTAGCCTATCTGGTAGACCCTGGCTCCTCGCTCCCCCCCCCCCCCTTCCTGACCCTGGTGGCTGCGTTTGGGCGCTTTTCGGGCCTGAAAATTAACACTGCAAAATCTGTCTTGCTCCCAATGAGAACAATGGACCCAGAGCTAGACCCCCTGGACAGGTTTCATGGGATTACAGTGGGGAAGGTCGCTATACGGTACCTGGGGGTCCTTCTTACCAGAGACATATCGAAATTGGGCACCACTAACTATGACCCCATAACGGCAGAGATCACATCCGATCTGAGGAGATGGGGTAAGATGATCCTCTCAGCCCACTCTCCTGTCTGTTCCTCCTCTGGTGGCGGGCTCGGGAGCCGGGCCCCGGCGAAGGAAGAGGGGAGGGGGGTGCCTCTCCCATGGGTGTGCAGCGGTGCACTCTTGAGGGTCCCCTCACCCAGTGCCGAAATGCTGGTCACCTCTCGGGGACTGGCAGGCACGGTGGCGGAGGGGGGAATCCCCTGCCCCGGCGCCGCCACCCCTTCTTATCCGGGTCCTGGTCCGGGGGAATGCGCCTTCCTCCTATCCGGGCATGGGTCTCCGGCACCTCTCTCCGCCCGTGTGGATGAAGTGTAGAGAGGCCGCTGCCTCGATGGGGGGTTCGGTGTCCCCACTCTGTGGTCCACTCACTTGGGGGCTGGGTGCCAGTCGCGATGGGCGGGCGGTCCCTTCCACGCAGTCCTCCAAGTTCGGCGAGCCGCGGCTCCTCCTCCAGCCCCGCGCCCGCTCAGGTCTCCCGTGGCGTTTTCGCTGCTGAGGCCGCGGTTCCGGTTCTCCGCCTTTCGGGGGTCCCCGAACGTCACTGTTTCTCTCAGGGGGAGCCCCGGGGGTTCACTGCCCGCTCAGGCTCTTTTGTTCTCCTTGGGGGGGATCTCGGGAGGGGGCGGGGGGGCCCTCAATCCCCGTTGCGACCTAGTTTTGGCGGGAGCTCGGGAATCAGGCAGCCATCGTCTGTGCGCGCCCCCTGGTGGCCTCGGTCCTGTCCCTTCTGATGTCATACCCAGAGTCTTTTGTCTGCAGAAAGTGAGGAGAGGGACAGACATTTGGGGAGCCCTAGCAGAATCCAAGATATGGAACTCCTCTCTTGGCTGTCACAGATGTCTCAAGAAATGCTCAGATTCGGGCGATTCAAGGGTTTTATTTGGCCTTTGCAGGGAACTAAATCCCAGGTTAGTATATATTGAATATTGTCCCATACTGTCTAGGCTCTAGCTTACACTAGAGATGCAAACCTATAGGGAACATGCTTTACCTGCCTAACCTCCCTCTGGGACTTCCTAGATTTTCCCTACACTATCCAATGATCAGAGATCTAAAAAGTGGAATAGGGTTGTGTCTCTCTGACACTTGAGCTCCATTCAGTCTCCTTCGTGTCACACCCACTTACTCCTTTCCCTATTCTCCACTCCTGCTAATTCTCTGCTACTCTCCTCCCTCCAGACCCCTTTCCTCCTATCCTACTTCTTATGCCTCCTTCTGTCTCTCTGATGTCTTCTAAGCCTTCTAACCCTTGCCTTCACCATTTGATGTTACTACTTCCTCCCTCCTCCACACACTACTCTCTCCTCCACACTACTACTACTACTACTACTACACCAGCCTCTCTACTCAAACACCCTCCTTTCATTAATCCAAGCACTTCACATTCAGTCCCTCTTCTGAACACACTTCCCCTCTCTTGTGACGGGATACTGGATGGTTGCTTTCTCTACCGGTTCTAGATTTCTGCCTGGGACACTGGTCATCCGAGTTGTTGTATCTCGTACGAGCGCTAATCTCTTATTCTAGACTTTCTCGTTTCTGATCCTAGTCCCTCGTCATCCTAGTACCTTATCTTAATCCTAGTCTTGTACCCTTGTGCCACGTCCCAGTCCCTCCATCTTGTCCTAGTCCTTGTCTCTCGTGCTGTTGTTATTGTCCTTCGTTGTCTCTCTTTCTCCTTCTCTTTTCTTCATAGACTGCATAGTGATAGCTGTCAATGAATAAGTTTCGGCACTGATTGCTCCTGTGTTTGTGACAGGTGACTTTGTATCAGTGGTTCTATTGGGGAAATAATGCAGGATACGCCAGGATTTAGCTCGAAGCCTATCCCATTGCATTTATGTGATTGGTGGCATCACGATTCTCTTTATTAATACCACAATAGCAAGCATTTGATGGATCACAAGCAGGAAAGGTTGTCGTGTGCTTTGAATAACCCTAGGGTGGGAAGCAATCTGTAGTCCCTGATGTGGCAGTAGGAGTGTGTTCATGGCTCCCTTGTTTTTTCTACAGTTAATTTTAGTCGAATGCCTCCACATGATCAGGCTATGGAATGCCACGTGATTGCCAGTTGTTGCTCCTATCTAGCCCAATCAAATTTCACTCTGGGCCTACGCTAAACGTACTGTGGGCCCTCCCATCAAAGAAGGGTCATCAATGCATCTAGGGCTTGTGAATGAATGGGCATTTATGTGATGAGTCACTAACAAAAATGGAAAAAAGACTCTGCTGCAGTGGGCGGAAGTTCTTTTACTATTTCGATTGACACTGAACTATGCAAACACTAAGCTGCACACATTATAACACCTTTTAAAAGTATTTACCACCTCTCTAGGGCCTATTTAAGTAATCCTGGTGAATTTACATTGTCTTTTCAGATGGTGTTATCACATCTCAAAACGTACTATAAAATGACCATTATTACTTGAATAGGCCCTACAAAGCTAATGCAAAACTGGAAAAGTTGAAAAATGTGTGGGAGGCATACAATGTTGTGTGGCGCCGGATTAATGGACACTGGACAACAACACACAGACACAGGTCTTTGTGTGTTCCTCTGCTTGTGCACTGCCTTGCTTACCGCGTCTGCTGCCCTTTTATTTTCACACCATCATAACGTGGCCATGAACACATTTCTTAAAGGTCCCACGCCACACTCCTCCTTTTTCATTACGTTAAACAAGCAATGCAAGGTTAAGCCTACTCAAATGAACATGTTGCTATAACTCAATGTGCCTATTCCAGTTCTGTTCTAATCATCAAGCACATAGTCTTGTAAATATGGCACATAGTCTTGTAAATATGGTGGAAGGCCACTAGACTGCCTTGGGGGGGGGGAGGGGTACCTTCGGTCCCATGCAGTCATGCCAGTTCAGTCATCTTCTCCTCGCTGTGCCCTCATCCCCTCTTCTTCGAGGGAACTAAAATCATCATTCGGGTCTTCATCCTCCGCCTCGACTATAGCGTGATTGCTGGATACACCCCTAGTGAGCCGACTCCTTAGCTTCTTCCGAGGGAATACACACTTCCGAAAGAAACAATAATTTTGTGTCACGGTATCGCACCCGTTCGACGCAGTGATCAATCCCTTCACATCTACTATTCTAAACGGGTCTTGTTCATAGGTGAGTGATAGTTTCCCTGCTGGATGTCTAGACCTGACCAACACTTTATCTCCTAATATGAGCGGTTAACTTGCAGTCTCGTCAGCATTGGCCTTCCTTCTCTCATCAGCAACCGCCTGATTGTCAATCTCACCAGGAATCGTGACTCCACATCCAGGATGAACCCTCTAGCCCGCCTCTGCAACAGTGCCTCAGCCGGGGGCACTCCAGTTGAACAGGGGGCATGGTGCGATACTCCAACAGGAATTAATATAGCGCCCTCTTAAGGCAGGTTCCCTTGCCATGTGCAATTCTGAATACTTTATTCAAGGTCCTCGTGAACCACTCAGCATCTCTATTCGCTCTGGGCCACACTGCTGTTATTTTTCTGTGACGGACTCCATACGTTCTCATGAAAGACGCACAACCTTCTAATGGCAACAGGGGCTCATTGTCTGAGCACACCTCCTCCAGGCAAACCATGTGTGGCAAATATCTTCTCCATCTCAGATATGACATCTGAGAGGGCAGTGGATGTAACAAATTCTACGTCCGGGTATCTCGACCATTGGTCGATCATGACCAGAACATGGGTGTTCCTTCTGGTATGATATAAGTCATTTATAACACACCTGTACACAAGTGTTTCTAGGCGCGACAAGACATGGGAGGGAAGACAGAGAGAGGACAAGACAAACAATCTTACTAGGCCTTGTGTCATTCAGATCGTGCAAGTGCGAGATCGAGATGTGCAGGGTGGAGCGCAAGGTAGAGGGAAGGCAGCAATTTTCTGAGTAAGGGCAGCGCGGCTCCTGGTAGTGCAAGGAGCACAAGGGACTGTAGGGTTACAGTTACAGCCCCTAAGCACATGTTAGGACCAGAGGCATTGCAAGGCTGACTGATCAAGAAAGGGGTGGTGGAGCCAAAGTCGATATGTACCACCTCCCATGGTGTACAACTACCTGGTGTTGATTCTATTTTGGGCTCCTTTTGTACCAGAGCCGTGGTCTGAAACCATACACCACTTTTCACAAGCTAGTCTACACGCTCCTCCAGCCCAGGGAACTATAGTTTCATCCATAAGCAAGCCTTTGTCTTGGCTGTCCCTTGATGCCCATAGTGAGCCAATGTGAGAGGTTTCCGAATGAGTTTGGATGGAGTCACCATGCAGGAACCTCTCGGCAGCAGTCCATCGTCCGTGAAAAGCGAACTCACTCCAGATGCACACATCTGCTCCAAGTCCTCCGTGCATTCTCTGGGCGCTTGTCCAAACTCGTCAGCACACACTTTCACTCGCATTTGCTTATGGCATTTTGCAAAACGTGGAAACGCTCGTCCTCGGAGGCGAGCTTGAGTTCTTCAGCTGACATGAAATAAGAAATTAGGGATGGCACTTTCTCAGATCATCATGATTAACTCTCCCATCTTGACTTCTTCTTCCATGGAGCATTCGTCTCGCGGGGCAGGGTGTTGAGACAAGTAGTCCGCCCCTTTATCGCTTCCCGGGCGATATACTAGGCTAACATTGTACTCCTGGAGGGCCTGCATCTATTTATCAATGCAGGCCGGTGACTTCGATGAGGAACTTGCAAGGATGGGAAAAAGAGGCTTATAGTTGGTAATCAGTCGCTGGTTTCCCATAGATGTAAAGATGAAAATGCTGGCCACCCCACAGGACTGCCAAAGCTTTGCGCTCAATCTGGAAGTATTGTTCAGTCGAAGATAAAGCACTGTTCACGTATGCCACAGGTCTCACTTCCCCACTTTTGTTGCACTGAACCAGCACTGCCCCTAGTCTAAATGGACTGCCTGTGCTTTCTGCCGTGAGGGCATCTTTAATGTCTTTGACACAGTCTGCTCCAGTGGTCTCCACTGCCATGCATTCTCTTTCTTCGTGAGATTACGAAGAGGCTCAGATAGGGTGGCAAGGTCTTAGATGAACCTCCCGCAATATGTCACCATGCCTTGGAAGCTTAGCGTTCTTAATATCCCAAACTTCGGCAGGATCCTGCGAAATTCCCCCAGCTTGGAATGTGAGGCCCACAATTCTATTTTTCGCTATAGGAATTCACACTTTTCTTTATTCAGAGTTAGGCCCAAGGATCTAATTCTTTCTAGGACCCTTTCTAAACATTCCAGATGTTACTTCTGAGCGTGCACAGACTAGAATATCGTCACTTACGTTAATTGCCCCTTGAATGCCAGCCAATGCACCCCTCACTGCAATCTGGAACACCTCTGCACCCGAGTAAATACCAATGTTCAACCGCTTATAAGGGTAAAGACCCATATGCGTGGTAAAGGTAGTGATTTAGCGAGACACCGAGTGTGGGACCAGCTGATGACATCCAGCCCTCAGATCCAGCTTGGAGAAAAGCATGGCTCGCTGTAGATCCGCAACTACATCATCAGTAGTCTGCGTGAGCTGCCAGTCTCTCTTCATCGCCTTATTGGGAAGGCGCATGTCCACACAGAAACAGACTGCGTCAGACTGTTCTGGTTTCCGTGCCACAATAGGTGAGACCAGCCACAGGCTCGATGATGTCCAGTTGTACCAGTTTTCCAATTTCACACTTAACTTTATCCCTTAAGTGGAAAGGTATGCGACGATGTTTCAGAGCATTCTGCTGGTCGGATTTGTCAATATGAATACCAATAGGTTCCCTTTTCAACATGCTGATTCCTTAAAAACATCCTGGAATCCTCGATGTACATGCCCAATGCGAAGTTCACAATTTTCAGCATGCCTGCTGCCACTCTGCCAAGCAGCGTAACCTCACTCACTTTTGTCACTAAGAATCTTGCTTTGATCTTTTCTCCTTAGTGTTGCACTGCTGTCACAAACATACCTTCTCGCGATAAGGGTATTTTTCTGCCAAAAGTAAATATGTGCGTACAAGTGCCGTTTAACGAGGGAGGATGATCTGGGGCCACATAGCAAGAGTATGCCATTACATTCACCGGGACCCTAGTATCAATGAGTACTGGTATGTCTGTTTCATTAATACGCACAACATTTAGGCTGCCATTTCTTTTCCATACCTATTTCATTTGATTTGAAACTTTTTTTTTTATTTAAGTTTTATTAGGTTTTTAATCATATGAACAATACAGACAGTTATATGCAGAGTAAAATCACATTTATGCGATGAAGTGGCACTTTGATTAGATAAATGTCTTGCATTCTGTTGTCATTGTCCTCCTCATCCTTACCGGGTGCGGTTGCCAAGTTCCCCACCCCCCCTCCCCTTGACGGTAATTGAGAGTCTACAAGATCATCGGCTAGAGTTCACATCAAGCTGATCATAGAGTGGGACACTGGTCTCATGTGCTTTATTTGTGCTTGGGCTTCATGGCAGGCTAGGTTTCTCTGGACAAGATCTGGGTTGATCTCTTCACGTTCCGGTGTTTTATTGTTCCGAGGCATTGCTTTGTGGCTCATTGGAACTCTAATTTCGACAAAATCACACCATGTTTCTTCATGTCGCGCCGCTTTATCGTGGGGGGCTGCTGTAATTTTCTCCATTGCATGAATATTTCTGGCGATTTGTATCCATTCTTTCTTAGGTGGGATATATGGGGACTTCAATGGATGACCAGGCATGCTCTGGCTGCCAGCAAGAGCGAAGGCACCACTCCTTTGGTCCTAATGAGATCCTCTTCTTCCTCTTCCAAGCCGAACAACATTAGGAGGGGAGCTGGGCTTTTCTCGATGCCGTCCATCTGTTTGATCCTTCCTAGAACTTCACTCCAGTATATACGCACTTTGGGGCAGTCCCACCACATATGCCAATAGTCTGCTTCCTTTCCGCATCGTCTCCAGCATTTCGGACTGTTGCTTTGATACATTCTTGACAGTCTGAGTGGGTTGTACTGCCATCTGTGGAGTAGTTTTATAGCATGTATATTGTATTCTGCAGCTTTCGATACCCGTAATGGGGTGCTGCAAATCGTGTCCCACGTCTCTTGGTCAAATTCTATGCCAAAATCTTTTCCCACTTTCTTTTTAGACAGGGGCTTGGTGTTTGGTCGGTGCAAATTAGGGCACTATACATGCGTGCTATCGGGCCCCTGCTTGTGGTGACTGTGTCCAGGATTGTCTCAAAGGGCATTAGTTCTCTTTGAATTTTCTCTTTCCAAACCTTCTTGGACATGACGCCTTTCAAGCACAGGTAAAGAAAGATGGGTATGGGGTGTATCTGCAGAGCTTCTTCCAAGTCCGTGATGGATATGAATTTGTCTTTTCTCCATAACTGGCCCACTCTTTCAAGCCCTGTGTTGAACCACGTTTGGTGTCTTGGATGCTCTGGAATCTCCTCTATGATCCCTGGGACCCAAAGGTGGCTCAGTGGGGAGGGCCATGTGGTTGCGCCCACCATTCCCTTTCCTTCTTTCCATATTGTCCCTAGTATTGGATGATTGCGTAGTCTTCTTGTGAGCTGTGGTCGAGGAACCCATATCCATTCCGCAAGGGTTGCCGGGGTTAGGGTATTGTTGTCTAACTGAATCCATTGTAGGTCTTTTCTGTCCCTGAGGTGGGGGATGAGGATTCTTAGCTGGGCCGCCTGATGTATTGCTCAATGTGTGGGAGGCCAACTCCACCTTGGTCCTTGGGTAGTATCAATGTTTCGTAAGGAATTCTAGGTTTTTTCCTCTCCCATAGGAATTTGGTTATTGCCCTTCTCGCTTGCTTGAAGAAGTGCTCCGGACCCGTCACCGGGAGTACCTGAAAGAGATACAGGAAGTGCGGGAGACTAACCATTTTCACGGCATTCAGACGTCCCATCCATGAAATCCTGAGGGGTTGCTACTTTGCAAGGTCAGTGTTAAGAGCAGCTAGCACTTGGGGGAAGTTGGCTTCATATATATCCGTGACATCTCTGGTCAAATTGATGCCTAGGTATCGTAATGTGGGACCGCCGATGAGTTCCAGGCGCTCAAGTTCTCTTTGCTGTTCGGGTGATGGTTCTTGCAGCGGGAAGAGAATGGATTTGGTTTTGTTCATTTTGAAGCCTGATAGTGCCCCGTATTGTTCTATAAGTCTAATTGCTTGGGGGATCGAGGTCATTGGATTCTGCACGTGGAGCAGGATGTCTGCATATAGGGCCAATCTATATTTGCGGCCATTCACACGTAGTCCCTCGACTCCGGGGCTCGTTCTGATCTTCTGTGCTAGTGGTTCCAATGATGGTGCAAATAGTAGGGCGGAGAGGGGGCATCCCTGTCTCGTTCCTCTTGTCAGGGGAAACCAGCGTGAGTACTGGGAGTTCACCGCAACAGATGCCCCTGGTGAGGTGTAGATATCTTTGATTCCTCGTCTGAAGGCAGGGCCGAGACCTATTTTCTTCAGCGTGGCCTCAAGGAATCGCCATTCGACTCTGTCGAACGCTTTCTCTGCGTCGATTGAGAACAGAGCGGGTGTGTTCGGCATCTTCTTGGCCTTGTGTATTAAGTGGAGGGTATTGCGAGTGGAGTCCGCTCCTTGTCTGCCGAGAATTAATCCCACCTGGTCGTTGTGGTTCATGGCTGGCATATGCGACTCTATCCTTGCGGTGAGGACTCTCGCATACATTTTGGCATCCGTATTCAGAAGGGAAATGGGGGCGGTACGATGTGCACAGCTTTGGGTTTTTACCCTCTTTGGGGACAACTGTGATTAGTGCCTCAGAGAAGGAGTCGGGAGCGGTACCTGTTTGGAAAATGCTATTGAAGAGCTCAATCATAAAAGGGAGGAGGGTGTCTGAAGGTTTTATAGAAGCCGGCCGTGTAGCTGTCGTTTCCGGGGGCCTTCCCTGTTGGAAGTCTCTTGATTGCTTCTTCAATCTCCTCGCCGGTGACAGGAGCGTCAATAGTTTGGGCAATGTCCTGGGGCAGGCTCTGGAGGGATATCTCATTCATGTATTCCATGATTGCTTGCTCGTGTGATGTGGAGTCGAAGGTGTACAGTTTTTCATAAAAGCTGGCAAAGGCCTCCGGGATGCTCGGAGGGTGGTTTGCATTGGAATTAGGCTTGTCTTCTATGGTTGATACCCATCTTTCTTTGCGTTGTCCACGAAGTCTGGCGGCAAGCAGGGCATCCGCTTTGTCTCCTTTCTCGTAATGCTTTTGTTTCAGGTATTGAAGCTTGCGCACGATTTGATCCACTTCTAGTCGTTGCAATTCTTCTCTTTTGCTGTTGGCCTCTATTTTTTGGGGTCTATCAGGGCCGGCAGTCTGTGCGCTGTTGCCTAGTTGGGTTATTTAATTTCTGAGCTTGTCTTCTATGAGGTTACGTTCTCTTTTCTTTACTGCGCCTTCTCTGATGAGTATCCCTCTCCACGTAGCCTTCCCTGCCTCCCACAGTGTTCACTGATACTTCGCCCGTGTTGTTCTGTTCAAAATACTGTTCAATGTCATTCTTGAGTTGGTCTATGAAGACCGGGTCCTTCTAAAGTGTCGTTGCAGCGCCATTTCGTGCTTCTGTGTGGGAGCACCAATCGGTTGAGTGACTGTGACCATGTCATGGTCCGACCAAGTTATCGGGTTTATTTGGGATGCTGACATGGCCTCAGTTAGGTCCGGGGTGAGGTAGATGTAATCGATTCTTGTGTGTGTGGTGCTGAGTAGAATGTGAAGCCTGCTTGCTGAGGATTCATATGACGCCAGGCGTCCTCGAGCTTGTATGCGTCCATCATTTCTGTTACTTGTGTGCGACCGGGCTTGGGCGGCGTGGGGGCGATTGGGTTTCCAGCTTGTATGTCTAACGTTGGGTCTGACCACATATTAAGATCGCCGTCTGATTACTTCACCTTCCGCTTCAAGCATGATTTTGGGGACTATATGTTGCAAGAACCTGGATTGTCCGGAGATGCAATTGTGACAGTGGTGCTTTGTATCCTGCCGACCAGTACGAGAGCTGTGCCGCTTACGTCGGACCAAGTTTTCATGAGTTCAAAACGGAGTTGTTTGTCGATTAGGATGCCTACTCCAGCTTTTTTGAGTGGTGCGGAACTCCAGTATTCGGAACCTTGCTTAGCATAGAGGACCCTTCTTTCCTCTCCTCTACTGTATCTGGTTTCCTGCACGAAGAGTATGTCGAGTTTTGCCCTTTTGAATTCTCTGGACACTAGTGACCTTTTGGTGGGGGAATAGAGCCCCTTGACATTTAATGTGCCAATTTTGATTGTACCTAGCCTGCCATTATCGCTTCGTGGTTATCGATCATTTATGTGTTTTCTTAAGTCGCTCTTCAAGTCCTCTCTCTCGTCGCTGGGCGCCGAAGTAGTGGTAATGCCTTGGTGGTTGCTCATTGCCATCTTGAGCTTTGGTGTCCCCCCCCCCAACCCTCCCTCCTCCCTCCCCTTTAAGGTATCTAACGTGATACCCTTTGTCCTCTTTGTCTTTTCTTCGTTTTTGTGCACCCTGATATGGGCTTGCGTTGGTTGGTGGCGTCCGGGTTGGACTAGATAAGAGTGGTAAGTCCAACGTCGGACCATCAGAGGGGACTGTTACCTCATGGTCCTGATCACAAATACCATTGTTTTAGAAATTTGAGCCCCCTTTCCCCCGCCCCCCAAAAATTCAACATTTTTTTAAACAATATCATTAATGAACGGAAGTGTAACTTTACGTGCGGTATTCAGTGTCTCCATCAGCAGGCTGTTCCCCCTCTTACCTCAGGGGGGGGACTCTTCTCCTATCGGTACCTGTATATATTGCAGGTGTGGCACCAAGTTCATTGTAAATGCCTTTCTTGTGTTCCTCGGTTGTTCCTTTAGACGATTCGACGTTGGACTATCTGAGATGAATTTTCATTTTCCGCTTTCAGGCGTATTGTTGCTGCGTCTGTTCTTTCTTGACCCCTTCACACTTTTTCTCCTTGGGCCTTGGAGCTCCCATCGTGTTCCGTTTTGGACTGTGTCCTCTCGTTCTCCCTCTCCTGTGCCCGTTCCGAGGATATCTGCGATGCAATCTTTGATCTCTTCTTATCGTAATATTATCCTTCAACTTTCATGCTTGAAGGTGAGAGAAAATGGGTATCCCCACCTGTATCACGTGCCTTGCCCTTTTAGCCATTTAGTCAGGGGGCTGCAGAGACGTCTCAGGGCTAGGGTGAGCGAGGATAAGTCTTGAAATATAGTTATCTGGGCTCCTCCCATTGTGAGAGGCTCGCCGGATCTGGCTTTCTCGAGGATTCTGGTTCTTTCCTGGTATCTATGGAATCTGGCGAGGACTGATCTAGGGCTGTCAGATGGTCCACCATCTCTTTGTATTTGTTCAGTTTTGGGCTCATCAATGTCCTCGTCTGCCGTCTGAATTTTGATATCGTGTATTGTCCTTTTGAGGTCCTCCTCTGTTTCTCCTTCGTTTTCTGGTATCCCAAAGAATCGTAGGTTGTTTCTTCTTTCTCTATTTTCTAAATCGTCCATCTTCAGGCGCATTTCCTGTACTCTATTCTCAATGTTTCGTAGCCTCAGGTCCATTTGGGTTTCAAGAGTGTCAATCGAGGCTTGATTGTTCTCAACACCTTCCAATCTTTCCTCAATTTTGTCCATTCTCTGAGTGATTTTGTCTGTTTTGTCAACTAAGTTAGTTCTCATGCTCTTTATTTCACTCAGGATGGCGGCGATGTCGCTCTTGGTAGCAGCTGCTCCTGTTTCGGCGGTGTCGGTTGACATTGTGGCTTTGTGGTCCAAGGCAGGGGAGGACGGAGTGTAGGCGTACCTGGCTAACTTGCTTGTAACGTTCATGTAGCAGGTCTTGGGTCAGAGGAGGCACACGCCCCAGGTTTGGAGACCTTACCCTCTGTGCCACTGTGCGATTCAGTGCCTCAAGGTTGGTTCCAGGTAGACGGGTGGGTATGTGGCTCAATGCGTGGATGGGGGGCTGTTATGGAAGCACTCCGGGGAATCTTCAGCGCTGTCGGGCCTGTTAGTGGCCGTGTTTCTCTTGGGGGGGAATTTGTCCCTTATGTCGATTCATGCTGTGGCCATCCCAGAGGGGTAGAGCGGGAGCCTGGGGCAGGCCTTGTTATCTTGCGCATTTGCGTAGGGGTAGGTTGTCCTGAGTTCGAACTCCGGCGTGGTTACAGTGTGGTCTTGGGGTCCAGCTTAGGAGGTATATGGGAGGCCTCCGCGAGGGGTCCTTTACCTCCCTTGCTTAATGCCTTGCTGAGTATGGGCGTGAGGTTAGGCACCTGTGTTGCTCCTGTGGTGCCCCGCTGCGTTGAGGGGTGCGATGAAGACACCCTTGGGGGGTAGACTTGCTTTGTGTGGAGACCATTCACACCGATGAGTGGGCCAATGTCTTGATTTGAATTAGTGTTTTTTTAAATTTTTCTTTATTTCCCCCTCCAGAGGGCGGGGGGTGGCAGAGATCTGGGGCCTGGGCGCACCTCCTACGGGGCACAGAGCACGTCTGGCGGGTCGCCAACGCCACAGGGCAGCCCCCACCAGCGGGTCGCAGACACCTGGGCCTCCGTGTGTATATTTGTGGCGGTAGGCAATGGAGTGTGCACAGAGCGTCGGGAGGCGCTCCGCCCTCCCTCCGGCGCCGGTGGGGTCCATTGCGCTCTCCCGACGGAGACAGAGGGAGAGGCACACGTGGGGGGGTGTTCCGGGGTCCACTCCGCGACACCGGTGTCCCACCTCCAAACCCCCGGGTGGGAGCGTAAGAGGGGGGAGGGCAGTCACCGGGCACTTCTTCAGTGATTATAAAGCCCCGGGGGCCTACCGTCAAGTTCACAGCGTTACGCCGATGGGTGTTCACTTCCTGGAACGTGCGAGTGTTCGGTCTCCACGCTCAACTTCAGTTCTTCGTTTCACCCGCTTCTGACATCCGATTTTCATCGGGTTTTCGCCTGGATTGGTCTGGGGGTCTTCTAATGCTTAATTCTCCCTCGTTTTCGCATGGGGGGGCTCATGGTGAGGGGGCTCTGCTCACTTTGTGGACCTCGCGGGATGGAGCTCACACTGGGAAGTTTCTCATCCGTGCACCCCCAGGTGGCAGAGTGATTTGAAACATTTATAAGCGCGCATACAACAAACTGAATCGAATCCTGGCGCAGATGATAAAAGGACTGAGTGTAAAATCAACACATAGATAGTGGTAGCATTGAATTCGCGAGAGAAGGAGGCATTTATTTAAAGAGATGGGTTTTTAGGACTGCTCGCAATACCCGAAAAGAGTTGGCCTTTCTTAGGTTCAGAGGAAGGCTATTCCACAATCTAGGCAATGCAACCGAGAATCTACATTCTCCCCTTGAGACACATTTTGTCCTTGGGATGGCAAGCAGAAGTTTGTCTTCCAACCTCAAGGCAGTACGGGTTCAACGTATTCCTTGGATAACTTGGTGCCAGGCCGTTAATACATTTAAACACTAATAAGCCAATCTTAAACTTTATGCAGTCCTCCAGTGAAGGGAGCGGCAGAGGCCTGAGTTTAAAGTATTTTAGGTGCACCAAACACTAATCTGACTCCTGCATTGTGTGCCTTCCGCAGGCGATGAGTCTGTTTAGCTGGTGCTCCAATAAGGAGCCTGTTAACAATAATCCAGTTTTGAATTGACTAAGGCTCCTACAACCACCGGACGATCGGGCTCGGGTACATAAGGGAGCGCTTGCCGCAACAAACGGATGTTATGGAAGACTGATTGAACTTTAGCTGGCACCTGGCCGACACAGCCCAGGTCACTGTGCCATATACATCCCAGGTTATTTACCCTTGTGGCGTATTTGAGTGTGGAACACAGAAACTGAGGTGGAGACATACTACCGTTCCCCTCCAGTAGGTGTCTTGGTCCCAAAAGGAGCACCTCTGTTTTCTTGGGATTGAGCTGTAACCAGTTCTGTGCCATCCATACCCCTATTTCTTGCATGCATCTACCCACCTTGATAAGGGCACTATCCACATCATCAAGCTAATATACAGCTGCGTGTCGTCAGTGTATGAATGGAACCCAACTGGTAGTTCTCCAATATGTCCATTAGTGGGCAAAGATAGCTGTTGAATAAAGGGGAAAAAGTGCAGAGCACTGCGGTACACCACAGTATTGCGCAAGGATTTCAGATTTAAAAAAAAAACACCTATACATGTTGTTTACGCCCTGCCAGGAATGATGCAAACCAATCCAGGGCACAGGTGTCCACGTTCCCTGTGTTTTTTAGGCAGTCTAACGGAATACCATGGTCTACTGTATCAAAAGTGGCAGATGGGTCGGGCAACACAAGCAGGGAGAGTTTACCTTCATCCACAGCCTGGAACAGCTCGTCCCATACTGCCATCGGTGACGTCTCCATCCCGAATTTGGGGCGGAAACCAGATTGTAAAGGGTGAAGGAGGCACTTGTCTTCAACATAATTCTTGAACTGGCTTGTGGCCACCTTTTACAGAATTTTCCCCGGCCATGGATGGCCAGCAATAGGGCAATAATTCTGATTGTCCTCAGTATCAAGACTGGCCTTCTTTAACATCTGAGAAATAACCGACAATTTCAGGAGGTCTGGAACTAACCCCTGCTCGAATCATGCATAAACAAACCTTGTTATGAAAGGGTTTGGCTCTGACGAGATCCGTTTAGCAACAAGTGCCAGAATTTCCAGCACACTTTAGATCTTCCTTTTTCCTGGCTGCCTTCTCACTTTCTTCATGTCCCATGCACAATCTTCTGCTTTTACTGCTGACCTTGCTATTCCTTGTCCATGTCACATTCACGCAAAGGGATTTGTCACGCCACATCTCCCACATGTGGGACCTTTGGCATGGCAGTCACTCAAGTGGGGCAAGTCATATCAACAATGTGGGGATATGGGTGTACGTTCTGCACGGTTGTCCTTTTTGGACTATGCGCCCCTCCTGATGGGTTAGCTGGCCTGCTGTATTGCCAACCATGCATACTTCCTCAAGCTTGATGGTCTTCATCGTGGCATCCATGATGGATTCCCTGACCTCAGCCAGTTTGTGCGACAGGCCAAGTTCCAATATGCCTGACAGCGTGATACTGGTTCCTTTAAGATTTGTCTCCTCATTTTCACTGACGAGCAACACTGAATGAGCTGTTGTCGAACTTCCTCCTTTTCATTGGCTAAGGCACAGGAGAATGCAAGCTGCCTCATTCTCCCATGGAAAACATAATGATTCTTCAACTTTCTGTTTCACCGACCTCATCACAAACCTTTCGTAATTAACATTTACCATTGGCATAAAATATTCTCTCAGCGCAGCCGTGGCTGTGGGGTATGAATTGTCTCATCCACGGGACAAAGGGTCTTGAACACCTTGTTGACTGCCGGGCCTGCAGAGTAGATCAACGTGGATTTCTTGGTGTGGTTGTTCAATTCCCCTGTGGCGTATAAATACCTTTTCAAGCCTCTCGATCCACAGGTTCCAGAGCACCCCTAGGTTTGAGGCGGACCGTGATGCTTCAGATTGAACCCGCGGTACAATTCACCCTTGCTGACGGAGTATCCGGCCAGCACCTGGTGCCTCTTCATCTTCTTAAGCTATGGTGGGATGTGAGGCTTCGTAACCAGCTCAATCTTATGTGGTGTCTCTCTGCAGTGTGCGCACAGCAGTGTTCAGTACACTTGTATTAGGATGGTGCTGGACCCCTCAAAGTGTGAGCTCAGGCCTGCTAGCCTGTTCACCAGGGTGTAGTGTGCCTTCTCAGTGTGTACACCGACGTGCTGGGCACACTGGGTGAAGCACACAGAACTCCTGTGCAGCGTATGGGCCAACACAATGTCTTTTGAAGGCGCACAAGCACTTCTTTCTGGAGCCGCAACCTTCCCAGGCACTTCCAGGTGTGCCTGTATTTGGGGGTGGCCTTGTGTGTCGCCATTTTAATTTCACACCATCATGACATTGCTGTGACCACATTAAGTGCCCAAGTCACACACACAACAGCATTAATAATAGACATTGGGCCTCATCACAAGTGGGCGGTATCTCGGCTGTAAATCTGCCAGGATACCGCTCAATACTATTAGCGTTACCGCAACTTGGTACAGCTCAATTGGCTCCGGATCCCAAGTTGCGGTGGGGCAGTAAATGCCCATTTATATTGGGTCCATTGGACCCAATGGGGCATTAACGGCTCAATTACCTCAGCGCTAATAGTGCAGAAAATAGACAGAAAGTCATCAGATTTACCCCCAGCTCATAGCAGGAAGTGAATCCCCAACTTTGCGCCCAACTCATAATTGGGCGGAGCGGTAACAGTGTTACTGCCATATTTTTTACGCTCCACCCGAGTGATATAGCAAACCTCTGTTACTTAATGCACACTGAACAGTGTTTCAGTGGCAGCATATTCCTCCTGTATTTAATCTAGAGGTGCATGCTCGCTCTACATTTCCAAACGCCAGCATAATCCTAATGCTCTACCTCACCAAGTGCAAAGCAGCAATAACTGTAGTTATTTCTTAATAATCCCATCACACTTAATGCCATCATTTGAATGTACATAATGGTTACCTGATTTCTCTATGGACTCTGAATAATCCCAAATGCTGGATTAGTTAGTCTGCCCGTGATCTGACTTCAAAAGCAGAAATCGGACGTTACACTTTTGGGATTCCCTAACCAGCTTGGTTCTGCGCGATGAATTCACTTGTCGTAGATAAGCTGTTCGGCTGTGAATTTGCACGCTTAATTCTACTGTAACACAAGAAAAGACACATCAATGTACGATCGCCATCCTATCTCTGGTGCATGTAACGAGCACCGTCCCTTCACTTTGGGTTTCTATAAATCGGGCTCTCTCCTACTACAAGGCATGTGTATTGTTACTCAGCTTATGGTTGAGGTTACATAAACCATTACTGCCTTCTCGTTGGTGCCAGTATGAAACTGTTGCTCGATCGTCTCCATCCCTTAAGTAACTGAAAGATGTTCTATTGTGCACCATTGCAATAAAGAACTGACTGTTCAAAGTGCCTCCCGCAATGTGTTACGGTGGGCACCATCTTAGCCTGCAAATTTGGATATCTTAGTAATCTTGCTTGCTTGATGCTCATGCTAGACGCACCCCCCATCTGTGCCACTCCTTGATATCATTAAGGCCACTTGCAAATGACTGGAGTCTGTACATCCAGACATGTTCCTTTTGTGCTAAAGCTGCAGCAGTTGTTCTATTTCTCCCATCAGCTTTCACTTTCGCAAGTACGCACCATTGTACATCATCCTCACTATGCCCATTGTCCATAAAGTGTTGGACCAAGGGTGCATTCATTTTCCCTGTACTGAGGCATGATCTATGTTCTATGATCCTGGTGTTGACTTGATACATGGTTTTGCCCACATATGCTTTCTCACATGGACATATGATGACATAGACTACTGCTGTGGTTCTGCAATTCATAAGTTGGTGCAATGCCCACTGTTGAAAAGTGGTGATCCTTAATGCGAAACTACACGCACTGCAAGCCACACATTGCCAATGGCATGTTGGTTTGGGTAAGCCCCATATTTCTGGTAGCAGGTCTTGTGCTTGTTCTTCTGTTTGCATGTGTCAGATGTTGCCACAAATTCTTATTCTTTTTCAGAGCAAATGGCAGCCTCTCTAGAGCTATGTCCTCTATTTGTAAAATGTGCCAATTGTTCAGAATCGGTTTCTTAATGACTGGTGTATCGGCACAGAAGGGTAAGGGCCAACACATAGTCAAAGACCTGCAGGCCGCGTCTCACCTCACATCCCATCTGTCCCATCCTCTCTTCCTATACCAATAGTTTGGGGATTATGTGGAGCTAAAGCGTCATCTAATAGCCACCACAAAAAAAAAACTTCACCTCAATTCCTCTTTTAATAACACCTTTCAATGTACAAGCCTAGTATCACGCTTTATTAATCCCATGTGTATGCTGTGCGGCGGGTTAGAGGGGTGTAAAAGAGGAAGTAAAGAACACTTTTATAGTGCTTTTGCACAGTACCTTGGATCTAAGCGGCAGTAGTTCTTGGGATATTGGCCAGTGTGTTTGTGTAGGAATGTTCAGCATTTGTTTACTTATGGGTCCCTCTGCTGTGATTGGGTCCTTGTCGAGATAACACTGGATGGTTGCATGGTTGGTATCCCAGAGTTTGTCATTTAGCTTGTCATTGTGGGCCAGGACTTTGCCCTGGGGTTTACTTGTTATTCACAGTAAATTATTCTGGGAGTTTTGAGATGGGTTTAGACAGGTGGCTCAAGGGGGGCATGTGAGGTTTGTTGTTTGTGCTGTGGTCCAATTTCAGACTGTTCTATGTTCTTACATCGGCAGGCATTTTTTTGCTGAGTTTTTTTTGCCAACATTCTGAAGCTGAAAAAACTCACTTGTAAAAAAATAAATATTTGTGGGGGTTCCCCATGTAACCTCCCCTGTCGCTATTTTCTAGTCCCTATCCCCTTACACCACCCCTCCTCAAATACTCAGTGAAAAAATACCTGCCGATGTAACAACTTTGTACCTTTCAGACCCTTGTCTTGTTAGGGCCAGAAGTGTATGAAATATTTTATTCTGTTGTCTTTCTGTAGCGTGGGCCAGTAGTAGTATCACTTGATCGGCTGCCCTCTGACGCTTTTTGGGAAAGAATGATTGCTGGCTATGAAATCAAATTGACTTTAAATGTTTTAAGAGTATTGCAATTTACAGGTTTTATATCACAAAACTACTAGTAATTTGACTATGTCAATGGATGGGTAAAGTATTTTTAATATAATTACCTTTGATATTCATTTGTAATGAATATCTATTTAAAACTATGTTAAAATTGCAAGATTGTAATTACTTAGTTTTTTAATGGTAGCATGGGCCAAACCTAGTTGGAGTGGGATGGTAAAGGGCTGGGGGGGGGCTGTCATGTATAATAGTGGGAACAGTCGAGCTTGCAATAGGGGAGGCGCTGAGAACCAGGTCCAGTTAGGCTGATGGACCCACATAGAATATAACGAAACTGGTGTGGGGTTTCCTAATATATTTGATTGTTGATCTACGCTCTCGGTGTTACTCAGTGTGGCACTACCATTTATGTTTCCACAAAAATAGCTGTTTGTCAGGCGAATCGGAGGCGTAGGAACGGAATCAGGATGGTTTGTCGCCATCATTTTTACCCATTGCCCTCCATAGACACTTTGTAAACCCTATTTCTGTTGTGATCTTAGTCCCACATCAATCCTTATTCTCCCTTGCCTCTCTTTCCCCTACTATCGTCTTGCCTTGACTTGAAAGACCATGAACGTAGGCAATGCACTATTTCATTTTAGTGCTCTGAAGAATCCGCTCGTTGATATAGAACACTATACCAATAATTTCATCTTTATACGTTTAGATATTTATCCGTCAGTGCTGAATAGGCAAAGCAGTTGATGATTGAGTATTAATCATGAGGGGTTCTGAGGGTCTGTTTGGTGGGTCTTTAGCATCCCCTGTGTGCTTGCCTCCTTACGCTCATGTTCCCCTGCCTCCTCTCCAGGTCTTGTCGCGCTCCATGGAGATGATTATACATTACTGGGTGTTGACCTGAGTGACCTAACCCTTCTGGACCATGGACTAAATGAGGCGGGACTGGATCCTGCCTGCCCGACTCTGCTCCTTGCTGAGGTCGTGCTCACCTATATGGAGAATACAAGGTGAGTGTTTGATCCCTCCTCTGTGATGCTCGGGTGTTGGCATGAGATGCATCACAGGGCTTTCAGGCTCAAACCCTACAGACCTCTGATCCTTCCAGTTAGGTCAGAAATTGCATTTTGGCTTCTTCTGATTCTTTTGTAGCCCCCTTGTCTTTTTTGTGCCTTGTTGGGATCCTGAACTCTTTCTCTCTGGTGAGGATTAAGACAAATATTTGCTGGAGACTGATTCATTTTTGTATGTTTATTGCCTTGGTAGCCATAAGGCTCCTAAGGAGTCCTCCCAAAGGGCTCCAGCCTGTCCCCCGAGTGATCATCCCACCCAGCCTGTCCCCCGAGTGGGCATCCCACCCACCCTGCCGTTCCCCCGAGTGGGTATCCCACCCACCCAGCCTGTCCCCCCCGAGTGGGCATCCCACCCAGCCTGTCCCCCGAGTGGGCATCCCACCCAGCCTGTCCCCCGGTTGGGCATCCCACCCAGCTTGTCCCCCCCGAGTGAGCATCCCACCCGGCCTGTCCCCCCGGGTGAGCATCCCACCCGGCCTGTCCCCCCGGGTGAGCATCCCACCCGGCCTGTCCCCCCGGGTGAGCATCCCACCCAGCCTGCCCCCCCCCCGAGTGAGCATCCCACCCAGCCTGTCCCCCCCCCCCCCCGAGTGAGCATCCCACCCAGCCTGTCCCCCCGGGTGAGCATCCCACCCAGCCTGTCCCCCCCACCCCCAGAGTGAGCATCCCACCCAGCCTGTCCCCCCCGAGTGAGCATCCCACCCAGCCTGTCCCCCGCGAGTGAGCATCCCACCCAGCCAGTCCCCCCGGGTGAGCATCCCACCCAGCCTGTCTCCCCCCCCCCCCCCCGAGTGAGCATCCCACCCAGCCTGTCCCCCCCGAGTGAGCATCCCACCCAGCCTGTCCCCCGAGTGGGCATCCCACCCAGCCTGTCCCCCGAGTGGGCATCCCACCCAGCCTGTCCCCCCGAGTGAGCATCCCACCCAGCCTGTCCCCGAGTGAGCATCCCACTCGGACAACTTGCAGGCTGTGGCAGCTCTTTTCTTACAAGCTGCTCCGTGATGTACCTATTTTACCACAAAGGCAGCCACATACTCTCTAAATAGGAGCAACACAACCTGTTGCTATTTAAACTATACCTCGTCGGAACATTTTCTCTGCATTTTGTGTGGTATTTCCAATGGAGGTGTGGGTTTTGGAATAATTAAACATAATTTTAGGGGTAATGAGGGTGTTGGTGGGGATATACGGATATTGCTCCCCCATAAAAACAATTCTGCAAAAATTGGCAGGAAACGGCAGCAACGATGAGATAGGCCAGATACATTTGAAATTCATGTGACCTGGCTATTGTTTTTGTGGTTATTCTACATATTTCAGGACAATATCAGTCGCCATTTGCCTGAATCTGAGCCCACAAAGGCTTCCATGTATGAATGCAATCCAGTTTGAGCTAGGTGAGGGTCTGCAACACACCCCAATCCACAACCCTTTGTGTATGCCAGTGAAACGGGGGGAGCCTTTCCTGATTGGCAGCTCACTACATTTCTAAAAGATTCTTCTGAGTTTACCAAACCCCCATCCTACCCCGTAGGTCACCTGGAAACTCTACCACCCACCTTTTATTTACACTATCACTTTCCATACTATGAAAACCGTCGGACTAACACCAGAGCCATTTATGTAACATGTCCCAACCAAAGGGTCAGGTATGGTCAGGCAATTGACAAGAGTCACACACACCAGACGGCCCTTTTCCTTCCCCGCAGGCATAAAAGGTGGAGGACGAGAGCACACTTCGAGCAAGGCAGACCGCACAACAAGAGAGCTATCCAAGCACGGCAGTTCAAGAGGAGGAGAAAGGCAGCGAAAACTGAAGGGGCGACAAGGAGAGAAGCGGCCTTGCCTTTTCTAACCCAGACCCGTAAAACTTCAGTGGAAGGAATCATAACTCGGCAAACAATAGCTGGTGTGTGTTGCAGAAGATGCAAACGGTACACAGATCCCTCCTCTGCTGATAACCTAGCCATGGAGAGACGCTGCTACCATGGTACCATCCTTGACTCCAGACACAAGAAAAGCCAAGCGATACATCATAGCTGGTGAGTCGAGGGGAGAACCGATAAGAAACCGCACTTTGTTGAATGAATATCGCAAAGTGACAAATTAAGGAAAGTTCAAACAACTGTTAACATAAAGGTAAAACCAGCTGCAGAGAGGTCCGGCACCACGTGGGTGCTCACTCGAGAGCCTCTGTATTATCCCGCGCTTGATGAAACTGACGCAACCAGAAGGCCCTAGGAGAGCCACAAAGAAAAGGTCCAAGTGGTCATACAGCAGTCTAGCAAAACCTCCTGCACATTTGAAAGTCTTTGACCTGCACATAATTGGAAAGCTAAGGGAAATGAATCCTGCAAAGTGAGTTAAATAGAAAGAACTGTATGATTTGTAAATAATTGGCAAGAGTGAACTCGACGGAGGGATGCCGATAGAAAGGGGCGAAGCCTAAAGTCTCAATGAACAGTGTGTTGACAAAGGTGAACCCGACAGAGGGATGTCCACAGTGAACTGTTTAAAAAGACATTGAGATTTGTGAATGCCATAAGTAGAATTGATTTGAAGGGCCGTAGTGAACTCGACGGAGGGAGGCAAACATTTCAGAAAGGTCTGAGCCCGGAAGAGGGGGCCAGGAGTGAAGAATCCTCACCCAAGTGAAAGAAGATTGGAACTTTTTGTGGATCTATGCCCAGAAAGGGGGGTCCACGGGTAAGGGCATCAACCAATGTACCTACGGAAAGGAGCTTTTTGTTTGTTGTTTTTGGAACACATCAGGTCCTCGGAGGCAAGAGACTTTTTATAGAAAGAGACTTAACCACCGAAGGTTCTGATACCTGAGAGTGGAACTGTAGTCTCGTGCTGGGAAAGCTCGAGCGTGTGCTGTGCTCCGGAGTCCCGCCTTGTTCTGTGCTCAAAACGTGGGGCCACCACATTCCTGACTCATCATTTGTGAACGCTTCTTTCTTGTGAACACTATCCCACACTCTTTTGTATTAGTTGTAAGGATTGGCAATAGGTTATTCTTAGTATAGGCCCTTTTATTTGACAAGACGCCACTAGGACTGCCTTATTATTATTTGATGGCCGTAGCTTGCTCCCCTCTTAGGTTTAGATTAGGTGTTTTACCAACCTCCCTATACAGTTTAAACACCCTTGAACTGTGATCACTTGTGTCTGTCTTTACTGTTGCCACCATGAGTTCAATACATTCCCTAATACGTTACTCTTTCTATTGAGAAATACTCCTTTGCCCTCCTTTTCTCCTCGGGAATTCCTTTGAAAATCAGCCAAGAACAAGAGGCCCACTGCTATATTTGATTAATTCTGCTCTGCTGCTATTGCTCTGCTTAGTCTCCTGGGCAAGTTACATGTATCCCACTTGGTGTGTCCCCCGATGCACAGGGCTACGTTCCTTCCCAGTTAGGTGTGCCCTAAATCCTATACATACATGTCATGTCATTGGCTTTTAAACCATGCACCACTGCCCTTTGCATCCTCTTGTGTTACTATTGGATCACTGGTACGGACAGAATGAACAGATGCGTGTAGATCAGAAGTAACCAGGCTCTGTGTGTGAGGGTATGCACCAAGGTGGTTTGTGTGGTGGGCTTTTCAGGTACCTGTAGCAAGACGGGGGCTTGGCGTGCACATAGGTTGAGGATGCGTGGCCTAAGCCGGTTTTATGCAAGCTTGCTGGATAGGTTTTGGGGGTCCAATGCTTTTACTGTGTATTGGGATGCTCATGAGCTATGTGCGAGTGGCTTTCTCCCGGTTCGTAGTGCATGGTGGAAAGTAGGAGTCTGAGCAGGTTAGAAAGGGGCCAGACAGTGGCGACCCCCTCGGGAACTGGAACCATCCCAGTATGCACCACCGTGCAGTCATACCAAAATACGACCCCTGAGCAAAGTCACCACAGTAGGTTATCACTTTGAACCCCACAGGATCACACTTTAGTGACGGCCTGCCCAGCTGAGGCTCCACTGATAACCTTTCCAGGTGTGAGCACCAGAGTGCAGACAGCAAAAGTGACCCTGGATCAATCCCTGTGTGAATACCAATAACCAGATCCCTGAGTACAGACACTGCAACGACCCACCAGGCTCAGACTTCTGAGCGAAGGGGTGGTGATGCCTGTTTGGGGCGTTTTCATAAATCCACTTGAGGTAAGACTTCATAAAACTATGCCTTTGATATATAGGTCCCCAACTCTTCGTGTCAGTCTCTACTACTCGTGGAAGCTTGGCAGAGTGGCAGAGCAGTCAGGCTTATCATAAAGGAAGGTGTGAGCCGTAAGTAAGTACACTGAACCTTGTTAGCACAGTAGTTAAAAAAACACTTAAACCAATAGTTATATTAAAATATATATTTATTATATACACAAGGAATGTCTTAAAATACTTAGATCACTTAATCAACGTACACAAAAATACTTATAAACTCTTTTCAAAGGCCACTGCTTAGTTGGTAGTTGCTTGCGGTTACAATTGTTAGAGTTTGACACTAATGACAGTTCTACCGTATTATCGATGATAATGCGCACTTGCGCACAAAGATATACAGTAATTGTGTTTAGTTAGCAAAACCATATAAGAGAAGGTCTTTTGGAAGGAAAAGGAGTGGTTAGTCAAACAGTAGCAGAGCTTAACGTTCTAGAGGCGGTTTCTTAGCAAACTAAGCTTTTAAAGTCTGATCCCTAAATTATTTATTGTATTCCATTATTAGGTTTTTATAATACGCCTATACACAATGTGTTTCAAGGCGCAACAAGACAAGATGGGGGAACAGGGACGAAAAACAAAAATTTGACATTTGGATCATGCAAGCGCGGTGGAGGGGGGTAGTGCTGGAGGGTTAAGCGAGTGCCAGGGGAGGCCAGGTGGACAGAGCCAGGGGAAAGCAGAGTGCAGGGGAATGAAGGGCCACATGCTAAGTGTGAGGAACGTGGCTGGAAGGGCTCAGGGGGTGCAGGCCCAGCCCGACTAGTGCAGGACGAGGGAGCCCAGAAGGGCATGTGCAAGCGGGGGGTGGGAGGGGCCAGAGGAGACCAAGTGCAGGGGGTAAACCTGTGACAGAGGGCCTGGTGCCCTGTAAGAGTCTCCAGGCACCAGTCAAGAGGCACAGGGGGAACATTAGCAGGGGATGGAGGGAGGAAGAAAAGAGGAGGGTCTTAAGAAGCATCCGGAATGTAAGTCAGAGAGGGGCATGGAGGACATTCCAGAGGGAGGCACCGGAGGAGGAGATGTCTACCCTCCCACTCTCTACTTGGAGATGCGTCTGATCTGCTGAGAGTTTAAGCTACAAGACCGAAGGGCTCTAGCAGGAAGATATTTAGGAAGAGAGAGTTGGATGTAGCAGGTTCCCAGACCCCAGAAAGCCTTGTGATGATGCAGAGGGATTTGAACTTGATCCTCGCAGTAACCAGAACCAGTGGAGAGATGTTAGGGCTTGAGAGATGCGGTCCCTGAGCTTGAGGCCAAGGATAACTCTTGCAGTCCTATTCTGGATTAGGGAGGAGTTAGTCAGGTTGAGGAAGAGGTTGTTTCACTAGTCCAGCCTGGAGAGGACCAAAGCTCTAGAAACATTGAGTTTCTGGGGGAAGGCGAGGAAAGGAGACTGCCTCTGAGGAGGTGCCGCTGAAAGTGGGCCTTCTTGGCAACCGTGATGTGAGGAGAGAGAGGAGCCGAAGATGACACCAAGGTTTTTTGCCTCACAGGATAGTGGGGGGAGGGTGGGCCCATGGAGGGCAGCCCAAGCGTAGGAGGGAAGGGGGGAACTGGGGTGCCAATGAGCAGGATCTCCGTCTTACTGGCGTTAAGGCAGAGATCGTTGGCAGTGCACCATGCCTAAATAGCAGATAGACTGTCAGAAATGAGAGAGGAAGAGAAGGGGGCAGAGGAGGGAAGCTTGAAGGAGAGTTGCGTGTCGTCTGCATAACACTGGAAGTTCAAATGGGCTAGGGGGGGCCAGGTAGATGTTGAAAAGCCATGGCGTGAGAATAGAGCCATGAGGGACACCATAGGTGGAGAGTGAGATGTGGAGAGAAAAGGCCCCAGTTGAACCTGGGAATGTTGATCATGGAGGAAATCAGTTCAGAGAGGGCTCAGTCTTACAAAGCAGCAGAACAGCAAATGTTCCTGAGGATACTTTCTTGTCTCTAGGACAAGATACTAGACTACCGTTGGAGACCCTGTTAAAGGACTCCCAAAAGGGACATACGCCGACAGCTTGGGTCAGAGGTAAGAGTGGACACCCTGGGCACCTCTTCGTGCACTTAAAAACTGTGGAGCGACTTCGTGGTTCAAGGTAAATTATACTTTTCACCCCACAGTACCTTAGGTTAGAATAAATGTGTTTGGCTGGATTCTCCTCTGTGTAGCAGCAATGGTCCCGGTCTCTGGATTCCTCAGCCTGGTGAAGAGCGGATGGTCTCTGAAGGGGATGTCTCTGCAGCAGTCTCGAGAGAGAGAGAGGACCCTTGGCACAGATTTCTTCAGCCAGTCTGCGGTTTTGGTGGCTTTTTCTCAGCAACAACAAAAGGCTGTGCTCGCCCGGTTGATCAACTTCGATCTCGAGTCCTGCACTCTGGTGAGGAGACTTTAGATGAGTTGGATCGTGTCTCTGGAGGTTCACCTGGAGCTCAGCAAAGACTTAGATGGATTCGGCCTTGCAAAGACGATGCACTTCAAATGGGTCAGCGGTCTCCTGGTATTTGCGGTCTGCATTTCTGGAGAGGCACAGTACCTCAGGAGATGGTTCAACGAATAGGTCTTCTTCAGGCTGATTTGGTCCAGCCACAGGGAAGGTGTCCTCTTCGGAGCTCCTCTGTCAAGTAGAAATCTGGATCCAACCAGCAGTGGTCGCTTCAGTGTTTCAAAGGGTCTGCAGGCGTCTCTGGTCATCATCTTCTTCTGTTACTTCAGTTTCCAGTGGTCGAATTGCCATTCACCTCAGGAACCTCACCTTTCACTCAGTTTCATCACACACTCTTCTGCATCTCTCTCAGCAGTTTACAGAAATGGGCAGGAGGCTGTCCAATAAGGACGGCCAGCCCCCCAGTGGGCACTGGTTCCATTCAGGCACTCGGACAAAGGGCAGGAGAGTGAAAACCTCTGGAGCCTAGGCGGGGACACCCCAGGGTTCCCGCCAAAGGCAAAACACACACACAGACCTCCAACTCCCAGAATGGTAGAAGAAGGGCTAACGAAGAACTTCCATGGCGAAAAAAGAAAGAGGCCCCCGTGTTAGGACATAGGTGACCCTATTGTGCACAACCGGGGATTGTGAATACAGTCTGCGGTTAAAAATAGCTCAATCGTTGGTTGGACACGTCCACTGCCACCAGCCATAACTACAGGGTAGTCTGTGACTAAAAAGTTACAGGAGCAGAGAGAAGGGAGGTACTAGGTATCCCCTTAGCACTCTACAGAAAGTGGTATGTGCTAATCTCCTCTCATAGTATAAAGTTTTAGGAAGGATACAAAGTATCCCTCTATCTTTAAGAACAGTAGTTACTTAAGGATAGTAAAAGAATCTCAAAGGAGGGCCCAAGGGGTCCCAGCAGCACTGCACATAGGGTGCTGTGGCCTGCAAAAGTAAAGCACAGATGCCTTAAAAGGGATGTGGAGGAAAGTGGACTCCATAAAAAAGGCAAAACACAGAAAACAGAGTTGCAAAAGTCAGAGCAAATAAGAATGAATGAATGAGTGGAAATGGGCTCCACTCATCGCATTCAGGACAGAAAGAAAAAGGTCGAGGTCAGCAAAAAGTGCGGGGGGGTGGTTTGTCTCACTAGGAGAGGGGATGAAGCTTACAAATGATGACCTCTCACCAACAGTGCCGCAGTATAGTGGGCACTCTGCCATCTGTCAGGAAACGTCAGTGTTTTATCAGTTTATTCATATAATGAGGACATTGGGTGCGTCCACGCCCTCATCCATTTTAATATTGAAATGATAACGGCCCCTCTTCCCCACTGTCCAAGCTCTGCATGTGTGGGCACATCTTTCATTGTGCCCGCATGCTGGTTGCACTGTGCCCGATCCTTGGCATCATCATTGCAGGGATTAAGTGACATTTTGAAGCACCCAGAAACTTAGGGGTGTGTTTTTTTTTTTGAGTGAATGCCCCTTTATCTACTAGCTCCCCCTTTTACTGCCGGGGTCCCTTGTGCTGAATCTTATTTCCTCTGTTTATCCCTTAGATCCTCTGCAGTGATCCGATGGGCAGCAGATCACTTCCAGTCAGCATGCTTTGTGATCTATGAACAGATCCAACCTGAGGACCCTTTTGGAAAAGTGATGCAGAAGCACTTCTGCCAGCTGAACTCAAGACTCCATGCCCTTACGCAATTCCCAGATCGGGAAGCTCAGAGACGGCGTTTTCTGGAGAGGGTAAGTACCAGAAGGAACCAAGGCTCTTCTCAGCCTGATGGGAATCTCTTTAGGGGTGGTGCTTTTTGGTTCAGACAAATCCAGTAATGTGGGCCGATAAACTGTGTGCTATTAAAGTAAAATAGGGATCCTTCCACCATAGGTAGCCAACAGTTGAGACCATTGTAGTAGCTGTACTTTGCCCATGTGGTGTCATCTGGGTGACCACAAAAGTGATGGGTGGAAGGTTTCGAATGAATCTAAACCACTGGCAATTGCTCTGGGCAACCTTCCACACCACCGTTTTTTAGCCCGTCTGCGCCATTGCAAAAGGGGACCAGCCATGTGCCAATCAAGTCAGCAGCTGCCGCCACCGAAGGTAGCAGCCCAGCCCGAACTGCTAGGCCAGGTCCCCTCTGCACAGAAAACCATCTGGCACACGTTACAGGTACAAGGCAGATTCCATCAGAACACAATTGGGTGTGGGTCTCCTAAGTACCTTTGCTTTGTGTTCTTCAACTTTACAATGTTCACAGACTGCCTGTTCATTTTGGCAACAATTTTACAGACTACTTTATAGAGTCCTAGCCTCCTGCAAGGGGTTTGTTGACCTAGGACTCTTGTAGCAAGGGAAGTAGTTTTAAAGTGTACCATCTTTATATGATACAGTTGTGTATTGTGTTTTTAACTCCTTTCTTCTTAAATATTACATCTCAAATTGGTTTATTACTTTCCTTGCCTTGTGTGCTCTCCAGTGTTCTATTGCTGAACTTTCTGTGCATATGTCTTGGTGCACCGTAGCCAGAGCATCCCAAAAGTGAATGTGTAAATTATGGTAGTGGGTATTGTAGTAGGTCAGAAGGACACGTACTAGAGTCAGACGTTTCACTGGTATTTTTATTTAAGAATATGAATAAAGTCTACCTTTCCCTATTCTATAAGGCTTCCCTACCTAACGGAACTAGCTAAGGTGATTGCGAGTCGTCGGTGAATGTCTATAAATGAAACTGTCCACCATCCAATATTGGTGTGCTGCCAATGATCTTTGTCTGAATGCCAGCAGGACGGAGATCCTCCTCATTGGCACACCTTCACCATCCTTTCCCCTCACTCTCTGGCCGGCCTCCCTTGGCCCTCTTCCTACCCCTACCTGCGAGGCTAAGAACCTCAGGGTCATCTTTGACTCCACCCTTTCCTTCTCCACCTACATCTCTGATGTCTCTAAAAAGTCAACTTCCTACTGCACCTCCTCAGAGGTACTCTGCCTTTCCTCTCCTTCCCCCAGAAGCTCACTGTCACCCAAGCTCTGGTTCTCTCTAGGTTGGACTATTATAGAAACCTTTTTCAAAATGTACCTGCCTCTACTCTCCGCAACTAATCCAGAACAGGACTGTGAGACTTGTCCTTGGCCTCACACCCTGGGATTGTATCTCTCCAGCTCTGAAATCTCTCCATTGGCTCCCAGTGGATGCAAGGATTAAATTCAAAACCCTCTGCATTGTCCACAAGGCTTTCTGCGGCCTGGGTCCAAAATACCTTCAGCTATCCCTCCGCAAATACCTCCCCTCTCAAGCTCTTCACTCCTCTACCTCTAACTCCCTCAGGGTCAGTTGTTTTTCAAAGAAACGAGCTGAGGGTAGATCTGTCTTCACCTCTGGAACAGCCTTGAGGAGAACCATCTCCATTACGGAAGCACCTCAAGACCTTCCTCTTTGCTTATGCCTTCGCCCCCCCCCCCCCCTCCCCTTCTGATCAGTTCTCCCTGGGCACTGTGCACCTTGCCATCCTCTGGCCTCCAGGCCCAGGTACTTGTTCACCTTGCCACCCTTTGCACTGGGGTCTGTATCTGTACCCCTACAGCCCCCCCTTTTTTATTCCTGCACTTATCAGACCTACTCTGTCTGCTGCCTTAAACCCAGCACTTGCCACTTGCTGGCTGCACTACTCATGTATGTTTCTTTTGTTATTTTATTATTTATCTGTTTTCCCCTTTGCTCCGCACTTTCCACTTCTCCCCCCTTCCATGCACTTTTCCCCTCCCCCTCTCCCATGCATTTGTGCGTTCTCGGTGTCACTGGGCCTAGTAAGATCGCTGTTTTGTTCTCCTCTGTTCCCCTCCTTTGCCTTGTCGCGCTCTGAAACTGTACGAGTGCGATAGAAATAAAATATCAATTCAATTCATCCAACTCTAACCTATCTGACCCTACCACTATTCTAACAACTCAGCAGCAGGAGAATGTCTCTCTTCTTCTGAGGCTTATCTCTCAACTACTACTTTTCAATGGACGATCTTTATATAATCTCTAGTGATCACTTTTATCAGTCCGTACAGTTCATTAATTATTGTCTTGGACTTTTGTTTCTTCTCTTTCTGGAATGATCTTTTCTCCTCCTCTGAACTTATCGGAGTATATTTTCCTTCTGGGCTATTAATTAGTTTCATGAATAGTTCCTAGTCTTTGATATCTCTTTGTTCTGTGTCTGGATATATATCTACAATGTGCATCTAATCCTCAGATTTCTCCTTTATAATTTGTCATAAATATCACAAAATTTGAACTAGTAGACCAAATACAAGGATGACGGAGTACACAAGTGGTTTTAGCTTGGTTTACAATTCCCAAGTTTATTTTCTTTAATTATGCAAAAAATACTATATCAAAAAATATATATATATTCAACATTTCATATAATTCTGTGGCCCATACTCTTAATTCATTCATTCACATTTATACTTTCTTCATCAATCTCTCGTTCTGCACTTCATACTTTGAAAAAATGGTCTGTATATAAAAAACAGTAAAAACATCTGTTATCTCTACATGTGTTAACAATTCATTGTGAAAAACATCCCCACCAATTTGGGGTATTACACAAGTCTGTGTTCTGTTATTCCCACAGTTCTCACGTCGACACATGTTTCAGTTGCTCTCAGCGAGCATCAACATTAGTACTCTCTTTGTATGGCAACCTTCTTCAGGACAAAACAACCCATTTTTCAGGCACATGTATTGACATGGGCCACATCATCTAGAAAAATACATAAAACACTATACGAGTATTGTATATCCCCGTCAATCCTTTTCAAGTTATTTAATTGCATATTAATATGCTGTGTTCTATAATCACTAGAACAACAAACCAACTCACCTCCTATCCGATGAGGTCAGGAGGGACAGTGGAATCTGGAGGCCAATAGTCCTCTCGTCTATGGGGTAAAAAATTTGTATCTATTACCTAAGACTGTCTCCGTTTCACTTGATCGCAAAAGCCAACATTTTATTTATAACTTTACAGATCACCAAGGGTGGAGAAGACCCAAGTTAAAACAAGGGGGAGGGCTAGGTCACTTACTCAGCGTAGCAACAGCCACAGCTTCCCAGGTGGGTTCATGCAAGACGTGAGGCGGAGGCTTATAATTCCAAAGCTATCCTTCTGTCAACGCCTTTTGTTCTGGTTCATGGATCTAAAAATAATATATAAACACCATTGGTTGGTTTTATATATTGCACTTTAGCTAGAGATTATTTAATGTGGAGTTATATTACTCCATGTTCATGCATTTTTCTTATTCCATTCGAATTGTCAACACAAAGGGAGTAGAATTAACACTTATCTGCTTTTTTCAAAGTACACCAATCCAAACTAATTTGTTCGGATGACCAACGACTAGTACTAATTCTAACGCATATAAGTCTCTTATGGTTAAAGAGACGTGGATCGATCTATCAGAACACGCGTTATGCCCTTACAACTCAGCAGCAGGAGAATGTCTCTCTTCTTCTGAGGCTTATCTCTCAACTACTACTTTTCAATGGACGATCTTTATATAATCTCTAGTGATCACTTTTATCAGTCCGTACAGTTCATTAATTATTGTCTTGGACTTTTGTTTCTTCTCTTTCTGGAATGATCTTTTCTCCTCCTCTGAACTTATCGGAGTATATTTTCCTTCTGGGCTATTAATTAGTTTCATGAATAGTTCCTAGTCTTTGATATCTCTTTGTTCTGTGTCTGGATATATATCTACAATGTGCATCTAATCCTCAGATTTCTCCTTTATAATTTGACCTTCAGTTTGACCTGGGCCTACTGGTTATAGGTTGCAATGAAGTGGGTCACTCCCAGAATATTTCTCATTCACATCTCTTTGTACGGACTTCACCATTTTGCTCTCTTGACTGAGACGAGGATGAATATTCCCATATTGATTCTCATTCACTCTTGTTATGTTCTCTTTCTCTTTTAAGAGTTCCAATATTACTTCTTTCACTCCTCTTTGTGGTCTTGTGATCTTCCATTTCTGGTAATTATGACAAGTGTGAATGTTCCAATAATGGTTCTCATTCACTCCTCTGGGTCTCCTGTTAAGCCTATTACCTCCCCTTCTTAGGTTTAACATCACTGGGGTTTTCGCTCATTTGTGGATCGGCTTCCTCTCCTTCTATTCTGGTGTCTGATTTCTTTTCGCCAACTTCTCCTCACTCGGTTCGTCTTAGATAGCTTGTCCCGAGTCCGCCATGCCAGCACTGTTTCGGCGTTGTTGGGAGGACCCTTGGTCCACCACGAATCTCCTGTGGGCATGCCCCCAGTCTTCGGGACGAAATGCATCCAATTTCACTCCCCCCGGCTTCCTTGCTAACTACTGTAGCACACTGGTCACCTCTCGGCCTCTCACGACTGCAGGACGCGCCGCGTCTCGTTCTGCTTCCATCTGTCACTCTGAAATCAGTGTCTCTGCCCTTTTGAACTCACAGGCTCTTCATTCACTTCCCTGGGCTCCTCTCCTACATAGACTGATGTATCCAAGGGGCTTCCCCTGCATACTTTGCTGGTCCTTTTTCTCTTTCTCTTGTAGGTTCTCTTCTCCTTCATACGTCGTCTTCTTCTTCCCAGTGGAATGGGAGCTTAGAAGGTTGTTTTCTATTTTATGTTGGCAATAACACATTTTGTTTTTTTTCTTCACAGATCTTATCATCGGAAAGGTTAAAAGATTATTTTGGAAGGTCTTCTAGGGAGTCCCTCCTGGGAGCAGGAGTCCTTGTCTCCAAAGAAGGAGTCTCTTGCGGGGAGGTCCCCCTTGCCTCTAGCCCTAGGGAGGGTATTGCAGAGCAGGTTCAGCTGCCTAGCCTCACAGTGGGGGCTCCCTCTTGGGGAGAAGGGACGAATTCCTGTGATTCCTCACAATATTTAGTGTTTTAGCTACCGGTGGTTTTAAAATTGATGAGTTGTCGAAGGCCTGAATAAGTAACTGTATTTTTATGCATTCTGCCATACTTTTGTTACTAAGAGTGATCTTTGTTTTCTTTTCTAAACCCTTCACCACCCTTCAGGCATCTCAGAATCCATCCACAGGGCTGATTCTGAAAATCCATCTTAACATGGCTGATAACCTCCTACTCTGTACGAGCAACTTTAAAACAGTTATGGGGCTCAGAGAAATGTAGAATGTTCAAGCCGTGTCCGCCAGCAGCTCATGAAGTGCGGCTTTCCTTACCATGCTGAATTTCTGTCTATTTCATTCACAGGGCTGGGAAGAATGTTTCATAGTCGACATGAATGAGTTCTACTACGGCTCCATCAATGAATCGGAGCGAAGACGGGTTGACGAGTTAGAGCCATTTGATGAGTTTGAGGTATATTTCTGTCGGGGACCTGTCTTGGAACGTGAACATTCCTGGGCACTTGCATGCAGCTGTGTCTCAATACCGTAAAGCTTTCTCTGATTCCAGTTAAAAGGCCCTTTTACTCCTCCTCCCAGGACTTGTCTATTCAAATGTTATTTAGATTCATTGAAATGCCTGGAAAAAGCTTAAAATGTTGGGTGTTTCTTATGGATTAAAACCATATTATTTCTCCGTCCTGATACAATCAAAGCTACATTGATTTACAAAATGTCTCCTATCTTCTTGGCCATGTTTACCCGATCATGACTCCTCTTCTTCACTGTCTGCCTTGTATTGGAAGTTGAAATCACTACCTGTTTCCATCATGCCTACAACTCTTCTTTGCATCCTTTCTTTACTATCCCGACCGCCCTAGCTCGAGGTGAACCTCAACGACCAATGCGTTAAGATCCAACATTGGCAGAGCCTTAGGATGATCAATGCACACACATACAAGACTGTTATACAGAGCGATAAGACACAAGAAAGACTGTAAGCAGAGGGGGATAGTTTGACTTTGCGCCACAGCAGTATAGAGTAACGCATTTGAGAAGAAGGCACAACCAGCAATGTGAAATACTAGCATTTGCTCTAGTATCAATTGGTGTAACAGTATTACCTCAATTGTACTCCTGTTTGCTTCATGGTCCTAATGCCTGGAGTTTTATTCTCCTCTTAGTAAGCTTCCTGCCCTTTATGTTTCTGATGCTACGCATGTTTTTGTGTGTTTCAACCAAAAATCCTGTTTTCACATATACAAACAAGAAAAAAAACAAATTATTAAAATCACAAATCTTCAATGCACATGTTTCGGTATTACCCAAATAATATATTTTGGATATATATATATAAAACGTTGTTAAAAGGACGTTATGGTTACAAATGACAGCAAAAAAACCCAGAAATTCGCCAGTTATGGTAAGCTAAGCAACCATAACTCGCACCATCTACACGCATTGCGAACACTAACACCCAGGACATGAAAGATGACATGCGGAAATGTATGGTGCCAGCGTACGGAAATGTGTAATGAATATGCTGGGAGCTGCAAGGTAGTATGACTTATTTTGAAGTGGAAGGGCACATTTAAAAAAAAAACACTAACGTGTAAGAATTAGTATCGTAGTTTTATTTCACAATACACTGTGCGAAATGGTCGCCTTATTTCCATTTGCATAGAAATTGAAAGTTTGTGTCGGTGCTGGACAAGGGAATTGGTAATGGTGATGGAGTCGTTGTTGGTTTGGAACACAGAATGAATGCTTTGTCGGCACTGTAGTGGTTTTCCTCTCACATTCATTGGCATTACGAAAGGAATCGCTGTGATGTACTGCATCAGAAAGGATGGTAGGTTATTGAAAATGTTAATGTTACTGGGCACGTTGTTGTTTACCCAGACAGAAACTGTGCGTTGTCGGCACAGTAGTCATTTCCTCACACATTCATGTGCAGGGCGATGTCAATCGCTGTGCTCTACGACACCAGAATGGATGGAATGTTACTTCTTATTGCGACAGCTGCATACGGGCATAGAGGTCCAATGCTGTCATCCCATTCAATAATGATGGACAGACAACCGGTAAAGCATTTGACGGTTAAAAAAAACCATCACTGGGACGTTGGAAGCCGTGACAATCGCAATAGGGAAGGAAATAGCTGAGGGAGAAAGAAAAAAAAATATCTATCAATACAAAACCTTTGCAAAAAGGAAAGGTGCAACACATAACATTTGTAATAAATAGTAATGTTAAATGGGGATTTGTAGAACGACCATACAAATGGGGACAATGTGCAATCTGCATAATGGGTAAAAAAAATGCAATGGCACAGAAATGTCGTATTTCAATGGAGGAAATGTAGTGACATCCTACAGACTGGCAATATGCATAAGGGCGGTATGGCAATAGTAATATAAAAATTGTTGTATGGTAGTAGCTAAGCGACAAAGGGGACATACAATAGGTAGCAGTAGGTAACCTCTGCAGAAATCAAAGTTGTAATACATAACATTTGAAGTACATAAAAATTATAAGATTGGAAAGGGCGACCCATTTTTCAAACGGCGAGAATGTGCAATCTGCATAATGGGAAGAAAAATTGGAGCGGCACAGAAGCCTTGTATTTCATTAGTAAGAGCACAGGTTTGTGTGTGGGAAATTAACAAGGTAATGGCAGTTTGTGGTACAGGCATCAAAAAGAATCTTGCATTATGTGTACAACAGAAAACGAAAATGAACATGACGGGCGTATCGAAAGAATGAGACGCTCTGCACGCTGTGGCAGATCCAATCGGTGAAAGCGCAACTTGTTTGCGTGCAGCACGCCATGGATTAGCCAATTGAAACCTTCTACACGGAGCGAACAGTGAAGTGTGACCGCGAAGCGGACATATGTTTTGACAGCTATTTTTTGGTCATTTTAAAGAAAAGTATTGCACGGAAGGGCACCAACTTTACAAAAGCACCCTTTCGCTCCCAAGGCCCTGTCCCTGGCGCAAATTTCGTGAAAATCCGTGCAGCGGTCTGGCCTGTAGCCGTGCGCAAAACTTTTCCCACCATTCAGTCTATGGGAAAAAAAAGACTTTTTGGGACACCCCCCTATTAACTTTTTCGCCCCAGCACCGAACAGCACCAAACTTTGCAAAAAAATTCAGAGTGGCCCATATACTTTTTTTTGCAAAGTTTGGTGAGGATTCGTCCAGGGGGAGCAAAGTTATAAGCCGCCCAAAAAGTGCTCTTCCTATGGAAACAGCAACTTAACCATAACTACATGGCCACTCCATATATGTAACAATTGACCTTCACGATTCGGTCAATTGTGCAAAGGTCAATTGTAATTCGAACAATTGTAGTTCGAACAATTCGTATACAACCGTTATGTCATACTACAAATTAGATAACATTTCATTTTTTTTATTCAATTGTTTCACAATGGTATATCTTTTCTATTAATGATGTTCACTTGGTATAAAACCGCAAGTCTGCAGGACCCGTATTACATTTATGCTCGGCAATGTTTCATGGCCCGCTACAAGCCTATCCCAGAACATTTCTGAAGACAATCTGTCCTCTCTCAACGAATTGCAGCAAGCATCTTAGTCTCACGTGCCAGGTACCCCTGCACTCCATCAGAATATTTTTAATGGACTGCCTACACCTCGCAGATGGTAGTTTTTTTGCTTCTCCCCTCCGACCCCAACATGACAGCACCGCCCCAGTATGTATCAAATTTAATTGGGCTCTTAGGAAGATCCGTCTTCCTTTCCAATCGGGGAAATGCCTTAAATACTTTGGCAAAAAAAACGAGAGTGAGCATGCTAAGACTAGCTTGCACATATCATCTATCGTGTGGATTCAGTCAGTGCACGTCAGCACCTGTTTCACCTTCGTTGAGTTACTGATGAGGGTATCCATGTCACTGTCGCACTCGATCAGTGCTCAGAGTACCGTTTTTTTAGAGTGGGCAAGAGCATTGATGAAGTGTTGCAAGTGAACATCTAGGTCCTCATCAAATGAGTTAACCCGTGGGACCACAATCTGTCGATATAGGGAGACTAGCTTCTATTCTGACTGTGAGTTAAGTGATCTTAAGCTAGCGCGTATCTTAGAGTGGCCATAGGGAGACTCTGAGGGAGGCCGAGCTACTTCTTCCATTCCGTGCTGTGGAGTGGCCTTTGCGGAACCCTGTTTGGAATTTCAGTAGGATGTTTCTTTGTTTGGCCCATTTCTCTAGCTCCCTCAACAGAAGTCCCACTATTGGCTTGCTTTCCACATCGAGGAGGGCAATTGTGCGGTAGTTAGTCAGATCCGTTCTTTTATTTCTTTTTTTTTCCCCCCTCTTGAAGATGGGGATAATGATGGACGTCTTCCAGGACGGAGAAACTATCTCCTCTCCAGGATCTCTCTAAACAGCCACGCTAATAGGCCAGGCCACAAGCTTATGTAGTACCTGACATGTTAAGCCACTGGGTCCCGCAGCTCTAGAGGAGGATGTCTTATTTATCAACTCAGCGATATCACTCTCTGCAAAATCTAACTGCCAGACTGTATTTGGGGATCTTAAAACAGGACTGTATTGATGGCATTTTGTAGTGGAAATTGAGATGGTTTATCCACGCTGTTTCTCGTTGTTTTGAAGAGCCTCAGCCGAATTCACTATTGCCCAGAAATTATGAGAGTTGTTATTGCACAATGCGTCCAGAATCATCTCTCCATCTTTTTGCGGTCGTAATGCTTGACGTTCCCGGGACCAATTTATATGTGCTTTCTTAATTTTGTTTGCTAGGAATGGATTCCTCATGACCCTCAGCACATTACGCAGTTCTCTCTTTTTTGCCCAGGTCTCATCAAACGTGTGTTGATGTAATCTCTGCTTGTGTTTATTTGATCTGTTAGGACAATCTATGGACCATAAGAAATCTTGGCAAAACAACTGGGATGCATTTTTGCTTCAATGCAATATCCGGCATTCCTTGACAAACCCTTTGCAGCTCGTTGTTTAAGCGAATGCCGTCTGTTCTGTATTTTACCAGCCTATTTTTACCGTCATTCACGGACAGTGATTGATGGTGATATTCCACTTTCCTAGAGGAGTACCAAAATATTGCCTCCTCTATGACAGTTATTGTCTCTTTTTCCCCATCTCTGACCTGGAAGCTTGTATACATTTCAAATAGCTGGAGAGAGAGGAACATGTAATCAATGGTAGAGGTAGAATTGCCCCGTCTCCAGGTCAGCGCAGGTGGGACATCGCCCTCTGTTGTACCATTAATCACCTTCAGTGAGGTAGAAATAGTTT
This sequence comes from Ambystoma mexicanum, assembly GCF_040938575.1. Taxonomy (NCBI): domain Eukaryota; kingdom Metazoa; phylum Chordata; class Amphibia; order Caudata; family Ambystomatidae; genus Ambystoma; species Ambystoma mexicanum. Next base: position 1,149,757,942 of record NC_090941.1, on the reverse strand, counting down.
GACCCAACTATTATGGCGTTTTGGGTGGCAGTGGTAAGACCCTCCTGATAGTCTCCCCCTCCCCTGGGGTGATGCTGGTTGATGTAAGATTTGGAAACCCTCTAATTGAAAGGACTTTATTAACCATGTTGCTTAAAAGAAGATCGGGTCATTTTTCCCAAAGATGTTCTCCTTCATAATTGTTGTTTTAAAGGAATTGGAGCCCAGCGTATTCGAGCTCACAAATCGCCATTGCCTATAACTAAAGAGGTTCCATTCCCCCTACTAGCTTCGGGGAGCATGGACTAGACTTTCTTTTGGGAATCCCTTTGCTCAACAAAACTGCCATTAGATATTTCTGTCTCTAGCATTCCTGTGGTGTTAGTTTTCTTCCTCGGATTATGGTCACCCCCTTCAGCATGGTACTCTTTATATGTCTCCATATCTCCGAGTCAAGGCCGTGTAGACCTCCAGGCCATGTGTTTGTAGGTCCTTGGTGGCTGCCAAGATTGCCTTTGCGCCCACCTTAGATTTCAATTCCACCTCTGCCACAAGGACGGTATGCTGAAGTGGGAATTTAACTAACTCTATGTCCTCTGAGGAGAACAGGTAAAGATCTGAAATTTTATTTAGGAGAGCAAGGAAGGCACTGCGGTTCAAGTAATTTAATGCTTTTGTTGTGCTCTTGAACCAAAGTCTTGGAACGGCGTAAGGAGCAATTTCTTCAAGTTTAGTTGTTGCTTCCTGGTTTGTGGCCGTCTCCTCCTCCTCCTTGCCTCCCCTTGGGCAATTCACTGGTCTCGCTCTCTTTCACCAGGCTGTCTAGTAAGCTATGGGGACTCTATCTGACACAGTAGTCCTCCCGCTCTCCCGGATCTCAAACTGTGAGCCCCTAACGGACTTCTTTTTACTGCTCTCCAGCCCCGCCTCTTGCTGTTTTTTCTTTCCTTGTAGGAAAATTAGGGCCAGATGTTTTAAACAACCCACTCTGGTTACCGGATTCCTTTTGGTAGCTGTTTTTCCCAGGTACCATTACAAATAGGAGCCAATTTTATTGGTTTGCTCGCTAAATTAATTCCAGAGTTGACAATGGACTGTTTATTTTTTTCGTTTGGTCCATGACCGTGTCAGTGGAGGCATACTTTGTATTATCGGTCGTATCCTCCGATTGTATGCCTATGCTCGCTCCGCTCTGATCACCTGTATCTGAAGAATTTTGTGGACCTTCTCTTTCTTCAGTAGTTGCTTATCCTGAGTTTTCAGGTTTTGGTCCATTGACCCTGGGATGTGTTTCTCCTGGTTTCTCGATTCGTTCCGATCAACAAACCTCTGCGAGCTCTGTCTGTTAAGGCCTTGATGAAGATTGCTGTACTTGTATCCTTTGATTCTTGATTTCCTGTTCTTTGATTATTTTTGTTTCTCGTCCTTTCCTCCGGTGGTGTAGAGGGCAACCTTCCCTTTTTGGGCCCCTTTCCTTTTGGCTTTTCTTCTCCACCGATAGCTCTGATGTACACTCTCAAGCCAGACATTTTCAGTAGTTTTTTCCACTAGCGCAGTTTTGGGGAGCATATCTGAGTGACTTTCTGTTGGTTCTACTCCGTCACTCTCTGCTATGTGAATCATTCTGTGAAATTCCTCCAAGGTTGATTCTGAAAGGGGGTGTCTCTGAGCGTTAGACCTAGCTGTTAAGATGGATTTCTGAACTCTGTCCTGGAGGGGCAGAGGTTCAGAAGGCCAGCCTAGTTTCTTGGAACAGGGTAACCTCTGGACAAGCCAGACCAATCAGGGTAGCGATGGCGGTGGTCAAGACTACGTCTCAAGAGCGGTGAGGGTGACTGAAAGCCCGCAATGAGCACACAAAGCAAGGACACTTACAAATCACTCCAAGCAGGTGTTATATTAAAAATATAGACACATTTATTACAAGGCCTCTGTAACATTGACCATAGTAAAGGATTGCGGTAAAACTCAAGTAAACCAACACATCACAATCAAATACAATATATATACAATTACCGAAGGGTCTAAAGAGTTCGAAGCACAAAATATGCAGACCACCTAGATGGGGAGGAAAACAGGCAGTGCAAGTAATCGTTAGACCCAGTTCGCCTTCAAAGGCCACGTAACTAGAAGGAAGTCCGAGCCCTACGAAGAGTGGAGCCTTGTGCTCAAAAGTACCTGCAACCGCTGGTGCCAACAGGCCAAGGGGAGTCTCTTCAAGGAAATCGGGCAGTTCAGAGCGGTGAACAAATGAGAACAAACAGATCTCCGCTACTCAAGTGCGGCCTCCACTTATGGGCAGAAGCAGAGTGCGAGTGCGAAAAAGGCGTGCTGTTTAACACAGCGAGGAAAAGCTACAGGCTACTGCAGGAGGGCGACCGGTTCCTAGGGTTGCTACTCACCGGTCCTCGATGCAGGAAGACCCAGGCTTCTCCGCGTCAGTTTCATTGCTGCCAGGTTCAGATACGAGCAGGGAACTTCTCGGCGTCGAGTAGATTCCGCGGCAGCAGAAGTTGGAGTTGAGGATGTCCCAAACGAAGTGAACCCGCACATATTGTTACCACAGCAGGGCAACGAAGTGGCTGTGTGTATTTCAGCCCAATGTACACTTCTCACTTCAGACCTGGGTATGCCAAGTGTACGAATCGTGTGAGCGTGTCAAGGACTCGGAATACAGCAGCAACCTGATGGCGGTGACAGAGCAAGGCTCCTGGGTAGGCTGGTCAGTCCACTGGATGACCCAGAGACGCTTCCGAAGGCTTACGTGCAGGAGATGATGAAGATGCCGAGAATAGTTGTTCCCACTATTCCAAAGGGTCGAAGTACCAGTACAGGCCTTCTCGTTCGATCAGAGGCAGAATGGTCTCACAGCAGTGCAGAGGAGCAGTCCTTCAGTGGGTCACCAGCGATTCCTCGGTTCAGCCTCTTGGTTGCAGGATACTTGGCTCCTTTATCCGTAGTTCGTGAGAACTCAGGAGATCGACCTGGTAGTGGTGTTTCCAGCCTCCTCTTATCCAGAGTTCCCTTCGCGCCAAACCGGAGAGGACCCAATGGGAGATCTGCGCACAAAGCACTCACACCATACGTGGACCTATCACGGACCACAGTGGTCCCAGGCGTTCAAGACACTAGACTCTCTGGCACCCAGGATGTGTATTGGAACCAGACATCCCAGCCCACATTCTGGAGGCACACACAAGGCCTGTAGAAACCTGCGAAAGCATCTGTGTTTCACGGGAAAGTACATGCCCAAATAAGGATGGCCCCAGGTCGGCTCGACCTGGGGAAGGTGAAGGGGCAAGACGGTCAGCGGACAGGACAAAGAACCTCGTGGCATGGCCATTTTAGAAGCCAGGCCACCCGTTTTGGCCAAACGCGAGAAGCGCGGTTAACAGGGCAAAAGGGAGTTCAAAACACAAAGAAACGATCGGTGCCACCAGTCCCGTCCGTGACATACTTGCACAGTTCGTTATAAATCCATCGAGAGTTTCTGGGGCCTGTAGAATGACTAGGGACCCAAGAGCGCGGTAATGTAAGTTACGGTGCACTCTTGTGCCATGTTGCACGAAAGCTGCAACATGAGAAAAGAACTACGGAAAACATTTCCCGGTATTGACTGTCTTAAGGGCATGTCAGTTTCCCCGTAAGAATGGAGCGAGAGCCCAGAGGAGTGCAGCGGAAGGCTGCGCTTCTCTGGCAAAGTCTAGATCAGGGTGTAAACAACAGCAAAAAGTTTGGGGGTTGCTACATGGAAGGAAAATTACCTACAATATGAAATCTTTCCTAACACTCGCCCCTCCCAGACTAAGGACAGGGGGAACTAATCCACCCCTGGATGAGTCTCTTGTTCAGGTCGGTTAAACATTCTGGACAACCCATCAGCATTGCTATGTTGGACACCTGGCCTATGCTCAATAGTGAAATCAAAGCCTTGTAGACTTATGGACCACCTAAGCAACTTTGGATTCTCTCTCTTCATGTTCATCAGCCACTTTAAGGGCTTATGGTCAGTTTGCACACCGTTGAGAATTCACATTGGCCCACGTCTTTGGTTGATTCCAGCAGTATACCTGAATGAGTCTGAACTTCTCCTTTTAGCATTTCAAACACGTTTACCAACGCGTTGAGCACGAAATTCAGTGCTGATAGGTTGGCTTTGTTTGTTCTTGGATCTTGCGTAACCACTCCTGGGTTAGGCTGATTTTCTTCTATTTCAGTTTCTTGTCTTGGGCATGCTATACCTGGCAAAGGTTGTTCAATGATTTGGGATTCTGGCGATTTGTGTCCTGCTTTTATTGTTATGGGAGACAGATTGCCTTCCTGGGAGAAACCTTCCTCCAAAAAAGAAAAGCCTGCAACCAGATCCATGTCCAATGGTCGAAAGGGGAGTTTCCTGCCATTTGCCTCTCTCATGTTTAAATCTCCTAAGCTCTGATGCCTTTTTTTTAGGAAGCACTCCTTAATTTTCCTTTTCATATTTGATATAAGGGTATATTCCATTTCTGATGCCAATAGTTTGTCAAAATTCGTGTTACCCTGTAAACTCGTGCTGCCATCTTGAGGATCTTGAAGATGGTCACTGGCGTGGACTTGGGCACTCACTATTCATTCTTGTCCTAATGGCAGACATTGCCCCACTTGTGTGCAACAAAGTGCCTGTGTAATTGCCTTTATCCATCAATGAGCCGTCCCATTCTGGTGCCTGCGGGTCGTTTGCCAGAGCACCACTGCGCAGATAATAGTTCAGTGGCATAATCCTACCGGTTTTTTCTCTTTAAGATGTTTGCTCTCTGACGTGCTGTTTAAAGATCGCTTATCACTGTCTCGTTCTACTCAGTATTTATGTTTACTTTAGTGAGCGGTAAGGCCCTGTGCTGCTGTATAATAGCGTTTCATTTAAAAAAGTCAATTTGGGTGGGCTATAGCCTCTGTACTGATTGTGATGATTGTGTTGTTTACTTAACACTGACCATCAGCACTAAATGTAGCATGCGCAGCACACTGACCTTATGAAGATGGTTTTCGAGGAGTTCACAACGTTTCCCAGGATAATGGCGCTGTCACAAGTGTCCACTGGTTGATGCCGCCCTGCACCCCAGTCAACCAGTGAAGATGAACACCCAGTTCGTACACTGCACGCTGACCGTGGGTTTTCATGTTCCTGTGCTGACTGTGTTTAATGCTCCTCCTCCTCCTCTGTTAGCTGCCATAAAGAACAGACTGTAAAGTTCGCTGCCACGCAGCCGTGCTGGTACCTGGTCACGAACAGGCACCTCGCACACCACCTGGATTTGTGTTCTCCTCTTAGTTAGCTGCCTGCCCTTTGCGTTCCTGATCCTACAGTTAATTTGTCTTTCTGCTTCCGATTTACTTTCTTGTACGGTTTCAAAAATTAAGAATGTAAAAATCTGTGTTCTCCTACCCTTTTTCTTCTTTTTCCTCCATTTCTAAGGTCTCACATCAGCTTCCATTTCTCCAGGCTAATGCTTCTGCGCTTCTTGCCTTCTCTCATTCGTCTAGTTTATCCCCATGTCATTCCTCATCTGAGAGCGCTTTTTAACTATTTACTTTCCCTTTCTGTTTCCTCTTTTTTCAAGCATGCTACTACCTCCTCCCGATCCTTCCTCTAACTCCCTTTTTCCTCTTTTTCTTTCTATACTCCTGTAGCGGATCATTCTCTCTCTCTCAACTCCATTCTGGAATAGGTGTCAGAAGAGGTAGAGGAGTCTCAGGTTAGAAACCCCTCTTTGGGCCTGTAATGGCCCGATGGAGCAATTTGTGGAAAACTTATTGAATTCAATACTTGACTCGTCAATTATTAAAATTCAATAAACTTAATAATAAAAAAAAAAAAATAATACTTGACTCGTCAAGGGATCCCAGCACTTCCTGGTGGAGAGGGCGCATCGTGTGTTGGCCCCTTCCCCAAACCAGGAGCCCCACCCCAAACTACCCTGGCTAGGCTTCTTAACTATCGATACAGGGATCTCATCCTCCGCCTGGCCAGAGAAAAAGGAGTCTTTCGACACGAATCTGCTGACATACACATTTACACAGACTTCAACGCCAATGTTCAAGCTAAGCGCAAGTCATACGACGCCGTTAAAAAACTGCTACGTATGAGGCAAGTCCCATACGCTGTACCCAGCAAACGGTGGTAGTGCAGCCAGCAAGTGCTGGGTTTAAGGCAGCAGACAGGGTAGCACTGATAAGTGCAGGAAGAAAAAGGGGTGGAGGGTGTATGGGAAGCAGGGCTAGGTCTCTCTACTAGAGATTGTAGGAGGGCGTATGTGAAAGTATTGATACTATTCAGTCATGTAGCATGTTAGGCAAAGTTTGCATGCAGTACCCTCTGGGACCACTACACACAACTAGGACCACAGGTGTAAGCAAAACCAACCTTTGGTATACGTCTGTACCACACAGTTTTTGGTAGCGGGCTGAGCAGCCAGGCTTATTTCAAGAAGGAATGTGAGCTTGTAAGGGTGTTACACAGAGGTCTAGCATTACAAGTATTCAGACACTTATACTCAAGGTTTCTTGGTAAAACACTTAGTCAGTTAGAAAACATTCACTAAAAGGAGGCAGTCCATATCACACAGAAATATACTACAGTACTTTACAGTATCCGGTTCTGAGACATTTAAACTACTTTGAAGTAGGAGCAAAAAGCCATAAGTTAATGATATGAATAATAGAGTTACTCTTAAACAGTGAAAATAGTTTGAGTTCACCAGAGGAGTTGATTCAATGCAATAGGTAAGCCAAAGTTAATGGGCTAGAGTCTTGTATAAGAAAAACGGTTCTGATAGTTTAAAGGGAAAAGTCTTTGCCACTGTTCTCAGAAGTAGTTCATCGAAGAAAGGTTTGTATGTCGGGTCACAAGCTGACTAGGCCTGCAAGTTACCAAAGTTATACGGACTTTCGCAGTGAGGGGTAAGTTCTCTCGGTCGGGTTTTCACAATACTCTTGTATTGAAGAAAAAGATGCAGCTGTAGACTTGCAGATCTCGCTGTTCCTGAGCCTCAGTCATGGGGACAAGAGGGAGGACGTTGGGGAATCCTGTACTGCACGGGGACTGGTCACAAAGCTGGCAAACTGGCAAATCTTCGATTCTGGTAGCTGTCTTAAAGCACACAAACTGGTGTCCTTCTCCCTGGCTATTCGGTTTCCTGCAGCACTCTGAGGAAAATGAAAATACAACCAGCTCAGAGAATGGTGTCCAGGTGGCTTACGAGTTGATTGGTCCCACCAACTCAAAGGGAGAAATCGTCCTTGAAGGGACCTGCAGCAGGGCTTCACCGAGCAAACCAACGGTCTAGGAGTTGCAGCAGCCATCCTCTTCCAGCTCCTCTTCGGTTCTTTCGTTCCAGTGGTCGACTCTGCCTTCCAAGCCAAGAGACTCGGCTTTTTTTTTTTTAATTTCAATTTTATTGGTTTTGTAAAAGTTCGACAGACAATTACATTCAAATACTGAGTCGAAAGAAAAAGATTATTCACAGCAAGTAACATTTTCATATCGAGCGTATAAAGTCTCTTGGAATCAAATAATTAACCAATAACGTCAACAAAACCCACTTTCTTTACCCCGCCCCCCCCTCCTCCCTTCACATGTCACCGTCCGGGGATTGAAAACAAATTTAAACATTACCAAAGAACCGCTTATATACTCATGACATAAGGCAAGTGTGGACAGCATAACGCAAGACCCTGGCAAGACAGGCTCCAACAGCAATTGACTAAAATGACACAAAATTTGGCAGTGTTTTGCACACATTCTTTTCACGTAACTTATGTAGCACGAAATTCTGACCATGCGTTCTCAACATTGGTACGATCTCCATGTAAGGCTGCAGTCAGGTTTTCCATTCTGTAAATACTCGGAGCAACACCCAGCCACTCAGTCTTGCTAGGGAGTGTGGCTCTTTTCCATACCATGGTTAGATAGGCTTGTGCAGCCATCAACAGACCTAACACCATTTTGGGTGCTTTCATGATAGTGTCCTCCGTTTCAATCAAGCCGAACAAGATCAGCAGTGGTTGTTTCTCTCTTTCGACATCACCTAGGTCCCTAATCCAGCTAAGAACCTCTGACCAATAGGCTTGGACCACTGTACATCCCCACCACAAATGCCAATAATCAGCCCGCTTCCCGCAGCCCCTCCAGCAGTATGGGCTTACTCCTTGATACATTTTGGCAGGCCGGGTTGGGTCATATTGCCATCTATACATTAACTTGATAGCATGTAGTTTATACTGACAGGATATAGATGATTTCGCCGTCCGTCTGCATATTTGAAGCCATAACTTCTGTGAAATTTGCCTACCGATATCAGATTCCCATCTGTCTTTGAGTGTCAAGGAGGGTGTAATATCGACCTCAATCGATGCCAGGTACATTGCACTTATCAGACCTCTGGAGCCTGTGCATGTCAAGAATTCTCTCGAATGGGGTAAGGTCCCTCTGCAATTGTTCTTTCCATATCGGCCTTGTCAATACCCCCTTGAGCCTCATGTACAGGAAAACCGAGAGCAAGCCTATGCCAAGCGCCTCCCGAAATTCCTGAATGGTTATAAAAGAGCCATTTCTCCATAGTTGACCTGCCCTTTCTAGACCAGCCTGGTACCAGGTCTCAAAGCATCTCGGATCCCCGGGGACCATAAGTGGCCCAGAGGAGAGGGCCATGTTGTAACTCCAACCATTTTCTTGCCCGGTTTCCCTATTGCCCATATTGTGCCTATAATGGGATGAGATTTAGATTTGATGCTATTACGTAATTGGGACCCAGGCACCCATAGCCATTCACCCAAAATAAAGGGACGGAGGTGATAGTTATCCAGGGCTATCCACTGTGGCTCTGACTGCTGCCTGACATGTGGAAGGAGGACCCGGAGTTGGGCCGCCCTATAGCATGTTTCGATGTCCGGTAGGCCTACCCCTACATTATCTTTTCAAAGCTGGAGCAAGGATCTCGGAATTCTAGGCTTCTGGCCGTGCCACAAGAAGGCTAGTAGCAACCCACAAGAAGGCTAGTAGCAACTTTCTTGTGTTCGGGAAGTATTCTGGGGGCATTTTAATGGGAAGCATTTGGAACAAATATAGTATCTTAGGGAGGATCACCATTTTTATGGCATTTAGATGGCCCAGCCAAGAGATGGTGAGCTTGGACCATCTTTGAATGTCTTTCTGAAGGGCAAGTGACAATGGTGGGGAATTTGGCTTCATATGGGGATCCTAGGTCCCGAGTAACATTAATACCCAAGTATCGGAGCGTGGTGAGGCTAACTTTTACTCCTAGGGGGGCAAAGCGTTTGACCTCAGAGTCTCTACTCTTGTTAATTGGGAGGAGGACAGATTTCGCAGTGTTAATTTTCAGGCCTGCCAACTGACCATATTCTTCAATTATTTCAAGCGCAGCCGGGACCGAATCTAAGGGATCAGTTAAGTGTTATAAGATATCATTGGCATATATGCCCAGTTTGTATTCTCAATCATCTACTGTGATACCGTTGACTCTACTATCGTGTCTCAATTTTTGAGCTAACGGTTCAAGGGACATTACAAATAATATCGCTGACAGTGGGCAGCCCTGCCTCGTCCCCCTTTCCAGTGGAAACCATTGTGAGAAACCTCCATTCACCACTACTGAAGTTGTGGGGGAGGTGTACAGCGCTTTGATGGCACGGCAGAGTTTTGGCCCTAACCCGTTCGAGACCAATACCTGTCCCAGAAATCCCATGACACCCTATCAAAGGCCTTCTCAGCGTCTAGCGACAAAAGTGATGGGTCCCCTCCCATACCATGTGCCTCGTGGAGTAAGTGAAGTGTTTTTCTCATAGTTTCCGCGCCCTGTCTCCCAAGAACGAAACCAACTTGGTCAGAATGTATTAACCTAGGGAGGTGCGTTTCAAGCCGGGCCGCAATGACCCTGGCATAAATCTTAGCGTCGATATTGAGGAGAGAAATGGGATGATAGGAGCTGCAGTATTTAGGATCTCTACCCTCCTTCGGAATGACTGCAAGGAGGGCCTGAGAGAAGGATGGAGGAGCACGACCTGTGTCGAAGATGTGGTTGAACAGAGATGCAAGAAAGGGGGCAATGAGAGTGGAGAATGTCTTGTAGAAACCGGGCGTGAATCCATCATCTCCTGGGGCTTTACCTGTCTTCAAGCGCTTTATGGCTTCTACAACTTCCTCCTCAGTGACCGACATGTCTAGGGAATTGGCCTCTGTGAGTGTGAGCGAGGGGATCCGCACCTCCTTGAGGTACGTGTCTATGCTTCCCACAGGAGGGGGTCGCTTACATATAGATCTTCATAGAAGAAGGCAAATGCTTCTTGTACGTCCTCGGGGGAAGTCACTGTCGTGTCCATGAGGGTGCCATCCGTCCTTTCGATAAGTTCAACCCATCTCTTCGCCTTCTGTGCACGGAGACGAGCCACCAAGAGGGCATCCGCCTTGTCGCCCTTCTCATAATATTTTTGTTTAAGGTATTGTAGGGTGTGGGCAGTTTTGCCCACGATAAGTATTTTCAACTCCTCTAGCTTCTGCAATATACTTGGGCCTTTCAGATGGGGAGGGCTGTTCCAGGCTCTGGGCCTTACAGAGCCTTTCCCTAATGCCCTTCTCTATCAAGGCACGTTCTCGTTTTTTTGGGCCACTTCCCTTATAAGCACCCCCCTCCAAGTTGCCTTGGCTGCCTCCCATATGGATGTCTTCCCTACCTCCCCTGTGTCATCAGAAGCGAAGAACTGCTCGATCTCGGTTTCCAAAGCTTCCTTGAAGACCGAGCCAGCCCATAAGGAGTCATTACATCTCCATTTGGTATTCCGGAGGGCCAGGTCGTTCCAAAGTATATCCACCATAACCATATCATGATCCGTCCAGGCTGAGGGGTAGATAGTTGCCGCTTGCAATGTGCACAAGAGGCCATCTGAGAGGAAGATGTAATCGATATGCGTGAGCGTGTCGTGGGGGAGGGAGTGGAAGGTGAAGCCTCTGTCCGTCGGGTGCAAATGGCGCCAACTGTCCACGAGACCATAAAGATTAAGGGTTAGTTTAATGTCTGCCTCGTTCCGCGTGTTGGGTGGATCTGCTACGTCAGCTCTAGTTTGTCTATCCTTTGAGCTGTCCATTCACGTGTTAAAATCGCCACCGAGAACTATGTGTCCCCTGGCCATGCCGAAAACCTTCTCACTGATTTAGTGAAGGAACCTATTTTGCCCTTGGTTAGGCGCATAAAGCGTAGCAAAGGTAACTGTTGTGCCCCGTATGCTTCCCACGACTGAGAGCCCTCCCCTCCCCTCCCTGTCCATCCATGTCTCAAGAATTGTCATCCGGAGGCCTTTGCGGATTAGGATCCCCACTCCCGCTTTTTTCGAGATACCCGAGCTCCAGAAGGCTGGTCCGATCTCCCGTGCTGGGGTCACTCTCTCCTCACCCTTTCGATATCGCGTTTCTTGGAGAAATAGAATATCTATATTTGATCTCCTAAATTCCCTGGCAACCATGGATCTCTTTGTGGGGGAGCTCAAACCCTTACAGTAGAGCAGAAGACTAAGTTTGGCCGACTTAGTCACGCAGCTGCTCTCCGTTGTAGCCAATCTGGGTTATGAAATTAGTAGAATCTTCTTCCAAAACGTTTCTGTGTTCAAAAGGAACTACTTATATCTAATTTCAAAATAATGCTCAGAGGGAATCCAAGTTTAAGATAAGTTGAATAGAGTTTTATCAACAAAATAATAATGGAAACCAAACACTAATACAGTCTTAGTGAGGATGCAGCTACACATCTCTTGGTGAGTATCGACTTAATATGCCAATGCATTTCGGAGTATTACAACTCCTTCGTTAGGGCAAGTCTAAATGGTAACAATATAATAACATAACACAAATACAGATGCACATAAGCAAATACAAAACCATAAAAATGAAAATTCAAAACACATACCAGAGTGTAGAATGTTGGAATAAACGTAGAAGTGCATATTGGAGAAAGAAAAACAGAAAAATGCAATGAGTGAAAGAAAACGGAAAACAAAATGGTGCTTAGGAAATAAAGAGACAAAAAGTACCTCTACAACGGTGTGTAGCCAATGTAAGCTTTTGCAATGTCAGGCGTGTTGATTTCAATATACACGCAGTCCATTAAAGGACAATGAACAAGCGGCTTTCTAGAAGCATGAAAGTTAGAGTAATCAGATGGCTGAATAGATTCAAGTAAGTCAAATTACCTAAAGTGATCGTACTAGAACGCGGAAGTACCTGTATGTGCAGCGCGGCCGTCTGAAAAGCCGTCCGATCGCTGCTGTGCATCGCCGTGTTATGGCGTTGCTAAGGAAACGGTTATTTAAATAACGACGTGACCGCATCGCGTCTGTAGAAAGGTGCGATGCGGGTAGCTTCAAAACAACTCTGCTAACACAGTATTGAAGCCCCTATTAGGCAAACCAAGTATATGTGTAGCCTAATGGTGGTCATAGAGGAATAATGGAATACATACTCTCAGAAAATGAAAAATGAAAAAAACATAAAAAATAGAAGAAATACTGCGCAGATGAAGCATAACAAAAACGGTACAAGAATGATGCATATAAATGAAAGAATAAGATGGCATACATGGAGAAATAAATGGAAAAATAAATAAATAAAACATACATGAAACATGTCGCAAGGGGTAACATTAAGGGAATGCCGCCTTGGGTCCCAGACTAAATGTCCGGGAGGTGCGTCAACAAAGTGTGTACAGATATGTGTGTGTAAAAAACTGAGTGTGCAAATGGAAATAAAAATAAAAATCAGAAGGCAAATGACCAGCTTAATGTAACATGGTAGGCATGAAGACCTGTCACAAGTGGTAGCATAGATTAGATGTCACCTGGGGTCACAGACAACAAGCACGGAAAAACGACTTTTGAAGCAACTAGAGTGGCAAAAAACAGTGAAATACTGTCATACGCAAAGAATGATACCATAATACATCGGGTCCAAAATGTATACAGTGGATCCGCAATGTTCAGAGCCATGAGTGATTGTAGAAACAATATATAATGTCACAATAACATGATCAGATGCAGCAATGATAGTTAATCTCTTCATTGAGCCCATTTGGAGACAGGCTCCCAAGTTTGTCTATCCAGAAGGTTTCTCTCCTGTTTCGCCGCAGTCCCAAATCCTCAGGTGGGTTTACTTGGTTCAACACCTCTAGGATCAGAAACTTGATTTGGGTTAAGTTGTCTGTTTTCACTCCAGCGGCGAGCCACCGCTGAATTAGGATTGGAGTTACGGATACAAGAGCGATGTTCCTTCCAGCGTGCTTTTGCTGCTCTTGTGGATTGACCTACATAATACTTCCCACATGGACACTTGATGCCATATATATAATGTTAGTACTATCACAAGTTCCAAATGTTCTCAAAAAGATTTTGTGGCCTGTACGTGGATGGTGTATTGTGTTGCCCTTCAATATCAGGTTACAGTTGGCACAGTGAAGGCAGGGATATGTCCCAGTCCTTTGGGTAATAGGTACGTACAATCTGGGTCGTGTGTGAACGAGTTCGTCTCGCAAATTCCTGCTCCTCTGGTATGCGAAAACCGGAAGTTGGTCAAACAAATTCTGTACTCTTATATCATTTTTGAAGATGTTTCTTGATTGAATTTTTAATTTATTGCTCTGGACAGAGAATTTAGAAACATATACTGGTGATTTAAGCTCTCTTGGGGATTTATCAGTGTTAGATAACAAGGTACTGCGGTCGCACGCGTTCACTCTCTGAGATGCTGAATCTAGTTCTGATGCTTTGTAACCACGAGCAAGGAATTTCCCCTTCATTATCAATTGTTGGGCTAGGCAGTCCTCCGGATCACTCGCAATTCTTTTTAACACGCAGTAATTGACTGTATGGCAGGTTCCTCAAGAGACTTGGTTGGTGGAAACTCAATCTGTGTAATAAATTGTTCCGATCAGTTGGTTTACGGAAAAGTGTAATGTTATAACCGGTATTCCTCTTGGTTATTTGGACATCCAGAAATGTGATCTTATCTTTGGATATTTTATTGGTAAATTGGATACGACGGTCAATGCTATTCAAATATTTGAAAAAAACATCAAAAGTAGCTTCTGTGTCTGTCCAAATTCCAAAAACAACATCTATGTATTGTGTCCATAGGTGTATGTGTTTGTTCCAATCAGGCTTTTGTAGTATGTTGTCCATTTCGAATTTGTGCATAAAGCAATTCGCATAAGACGGTGCCATGGTGGCACCCATAGATGTTCCGGAGACTTGTAGGAAAAATTTGTTGTGAAATTGAAAATATGGATTTTCCACTACAAACTGGAGGAGAGCCGTTATGAATTCTTTTTGTGCATGGACCTCTGGTGTTTCCAATAATAGCCATCCTACTGATTCGATGCCTAAATCATGGGGTATGGATGTGTACAGACTCTTGACATCTATGGTGAATAACAGGTGTTCTGGTTGAAAAGTGACGGTGTTGAGCTTCTGTAGAAAATGTGTGGTATCTCTGATGTAAGTGGAAGTCTTCTGAATCAAAGGTTGGAGAAAGAAGTCAATGTACACACCTAGCGGTTGATTAATGCTGTCCATGCCTGCGACAATGGGTCTTCCTGGTGGTTTGGTTGAATCTTTGTGGATCTTGGGTAATATATAAAAGTTGGGGATTCTCGGGTGGTTATTGTTCAAGAATTTGCGAGTGTGTTCATTTATCCATTCAGGTTCCATGGCTTTATCAAGTAGTGTTTCAAGGTTTTGTTTAATTGCCACTGTAGGATCATGATCCAAAGGTGCATACATGATGCGATCTTGTAGTTGTCTGTTGCATTCAGCATCATAATCAGTGGTGTTCATTATCACCAACGCACCTCCTTTGTCTGCTGGTCGTACTGTTATATTTTTTTCGCAATAAAGATTCCTGATGGTTTTCATTTCATGAGGTCTGAGGTTCTTATGTGGTGGAGTCTTGTAGCTAATGCGTTCGAGGTCCCTGGTCACTAGTTTTTGAAAAATATCAATGGATGGTACATAGATTGATGGTATGAAACCACTCTTGGCTCTAAATTCTTGGAAATCAGGGGCATTGGATGCGTTCTCATGGATTTCTAATTCTTCGAAGAAAACTTTCAATTTGAGTTTCCTCACAAGTGAATACAATTCGATCTTTGTGTCAAACAATGTCGTGCTGTACATAGGTACAAAACTCAAGCCCTTTTGTAGTAGGTCTTCTTCCATCTTACTTAAAGTTTTATGGGATATATTGATAACTAAGTTTTCTTCAGAACTTCAGAAACAAGCCACAGACACGACTCCAACTAAAGGTTGTGTATTGACCTTTAATTCCGGTCCCGGGCGGTCCCCAAGGAGAGAAGTCCACGCACAGCCTCTTCAGGCCACCCTCATGCGCGTGGCCTAGCCCAGGCCCAATGCTCAGTGTAGTTCATTTCGGTAAGCCTCAGGGATCGAGTGGGGGGGCCGAGGAGGGCACACGCCCTGAGAAACAGGGGCCCAACCCTCAGCCCTCTGCTGCCTGGAGAAACCTGCCCAGGGCTTCCTTCCGTATCTCCGGTACTCAGAGGACTGCGGTTCTTTCCACCTATGCCACTGGGGGGAGGGCGGATCACAACACGCACCTCAACAGCCCCAGGCCTCACTCACCAATCGATTCATCAGCCGAGTTGGAATCCAAAAGGGGGCTCGGCGCACACGGCGAGCAACAGGAGCAGCTCAAGCAAGCGGGGTGAAGAGAGGTGATACCGCGTCACCGTAGGACAGGGGTGTCTCACGGGCCTGATCCAACGCCGCACGGGATCCGGCGACCAGACGGTCCTCGTCTGGGCCTCAAATTCATGAACCTGGAGGCCGCGGGACAGCTGTCTGGGCCCGCTGGAGGAGATATGCGTATACTTTAGAGTGGGCCCCAGCAGCGATGTGGGTTAGAGCGCTCTCCCCGGTGCCGCGCGTAGAGGAGGCACGCAGGCCCCTCCAGCCTTCGTGCTGCGTGTGGTGCAGGGGGAGTTTTCTCCCCGAAAAAGGCTCCGTTTTGCTTCGGGTGGTGCCTGGATACTTCCGATGCTGGTTTTCGTCGATGAAGTAGCAGATGGGGGTCTCGTGGTGGGGGCTCAACCCACTTTTCAGGACCCTTGCGCGGAGCCTACACGGAGAGCGATACCATCCGTGCGCCCCCTGGTGGCCAGTCGAGACTCGCCTTTTTAAACCGTTTTCTCCCATTCATTCCAGCTTAGCTGCCACTCACCCAGCAGGGTGGCTGTCCTTGCTAGACAGTCAGCCAGTCAATCGCGTCAGAGTGCATTCGGGTCTCCTAGGAGACTAAGCACAGGGAGTTTCGGGCACCTCCCTCACTTCCTGCCCAGCCCAGGCACACGGGTGCCAGAGGCGGTCTTCAGTCCTGAAGCCCGCCAAAGGCATAGAAACAAAGGGACCAAACCTAGTTTGGCGCACAGAGACAAACTCTAGAAGGACCTTTCCAAAATTAAATGGCAAAAAAAGAAGACCGGGACCTGTTTAAACAAAGGGGGCTCAGACGCCATCTTGAAAAACATGGCCCCCGCGATTTTTAGCAACCGGGAAAAATCATGGTAGTTCGTTGTAAAATCATTGCCACCGGCCATTTCGATAGGAAAGGGTAGCATTTGACTGCTACATGATTTTCTAGACATAAGGGATACTAGGTAACCCCTCCAGCACTCCATTGTAAGATAGTGTGTGCTTGGTCTAGGAATTTGGAAAGACAAGTAAAGCCAATTTAACTTTACATTCTCTTGGAAACACAGCCTAATAAAGCTTCCCTGTGTCACTGCACTGAGGGTGCTGTGTGACACACATGAAAAGATGATGCCTGTGGGGTTGTCTAAAACTCCATATCCAAAGAACACAAGAGTAAAACACACATCCAAATACATGAGAGTGGGGAAAAAGGACTCGCACTCTATCCAAGTAAAAAAAAATCAAGTCCTCAAAATCCAGCAAAGTTGTTGGGGGTCTCTAAGGTGAAGGGAATTAGCACATTTATGAGAATTCTCCCTAACATAGCAGCATGGGGATGTGGAGGGACTGTGGATGCTCCTATCAGGGCGGGGGGAGTAATGGTTAGTTCTTAGGCTCCCCCATATCGCGGGACGGTCATTGTTATGTGCTTTAAAGCACTGGGAACTTTCTTATTGGTTCATTGGTCGCACAGTTGTGGCTGCCTGTGCTCTGTGTCAGACCAGTCGTTACTTGGGTATTCACTGTGCCTTTATCTCATTTTTAGGAATGGCACCTGAAGTGTTCTCATTATTTCATACTGCGTGCATCCAAGGGGAGCCTGGCCAGGACAGAGAGCGTGTACCACAGTGCAGGTAAGCAGTTGCTCTGCCATACCACCTTAGTCCAGCTCTTCAGGTTTGAGTTCTCTTTGGCCCTTGACCCATGTAAGGATATGGCCTTGCCCCCTGCAGCTCGGGAGATATTGTATGCAGTGTCTAGAGAGAGAGAGAGAGAGAGAGAGAGAGAGAGAGAGACATTTCTCTTCCAAGCATATAAGCACGGGATGTGTATGTAACTATGTAACTGTGTATGGGGTGATGGCTAATATTTATAATTTTTCAATTTCACCCCAACAACTAAACAAACCGGTATTTGCTGTGTGACACTATGTATGCTTGTATGAGGTCATTGAAATACCACTTGTTAGTGCCTCAACCTCCTACCGCCGTCACCACAGACTCTGGGGGCTGGAGTGGGTGAGGAATAGGGAATTTCAGGACTGATGTTTGGGAGTGTGCAGGCTTGATCACAGATGAGTTTACAGTTCAGTAAGGTGTAACACTAAATGACCCGAGATGTGATGGCTGTGAGATCAGGCCTGTGCTTGGCAGATGGAAATAAAACACTGAACTCTGTTATGAGCACAAATCACTAGTCACCCTTTAACCCCACCTCCTCATCCCTATTTATCCCGGACCTTTACCTGGGGTCCAATTTAAACAAAAAAGGAAATGCTCGCGCACTGCTTTCAAAACGTCATAAACTCACTTAGTTTTCCCAATCATTCTTCAATAATGCATTATAAGAGTTCAATGGGTTATGGCCATAAAAGATATATCTTTTTTATGGTGGTGTATTTCTATCCAATTTAAATAATTTTTGCCAGGCATGTGCAGGTTGAAGAGGGAGTCTGGATCTTGCCACCCCCTCCCATCAAGGTCATGACAAGACGGAAGGCCAGGAAACATCGCAATCACCCATTATATTTCAGACGAATCCCAAATGGACCAATGATCGATAAATACACTGAGAGGTATCCTCTCAGTCAGCCATACCGACCTGGCACAGTACAAATCTATTCATGCGTGGATGAAGAGCCGAAGACTATGGTCAGAGACACCTATATGGACAGCCTGGACTAAGCACCAAGAAGCCATGCTGCTGACTTCTCTAGGGACACCACGACCTAGCAGCGTTGGACATGAAGCTCACGTGCAATCAGCACTGCACCACACAAACACACACTCTAATACATGAAGAACATGAGCGTACAGTTCTATAGTTGGAGGACAGATGCATACACATGCTGTCATTGCTTTTATTATGTTGCCATTAGCTAGGTGCAGCAGCGCAGAAACCGCAAGAGACAGTGGATCCTGAGCAAAGCTTGCAGATGCTTAAACACTAATCACTTTATCGAACTGCAGGAGCCCCTATAGGACCTGACACCCTATAGGACCTGACAGAGCCAAGTGTGACTAACCTATGGAGAATATAGCATCACGTGAACAATGTATAAATCGCATTATAAGGTTTAGGAAAATTACTGCAGGCCTCAGACCACTGTGCAAGGGACGAGCTAAGCTGATTGAGCAAGACTTGTGAGGCAAGGCCCAAAGCCAAGGTTAAAAGATACAGAAGACATTCCAAACCCCAGACGACAAAGGGACCAACTACAGAAAAATTGAATAAAATCCTCATTATTTGGAGCTGCAGGACTCAATTTCATGGTCTCTAGACACGTGATGCAGTTGAAGTAGACAATGGACAGTGATCGGCAGTGGGAAGAAAAGAGCCGATCCCAGGACTCCGGACACAGGCTGCAACAAATGAGCAACAAAGTGTTGTGAAGAGCGCAGCATGGTCTCATAGGCAAATCTGGTACACACAAGTTACAATACAGACACATAATCGTTCTCATCACCTTGAAAAGGTGCACAGTGAGCTGAGAACCGCTTCGGGTCCCAGGCCTGGGGACGTCAGCTCCAGCCAATCACAGTTTAGCACTCTGTGTGCGTAGCAACGGGCAAGAACTAATGGTGAGTCCCCTACTCTGCAACAACGTATTCGTTAGTAAATGGGGGGGGGGGAGAGACAGACCTTCCACCTGACATGCAAGAGCCAGTAGAATAACATGTATATGTGCCCATGTAGGTTATCGTGCTCCTGACAGCCAAGCCCACACTTCGATATGTTTTTGGAGAACGGCCCAAGTAATCACGGAGTAGTGACGTCTTTCTTGAACAAAACTGGCCAGTGCGCCATTTACTGGGTGACATGATGGAATCTTTCTGAGTTCTTGTATCGATCCCTGTTAGTTTTGGTTGTAATAAACCGCAGTTTGGACTTGCCGTGTGACTGGGTCCTCCGTTTATTCTGGGGAGGGAGTTGGGCCCTCTTTGTCCACGGACACCCAGCCTCATCACTCTGCATACCTGGGTAGGTCCTCACCTGGCACAGTGTTACTGTGGGCACAGCAGAAGGAGCAAAATGTGGACTAAACAATGTCTGGATAGTGTTCCTAGTACAGCTCTGATGTCCATCTTTGCTCTTTTCCACTGGGACTCCCCATCTGATAGAATTGTCCTTTAGTATCTGGTTCATCAGGGGCTGGACATGTCTATTGAACGCCTGTACCTTGTATATTGTCGGTGGTCCCTGGTTCCCTCTGCCCTGCTTCCATTTACGGGGTACAGAGACATCAGAAACTTTGAGGTAAGGAAACTGTCTGTAGTTGCCTATTCACTCTTGCCACAGACAATTGAGCACTTTTGGATCTTGCCACCATGTCAAACCTGGGGTCCACAATTTGGAAATGACTGCCATCAGTGAACATGGCCTCAGAGCCACACAGGCCAGCATCTGAATATGGTGTTTAGGTCTTGGTTGCTCCATACAGTCCTTTCCTCTTTGTGTAACCCTCAAACAGGATTACAAACGTTTCACTGTGAGGGGTCTCCTCTCATATGAAACTGGTCTTTTTGACCTCAAGTGTGGGATGTGAGTCATGACTATATTTTCTGTGGGTCCTCTGGCATGTGTCCCGATGTTTGAGGGGGGTTGGGGGGAGTTTGAGTTATTCCTACCTCCTTGGTAGCAAGCCCCTGGCAGCTGTTACCGCTCGTATCTGTGCTTTTGAATCTCTGTTGCATTGACTGCTGTGATCTCTCCATCTGTCTCATTCTCTTTCTCTCTTTGTCTAGCTGTCTCTCCCCCACTTTCTCTCTTGCTCGCTGCCTGGGATGATGATTTATCGCGGCTCCAAGCCTTAAATTGTCTTTTTTTTTCAGGGTTCGCTGTTTACGGCACCCCCGAGATATCCGGCACCGTCCCGGCCATAGTGTGCTCTACTGACTCACCCTCCACTGGACTCAGGAGATTTGGCCATTGCTCGGCTCTCGTCACTAAAGAAGTGGTTCTCAGCACTGGAGGATTTGGGGAGAAATGTGGCCATCATCAACGCCTCCGGGACATTAACATCCTTGTCAGACGGGAACAGGAATGGGTGACCGACTGCCAGCGAGGGAGCGATGCACAATGGGGTGAGGAGAAATTGAATTGTATGCTAGTTACTCTACATATCATTTGTATATATTTATTTGGAACTTATATAGCGCCTTAATCCAAAGCGCTGTACATAGAAATAATATAAAAAGCGGTACAATAGTAGGCAATGAAAAATTGACAAGTGAACCCTGAGATCAACCCTGCTGGATCAGATGAGATTTCAACGATTTGCGAAACAAGGAATAAAAGGGTGATCGGAGCATAGAGCAAGAGGAAGAGCATTCCAGTGCATTCAAACAAGGTGAGCGAATGTGCAAAAGCTTGACTGGGCACAGGTAGGGGCTGGTACTATAAGACGAAACTGAGAGCTAGAGCGAAGAGAGCGTCGAAGGGGGGGTGTATAGAATAGGACACACGAGGAGAGGCAATCCGCGGAAAGACCGTAGAGAGATTTAAAGACCAGGGATAGAAAGTTGACTTTGATTTGTGCATTGAAGTAAAGCCAACCAAGAGTGGTAAGAGCAGAGGAAATGGTCGCGTGAAGTCAAACAGAAAAGTAGGGGAATAGAGGCATTGAAAACAGATTTTATACAAGCAAGTTGAGAGGTTGGGAGGCCGAAAAGTGTAGTGGACCAGTACAAGAGATGTGAAAAAATGAAGAGATCAGTAGCTTAGTTGCATCAAGAGAGCGAACTTTGCAAATATTGAATAGATGATAGAGGCAGGCACGAGAAGAAATTGAAATGTGTTTAAATGAAAGAGCAGAGTCAAAGTAGAGCCCCAGATTTCAGGCAGTAGATACAATGGAGTTGAGCAGGGGGAAATGATATAAATGAGGGAATGATAGGGGAGGGGATAGTAGTAGAAGGGGAAAAAGAACACTTCCGTTTTTGTAGTGTTAAGTGTGAGATAGTGGGAAGACATGAGGACAGCTGAGTATGTATGTCGGTAGAGAAGGAATTTAAAGAAAGGAAGAGTTGGGTGTCATCAGCATAGAAGTGATGGGATAGGCCATTAGAAGAAATCACTTAACTAGAGGAGAAGTATAGGGAGAAAAGGTCCCAGAACCGATCCTTGTGGGACACCATAGGCAAGAGGATGGGGGGACCAACGTTGTCCCACCCAGAGAATGTCTGTTGGGGCAAATAAGATTTGAACCAGGAAAGAACAGAGCCAGAAAGACCAAAGGATGAAAGAGAAGCTAGCAAGATTGAGTGATCGACAGTGTCAAAGGCAGCCAAAAGGTCTAGTAGAATAAGAATGGAAGAGTGCTTAGAGTGACGTTTCACATGTAAAGAGGTTAGGACTGACACAAGAGCGGTTTCCGTTAAGTGCATAGGACGGAAACCAGATTGAAAGCGATGGAGAATTGTTACTAGACGCAAATGAGGAAGCTTGTAAATAGACAAGATGTTGAAGTAGTTTAGAGGGATAGGGAAGAAGAGAAATTGGACAAAAGTTAGTAACAAGAGAGGGGTCAGCAGAAGGTTTCTTTAGAAAAGGAATGATGGAAGCTTGTTTGAAGGAAGAGGGGAACATTGAGGTTAGGAGACAAATATTAAAGAAGTATGTGAGATAAGATTTGAGAGAGGGATGTACCTTGGAGATGAGAACAGATGGAATGGGGTCAGTTGGCGCAGAAGTAGGATGAGCACGGGTCATCAGAAGAGGGATGTCGTTGTCTTTGATCGATCGTTTCTGGATTTACGTTTGCAATGTGTAGATGGAGTTGCTGAATTGTTTAGCAACGTTCCAATGCTGTATTGGTCCAATGCCAACATGGGAGCTGCACATCATGGGATGAAGTCAAGAAAGCATGCACCTATATAACGAGGAATATAATTCAAGGGCAAATGTACCACTGGGTTGTCTTCTTGGCACTGTTGGGCTTGTGTGTTTTATTTAATGGTTAGCCATAGCACTTCTTGGATATGGGGGCATCACTGTGTTGCTCTGTTTTTCTCCTTTAGATGGTCGTCTGTTCCACACCATGACATGGCTGCCCGATCCCAAATGCGCTCTGGTGGTGGGAGGGAGAATGTCTCCTATGCATCCCTGCTCTGAGATCCTGTGTTTGACCTGGGAGGACTCTCCTGACAAGGAAGCGTGCCAGGTGGGCACTGTAGCCACGTGCCCTGAAGATGCTCCACTTCCACGCTGGCGTCACTCTGCCACAGAGGTGGTCTTTCGTGGTGAGTCTCACTTTACAGTGATGGCAGGTTACATCGGACACGCCCTCATCTGACTTGTCCGGCATGTACCGAGGATATGGGCGGGTGGATCTGTAGGTGTATTGTTTTATATACAATCCTCTGCCTATCCTGTGGCAGCCTGAGAGTGTTTGTGTTCTGTATTTCTCTCTACCTTTTTGTAGAGCCGTCAGCCGTAAGCCAATGCTCTAATGTTTGGAGCTCTGACATGAGAAGGGAGTGAACTTAGTTCTGAATGAACAATGAGGCCTAAATGGGTGATGGGATGGACAGAATGGTGGGTGCTACAGTGGTGCTATCTGGGTACTTGCTTATTATCAGGGGGGAAGATTTCAAGTTGCAAGCTACTAGCCAGGAACAAAGTCTGTGGCCCCCACTTGTTTACACACACACAGCACACCTTCTCTTACCCGCCAAGAGTCTGTTATCACTCATCAATGACAAGTGGTGAGTGCACATTTTGAGGCCTGTTTACTTATAAACTAATGGGATTACCTGACCTTGTAAGAAGATGAGGGGAAATCATAATTCAACTGAAACCTGGCTCCAGGGTCATCTATGTATGCACCTGTTATTGACACTGTCCACTCCAGCACTTTACTTCCTCTCATATAAATGAAGCAAGTTCTTCAGAAGTCGCCTGCAAGAGGTGCAGACTGCACCCCCCTCTGCCCTTCACCTCAAGCCCGAGACCTACACCATCAACTGCACGTAGTAGCAGCGTGCTTGCGGAGAAGAGTTAGGTTATGTACTATTCGGACATTTCCATTGTCTTCTCCTGCACTTCACTTTCTCTCACATACATGAAGAAGGGTCTCCTGAGGTCTCCTGCAAGAGGTGCAGACTATACCTCTCCCCTTCACCTCATGCACCAGACGTAAGCCAACATCTGCATGCTGTAGCAACGTGCTTGAGTTCAAGAGATGGGTTGTATAGGATTCTGACCTGTGCCACTATTTGCTACCTACCTCGCGCCCACAGTAATAGATTCCTACTTGTGTTCTGTTAGCATGTGCACAGTGAGCTGTTGTCTGCTACGGTCTCCATCAGAGCTCCTCGTCCTGGATGCCTCCGTAGCTCGCTCACAGGATTGAGGATTACATTTGAATAATTTTTCCTCTGGACTAATCTGCCATTGCCCATTCTCCACCACATTCCATTTTCCTTTAAACTAATTCCTTCCCACACTTATTGTCCTTGTTTGGTCTCCCCCACTTCCCTCCCAGTGTTACTCCTGTAGTGTTTTCAGCAGTGCCCTCATCTGCCACCTTTCTGTGCATAGGACCCTTCTATTCCATCTTTCGCTTATAATTCACAATCCTGCCCTTTTGCTTATCGTGGCACCAGTCACGCACCACTTCTTCACCTCATGCTTAGCATGCAGGCAATTACTACTCTCAAATACCACACTCCACTTGTCCCAGGTTGCGTGAGCTGTTGTTCTATCAACTTGCCAGGCTTACTATCTTGTTGTGCGCTTGTAATGCCTTTCGATAGTGTGATCATGTGATCCCAGGGCCCTTTTCCAGAGAAAGCAGGATTCACACATTGATTCAGGGCAAGAAAGTTAAAAATAAATCTGAATTGAAGGAAAAGAAGAAAGGATGACTTATGAAAGGGATGGAAAGCAGGATAAGCACAGATGTGAGCGTAGGAAAGGAAGAAAGGATAACTTATGAAAGGGATGGAAAGCAGGATAAGCACAGATGTGAGCGTAGGAAAGGAAGAAAGGATAACTTATGAAAGGGATGGAAAGCAGGATAAGCACAGATGTGAGCGTAGGAAAGGAAGAAAGGATAACTTATGAAAGGGATGGAAAGCAGGATAAGCACAGATTTGAGCGTAGGAAAGGAAGAACGGATAATTTATGAAAGGGATTGAAAGCAGGATAAGCACAGATTTGAGCGTAGGATAAAGAACACCTTGGTCACATAAGGCCACAGACATTGCCATTGGTTAGGACATAGGAGAAAACAGAGAAAATGTTTGCGCAAACAACAAATCTGTACTGCAGGTAGGGTCTAGGGAAGGCTGTACCAGGGAGCATTGCCCATGTGGCTGACTTCTCTGTGACAGCACAGCCAAGGTTTCTGTCCTCTATCCTGACTGCTCTAATGATAGATTGCATCATTGCAAAGTCTCTTTCATATAGTATGTAAGGCAACTCATTACTGTTCCTACATTTCATGAGGAAGTGTCATTGTTCTGCTTTGCTTTTAGGTGATAGCTACATATTTATCCATGGCGGTCGATCTGTCTTGAATCCAGCGCTTGATGACTGGCATTTTCTGCACCCAAAAGAGCTGCGCTGGGTTAAGGTATGTGCATTAGTTGGCTTGCATGCACAGGAAAGGCAAAGAGCTGCGCTGGGTTAAGGTATGTGCATTAGTATGGCTCACATGCTCAAGACACAGGAAATGCAAAGAGCTGTGCTGGATAAAGTTGTGTGCATTAGTCTGGCTCACACGCTATAGACAAAGGAAAGGTAAAGAGCTGCATCAGATTAAGGTATGTGCATTAGTCTGGCTTGCATGCTCAAGACACAGGAAAGGCAAGGAGCTGCGCTGGGTCAAGGTATGTGCATTAGTATGGCTCACATGCTCAAGACCCAGGAAAGGCAAGGAGCTGCGCTGGGTCAAAGTATGTGCATTAGTATGGCTCACATGCTCAAGACACAGGAAATGCAAAGAGCTGTGCTGGATAAAGTTGTGTGCATTAGTATGGCTCGCATGCTCAAGTCACAGGAAATGCAAAGAGCAGCGCTGGGTTAAGGTATGTGCATTAGTCTGGCTTGCGTTCTCTAGACGCAGGAAAGGCAAAGAGCTGCGCTGGGTTAAGGTATGTGCATTAGTCTGGCTTGCGTTCTCTAGACACAGGAAAGGCAAAGAGCTGCGCTGGGTTAAGGTATGTGCATTAGTCTGGCTTGCGTTCTCTAGACACAGGAAAGGCAAAGAGCTGCGCTGGGTTAAGGTATGTGCATTAGTCTGGCTTGCATTCTCTAGACACAGGAAAGGCAAAGAGCTGCGCTGGGTTAAGATATGTGCATTAGGCTTCACTCGCTGAGTACTGCTGAATGCTATTCTGAATAGGGTTATCCTTTGGTTTGTATACCATAAGTATTGTGTTGGTTTGTATAATTGTGTTTATGCCTTATGTCCATGTTAGGGAGAAGTCTCAAAAATGTGCTAATTCCCTCCACCTTAGAGAGCCCCAGCAACTTTGCTGGATTTTGAGGACTTTATTTTTTTAACCTGGAGAGAGTGAGACCCTTTTTCCCACTCTCTCATGTATTTTAATGTGATTTTGAACGCTGTTTCTTTTGGTTATGGAGTCTGACAAACTCCATATGCATCATCTTTTACATTGTATCACATAGCACCATCAGTCCAGTGATGCAGGGAAGTCTTTCAGATTTCCCAAAGGTTTAAATATCTTCTCTGGGATAAACTGTTTCCCAGAGCAGTGAAGTGAAATTGACTTTACTTACCATTGTAACTTTCTACACCCAGCACACACTATCTTACAATAGGGTGCAGGAGGGGTTACCTAGTATCCCCTTTGTCTAGCTTCTTATGTAACATCTTATGTTACCCTTTTCTCACTGAATGGCTGGTGGCAGTGGTTTCGTCTGAACTACCATGGTGTGTATTTACCGCAGGCTGCCTTCGCAGCTACAGTAAAGCCCCCACGGGAGACATCTTTGTCAAAATGGCCTCTGGTCTTCTTTTTTCACCATTTCTTTGTGGAAAGGTCCTTCTTGAGATTTTCTATATGCGCCAAAACAGGTTTGGTCTCTTTGTTAATTTCGCCTTTGACGGGCTTCTGGAGTGAAACCCACCTCTGGCTCCAGAGTGTCTGGGGTAGGCAGGAAGTGAGGGAGGTGCCCGAAACTCCCTATGCTTGGTCTCCTAGGAGACCCAAATGCACTCTGTGATGAGTGGCTGGCTGACTGTCCGGCAAGGACAGCCACCCTGCTGGATGATTGACAGCTAGGCTGGAATGAATGGGATAGAACTGAATAAAAGGCAAGGCTTTTGGGCTTGGAGGGCAGAGTCGACCACTGGACGAAGGAACCGAATAAGAACTTGAAGAGGACGCCTGCTGCAACTCCTGGATCGTTGGTTTGCCCAGTGAAGCCCTGCTGCAATGCCGAAACGCCAAGTTCGCATCGACAGAGAAGGCCCTGCAAGGACGACTTTTCCTCTTGAGTTGGTGGGACCAGTCAACTCCAAAGTAAGCCACCTGGACATCCATCACGGAGCTGGTTGAATTTCCACAGAGTTGCTGCTGGAAACCGTTTAGCCAAGAAGAGGAACACCAGATTGTGTGCATTGCTTTTAAGCTAGCCTAGAGTTTTTGGAAGATCATCCGGACTCCCAAGAAGCAGGACTGTCCGAGCCCCCCTCAAGAGTGCGGGACCCCAGAAGCAAGGAAAGTCCATCTCGACAGCCAGGAACCGCAGTGTTGCTATTTGCGGTAGACGCGAGGAGCTGAAACACTGAGCAGCCACTAAAAGTGAAGTTTGCCAGTTGCGAGTTTTGACTGTCCCAGTGCATTGCAGGAGTCCCCCGGTGTCCTCCCTCTTGTCCCCACGACCGAGTCCCAAGAACAGCGAGATCTGCAGAGCTGCACAGGAACAGAGTTTGTCAGCTGCATCTTTACTGCACAGTTTTGGTAGCGTGTTGAGCATTCAGGCTTATCTGAAGAGGGGAAATGTAAGCTGTAGTGGAGTGACACAAAGATTCAGTTACAGGTATTCCAGTAAACTCTTACACTCAAGGTCTCTTGCATAAACAATGAATAATGTATTTATCAGTCAGTTAGTTAAGCCTTCTTCAGAAGGGAGCAATAGAATAGTACACACACATACACTTCAATACTGTACACTCTGAGTTTCTAAATCAGTAAAGACCTTTTTGGGATGGTGTTAAGGAAAATTCTCAAAAATGTATCACAGCAAATGAAAGAGACCGAGGAGAGACTCGTGCAGTTTTTAACAGGTCATACGGTAATGCATTTACTCTGCAAACGCATATAGAAAAGTCACTTAAAGGGAGGAAAATAAGTGGTTAGTGCAACATGAGCTTAGTTCAAGGTTCTAGAGACAATTTCTTCGCCTGGCAAGGCTTATAAGTCCAAAAACACAACCCTAAAGGCAGTTCAGAGAGGGCTTGAAGTCTTGATAAACAGCGAATTATGAAGAGTTCCTGCGGCTTTCTTCCCGTGTCTAACGTTATTGAAGCAGCAAGTTTGCAACTAACAAA
Source organism: Ambystoma mexicanum (assembly GCF_040938575.1). Taxonomy (NCBI): domain Eukaryota; kingdom Metazoa; phylum Chordata; class Amphibia; order Caudata; family Ambystomatidae; genus Ambystoma; species Ambystoma mexicanum. The sequence goes on along the minus strand of NC_090941.1, from coordinate 1,149,729,699 downwards.
GGAGACCTAAAAATGGAGTCGAGAAGGGGACACAAGCAGCGGGCTGCGTGTCAGAGGTAATGGGGGGGTTGCCCTGTACAACTCTACGTGCACTCCAACTCTCTGGAGCGACTTCTTGGTCTCAAGTAAGCAATAGTTTTTTTCCCCTACAGTACCTTTGGTTTGAAGAAAGTGTTTGTGTTGGCTCCTCCACGATGTGGCAGCTCTGGAACTCGACCTCAGATTCCTTGGTCTGGTGACAAAAGGCAGGACAATGGATGGTGTCTCTCAGCAGCAGCCTCGAGGGAGGACCTGTAGCACCACTTTCAGCAACTTCTTGGTTCACACTGCGCTTTTGCCGCCTTTTCAGCAGCACCAACAAAGGACACAGATCCTGCAGTCCCACACTCTGGTGAGGGGTCTGGGCAAGTTTGACTGGATCTCTGGAGTGTCCTTATGGGCTCAGCAGATTTGGACGGATTCGGCCCTTCCATGACAATGCACTCGAAATGGGCAACAGGTCTCCTGGTATTGGGGTTCCGCAGCTCTGGAAGCTCCTAGTACCTCGAGAGATAGCTTGTTTCAAAGTTCGTCTTGCGACTGGTTGTTCCCACCAGCCAAAGGGATGGAGCTGTCTTCTTTGGAGCTCCTCTGTCGCATAGAAAACGGGGTCAGGACAGCAGTGGTTGCTTCACGGTCTTGCAAAGGGTCTGCAGGCGTCTCTGGTTGTCATCTTCGGTTACTTCTGTTTTCTGTGGTGGACTTGCTTTACTCCCCAGAAGCCTCCTCTTTTATACAGTTCCAGCACGCACTCCTCTGCAATCTCTCTCAGCATCTTACAAAGGGGCATTTCGCTGCCCAATCAGGACAGCCAGTTCCTGTGGGAACTGGACCTATTCATCACTCTGGCAGACAAAGGACAGGGGGGGTGGAAGACTCCTACCCCACTTCCTGCCTGCCCAGAAGCACTGGAGCCTAGGGGGGGGGATACCTACTGAATCCCGCCAAAGGCAAAACACACACACAGACCTCCCCCTACCAGAATGGTAGAAAAAGGGCTAACAAAGAACAATCACACTAGTAATGGTGAAAAAAGAAGAGGCCGCAAGTTGGTACTTGGTCGTCCCTATTGTGCAATACTGAGGCTATTGACACAGCCTGCAGTATATAAAATACACAACAGTTGGTAGAACACGTCCACTGCCACCAGCCATAACTAGGTGATTGTCTATGTGGCTAAAAAGTCACAGGAGTGGAGAGAGAGGGGATACAAAGTATCCCTTTGGCACTCCACTGAAGGTGGGTGTGCCAAACTCTGACTATAGAGGTTTGAGAGCGATACTAAGTATCTTTCTAGCCTTAGTTACTTAAAGATGCATAAAAATAATCTTAAAAGAGGATGTTGGGGGTCCCCAGCAACACTGCCCATAAGGAGCTGTGTGCTGCAGTAGTAAAACACAGATCCCTTTAAGAGCTATGGAGAGCACAGACTCCACAGTACAGGTAGTTTACAAAGAGTAGAGTTCCAAACGACAGAGCTCATTGTTGGGGAGAATTCTCATAAATGTGCTAATTCCTCCCCCCTTAGAGCCCTCCAGCTCTTTTGCTAAACTTTGGGACTTTGAACTTTTTTTTTATAACAACGTTATTTATTTCGGTTACAGCGTTATCTATGCATTACATTAGATATTTTGACTCCCTTTATAGTTGATGTGCATGCAGCTTGTCCTTTACCCCCTCCCTGTGGTCCCTCCTCTGCCACCTCTTTTATTCTGTGGTGCTCTGATGGGTTGGAGACCCATCAGGGCTTTGGGGGCCAGAAAGTTCGATACCAGGCGGGATTGAATTAACGCCGGGAATCGGGAGTGGTAGTCCAATACTGGGGTCCAGCAGTCGGTGAAGAGGTGGAGAGACCCCTCCTTCGCTGCTGTGACTTTCTCCACCACCAGGATCTCCCAGACATATCCACCAGAGGACCAAAAGAGGATGACCCGGAGCTTCCACCTACGAGCCACTGTAATCTTAGCTGCTAGCAGTAGGTGTGTGAGCAGTTTGGCAGATCGGCCCGCTCTGGGATAGCAGTCCGGGTCTGCCACCCCGAGAAGGACCACCTCCGGGTCCAACGGCAGTTTGCGTTGGGTCATGTCTTCCGTACTATACAGGACCTCCCTCCAGAAGGTCTGTACTGTCGGGCATCCCCACCACATGTGGAAAAAGGATACCCTCTCGCCGCAGCGTCTCCAGCAGCTCGGGTCAATGTCAGCGTTGCAATGATGCAGGCGGACTGGGGAGGGACTTTGAACTTTTTAATTCTAATTGTTTTCTGTGTTTTTCTTTGATTATGGAGTCTATCCAACTCCATAGGCATCATCTTTTCATGTGTGTTACACAGCACCGTCAGTGCAGTGACACAGGGAAGCCCTTTAGGCTGTCCCAAGGTTTAAATACCTTCTCTGGCATAAACTACTGTTTCCGAGAGAAAGTGAAGTGAAATTGACTTTACTAGTCTTTTTAAATTCCTAGACCCAACACACCCTATCTTACAATAGAGTGCTGGAGGGGTTACTTAGTATCCCCTGTGTCTAGATACTCATGTAGCAGTCAAATGCTACCCTTTCCTCTCGAAATGGCTGGTGGCTGTGGTTTTACAACATACTACCATGATTTTTCCAGACCGCGAACACGGGTAGCATTAAATCGCAGGAGCCATGTTTTTCAAGATGGCGTCTGAGCCCCCTTTGTTTAAACAGGCCTCGGCCTTCTTTTTTCACCATTTCTTTTTGGAAAGACCCTTCTAGAGTTCGTCTCTGCGCGCCAAACCAGGTTTGGTCCCTTTGTTCCTTCGCCTTTTGGCGGGCTTCAGGAGTGAAGACTGCCTCTGGTGCCAGAGTGTCTGGGGTGGGCAGGAAGTGAGGGAGGTGCCTGAAACTCCCTGTGCTTAGTCTCCTAGAGACCCAAATGCCCTCTGGCGTGATTGGCTGGCTTATTGTCCGGCAAGGACAGTCACCCTGCTGGGTGAGTGACGGCTAAGCTGGAATGAATTGGAGAGAACTGAATAAAAGGCGAGTCTCTTGGCTTGGAAGGCAGATTCGACCACTGGAATGAAGGAACTGAAGACGAGCTTGAAGAGAACAGCTGATGCAACTCCTGGACCGTTGGTTTGCCCGGTGAAGCCCTGTTGCAGGTCCGAATCACCATGTCCATCTCAACAGAGAAGCCCCCTCAAGGACGACTTCTTCCTTTGAGTTGGTGGGACCAATCGGCTCAACACTAGGCCACCTGGATACCAATCTCAGAGCCGGTTGTATTTTCCTCAGAGTGCTGCAGGAAACCGAATAATCCGGGAGAGGGACATCAGTTTGTGTGCTTGACTACAGCTACCTGAATTGAAGATTTGCCAGTTGCCAGCTTTTTGACCAGTCCCAGTGCAGTGCCGTAGTCCCCTGACGTCCTCCCTCTTGTCCCCTGGACTGAGGCTCAGGAACAGCGAGATCTGCAGGAACTGCCAGGAACAGACGTCTTCAGCTGCATCTTTTTCTTCGTTTGTAAGGTACTGTGAAACGAGACTGAGCATACTTACCTCTTGTGGTGAAAGTGCTTTAAACTTTCCCAACTTGCAGGCCGAATCAGCTTGTGACCCAGCATATCATGCTTTCTTGTACGAACTACTTCGGAGAACTTTGGCAACAACTTTTCCGTTTAACTATCAGAACTGCTTTACGCTATACAAGACTTTAGCCCATTGACTTTGGCCTAACCTATTGCATTGAATCGACTCCTCTGGTGAACTCAAAACATTTGCACTGTCTAAGAATTATTGTGATGTTTTTATTAACGTAAGCCTTTTAGCTCCTACTTCAAAGTAGTTTAAATGTCTCAAACGTACAGTGTAAAGTACTGAAGTATATTTGTGTGTGATATATTCCCTCTTTTTAGTGAATGTTTTATAACTAACTGTGAAGTGTTTTACCAAGAAACCTTGACTGTAAGAGTCTATTTGACTACTCGTGATTGTAGACCTCTGTGTAACATCTTTACAGTTCACATTCCCTCTTGAGATAAGCCTGACTGCTCAGCAGTGCTACCAAAACTGTGTAGTGCAGACTTATACCAAAGGTTTGTTTGCTTACACCTGTAGTCCTAGTTGTGTGTAGTGATCCCAAAGGGTACTGCATACAAACTTCGCCTAACACTCATATGAATGAGTGGCAAAAGGGTCCACTCATTCAGGATTAAAAGAAAAGGTCCAGAAGTCCAGCAAAAAAGTGTGCGGGGGAGGGTTTACTGGGAGAGGGGGTGAAGCACAATAATGATAAATCCCCCTAACAACTGTCTTCTGTATTCATTGTCTTATGTTCCTTTCTAGATCCCTGTGGAAGGCCAGATTCCTGAGGGCAGACACTCGCACAGTGCCTGCAGCTGGGATGGAGGAGCGCTCCTCGCTGGAGGGTTGGGAGCAAAGGGGCTACCACTGAATTCTGTGCTCTTCCTAAAACCAACAGAGTCTGGCTTCATCTGGCAGATTATTGAAACCAACCCTCTCATCATCCCAAGGTAAGAATGTATGTAACATACACCCATGATCCTTCTCTCTATTGGTTGAACAAGGTTCAGTACATAAGATGGAGTGGCCTATCCTCATTAACGTTTCACAATTCTCAATCCCACCAGCATTCGAAAGCTGCTCGCGGAAGGAATGTCCACTGCTCTAAACATACACCATGTAACATAACGGAAGTTAATATTGTGTAACACAATTGCAATTACCAATATTCCAGAGACTTAATTGGAAAGATTCAATATTTGTGTGGTGCATTAGTCAGGCCCAGTGTGTGTGTGTGTCTGTGGAAAGTTTTGTGAGGTTAGTTCCAGTGTTTAAATCTATAGCGATGCCTCAGAAAACCTATTTCGAGGGGATTGGGTCCTCCGACGTATTCCATATCTATGACATGTAATCACCACAGCTGTGCTGCTTCGGAAACTTTTTTCCTGGCGTCTGCGTCCTGCGTCGATGACGTCGATGCGCCGTCGTCGAGGACCTCCTCCGACGTCATCCGATGTGATAAGTAGGACGCACGACGCCCGTTTTTTCTGCGAACGTGTTGCTTCGTGTTTCTCGGTTAAACGCCTCGACTCTTTGGATTTCTGTTCTTCTCGGTTCTTCGAACCTGTTCGTTTTGTGAAAATCCTTCGTGTGAAGATGTCTTCTACTTCGTCTTCGACCCCGCGTCCGGGCTTCAAGAAGTGCGGGGAGTGTGGGTCCAAGATGTCGGTGACGGACTCGCACGACGCCTGCCTCTGGTGCCTCGGGGAGGCCCACGACACGGTTGACTGTATCGACTGCCAGTCGCTCACGTCCAAAGCCTTACGTGAACGTAAGAAGAAGTTGTCGGTAGGTCGGGTGTCCAAGCCCCGGAAGTCGAAGTCTGCGGGGCTTTCGACGGATGATTCGAGGGGTGACTCTCCGCGTCATCGTCGGAAGTCTCGTGGGTCTCCTTCTAGGAGTCGGTCTCGCCACTCCTCAGCCTCTTCGAGGCATTCTCGGAAGCGCCGACACCGGTCGTCTTCCAGGTCCTCTTCGGAGGACTCCGCCCGGCACGTCGCTTACCCCACCAGCTGTGCGACGCCGGAGGAATGGGCTTCCTTTGGGAAGAAAATGCTGGCGATTCTTGAGTCGCAGGGTACTAAGCCGTCCGCGCCCCCGAGTGGTGTCGGCCGTGAGAGGTCGAGAGACACCGCTCGCAAGAGTGGTCGGCACGAGTCACGGGAGAGGTCCCGTTCAGACAAGGAGACTCGTTCTCGACGTACCCGTTCCAGGTCCCGGTCCTCGACGCGTTCGAGACTGTGTGCACCTGTGAGGTCTTCGAGGAAGACATCGACGTCTGAGGCGTTGAGGGCGTCGACAGGCTTTCTCGAGGCTCCGGCTCCGAGGAAATCGTCGAAGCCGTCGACGCTCAGGTCGTCGAGGGACACGCTCGGGGCTCCGGCTTCGAGGGCTGTGTCGACGCCGCCGATGCTGGAGGCGCTGCATCTGATGTCAACGCCGATCCTCTCGGCGCCGATGCCGGTTCTCTCGACGCCGGCACCGATTCGCTCGACGCCTTTCATGTCGGAGGTACCCCGTGGCACGGGAGAACCCCCTAGGAAGGCTCTGGTTAAGAGCAAGCACTCTCGGGTGCCTTCTTTTCGCCACCTGGAGTATATTTCAGAGGCGGATGAGGATTCTGATGGCCTGGTTCCTAGTCAGGTTCCAGATTAAATTGTCTCGGGCCATAGTCAGTTTGACGATTTGGGCAGTCACTGCATGATGCCAGTGGACTGGACACCTCTCCGGAGGTGGAGTTTTGTAGGCCTGAGCCTGGCTCTCATGCCGATTCCTCGTACCGGGGCCTTATGGCTAGGGTTTCTGAGTACTTGGGATGGTCTGCTCCCCCAGGGGAGTTTGTGCAGGATGATCTGACGGACATCCTTGATGTTGGTCCCCCAACTGACCCGGTACTGCCGTTCCATATGGCTTTACAGAGAAGGGTGGCGGCGGCTTGGACTGCTCCGGAGAGTCTCCTGGCGGTGGGCAGATCCTTGTCGCGAAAATACCGTCCAGCCAGTAGCGACCACTGCTACTTGACCAGGCACCCCACTCCGGAGAGTTTGGTGGTGCAGGCAGCCACGGCCCCGGCAAAGCAGGCGTCGTACCCTACCATCCCTCCTGATAGGGACGACAAACGTTTTGATGGCTGGGCGAAGAAAGTGTTTTCTTCTGGTGGTATGGTGCTTCAGGCGGCCAACTCCATTTGTGCCTTGTCTCATTTCACGCACACTCTGTGGAACTGTGTTGCGTTAGCGGCTGAACATATTCCCGAAGGGGACAAACGGGATGGTTTCCTTGCTATGGTGCAGGATGGTAAGGATGCCATGTGTGAGTCCGTTCAGTCGGGTTTGGACTTAGCTGAATGCGTCAGTAGGTCCATGGCGGCGAGCACCGTGATACGCAGGTTTGCGTGGTTGCGGAAGTCGGGGTTTGCTCCTGATGTGCAGTCCCGGCTCCTCAACATGCCCTTTGACGGTGAACACCTTTTTGGCAGCAAGGCTGACGAGAGCCTTGAGAGGTTGCAGACCTCAAAAGCTGCAGCGAAGTCGTTGGGCGCTGCAGTTCGCCAACCTCCGCCTTTTCGTCCTAGGGGACAGCAGTGGAGGGGTGGTTCCTTTCGCTATTACTCGTCCTTCAGTAAAGCGAGAGGAGCTGGCAGTCAAAGGGGCCTACGCAGGGGTACCAGAGGTGGACGACAGGGTACCCCTGGTGCCAAGGCCGCTCGGGCAGTTGCCTCTTTGCCCTCAGGTAACGCCGCAGCCGCTCCCACTCAGTCATGAGGCCATGTCCCATGGTTCGCCGGTTGGGGGAAGGCTGGCGCAGCATCTTGTAGAGTGGCAAGCCATTACTTCAGATGTGTGGGTTCTGGAGATCATAACCCACGGCTACTGTCTTCCTTTTCGGCACAGGCCTCGCGACAATCCACCGGGGAACCTCTCTTTGCAGGGTCCGGATCCGCTCCTTGCGCAGGAAATTCAAGCCCTGCTGGAGAAAGGCGCCATAGAACTGGTGCCTGTAGCGGAGAGGAATAAGGGATGGTATTCCCCTTATTTTTTGATTTCGAAGAAAGACGGGGGATTGAGACCCATCATGGACTTGCACGGTTTGAACAAACTCCTCAGGAAGGACAAGTTCAAGATGGTTACTCTCTCTCAAGTCCTCCAGGCCCTTCAGCTTCAGGACTGGTTGGTGTCTCTCGACCTCAAGGATGCTTGCTTCCATGTGTCGATCCATCCCAAGCACAAGAAGTACCTGAGGTTCGCGGTTGGCGACTCGCACTTTCAGTTTCGGGTCCTGCCGTTGGGATTGACCTCCGCCCCGAGGGTTTTCACCAAGCTCGTGGTGGTGGCAGCGCATCTCAGGCAAGGGGGGATTCACGTCTACCCCTACCTGGACGATTGGTTGATCAGGGGGAGCTCTCCCGAGCAAGTCCTGGATCATCTGTCCGTCACCTGCCACTCCCTTCTCAGGCTGGGCTCCTCCCTCAATTTAAAGAAGTCCCATTTGACGCCAACACAGCGGCTCCAGTACATCGGAGCAGTGCTCGACACTTCCTCCCCAGGTGAGGGCTCTTCACATTCAGCAGATGGTGCACAAGTTACAGCATGCCCAGACGCTCCCAGCGTTCGAGTTCTTGAGGTTGCTCGGCCTCATGGCATCCTGCATTCTTCTGGTGCCAGAGGCTCGCCTGCGGATGAGATCTTTGCAGTGGGCACTCAAGACGCAATGGTCGCAGTCCTCCGGCAAGATGTCGGACTCGGTTCAGGTGCCGCCCTCGGTCGCCTGGGACCTTCTGTGGTGGGCCGACAGTCAGCGGTCGTTGGTCTCCGTCGGAGTCCAGACTCCATATCAATCTGTTGGAGCTGAGGGCTGTCGGGCTAGCCCTGAAGGCTTTTCTGCCGACTGTGCGAGGAAAGAATGTCCTGATCCTGACGGACAACACAGTGGCCATGCACTACCTCAACAAAAAGGGGGGGCAGGGTCACTTCCTCTGTGCAGGGAGGCGATGCAGCTCGAGTTCTGGGCCATCCAGCAGGAAGTTTCGATCTCGGCAGTTCATCTGGCCGGAGACGAAAACGTGACAGCGGACGCTCTGAGCAGGCAGAGGCGATCTCTCACGAGTGGGAGTTGGCTCAGGAGATTCTCCTGGAGATCTTCGCCCTTTGGGGGACCCCTCAAGTGGATCTCTTCGCCTCCAGTGTCAACCGAAAGTGCAAAAGGTTTTGCTCGTGGGAATTTCCTCCAAAAGGAGCCTTAGGAGACGCGTTCGTGGTGGAGTGGTCATTCCCGCTGCTGTACGCGTTTCCTCCAGTCCCCGTCATCCCGCAAGTGCTGCGGAGGTTACGGAAGTTCGGTTCCCGGATGATCCTCATTGCTCCGGCGTGGGCTCGGAGGACGTGGTACCCGGACCTTCTCGACTTGTCCATCTGCCCTCCACGTCGTCTTCCCTACCGAGACGATCTGCTCTCACGGGAGGGGGGTCAGGTTCTCCATCCAGAGGTCAGATCCCTCAACCTTCACGCTTGGCTTCTGAAAGGTTGAGGTATAAGGATTGGGACCTCCCTGAAGACGTTATGGAGGTGTTGCTTTCGGCCCAAAGGCCAGCAACAAAGTCTCTGTACCGTTGCCGTAAGTTTTGCGACTGGTGCAGGGTTAAGAATGTGGATCCTTTTGCATGTGACATCCCCATGGTTCTGTCCTTTTTACTTTCTTTGGCCCACAGGGGCTTGCAAGTGGGTACCATTAAAGGTTACCTGGCGGCGCTGTCCATCTTTAAGCGCTCGTCTGAAGAGTGTTCTTACTTTAAAATCCCTTTAATTTCACAGTTTCTGAAAGGGCTCACTAATGTGTTCTCTCCGTCACCTTTCCTGGTGCCCAGTTGGGATTTAAACCTTGTTCTTAAGTTTCTTATGGGTGCTCCGTTTGAGCCTTTACATTCTTGCCCTTTGAGGCTGTTAACTCTGAAAACTGTGTTTTTAGTTGCGGTTACTTCCGCTCGCAGAGTGAGTGAGTTACAGGCACTTTCAGTTAAGCCACCCTTCATTGTATTTCTCAAGGACAGGGTTGTCCTACGAGTTCGTCCTTCTTTTCTTCCGAAGGTAGTGACAGAATTTCATTTGGCCCAGAAGGTTGTTCTTCCGGCATTCTATCCTCCTCCGCATCCTGGTAAGGAAGAGGAGAGGCTCTATAGGCTTGATCCTAGGAGAGCTTTAAGCTTTTATGTTTCACGCATGTCCCGGGTCAGAGGGGACGATCAACTCTTTATTGGTTACGCTGGAAAGCGTTTGGGGCAAGCTGTGACGAAACAGACTTTGTCTCGCTGGATTATTTTAGCCATCTCGGAGTGTTACCGCTTGGCGGGTAGGGACCCACCGGCTGGCTTGCGGGCCCATTCTACCAGGGGTGTGGCTGCATCTACTGCCCTGCAGAGGGGTGTTCCTATTCGCAACATCTGTGATGCAGCCACCTGGGCTTCAGTACATACATTTGTACGTCACTATTCCCTCGATTCCATCCGAGGACAGGATCTGGCCTTTGGCAAGGCGGTCCTTTGCTCTGCTATTTGATTGGCTATTCTAAATTTTGATTCTAAATTCTTTCCCTCCTCCTTGCTCTGGTACTGCTTTGGGAGTCTGTCATAGATATGGAATACTTCGGAGGACCCAATCCCCTCGAAGAACAAGTTACTTTCTTACCTGGTAACGTTCTTTCGATGGGATGGTCCGACGACGTATTCCAGATCGCTCCCGCCCTGCCTTCCTCGCTGCAGAATTTCTTTTGCGATTGCAGCTTACGTTCCGCAAGGCTTTGTGTCTGACTGGCAGTTGACTAATGTCACACGTTCTGGGGGAAAAAACTACAACTGAGGCTACGGGCGTCGTGCGTCCTACTTATCACATCGGATGACGTCGGAGGAGGTCCTCGACGACGGCGCATCGACGTCATCGACGCAGGACCCATCACATCGAAAGAACGTTACCAGGTAAGAAAGTAACTTGTTCTTTTCTATCAAGACACTTGGTGTGTTTGCACTCCCACAGCTCCAAAATTGCAAATTAATGATTTCAACATGATTGTGAGAAGCAATCAAACCTTTTATGGTCCACCATTAAACGCCATTGCCCCAGTGGTTCTCATGACAGGAGGTTTTCACTGGTGCATCCTCCTGTTGCCCCCAAAACTGGATCAATGTTACACGCCGATGGTGAGAACGACTTCTTTTTAATAATCTTGTAGGTATTTATGTGCCATAAATGAGAAATAAAAATAGAAATACATATACTGATTCTTTGGGTATTTGTTTTAATCCACATTTGCCTAAACCCGGTTCTAAACAACTTATCTTTTCTGTACCATATGTTCACCATAGTGTTTGTATCTGGGGAGCCAGACTGAATATTTTGTAAATAAATCATCTGATCGTGAAAAAACAAAACTAATCGCACACTTGACCACGAAAATATAAGTACCGGTGAAGTTGTAAGTTTATTCAAATTGAACATTACAATTCATAAAACTACATAATCTATTGTAACATATAAATAAAACAATTGCCATAAAATTTGAGAATACCATAAACATACTTTTTAATTGTTCTGTCTGAGCATCGAAAGTAATATATCGTAGTCGATAGCTTTTCATAAATATTCAACAGTGATGGCACCCATAGTTCTTTACTTTAAAGCAAACGCCAAAAAAACGTTTCTTCACAAAATATGTTTCAATATGGGAATCGAGTATTTCACACGTAAAGTTGCATATTGTGGGCACCAGAAGAGAAAAGACTCTGCCTTGTCAGGACAGAAAGGACAGCAGCCTTTTGATGCTCGCCCTTGCTTATTCTGCAGTGCAATATGATCATTTAATGGCAAAGGAGGTTTTAAAAAAAAAAAAAAGCAGTTTATGAGAATTAAGATTGTTGGGTCGTTATCCATCTCTACTTCCCTGGTTTTCACCAAATTCCAAGTAATTTGTTGGATTCTGAAGAGAGACTTGATCTTTCCATGAACTCTGCTGGTCTCCGCTGCTCTCTTCTGAAAGATTGCATCTTACCTGGACTTGACATTTGTCAATAAGTGTGTCCGTAATATGTCAATTTTTCTTCTAATCCAAAATTGATTTCAGGTTTTGCGGTTACTAGACACTTATTTCAAGAGCAGTAGTATCATTTCAGGGATTATGCTATTAAACTATTGCTCTACATTAAAAGGCCCACCTTCCAAAGTAGCTACGGTCTTGGGGAACAGTAGTCTGCTCAGCTGATGAAGCGGTTCTGCAGAATCTATTGTGCACAATGTGTTGCGTGGGTAACTTGCATCATGCAGTGTTGCAAATGCTCTAGAGCCAGGACCAAGCCAGACAACCTTGCACAAGCATGGTCTGCATGGCGGGCCTGTGTCGCAGGCCCTGCCACACATCTACCCCCCGGAGGTGAGGTGGGCTTCATTTGCTTGGTATTAGCCAGGGTCATTCAGACCTTGCCATGCTTAGCCTGAGGGGTTACCATGCCGAGGTTAAGATAAAAAAAGGGGCTGTCCAGAGAACATGACTGGGGTGCATTGCCACATTGAATCCACCCCCCACCCCTAAGTTCCTTATATTTCTTATTCTGATCACCAAATAACCAGAAACATATCCGCTCCCTCCACATAGTGGTGGTTTCACCAGAGCTCCTAGATTTCTTAGCATTTATGTTGTATGGAAAGTTACTCCACTTCGATTTCTCGGCACGTGATTTCTACACCTAAAGTCCACACTGCATAGTCTTTATCTTGGCATGTTCTTTGGCCAAAGCATGAATGTTGAAGTCCCTCCAATGACCAGTATTTCCTTAGTACCTGCAATGTCACCGGTGCATACAATGCCTTCCTGCAGGCGGCGCCTTACCCCCACTTGATCATCTGATTGTGAGAGGTTTAATTGGCAATCCTCTTGTGGAAAAGCGTACCCATCCTGTGTGACACATTACAAGTAATGCCTCTTACTGCTTTTTACATTCCAGTGTTGGACACCATTGCAATTTCAGACACAATGATGAGCCTCGTAGATTCTGAGTGCTTTTCTGGCCCATGATGACGTTGGCAGATTTATTTTTGAAAAATGCTGGTTGATCGTTTGTCTCAAGATCTGAAATCTTGTTGGATTGGAAAGTATCCACAAGTGGCAAGAAACATGGCATCTGCTGGAACCCGGCTGTCTTTACTAAATTGAGACAATTACTTTAGAGTCTTCCTTAACACAAGGAGGCCAGACGACAGACAATGCGCTGTGGGAGTAGCTCCGACTGGATGATGGACACCCCTCCCCAACCACCAGGGACACATTCAATAGAAATGAAGCCCATGCAAATGTTTTGGACACAAATTACAGGACCCCATTGCAACAGGTTTCCCTTATCATAGGTGTTTATTTTTTTAATGTTTTCAATATATAGCCAGTATGTTCTCACATTGACTGGACTTTTAGAAACCAAAATGAAAATGTCTAAAATTTGATCAGGCTCAATTGATTGCTGCTGTGTGAAAAATTTCCATTGTGCGATTTAGCATCAATCGTGCACAATAGGACAGGAATGACATTTAATACAACAAACTAAATCTGCACCCCCATGTGCAATGTAGGTGTTCCGGACCCCGATCAGCTGCTGTTCATCCTGCAGTGTATGGAGTCAACACAACCAAGAAGCATAGATTGGTGAACCTCGGAGTTCTTTTAATTAAGATGAAGATTGTATTGTTGTGTCTAAGTAAGAACTCCTCAGTGTGCAACAAATGCACCAAAGTGTTTTGTGTTGGAATCAGCCTAAGTAGACGGCGAGGGAAGTTGCCAGCCAACAATCAAGGCGCTGTGACTTTTGCATAGGTTTACCAGAGTAAACGGCTGCTGTTTCTACACCTAATGATCACCGCACCTCCTCTACCAGAAACTGTGAAGTCTCTGGGTTTCATATGATGTAAAACTATTGTCATGTAATACTAATTTCTGATGTTTGTTAATCTGCTTTGAATCACATGCTATGCTGTGCATAGGTCCGACATCCAGTGGTCACTGCGGAGTATTGCATTTTGTTTTTCGTAGTCGAAAAGGGGACGTCGACAAGGCGTGTCTGTAACACTATCCCTATAGTGACGTGCGTTGTACCCACAATCCCTCACGCGTCGAGGTCCCTCAGATTGTTTTTTTCCGCCCAGCTACTGGTCGCCTTTACGCGGAGCTCCTCGAGAGACATTGCAGATTTCATCTCCTCGACCTTTGGTCGTTTTTCCTATATTAATATAGACATATCGATCCCCCCCCTCGACGCTGTTGTGAAGCTGTCTCTGCCGAGCAAGATCTTCGACGGAGGGGACGAGCGGAGGAGATCCTTCGGCGTTGCCGAACACGTGGCCTGGCCTCGCAGGCCAAATACAGTAGGGAGAGTGGGGGTCGTTGGACATCTCTAGTTCTTTTCTGAGAATGCCTTTCCTTTTCCCCTTCCTTTCCCTTGGGGTGGTTATCACGATTTATTGCCTCGGCTATGGAGAGGACACCCTTTAGGTTTTGCCCGCTTTGCAAGGGCAAGTTTACTTGGAAGGACAAGCATTCACGGTGTAACCGCTGCTTGCCCCTCGATCACAAAGAGGAAGGTTGCACGGCTTGTCGGCTTCTTAAGCTGAAAACTCTAAAAGACCATAGGGTCAAGAGGTGGGCGGCCTACGCTATGTCGAAGGCCGACGCTCCACCCACCGTCGCTACCTCCGACAGTGACGAGGAACGTGATACCACGACCTCCGCTACGGAAGTCGAAAACCCCCCTAGAGAGCGCACACGCGCTTCGTCGTCTGTCCCCGGCCCCGACGGGCTCGGCTCACGCCCTGCTTATGGGGATGAACACCCCGGCGTCATTGACGCACACAAGACCACACATAAGCACACAACCCATGGCTCTTCTTCGTCGAAGGCGAAGAGAGCATCAGCGCCCAAGGAGACGCAGGTTTCACCGGCGGCCTCCTCGGACCGTTCGGGTTCGAAGCCCCTCTCGCAACCGCAGCCGCGACCAGCGACTGGGCTTTCGGCAAATAAGGGCGCCGCCCCCAAATCATCGGCCGGCGCGCATCAGCAGAAAGCGCATGCCGCCGTAGAGCGATCGACACCCATAACGTTGAAACCACAGCCCTCTGCAAACGAGTCGCTGAGAGCTTGGCGAGGATCGTGGTAGCCGACGCCCACAAGCGTACGCCGAAAGACTCGTTGAGCGCTACGCAAATGTCGAAAGACAGTCCCTGTCTTTTCGGCGTGTCTCCTTCAGTCGAAGGGATTCCCAACACACCTGAAGGCTTTTCGGAGGGCGACGGGACACTTTCCTCGACGTTGTGGGAGAGGTCGAGCCGTTTTCAGCTACAAGACACCAATTTTCCCCCGCTAGACCGCTCAGGGGTACCCCATGAAACCATGGAAAGGCTCCATCTCTGCCTGGAAAGAATGAAGAGGTTTATGAATACCCAGAACCCTCCCACTCCCAAGAGAATAAGAGAAGGGCCTCAGGAGGACCCCAGGGGCAAAATTCCAAGACTAGTCAATCCCCACCAGGACACAGCCTCAGACTTCCATAGTCTGTAAGACCTCACTGGGGAAGAACATTATTTTGAGGAAGAGGATGATTTTATGGACGAGGAAGAGGGACGGAACCAGGAGGAAGGTCTGGAAGACAGCCCAGACTTGGTAGGAGAAGGCTTCGGAGAAAATCCAGAAGAAGGACCTTCTCACCCCTGGCAATCCCCATCAATATATGCCGACACTGATGTCCTGAACCTAAATCCTCCTGACAATTCACCTATTAGAAACACGTCTCCCATTGACGATCAGCCCACATTTAATGCCCTGTTGCGCAGAGCAGCAGCACACTTCGAACTGGGCACTGGGGAGCTCTCCCCTGAATTAGACTTTGTGGAAAGAGTAATTAAGGAGAAACCCCCGGTCAGTCAGACCATTCCCCTCCTCGCTTCGGTGAAGAGAAGAATCATCCCTTCGCTGTCCACACCCGCACTAATCAGAGGGGTCAATCCTAGAATTGAAAAACTTTTCACTCCTTCACCCTCAGACCCGCTGTACATCAGGGGACATTCCATTCCGGATTCCCTGGTAGTAACCAACACAAGAAAGAGGGCAGGGGTACCACTTTCCACCAGTGAGGCACCACCTGACAAGGAGGGCAAGCGGTTATATGCCCTTGCAAAAAGAGTTACATCCTCGGCTGCCTTTTCGGCAAGAATTGCAAAAAACAATTCTTTGCTCGCTAGCTATGCGGATGCGCAGTGGGCCAAACTGCGCAAAGACGCCGAAGAAGCGCCGGAACCATTACGTACACGCCTGCTTACAACTATTGGCGAAGGAACCCAGGTCAACCAGAGTATTGTAAAGAGCTCTCTGGATGCGGCAGAAACTGCGGGACGTTCCCTAGTTCAGGGAATAATCCTAAAACGCCACGTATGGCTGCGCAACTCAGGGTTCAAACCGGAGACACAGGCGTCTTTAATAAATAAACCTGTTGAAGACTCAAACCTCTTCGGGAAAGCGGTGGATGAGGCTCTGGAGATGGCTAAAAAAGAGTTCGATACTATCAAAACTCTTGACCAAATCTCTAAGGCGCGGCTATGGCAACAAACGCTTTTTTCGTGGCCAACGCCAACAACAAAACCAGCAGCAACAGTACCCTGCCACCAATTTCCAGACCAATAGTGGCCAGTACAGCCAAAGAGGACAGCGCCGGGGCAATGGAAGAGGGCGGGGGTCCACCCCCAGAGGCTCCCAAGATTCGCGTCCCCTCCCATGCAACACCGGTCGGGGGCCGGATAACATCCTTTCTTCCAGCATGGGAGGGTATAACGTCAGACCGCTGGGTACTTTCCACCGTAGCCCACGGATACTGCATCGAATTCAACAGTTCCCCAACATACAAACCTCCGAGGGGACGACGCATGTCACCGGAACATCTTGCCATCCTTCTACAAGAAATACAACAACTGCTGGAAAAAGGAGCCATAGAGGTCGTGCCTCTATCTCAGGTAACGGAAGGTATTTATTCAGTGTACTTCCTTGTACCCAAAAAGGATCTAACCATGCGCCCTGTATTAGATCTGCGCCCAGCGAACAAGTTCATCAAACCCCAAAAGTTTCGTATGGTGACCTTACAGGAAGTGATCCCACTGCTATCACAGGGAGATTACATGACAACATTGGACATGAAAGATGCATACTTTCATATTTTAATGTTGCCAGCGCACAGAAAATACCTCCGGTTCACGATAGAGGGCAAACACTACCAGTTCAGAGTGCTACCCTTCGGCATAGCATCAGCACCGAGGGTATTCACGAAGGTGCTGGCAGTGGCAGCGGCCCACCTGTGCAGGTTGTCCATCCCAGTTTACCCTTACCTCGACGACTGGCTCATAACAGGGGATTCTTACGAAACATGCTTCTCCAATACCCAAAAGACTGTAGACCTTTTGTTCCAGTTGGGCTTCTCCATCAACGAAAAGAAGTCCAGCCTAGACCCCAGCCAAATCAAACAATTCCTAGGGGCTCTAATTCAAACAAAGGACGGCCTCGTCTTCCCCTCCAAAGAGAGGGTCCAAAACATGCTGTTTCAGATCCCTCAATATGTGACCGGTCGAGAGGTGACGGTACGCAAAGCAATGCGCTTGCTAGGCATGATGGCGTCGTGTATTTATTTGGTACCTCACGCGCGCCTGCGCATGCGCCCAATGCAAGAGTGGCTCAACAGCCAGTGGTGTCAGGCCAGCGGACTATGGGACGATCTAGTGGTGGTCTCGCAGGCCTTAGTTCTCTCGCTACGGTGGTGGACAAAGGAAAACCTGGAAAAAGGGAAACCCTTTGCCACACCCGCGGCGGAAGCCACTCTAACCACAGACGCATCCCTCACAGGATGGGGGGCTCACCTATCCCATCAGACTGCTCACGGAGAGTGGACTCCGAACGTAGCATCCAAACACATCAATCTTCTGGAGCTACTAGCGGTGTTCAAGGCGCTAAAAGCCTTCCAGGGACACCTACAAGGCAGGACAGTGATGGTCCTTACAGACAGCACCACAGCCATGTATTACATCAACAAGCAGGGGGGAACCCACTCTCCAGGACTGTCCAAACTGGCCCAAAACATATGGAAGTGGGCTCTCAAACAGAATATGTTCCTTCTGTCACAACATGTACCAGGGGAACTCAATCTGCTGGCAGACAAACTCAGCAGGGATTTCCCCCTGCCCGAAGAGTACGAATGGCGACTGCACGAAGACATCGTCTTCGACGTCTTCACGCAATGGGGATTCCCAGAAATAGACCTGTTCGCAACCCTGGAGAACTCACAATGCCAAAGTTACGCCTCCAGGTACCCCCAGAACCAATCCAAGGGGAACGGTCTGTCGATTCAATGGTCAGGGAAATTTGTTTACGCTTTTTCCCCCGACTCCCCTTCTCAACAAGGTGGTGAACAAGATGCACCAGGAACAAGTAACCATGATACTGGTGGCCCCAATGTGGGCCCGACAGCCATGGTTCGCTCACTTGATGGAGATGTCTCTATCTCCCCCAGTGAAACTCCCCTGCCCGTACAACATGCTGTCACAAGACAGGGGCAGGACTCTGCATCCATGCCCCCAGAACATGAATTTAGCAGCCTGGCTCCTGAAATCATAGAATTTGGACATCTACAGCTCCCGCAGAGATGCATGGACATCCTCAGGGAAGCCAGAAAACCTAACACTCGCCACTGCTATTCTAGCAAATGGAAGAGATTTGTCATCTTGTGCAGAGGAAAGAGCATCAACCCAATTGACTGCTCTCCCACACATATTGTTCTATACCTGACCCATTTATTGGATTCAGGTCTAGTGTTCAATTCCATTAAAGTCCACCTAGCGGCACTTTCTGCATACACCACTTCCCAACTCAAAGTGTCGTGGTGGAAGATCCCTGTTATAAAGGCCTTCATGGAGGGAGTAAAGAGAATACAGCCCCCGATAGCTGACCCAGTTCCCGGATGGGACCTTAACGTGGTACTTACCAGACTCATGGGCTCACCATTTGAACCCATGCACAAAGCATCTCTTAAAGACCTCACTCTTAAGACTGCTTTTCTAATAGCTATCGCCTCCATCAGGAGAGTAAGTGAACTACAGGCTCTTTCTGTTCTAGACCCCTTTGTTACAGTTCACAGAGATAAAGTGGTTCTACGCACTCACCCAAGGTTTGCTCCGAAATTCATCTCAAAATTCCACGTAAACCAGTCTATAGAACTACCAGCGTTCTTTCAAAATTCTTCCAACTTGGGAGAAAGGACTCTGCACACACTAGATGTCCGCAGAGCGGTCATGTTCTACATGGAAAGAACCAGACCACTGAGAAAGACTAATCAGTTCTTCGTCTCGGTGGCAGCAGGAAGAGAAGGGGATGCAGTTTCAAAGTCCACTATTTCTAGATGGATTGTTCAATGCATCACTCTCTGCTATACTGTTGCTAAGAGAGAACTGCCCTTTAGGCCAAGAGCACATTCTACTCGAGGCACGGGGGCGTCCATAGCATTCATTGCAAATGTTCCCCTTGAGTCCATCTGCAAAGCGGCTACCTGGAGTTCTGTGCACACCTTTACAAAACACTACTGTTTAGATGCACACTCTAGATCTGACTCCCAGGTGGGACAGGCAGTATTAAGACATCTTTTCTCTACTGTTCCTTCTCATAACCCACCGCCAACTCCGGGTACTGCTCGCTAGTCTATGCACAGCATGTGATTCTAAGCAGATTAACAAACATCAGAAGACAATGCATTACTTACCGTAAAAGCATTTCTGATGGTTGTATCTGCTTAGATTCACATGCGCCCACCCTTCCTCCCCGCTCGGATGGAAGGAACATAGACATCCTTTTTCTATATTTCTCTCTTTTCTGTACTCACTCACGTCTAGAAGGCTCCCTCAGGGCAGAAAAATACAAACAGAGGGACCTAGACACGTGAGGGATTGTGGGTACAACGCACGTCACTATAGGGATAGTGTTACAGACACGCCTTGTCGACGTCCCCTTTTCGACTACGAAAAACAAAATGCAATACTCCGCAGTGACCACTGGATGTCGGACCTATGCACAGCATAGCATGTGAATCTAAGCAGATACAACCATCAGAAATGCTTTTACGGTAAGTAATGCATTATCATATTTGTCTGCTTACCCAGTGCCTGACTTACTGAGACACAAAAAGAAAGTTTCAGTAATTGCTGTATTCTAGTCCTCACTTTTTATTCCCTATTTTTATTTATTAAGTGTTGCTATTACATACTGGGGTCTGCCTTTTGTCACTTGCTGTGCCCATCTGTCTCTCATTACCTCTACCCTGTGTCTTCCCCCTTCCTATTGTCTTGTTTACATCCAATTCATTTTCCCCTTTTCTGTTCATTCATTCAGTCTCCTCTTCATGCCCTGACTTCTAACCCTGCCCTATTTTCTCCCATATCTGCTTTATCTAGTCCTCATACATGACCTCTATCTCTATCGCTCTCTCTCTCTCTCTCTCAGATACTCTCATACAGCCCATGTGCATGACGGAAGACTCTTGCTTGTCGGAGGCGTTTGGATTCAGGCGTCTTCAGTCCCGGGTGTGACTGTGATTGACTTGAGCACAGGACACTCCTCAGAGTATGAAATAAGCACGGTGAGTTTGTGACCCAGTATGTATCTACTCTAGAAGTATAGTTTATTGATGGGTCAGAAATTGTTCAGTTAAATGTCTTTTGAGAAAAAGGGGCTTATCTGTCTCTGAACTGGAATGACATTTTGGGACTGGCCTAAATCAAAGTCGCAGGATGGGTCACGTAATAGTCAGCAGGCTTTCTCTCAACGGGATACCGCGTTTCCTAGCTTCGGTGAACATAACAAAGTCGCAAGATTATAGTGCCCAGCCCTTCTTTTTCACATGCCTCAGGTTCCTTGCCGTGCAGCGGCCATGGATGAATCCTGGCGGCTCTGGGTTTTCCAGTCCGTTGAGCAGTGGTGGAATCCTATTGGCTATCACTTTGGACAGAATGTTCACATTTACATTAATTAGTGATAGCGGGCCTTACAATCCACACTGCAATGCTAGCACAATGTCTGCTGTCTCAATAGTCTCTAGAAATTCTCCCCAGTTTTCTCAGGCATGTTAGTAGTACAGGAAGATCCCCTTTCTTTCCATGTTACATTATGACAGGTGGTCACACCCCCTGTTTCCGGTCTTAGTCCCGCCCCCTTTTGATAG
Source organism: Ambystoma mexicanum (assembly GCF_040938575.1). Taxonomy (NCBI): domain Eukaryota; kingdom Metazoa; phylum Chordata; class Amphibia; order Caudata; family Ambystomatidae; genus Ambystoma; species Ambystoma mexicanum. Next base: position 1,149,708,847 of record NC_090941.1, on the reverse strand, counting down.
GCTCTGATACAAACTTAATATCAATTTGATCTAAAAATTATATAAACAATGTTTGATATCGAATTCATATCAAATGTATATTTTTTAGGGAAATGTGGATACATTTTATATAAAATCTATATAAAGATGGGTGCAGCGGGCGATGATGTTGCTTGGTCGAGTGCTGAGAGCTAAGTGAGCTCTGAGACTGGGACTGTGAATCTAGGGTTTTGCAGTGTGACGGGGTGATGACGTCAGAGGGGTTCCACCCGTAATAGGAAGCAGATATACATTTTATACCATTTTGATTAACCCCTCAAAGTTTTTGATAGCAATTTTATTGAACCCCAATATTTTGTATATATATTTTAAGAATCCAGAGAATGTTTGATATACATTTTGATCTAAAGGGAGGCCCTAAGGCTAGGGGGAGGGGCTGTAGCATTTGTGGTAGGCCTGAGAAACGCAGGCGCTATTTCAGCTTTCCAGGTCTATTCTGACAACAAAGATTATGAGCAGCTACAGCTACGATGAGGGAGAAAACACCCCCCTGGAAGCCCGTGGGGTTATGACGATAGCCATATTTCTTTTTTTTATAAATCTTTTTTATTTGGTTTTGTTAAACAGAGAACAAAAAAGGAAAAAGTAGCACAACAACATGAGTACACAAGGACATTAGGAGACCTGTCATCAACGTCACAATAAATAGCAGTACATAACATGGTTTACGACGGGGGTGGGGGGGCAGAGAGTCTGCACCGCCCATCCGGCAGATGCGATGGTCGTCTCGGGTGTCACTTGTTCTTGGCCTTGGTGTTTTAAAGTTCACATTTCCCCTATATTTTCTGGAACTTATGGGGGGATCCCCTTGCAGTATAGATTTGCCTCTCAAGGGAGGCACATCTGTCCATTTCATTGGACCATCTGTCCATGCTTATCCTGTCTCCCAAGCCCCATGTGGCTGCCGTTAGTCTCTTTCCCGCTCCAAGTGCTATTTCCAGAAATATTCTTTCGTGTTTATTAAGGTCAGTTTCGCCTCCTATACCCAGCAGGATAAGTTTGGGGTCTCTCGGGATTGTGGTGCCAAGTATTCTGGAGAGGCGGAGTAAACGTGCAGTCCAAAATTCCTGCAGCACCCCACATTCCCACAACATGTGGTAGAAAGTGCCCTCCTCCCTTTTGCATTGGCTGCATTCCGTGTCGCCATCCTCTCCCCAACTGGCCATTTGTTTTCTGGAATAGTAGGACCTGTGTAGGATTCAGAGCTGTATAAGCCGGAGTTTGGCATCGATACCTATTTCCCTCAGGGACATCAGGGCTTCCACCCACTCTTCCGCCTCCAGTGGCCCCAGGTCCTGTTCCCATTTGACGATAGCCATATTTCTGATTGTTTTACGGTGTATGATGGGATGGGAGGTGCTCAGGATTTAAATCCTGAAGAGTTTTGGCGGGATGACGAAAATGTGGTTTTGGAGCAACCATCAATAGGCCAATGTGGGCTCTCTAAAGACTGGAAGGGGGCTATCCGTACTCCTGCTCTCTATATGGCAGAGTGGAAGGACAGAGCACCCCAGCCAAGATTCTCTATTTGTTAAATGTGGGTAAACAATCGAGGCTTAAACTCTCGGGAGACGATGCAGGCTGGTTCTTTTTTTTATAAAACATTTTATTTTCATTTAGTCATAACGTAGACATAATAGGCCAAAACCAAAAGAGAGGCGCAAAAGAAAGAAAAGAGAAAGGAGAAAAGAGAAAAAAGAGGCAGCTACATCAGATGAGGCCCACATGACCCATTCAGCAGTAGTAGTATATCATTACCGTTCACAGGGGGCACACCTGCAATTCACAGTGTGAATATTCAAAAGGGGCAACTCTCAAGGCCTCACTCCTCAAGGCCCTCCCTCCTCCCATGCCGCCCATATTTTAGAGGCTTTGTTGGGACAGCCTCTTGCATTATAGACCCGTCTTTCAAACATAGCACATGTGTCCATGTCTATTGCCCATTGCTCCATCGTCGGAGATTCGGGGACTCCCCATTTTTGTGCAATGTTCCGCTTCATCCGGGCCGTCGCCGTATGCAATAAGAGTTCTCCCCATTTATTCAGTTCATACTCCCCCGGCGCTCCCAGGATTAGGACCTTCGGGTCAAGTTCTATTGAGGTGGAGAGTATCCGGGTCAGTTCCCGACAACAGGCCCCCCAGAAAGTTCGGATGCGGGGACAGGACCACAGAATGTGAAAGAAGGTCCCCTCCTCGATCCCACACCTAAGACAATTCGGGTTTGTTGCCCTCTTCCATCCAAACAGTGCAGTTCTAGGATAATACACTCTATGTAGTATTTTAAGTTGCACTAGTCTGAGTCTCGAGGAGATGGCAGTTTCCCTGGGGTGCATTAGTACCCGTATCCAGTCCTCAGGGTCAATGTTTCCTACATCTGTTTCCCACTTGGCCTTTAAGCTGATCAATTCAGGAGTTGCAAAGGATGTAATGGCATTGTAAAGAATGGATGTGCATTTGGAGGGGATGTATTCAGGTAGAATGTTGCGTTCTATAGGTGAGTACTCCGGTATGCTGTCGTCCAGCGCTATGTGGACTCTTAGGGCATGGGACATTTGCATATGGTGGTATCTTTCGGTGTCAGGGAGTCGAAACCTGTGCTGCAGGACCGCAAACGGGGCAAGATTCTCACCGCTAAGAACATCTCCCACTTTCTGTATCCCAGCTCTCACCCAGCACGGCCAAGGTTCGAACCTCGCCATTTCCTTCAGGTTGGCATTTCTCCATAGGGGTTGTGCCGCTGATATCTTGTTCCCCCATCCCACAAAGTTGTGCACTTGCCTCCAAGTGGTAGTGATCTGTGCCCTCATCGTTAGTGGGGAGGATCTAGGGGGGGTGTCGTACAGTAGCTGTAGTGGATCGGTGTCATGCATGGTTGCCACATCGGCCTTAATGTGGGGTAGTTCCCGGTCCCCATGCAGTAGGTCATTGACCACCACTAATTGTGAGGCCCAATAGTAGGTCTGAAGGCGGGGCACTCCGATCCCACCCTCCCAGATCGACCTCTGAAGTGTGGCCAGGGCTATGCGCGCTTGTCCACCACCCCACAGGAGCTCCCTAAGGAGAGTTTCCACCCGGGCAAATTCGGCCCCTGAGATCTGCAAGGGGGCGTTCTGAAGGACGTAAAGGAATCGCGGAAGAGCCAACATTTTAAAGAGAGCGGCTCTACCCATGAGGGTCAGGGGAAGAAGCTTCCAGTGCTGTACATCATTAGAGAATCGATCCAGGATTGGCCTGAGGTTATGCCTGCTATAGCCAGTTAGGTCCGGTGTGATCCAAATCCCAAGGTATCGGAAACCAAGTTGTTCTATTTGATAAGGGCATTCCTGTGGGTCGGGCTTTTCTCCTCCTTTCACTGGGAAGAAAACAGATTTCTTCCAGTTGATCCTTAGACCGCTAAATCTCCCATATCGGACAAGAATCTGGGTCACTATGGGGCAAGCTCGGGCAGGGTCTCCCAGGTATAACAGGAGGTCGTCCGCATATAAAGATACCCGGTCCTCGTGTCCCTCTGGCCATCTGAATCCCATACAGGATGTGCTCTGGCGAAGCCATATAGCCAATGGTTCTATCGCCAGGGCGAAGAGAAGGGGGGAGAGGGGACACCCCTGCCGCGTGCCACGTCCCAGTCGAAAGGGACGGGAGGTCCACCCATTCACCTTGACCTCCGCCCATATATTTGTGTACAGCAATTTCACCCATCCCATGAACTCCTCCCCAAAGCCCATACGTGCCATGATCTCCCAGAGGCTATCCCATCGGACCGAGTCGAAAGCCTTCTCAAAGTCAACTGCCAGAAGGGCCAGCGGAATGTCAATGGCAGGAGCCCTCTCTAACGCTAAATGTAGTCGACGCAGATTCATTCAGGTTGATTTGTGTGGCATGAAGCCACATTGGTCCGGGTGTATTAGGGTATCGGCCACTGATTGTAACCTATTGGCCAGGAGCTTGGCGAGGACCTTAGCCTCACCATTGATCAACGAGATCGGCCTATAGGAGGCACATTGTTCCCGGGGTTTGCTCGGTTTGGGGATGACCACGATGGTGGCCTTGCACAGATCCTGCGGGAGAGCGCCCTGTTCCCGGGCTGACAACATTTTATGGAGAGATGAGGCTATGCTGACCCCTCCCAGTTTCTGCCACGTCTCCACCGGAAACCCGTTCGGGCCTGGCGTCTTCCCGGTCTGCAGCTGGGCTAGTGCGTCCGCCACCTCGGTCTCTGAGAGATCAGAGTCCAGCTTCACCCTTTGTTGTACTGAGAGAGTCGGGAGTGATATGTCATTTAGAAGGGACGGGTCCAGCCGCGAGGTCGGAGCCCGATAAAGTGTTTCATAAAATTGGGCGAAAGCCTCAGCTATCTCTGCATCCAATTGAAACCTTTCACCCCGTGAGTTGACAATCTCACGAACACATCGTTGTCCCTCATCTCTCCTCTCCAACCAGGCTAGCATTCGGCCAGCTTTGTCTCCGTGCTCATAAATTCTGGCTCTGGAGTCCCAATGGGCTTGTTAAGCATTATCTAATAGGAGGTTTCGGAGCCGCTCGGTGGCTCGTTTAAGGGAGAGCTGGGTCTGCGGGGATGGGTCAAGGGTGTGCTTATTCTCACATTGGGCCAGTTCACTCTCCGCCTCTGTTACTTCCCGGAGCCTCTCTCGCCTATTATTTGCCACCCAGGCGATTAAGGCACCTCGCAAAACGGTCTTATAGGCCTCCCAAACCACCACTGGATCCTGTTCTCCGTTGTCATTAATTTCAAAATACTCAGTAGAGACTTCAGTGAGGTGATCAACAAGTTCGGGGGAGCCCAGATAGTAAGTATTCAGTCTCCATGTCCTAGGGGGGGAAACACCCCGCGTGCGGATCTCCACCAGCAGAGGCGAGTGGTCTGAGATGCCCCGGGGAAGGAACTCCGCCGCCGTTGCCTTATAGAGATCTGTATGTGGAACAAAAAGATAATCAATTCTGGAGAGGGAACCGTGGGCACCAGAGTGGAAGGAGTATCCCCTGACGTCCGGGTGCAGTTCCCGCCATACATCACCCAGGCCCAAGGCAGAAGTAAAGGTAGAGAGCTTTGTGGGGGTGTCCGGGTTGCGGTGTCTGAGATGTGTACGGTCAGTGGAATTGCACATGACATCATTAAAGTCTCCACCCAGAAACAGCTCGTCAGGGTGGTGTTTACCTATGAGGGCAGTCAGTTCGTCCAGTAGCTCCTGCCCCAGTCCGGGCGGGGAGTACACCGAGATGAAGGCGACCCTTACGTTCCCAAGCGTACCAAGGATCAGCACATAGCGTCCCTGTGGATCTTGCTCTAAGCACTGGAGGGTGAAAGGGACACGTTTATGTATGAGGATGAGAGTACCCCTGGATCCCATTGTATATCCCGCATGGAAGGCAGCCCTGTAGTTTGTGCGTTGGAAATGCAAACATTTCGAACCCGCCAAGTGGGTTTCGGATAGCAGGGCCACGTCGGGGGAGTGTCTACTGAGAATATATTTAATCAAGCGCCTCTTGATCGCCGAGCCCATCCCATTTACGTTCCAGGTGAGCACCTTGAGAGACTTGGGATGTTCAGTCGGGGTCGACTGGGGTTGTAAAGGTGCCATCTAAGGACTCACACAAGAGATTGACCAGGTGTATTCCGAGGAGGGGATCCCCGTCAACAGTGGTGTATCGCAGTATGTGCCATGAATGCTGAGTGATGTGCTGCCTGAACCATTTGTAGCCTCGTGTTGCCGTGAACTTCAACTTCAACAAACCTCGGAGCTTGCGGTGACGCGTTGCTCCTGGGGTAACAGTGAACCCATTGAAACTTTCCTTTCCCACCCCCACCCCATACTCCACCCCAACACGAAGTACCTGTCGCCCCAACATCGCTGACCCTCAACAACGTAAGGTGACAGCCTTACAAACCCTTGTACAGATTAACACTAGAAGAAGTTAACGAATGGAGGGGGGGGGCCCCCGTTGCTTTCTCCACTTGCAACGGAAGAAGTGCCCCCACAGACCGCACTGTTAATGACTTAGACAACCTATAGCAGTGCTGTGGTACTCTCCCACACCCCCTGCAACAACAATTCGGGCGTGCTCCCGCTTGTGGGGGCAGACCCCTCCGTAAGGAGCAATCCTGTTCAGTCTCCGGCCTCCGCCGGTTGGTTCGGTGCGGGTGGTTGACCCGGATCCGGAGGATGTGGAGGATGTGCCGGTGGTGGTCTAGGATTTCTGTCCCTGTTGGGCCGGGGCGCCGACCAGTCCCCTTCTATATGCTGCTCTGCCCAACGCCAGGCCTCCCTTGGGTCGTTGAAGTGGACTGTTGTACCCCAGTAATATATTTTCAGCTGGGCCGGGAAAAGCAGGCCGTACTTGACTCCCATCACTTGCAGCTGTCGCTTCAGCTTCTCAAAGGATTGCCTCGCTTTCTGGACCTCATGGGTATAGTCCGGAAAGAAGGCTATCTTGGACCCGTTGAATGTGGTCGTGCCCTTGGTTCGTGCGAGGTGCAGCAGCGCGTCTCGGTCTCGGTATTTCAGTAGCTTTGCCATCAGCGTTCGCGGTGGAGCACCAGGCACTGGTCTGCCAGTGGGCATTCGGTGTGCCCTCTGTACAGAGAAGAATTTAGAAAAGGATCGTTGGTCGAACAGGTCCATCAGCCATTGCTCCAAGAAAAGCTCCATACAGGGGCCTTCAGCTTTCTCGGGGATCCCGAGAATGCGGATATTATTGCGCCTGGATCTGCCCTCCCCTTCTTCGACTTTGGCTTCCAGAGTTTTAAGTTTGGCGGTGACTCCTTGGAGCTGTTGTTGTACTGCTTGCAACCCGTCCTCCGTGTTGGAGATGCGCTGCTCCGCCTCCCCAGTGCGTGCCGATAGTTTCTGCAGGTCATGTCGGAGGAGGGACACGTCGAGACTGATTCCGTCCATTTTTTGCTCCATCGATGAGCGGGAGTCCGCTATAGCTGCCATGACATCCCTTAGGGAGAGCCCAGATGCAGAGTCCTCTTCGACCGACGGCAGCAGTGGAGTGTCAGGAGGTTGCGATGGGGGAACCGTATATTGGTCGATTCTGTTTTGCGTGGCCGATCTTCTAATCTTGTCTTTCCCCATGGTCACTGCCTCACGGGCGCCCTCTTGCACACTGGTTCAACCCCACCAGGACAGTTGCGCTGGGTTATGAGCGCTGTCCACACCTTCTGTGGACGCGGGCAGTTCCCCCGACCGAGGCGGGTGGGGGGAAGGGAAGGGCGTAGAGAGCCGGGTGGCGAACTCTTGTCAGTGGATGTGTTGGCCCGACCACCGGCGCTAGGGGGTTGTTATACCCCGTTGGGATGGAGGCCACGTATCGGCGTATCCCCACCATCTGTTATTAGTTCCTCGGTGCTTGTAGTTCTAGGGGGGGCAGGAGAGACCCGAATGGCCCCCTCGGCTGCAGCAGAGACCCCCAGCCGTCTCTCCAGGCGTTGCCCGGCGGCGCGCCCCAGGACCGCCTTCTCCCTCAACGGTATCACGTAGTATTTCCCAGGGGTCGGGGGGAGCAAACAAAGCCTCGCGGAGGCGTGGGCCCCGCCGGATGGTTCAGCCCGCGGTTTCAATATGTCTGCTCTCGGGGGGGAGTTGTGTCCGGTGTTCGTGCCGGCTTCCCAGGATGGAGTCGGGTTTCGGGATTCCCAGCGAATTTGGGGTCTCCCGAGCAGGCGGGATGAGTCTCGCGCAGGGACCCCCCAGCAACAGCAGCAGGCACTCACCGGCGGGGCCGCCGTGGCAGTGCACGGGACTCCCTCGCAGCATTCAGCTGTCCGCTCCTTTCTTCGATCGGACGGGCGGCTCCCCTCACTGGTTCCCTCGGGGGGCTCGCCTGCGCCTCCAACTCGCACAGGCACTCTGGCTCTTCGTCCCCGCCGGCAACGGAGATGCAGAGATGACCCGCTCCTCACCCAGAGCGCACCCCGGCGGCCATCTTGTTTTCTCCGCGGGCCGCAGCGGCGTTCCCACCTTCGTTGCTGTCTCCGCGGTTCCTGGGCGTTTCGGGCTGGAAATCGCCCCAGGTGCGCTCCAGGGTATCGGGCACTGGGGGGCTTATCTTGGGGGTCCCCCAAGCACTGCAAATGGTCGAATGTAGCAGGATGTTGGGCCGCGGTCGCGGGAGCTCCGAGAGCACACGTCTACTGCATCGCGCAGTTGGCCACGCCCCCCCTGCAGGCTGGTTCTTAAGTACAGTGTAGTCCTCCCTCGAGCACCCACAACGGAATGTCCACACACTGTTAATGAAAACAGTTCTTTATATAAATAATGCTTTGATTTTGTACACATACAATAACACACTTTGTGCTCAGGCAATTCTAAAATGATAAATATATATGTGGTACCATCATTACTACTTTGATTTCATTAAAATGCATAAACTGTAATCCGTTTCAAATGGCATAAAAACAATTAATAAAGTGAACCAACAATAGACATAGGAGGAAAACAAGGGCTTAAAACAATTGGCAGAATACGTTGTCTTGTTACCTAGACACAGTTCTGTGTGAGGATCTCCCCCCCCCCCCCCACCTGGGCAACCTGTAAATAATATATTAAACAAGCCCAGTCCCTATATTGTCTATTATAGTCTTATCTCCTTCTACAAATGTTCTACTACTCCAATGTACCTGGTTTAGCAGAGTTCGACATCGGGTCGTCGACGGATCCTTCTTGAGTGAACTCCCTTTAAGCAGGAGCCACGGATCATTGAGGTCCCACAAAGAAAAGGTGAACAAAGGCGTTGAGGCAGCAGCTTCGTTCCTGGCGGTGCTCATCGACAATGCATTGTGGACATCCTGCAAAGATGAGGCGTGTGGTGCACCTCGAAGACAATAGTTTGTTGCCGCAGAGAGTCAAGGAAGAACTTTTCCCTAGCAAGGGCGTCGGGTCGTCAGCGTCTTTGTGGTCTTCGGGTGGTGGAAAAACCCACCGGCGGATTCTCCTCGGTTTGTCGACAACCTTGCCTTTCTTCGGCGGGATAAAGCGGTCGATGGTAATGAGCAAGGGAGTCCTTGATTCAAAGTGTTCTTAGGCAATGGAGCGTTGCGGCGCTGGTTGTCGGCGGCACAGCGTCAAGCTGTCCCTGCTTCTGGTCAACACGGCTTCGACGGTCCTCCAGCGGTTACAGCGATCCTCCGAACCCTGGTCGACTGTGGACGGAATGTGTGGGCGCTTCTCTTCAGTTTTCTCAGCGGTTCCTGTCTCCGGTCAGCAGCCTTTCGAGGAATGACTTCCAGGGAGCCTTGGTGAAGGTTAGCTGGTGCACAATGTTCCCCCGTAGCTCGGGAAGGAAGAGGTCTCCTAGCCAGGTCTTCTCTTGGATCAGTTCCTTGAAGGCGCAGCAGCTTTCAGATTGCGTCGAAGGGAAACAGCAGTTAACCACCTTCTTCCGACTCGGCTTCGAGATCAAGCGTCAAGTTTCGACTTCAGCTTCTGAACGATTTCTATCAATGAGAGGTCCCAGATATACTGTTTGGTCTCTCATGCACTCTGCTGGGTCACACAGGCAACCAATCATTCAGAAGGGCATTCAGGCAGTCAGGCAGCCAATCAGGCTCACAGTGCATTCAGGCCATTCTTCTCCATCCAGACACTCACAACACGGAATGTGGATTCAGACAAGCACCCAGCCATTCAGCACTCCACACTGCATTCATACTAGTTTCAGGCAGGGCTGTCTCAGTCAAACACCAGAAACTAGACACCCATAACATGCGTATTCTTCACACACTGCATTCACCGTCTGGCTTGGACTTCCCACAATACCATATATGGAAGTTCCCACCCAAACAGCCAGTCAGGCGAAGGGACAGAGTCAGGGCTTCCCAGTACTTCGGGAAAACAAGGTAACAGGCAGTAGAAAGCAAGAGGCCACAGGGTCAATCTTGTCTTCCATCAGGAATCAACTGATTCTAATGGCAGGGCCTGGATATCCCAAAATGGAGGATACTCTGAGCACTGGTCCAATTCATCATGGAGCTGCCACCAGCCCATACCCTGCTCTGTGGGCAACACACAGGTGTCCAAAAACATACACTAGGGGTACAGGGTTGTACCCCAACCCATGAGTGCTATAAGGGTATCCCAAGGGTCTGTTTACCACGACTAAAAAGAGGAAGAGCTACACCGCCAGGGGTCCCGCATGGACTCCTGTGCAGAAAATAACACAGAACACACATGATAAAAAGAGTACAGGATAAGGACATGGAGGCCCTGTCCCTCCAATGCATTTCCAGCATCACAGGCTCCGAAGACCAGGACTGTTAATCTAGGGTTTTGCAGGAGGTGATGATGCTGAAGACTGATCCTGCCCCTCATGGACTTGATGAAAAACGCGGTTCTGTGTTCGGTGGTGAGGAGCACTAAGCTGTACCAGACCCAATTTGCTGTTCAAGCCAACTTGACAACCCAATGGATCCTGATAATAGCCTATGTGAGGACTGTGTTTCGCTAATGGAGACCTTTAGCATTAAAGACACTGGCCCTCATTACGACCCTGGCGGAAATCGCGGTGCAAAATGCACCATGGAGCACGGTGGAAAGCTGCCGATAGCGCCATGGGGGTTGGCGGATTTACCGCCCCATTCCGACCTTGGCGGGGCGGTAAATCCCCATTCCCCATTTTACCCTTCCCCATTCCCATTTTTGCCCCATAGGGTATAATGGGAGTGGGGAAGGCGTTAATTACGCCACCGTAAAATACGGTGGCGTAATTAACAACAAGGTCCCGTAGCGCCATGGATTTCTCCGCCCGGAAAAACCAGGCGGAAAACGGCTCCATGGCGCTACGGGAACTCGTAGTAGGGCGGACGGGTCCGCCGCGAATAACGCTGGCGTAGACCCACTCCGCCAGGGTCGTAATGAGGCCCACTGTTATTTTTCATTATGCTTGCTGTTCAAAAGGAATTGAAAGCCCGGGGAATAACAGTCTGTGTAAGGAATGTATCTTGCTAATGGAGACTATACAGACACAACGGCTCTCTCCCGTGTTGATATTTCGGCTATCTAGGGGTTTACAACCATAGTGGCTGGGGCGTGTTTAAAGCAACGCTTTTACAGATGGTGTTACAGACATAAAATGTATGATCCCCTGCAGGATACTTACGAATGTTTGGAAATATCTTACGCAGATAATTCGCTACATCAGATATTTTACATGTTAAGCCCTATACGTCTAGTAGGTTTGCTGCGCTTGACGCAGCCTCCGACACAGATGGGGATTAGCGTGGGGACTGAACAATGCATGTCTAAAACATTACGGGGTATAGAATTGTCGAATAATCCCCTTTTTTGAAAATTAAGCAGTTTAGACACGCGTGTCCTATGGCTGTTAGAAACATAATTGAGAAAACCGTTCCCAAGAGGGCGGGGATAAAGCATATCTAATTGAACAACAAATGGAATGTCGACATGTTTGCTTATTGAGCTGGTGGCCTACAGTGTATCTGTGTAGTAATCATGGAGCCTGTAGTAGGACCGATTATTCTAGTATTTCAATGAGAATAGATGTTTTTGGAAAAAATTCAGTTTTATTGATGTTTTTGGGTTGTGACATTAATGAAACAATATAACCCTGAAAATATAGACACAAATTCCATCACAACCTTTCCCCCCTCGTCTCCCCCCTCATTTCCCCTCCCTCTTCCCCGCCATGGATCCTGGGATAACAATTACAGCAGGGGTCCAACACAGTTGTTATAACACATTGCAAACGAAGGGTAGTCCACATGCAGGCACTCAGAACGAAGGGCCCAGCATTCCGAAGTTGAGTCGTCTGCCCCGTCGGCCCCCCCAGTGCTTAGGGTAGGGTGCCCCGAGGCGGGCGTTCAAGTCCAGCGGTCTATCTAAAGTGTTTGATATCCCTCAAACTGCTCTCCCGTATTTGTCAAAGAAGGGGAGCCATAGGCCCTCAATGTTAGTCTTAAATTCATCAATCAAATGGGTCAGGAATTCCATGTCATATATGGCGCGTAGTTTAGTAACCCACTCCCTTTCCCCCGGAGGTCGGGCTGCCCCCCATTTTTGGGTCCAACAACATCTGGCAGCGACTAACATGACCTATAACATGTGGTCATGAGTTACTTTCTGGCCTCCCTCTACTTCGATGCCAAACAACATTAACTACGGGGATGGGGTTCTTGCAATTCCACCCACCTCTTTTATCCATGACAGGACCTCGCTCCAATAGGTTTGCACCACGTGACATTTCCACCACATATGCACATAGTCCCCCCTTTCAGTGTGACATTTCCAGCAGTGTGGATCATAGCCCTTCCTCATCCTGGCTATCCTCTGTGGGGGGTAGTGCCATCTGTGGTCAATTTCAAGGCCTGGTGTCGATATTGGGGCGCAGCTGTAGAGCGATAGGCTTGTCTGCAGATCTTGGTCTATCTCCTGTCAGTGATGGGGGGTGTCTAGATCTTTTTCCCAGTGAACCTTGGCGGACGGGGGATCCCGTGGGGTGGAGAGAAACAAAAGGCTATAGAGTCTCGATACAACACCTTTGGTCCCCTTATATGTAATTCGAAATTTCTCAGTTTATTAGGTCCCTCCTAAGAGTGTACTCCCCCATTTGTTTTCTGTAAGGGCCCCCTTAAGTTGTAGATATCGGAAAAGGGAGAGGTAGACCCAGCACCTCCTTCAGGTCTCCCAGGGATATAAATATTCTGTCTACCCAAAGCTGCCCTGCTCAGGCCTGCTTCATACCAATGTTGGAAGGCTAATAGTTCATCAATTCCATCCCAGAGTGGGGGGCTCGAATACAGCTTGGGGGCGAGGGTCACAACGTGAGCCATCTAAGGCAACCCCCCTCTTTCCATATGGACCACTGTACCCCCGTGACTGAGTGATTCAAAATTCTCCTCGGGATGCGTGCCTTGGGGACCGACAACCATTCGTCCAATGTAACCGGGGAGAAAAGCACGTTGTCCAATGCTACCCACTGTTTCTTTGGGCCCATCACAAAGTGATCCACCAGAATTCGCCGCTACGACGCCTTATAATATGTGTCTAGGTCTGGGAAGTTCACTCCACCCTCATCTTTGGGCCTTGTCAATGTATCGTAGGCGATTCTATGGGACCTTCCCGCCCAGAGGTAGTGCAGGAGGGCCCGCCTAACCTCAATAAGGAACGGCTTCGGTATCTGGGTTGGCAGCATTTGAAATAGGTACAAGAATTTAGGGAGGATCATCAGTTTAATTGAATTGAGGCGTGCCATCCATGAGAGGCCAGATTTTGCCCATCGTTCCAAGTCTTGGTTAATTCCCGACCACAAGTGTGGGTAGTTGGCGTTGAAAAGATCGGCTAGGTTTGGCGGTATCTGGATCCCCAGGTGACAGAATCCCTCAGCTTGTTTACAGAACAGGAGGTCCTCAATGTATTGCCTCTCTCTCATCGAGCTGTCCCGCCATGAATGCAACAGACTTCTCTAGGTTTACATTATAGTCCGCGAGGGCCCCCTATCGTTCCAGGCTGTTCAGTACCTCGGGGACAGATTGGGATGGGTTGGTGAGATATAGCAACACATCATCCGCAAATAAGCTCATCTTACAGTTAGTTTCCCCTATCTTAATACCTTTAAGTTTTTTGTTCCCCCTAATCGTATGGCCCAGGGTTCCATCACTAGTGCATATATGCGGGGGGATAAAGGGCACCCCTGCCTCCTGAGAATAGATTTTGAATAAAAATACATGTTTTAAATGTTGATAAAAATGTGTTTATAAAACGTGGTTGCGTCTGTATGTTGAGTGGTATGGGGTCAACATGTCTGGCCTGAAGCTGCCAGAAATATATTATGATGTAGGAGGTGTTCGTAGTTATGGAGAGGTTGTCCGCCTTTGCTGTAAACTGTGAACCAATAGTGTGAAGGTGTCGCAGGGAGCGGTCAAGATGTGGCTTTCAGGGGAGGAGGCCTACACGCTACACAAGCCGGCACGAAACAAAAGTAAACAGCGAATGACCGTGGTATCTGAAATTGATCAACAATGGAAGGCAGATATTATGGATTTGAGCCAGTTTCACAAAGACAACCGTGGTTTCTGCTATATTCTAACGGTCATCGTTCTATCAAAATACGCCTGTGTTGAGGCTTTAATGAACAAGACGGGTCACAGCGTGACAATGGCCTTTAAGTGCATATTTAACAAAGGCTGAGTCCCCGCTCAACTACAGATGGATGCCGGCAAGGAGTTTTTAAATAGGCCGCTACAGAGTCTTCTGTGAGAAACCTGTGGGTGTCTCACCCGCTAGTCCCCAGAGATCTGCCATCCAGGTGGCCATGACCCAGCAATCGCTATTGGATACAGTTCCTAGAGTTAGACCAGTGAGGGAGGATACCCTGGATGGGGCGTCTTGTGGAAGTGAGACACCGACGGGCGAGGCGTGGAACGCCCTTCCTTGCAATACCTTTTCCCCACCCTACCCCATAGGATATTTAGAAGCTCTACCCCCCTTTCCAACACAAGCACTTTTACACCGTGAAAGACAACGGACTAACGCCGTGCCATTTACCTGACGTGTCCCAACACAAGGGTCAGGGATAATCGGGCAATTGACCATAACTATATGCACACCTGATGGCCCTTTCCCTTCCCCCAGAAGGATAAAAGATGGAGCACGAGAGCACACTTTGAGCAAGGCCAAACGCACAAGAAAACAGCTATTCCAGACCTGCAGTTCAAACGGAGGAGAAAGGCATTGGGACCCGGAGGGACGAGGAGGAGGGAATTGCACTTGCCCTTTTCAACTGAGACCTGCATTAGAAGGGAGACGCCAGCCATACCATCCGGACTTATCATTTGGTGAACACTTCTTTCCCTTCTGGTGAACCTTATCCCACACTATTTTGTAACTTAGCAGTAAGGATTAGCAATAGTGTTTTTTTTTTAGTATAGGCCCTTTTTTATTTGACAAGACACCACTAGCACTGCCTTATTATTATTTGATGGTCGTAGCTTGCTCCCATTTTAGATTTAGATTTAGATTGGGCGTTTTCTCACCCATTTATACAGTTTAATAAACGTCCTTGAACTGTGATCATGTGTGTCTGTCTTTACTGTTGCCACCATTAATTTCTTACACTTCTAAAGCAACACGGGGTGCATCACTTCATAACACTCTGAAGTTAAAGCCTCTATTCTAGAAAGTTTTATATGAACTTTTAAAACACGGCTCTAGCGATTTTTCACGGCTAAAATCACCCGTAGTATGTGGAGGTGTTACCCGCATTTATAAATGTGTATAACGCGCATCATGGATCTATCGAAACCACCCCTGCTGGTGTAACGCCGTAGAATTCCCTGGAGTTCTGGAAAAAAACTGTATGGCGAAATACATAAAAAAATGTTTTTTTTTAAAAAAAAAGACGCCTTAAAAAGGGGGAATCAGTATGGATCTCAAAACACAAGACCTTCTTTACAAAGGGATATGAGCAGAACTACGGCAACAAGATGTTTATCGTAGCTGGAGTAAATCAAAAGGAGGGCATCTATATACACGCACTAATTGATTATGGGTGGGTGTTTTATTATTTGTGCATTATTTGGAACGTATTACTCATATTATTTATGCAAAGCGATATTGTTTTTTGTAATACCTTATAGTGGAACTGTGTTTCACGTTTTCAATCTTTTATGTAGTTAAATAAAATCATATATATGTTTTTTCAGTAAAAATACTAGCTTTTGTGCACATCTTGTGATATTGGTTCTGCAACAAGACTGTGTTTTTGCATGGGCCTCATCTTTATCTAGACCTTGAGTCCAAGAGTGTGACACCAACAGGTAGCTTGTCTTTGGGAAATTTTTTCTGTCTATGATGTCCTGACCACATCCCACAAGCCCCTATCAAAAAAGTGGTCCCCCTAGCTCAATAGCTACACCCGGAATTCCATTTGAGCCAGAAGGTGATTCTTCCAGCGTTTTATCCTCCTCCACATCCTGGTAAGGAAGACAAGAGGCGCTCCATAGGTTGGATCCTAGGAGAGCTTTGAGTTTCTATCTCTCACGGATGTCCTGGGTCAGAGTGGACGATCAGCTCTTTGTTGGTTATGCTGGAAGGCGTTTAGGTCAGGCTGTTTCCAAGCAGACCTTGTCCAGATGGATCATTTTGACGATCTCAGAGTGTTACCGTTTGGCGGGAAAGGACCCTCCAGTAGACTTGCGGGCTCACTCCACTAGGGGTGTGGCTGCCTCCACGGCTCTACAGAGGGGCGTTCCGATTTGCAATATTTGCGAAGCAGCCACATAGGCCTCTGTCCATACGTTTGTGAGACACTATTCCCTGGAGTCTATCCATGGGCAGGATTCAGCCTCTGGTAAGGCAGTCCTCTATTCAGCAATTCGATTGGGCATTCTAAAATTATAAAATTGTAAATTCTTTTCCCACCTCCATCCGTTGGTACTGCTTTGGGAGTCTGTCATAGATGTGGAATACGTCGGAGGACACAATCCCCTCGAAGAACAAGGTACCTACCCTAACTGGTAACGTTCTTTCGATGGGATGTTCCTCCGACGTATTCCACCTCGAACACTCCCAGCCTGCCCCTGTACAGAATTTCTTATAAGATTGCAGCTTACGTTTCCGCAAGGCTTTCTGCAGTCATACTAGCAGGAGATTGGTGCCACACGTTCTGGGAAAGAAGTACAACTGAGGCTATGGGCGCCGTGTCCTATATATAACATCTGGTGACGTCGACCCTCGACGCAGGCTCTCGAGGTACAACGTATCGACGTCATCGACGCAGGACGCCTACGCCAAAGAATTTTCCAAAGCAGGAAAGTTGTGGTCATTACCTGTCATAGATGTGGAATACGTCGGAGGAACATCCCATTGAAAGAACATTACCAGATAGGGTAAGTAACTTGTTCTTCTTTCACGTGTTATATACACTTCACACGTGGCTCTTCTAGGCTCCCCAGTTCCCTTCAAGTTTGAACCCTGCAAGAAAATAATGGATTGCATAGTAATACCCACATAAGTAGGTAGAAGCACTGTAACTTCCTTGTAACTTCCCTGGGAGTTGCATTTCCTGTATCGGATGTCTTGGGAGCTCACATGTAGCAACATTGCTTCGTGAAAGAATCTAAAATTACATTAGGCCTTTTTCCCCCTCTTTTTGGACCCTCAAAGTTAGGTGTGCTTTTCTTTTGCTTTCAAAGGTGCATTGTGAAAGTAGTGCCATGCTGTGGCTTGCCCACTAGCAAAGCACTCATCTAGCGAACCTTTCTACCATTTTCTAAGCGCCTGTTGTCTTGCCCAAGACCATGTCTCATCTTGGTCTCATCTGCTTGCTTCCTGCTGTGTCCTCCCCTTGTGTTTCTCCCCACCCTCTTCCTCCTCTCTCCTCACCCTACTTTCTCTATGGTGCTCTGTCTCTTCCTATCTTTTCTAAGTGCTTCTCTATCGACTATCCTGCTCTCCTCACTAAATCTTGTAGGAAGAAGTTTAAAAAGGACATCCTGGTCTCCACCCCAGGCCTCGCTATCGCTGACGCCTATACCAGGGCTGCCTCTAGGCAAACTTTCACCGACATCCTCTTTGTCGTTGCCTCGCCAGAAGTATAGACTCTACACATGGTCTCTGTGCTCTCTCCCTTCTCTTCCTCTCCCGTCAATGGTGGCATCCGGTGGGAGGCCCTCTTGGCCTCCTTCCACTCCTCTAAGGTCATCATTAATGTTTACTTGAATGGTACCGTCTTGGTCCAAGGCCCTCAAGCCAACCTTCTCCTCTTTCATAGATGCTTCCCACGCCTCATCAATTTCCTTTCTTCTGATGTCCCCTATCTCCCCTCTACGGCTTCCTTGCCTACCCCTGCTGTCTCCTCCTTGGCTACCTTGCCCTCTTCTGCCCCCCTAGGGCTGCTTCTCCACCTCCACAGGGCATACCTCTGACTTGTACCCCTCCCCAGAAGTCTTTCAAGGACGGCAACCTTCTCCATATTGCCACTCTCAACTCTCGCTCTGCTGTCAAACACTCCTCTGACATCTACCGCCACCTGGAAGAATGATGTTCTCGGTCTCACTGAGACATGGTTCACGGTCAGCTCTGTAACAGGCTTTGACACTCTCCTCCCTGATTGCTACAAGATCCTCTCCATGCCCAGATCCAACCGTTCTGGGGGGAGTGTAGCCCTGATATTCCCAGAGTGGATTCCTTCCTCTGTCATTCCTACGCAGGCCTACTCCTCTTTCAAATGTCTCGTCTGCAGGCTCTCTCTCCTGGCCTCTCCCTTGCTGTGGCTACCATCTATCGGCTACCTGGTCAGATGATCTCCCTCCTATCTGTGTGGGCAGACCTCTCCTCCTCCCTCCTAGCCTCGACCACTCAACACCTCTTTCTTGGAGACTTTAACATCCACCTGGATGCTGCCTGTCCTTCCACTGGATTCTTTCGTGGCCTCTGTGACTCTCTCTCACTCTCTATTCTCCCCTGTGGCCCGACTCACTCTGCAGGGCACACTCTGGATGTTCTGCTCTCTTCAGACCTTCCCATTTCGATCCCTCACACCACTCCTCTCTCCTGGAGTGATCCCTTTTAACCTTTCCTCCCATCTAACCATCTCTACCCTTCAGGCCAAGCCAACTCAAGCACTGCAACCTACCTTCTCAGTTATCTGATCCATGAAGTGTGTGGCAGATGAGGCTTTCACCGCCACTTTCTCACCTCCACCCCTTGGCTTACTCACACCCTGACACAGCCCTTTCCATGCTACACTCTGCTATATCTTATACTCTCAATGTTCTTGCCCCGGTCATGAGGATCCTCTTGAAGCCCAAAGCCAAGTGCAACTCTTGATAAGAGTCTGACCTTGCCACCCTTAAATGCAAGTGCAGGGTGGCTAAGAGGAAATGGCATGATTCGGTATATCCTCTGACAAACTGGCCTGCCGCCTGCTCCATAGGCAATACCGGCTCTCTATCTGCACCAAGAAGAGAGCCCACATCCAAACCTGCGTCTCCACAACATCTAACAACTTCGCTGAACTCTTTAAAATCTGCAAGGAGCTGGCCAATCCTGCTGCAGTCTCTACCTCTCCCAGGCCCTCTGCATGGCCCTGGCTTCTCATTTCATCTCTAAAACTCAGGATATCCTGTCTTCTCTCTCTTCCTCTCCCCCTCCTCCCTCCACTCCCTGTTCTTCCTCGGGCCCTTCTGCGGTTACCTCTCCTCCCTCCTTCTCTGCCTTTCCCCTTTTCTCCTCAGACAATGCTTCTAGACTAGTCTGATCTATGAAAGCCTCATCACAACAGGTTCACCCCTGTTCCTCCAAAACCATCAAGGACCACATTGACACCCTGGCTCCTGCTCTGGCTGATTTCTGCAACCACTCCGTCGCCACTGGAGTCTTTCCCCTGCCCCCTGAAGCACTCCCTTGTGCTCCCTCTTCTAAAGAAAACCTCTGCCGACCCTGCCTGCCTGGCTACCTATCGTCCAATCTCCATCACTCCTTTCCTGGACAAACTCCTGGAAAAGCTGGTCATCTCTCAGCTTAATCTTCACACCGAATCTGTTGGTTGTCTCCATGACCACCAGTCTGGCTTCAGAGCTGCCAGAAGCACGGAAACTGCTCTCCTGAACATCCATGAAGACCTTGTCTCCAACCTTGATTCCAACACCCCCTGTGTCCTCATCTTACTTGATCTCTCTTCTGCCTTTGACACGGGCAAGCATGGCATCCTGCTCAACCGTCTCTTTGATAACTTGGGTATCACTGATCAGGCCCTGGCTTGGCTCACCTCCTTCCTCTCCAATCGACCCTCCAAGGTCCAACTTGGGTCTTTCCTCTTCTCTATCTCCATCTCTACCTGTGGTGTTCCCCAGGGGTCTAACCTCTCTCCCTGGCTTTTCAACCAATACCTGGCACTTCTTGCCCACCGCATTGCGCCTCTCTGCCCCAACTTTCCGTGCTATGCGGATGACTCAACACATTTTCAGGCTTCCTTCTGCCACCTCTTCTCCTCATCCGCCATCCAGGAGTGGTGTGCCGCCAATGATCTTTGCCTTAATGCCAGTAAGACTGTGATTCTCCTCATCGGCACATCTGCTCCCTCCTTCCATGCAGCTCTCTGGCCGGCCTCTCCTGGACCTCTACTACCTGCTCCCCCCTGTGAGGCTAAAAACCTTGGGGTCATCTTCGACTCCACACTTTCCTTCTCTCCTCACATCTCTGACGTCTCTAAGAAGTCACACTACCAGCTACACCTCCTCAGAGGTATTCTTCCTTTCCTCTCTTTCCCCCAGAAGCTTACTGTATCCAGAGCTCTGGTTCTCTCTAGGCTGGACTACAGCAACAGCCTCTTTCTAAATCTGCCTGCCTCTAATCTCTGCAACTCATCCAAAACAGGACTGCAAGACTTGTCCTTGGCCTCAAGCTCAGGGATCGTATTTCTCTAGGACTGAAATCTCTCCACTGGCTCCCAGTGGCTGCAAGGATTAAGTTAAAAACCCTCTGCATTGTCCACAAGGCTTTCTGGGCCCTGGGGTCTCAATACCTTCAACTCTCTCTTCCTAAATATCTTCCTTCTCGAGCTCTTCGCTCATCCGCCTCCAACTCCCTCAGGGTTAGTCGCTTCTCCAAGCAACGAGTTGGTGGTAGATCTCTTTTTTTTCTGCTGGGGCCTCCCTCTGGAACAGCCTCCCTGCCTCTCTGAAACTTGAGGAGAACCATCTCTAGTTCCGGAAGTATCTCAAGACCTTCCTCTTTGCTTCTGCCTTCTCTCCTCCGCTCCCCTCTTCCCTGCTGAACTCCTGACTTAAACTGCACTGGTCACCAGGCTACCCTCTGCTCTCAGGCCCAGGTCCCCTCCCCACCAGTTGCACACCTGCACTGCCCCCCTGGCAACCTTTGCACTTGGGGACTGTTTCTGTATCCCTACAGCCACTACCAGCACTTGACACCTGATGTCTGCACTTAACGTTGCACTTTCCACCAGCTGGCCGCACTTTATTATTATTTTTCTTTTATCCTATATACTGCACTGCCACCTCTCGTTCCCCCCGCACTTTTCCCCTTCCACCTCCCCTGCACTTGCGCAATCTTTTTTACTGCTAGTGCTGGCATCAGATAATAAATATGCCTGTGCTCCAAAAGCAAGTAGTGCATGATTTCTGCCTCCAGGAGGCGCTTTTGTTTTTCTCAAGAGAAGGATGAAGGCAGGAGCTTCTGTTTTACTTGACAGATTCTTTACTCTATTGTGAACTCTTACATGTAAGAAAGGTTGAATGAGTTTAATTTGTAAATTGTTGAACTAGCAAAATAAGAGGCACTCGAGTTTTCTCTAGTTTGCTGAGAAATTGCCCCAGAAATGTTTTAGTGTACAGGTTTAAGCCACTAAATTGCAAAGTTGCTTCTACATTTTAATAAAAATGCTAACCATTGTACTTTTATGAGCAAACCAAGTTATGCGTAATCCGTGTTATGTTCTTAAAGTAGCAATATGTACGTGCACCCATTAGGGGATCTTATAACATAAGTATTGTATGTTTTTACTTTGTTTCCATGGCTTCAAATGTCCAGAAATCTTACATGATTATGGGTGGCTGCACTGTGGAGGAGAAGGGCGAAATGAAGGATAGTGGGAGGAAATTAGTGGGAAAAAGGCAGTGGACTGTGCGCTTCATAGAGTAGATTATTTGAAAGGATATGGGGGGGTCATTCTGAGGTTGGAGGTAAGGAATTACCGGCACCGGTAAGGGTGCCGATACCGGTAATCCCTTACCTCCGTATTCAGAGGTCCCTTTGCGGGTCCCTCCTTACCTCCTGCTTTTAGCAGGAGTAAAGTACGGGACCCGCAAAGGTACTTCGGAGGTAATTACGGTACCGTAATTTACGGTGCCGTAATTACCTCCTTCCCCATTCCCATTGAGCCCTATGGGGCAGAAATGGGAATGGGGAAGGGCAAAAGGTGAATGGGGAATTACCGGTCCCTCCAACCCTGGAATGGACCGGTAATTACTCCATTCACCATGCCGGATTTGGGACGGTTTTGGAGGCAACCATGGAGCTAATTACTCCATGGTTGGCTCCAAACCCGGAATGAGGCCCAAGGTTTCTCTACTTGAATGTTGATTAAATGAAAGGGAGCTGATGTTTCTTGAAGTATTAACATGTTATGCATTTGCTGTTAATGTGTAAAGATGGTGCTCCTTTTGTGGTTGCTCTTGTTTGGTAGCAGAGCTGTCCCTGGGTCAAGTTGTTGTGGCCCACATGCAAACTACTCTTGATACGTACCTCCAGTCCTCGTGAACAGTGTGAGGACCAAAGCAGACAGAGCGTTTTCATTAGTGAGTTTTACTCAGAAATGATGACTGGTCTAGTGTTATTTGGGTAGGTCCAGGTACCAGACAGTAAACGATCAGTGACTTAAAGGATAGTTCCGGGACTTTTTTTTTATTGTCCCTACGGGTCGGCCATGTGTTTGTAAGCATAAATCGGTAGATCGTAGGAAACTTTCCTATGGACCTTACCCGACTTTTCGCCCATTATCGCACTCGAAATCAGCCTCCATTTTGTGATAATCCTATCATTTCGCCCCATCGACCTGGCTCACCTGCCTTTGCGGCACTAAATCAAATCCCCCGCCCCTGAAACAGACTTTATCAAAACATTCATATTCCCCGCCTCTATCCGTGACGTGACTGAGCTGCGTAGGCAAACGCGCCCAGGCGTCTTCTACGCGACTCCACACAGACCCCGGAAATCAACACAGATCAGCTCACAATACAGCGCACCACAATTCGGAATATGAAACTGTACTTTGAAATCAAACCGCAAGATTGTAAATGTGGTAAAGTACATTTATTTGACATCAAATGTTTAGAGAATATTCAGCGATTTGCATTTTTATTTGCTCATGTTCCAAAAAGTTCGTATTGAGGGAAGCGATGTTCGTGTGCAGTACACAGGGTGTTGGTTTACGATAAAAATAAGCTCTTCGGTCGCACTGATAATCGCATGGCTGTTCCAACAACGAGGCACTAGGCCACCACAACGGTAGGTATGTTGCATCTAACCGTTAGTACCGCGTAAGGGCATACTTGTACTTGGCGATCGTCCCATAAAATGGTCAGGGTGGTAACGTTGTTCACGCGGAGAAGCAACTGGCGGCTGTAGAAGCCGTCCGCCGGTGTCTGGTACTCGTGGCACAGACAGTAGTGAATGATGTACCTAAAAACATAAAAAATGAAATTAGTCTCACCATCAGATCCTTATTAAAATTATTCATTTCATAGCGAGGACAGCGCTACTGGGTGTACACAAGTGTTTAAAGGCGTGGCGAGGCATGGAGGGGGGGGGAGTGGAGTACAAGGTAAGTAGCATAAAATAATAAATAAATAGGGCCAGCTGGTGGCAAGTGCAAGGTAAGTGCAGAACAAGTGCTGGGAAGGGGGGGGCTGTAGGATACTGAGACAGTCCCCCAGTGCAGGGGTTGACAGGGAGGCAGTGCAGGTGGAGAGTGGAAGGGCCCAGGACCGAGGTCGCAGACAGTGGACCAGTTGTAGCAGGGGAGAGGGAGAGAGAAAGCAGAAGCAAAGAGGAAGGTTTTGAGGTACTTCAGTAAAAGCAGATGTTTCTCCTCAAGATAGTGCGCGGTAGAAAACAATATGCCACATAGAACGAACAAGTACAACTGAACCCGTCTTTAAAGCCACTGTATAGTAATGAAATTGCGGTATAAACTCATCAAAAGTTACTTACATTATATTTGCATTTTCCATTGTGTCTCTGTGTAGGGCAGACCCGAAACACCACTCCTTCTTTGCCGACGTTACTTCTTCTAATGAACGTGGCTCATCGTTTAGTTTCTGAAATTTTATTCATTATCTTTTCTTAGTCTTTCGGGATGGTCCCGGCCTGTCAAGGTCAAATCACAATAGAACCTTATACTGGGTCGTGGGCCGTTCCGCCACCCGAGCAAAACATCAAAGCAGCTGACCTTCACTTTGAGCGAGCACACATTTCTAGTTTGGGCCTGCAACATGAGGAGACTCGAGAGAACAGACAATCAAATTACAATCATTTAAACCGTGATGTGTATTTCTCAATGAGCTCTGCTTTAGGTGGACATGGAACAGAGGCAATGTTGGGTGGCAATGCAGTTGTCCCCTGCATAGGTTCGTTCACCACTCCATGTATGTGCCTATCGAGGACATCTACGATAAGTCTCTCAATAAACTCATATTGCATATCCTCAAACACTGGTTTGATCACCCATTGTTTACTTCTTTTAGTGAAGGCCTTATTGTAGCGAAGCGTCCCTAAAGTTCCGGTCGTCCTACTTTGTTGACGGCCAACATTATGGTTATGTGCCAAGACCGCTAGAAGAGTCCGATTTATCATGCCTTCCATGCCAAAATGCAATCTTTTGGGCCTGTACTTTAGGCACATATTGTGGAACACCTCCAAATCTCCTGTGTGGCAGAATTCCGTGAGTCCCCTCAAATCTCTTGTTATAGTTTTATCAAATACAATCTTTTCAATGGCCTTGTGAGTGGGTGATGAAGGAATCAACCACTTCTTCTTCCGTGCCTCCTCTGTGGACAAATGGCCATGTTCACATTTGTGGAAATGTTCATTTGTCGACCATCGATGTACGTTGCTACAGTGCAACATTACTGACCGCCATTTTTCCAGTAGAATTTCCAACGACCCTTCACATGTTTTTGAGCTCCACCAAAGATGGTTGCTGATTGACTTGGACCACTGTGAAATACCTTGCATATCTTTTTTTTTTCCTGCAGCCGACAATTTTTTATTGATTGTTTTTGCAAGATGCCATACGTCAAATTGGTGATTTATATTTTTGTACTCTTCTCTCATTGTCTTGGCAATTGAAACGTGTCTGTCCGTGGCTATCAGGTCGATCACCATTCCCCGCGATTGTAGTTCTTGCAATGATGCTACAAAGCCAACTTTCTCCATGGCCACTGAGGATGTACTTTGTGACACCTGCACGACCACCGAACTCACAATTTTCTTACTTTCCATGTCCTGAAAGTGGTAGGTGCAGTACTTGGCTGAAAATCCTGGGCTGTCGCACTGTCCATCACCGGCTAGCCTGAAGCGTTTGCCCGCGAATGTACTTTCCATTGACATTTTTTCCATTCTCCAAGCTTCGCTGATGGCTGGAAATAGATAATCGGTTTGGTATTTGTAGAACTGAGTTTTCGCAATGAAATGGATTCCCACAAACTGAAAGAAATACTGTAACTTTTTAAAACTTGAACCACTAAAAAGTGCGGCCGCTGCACAAAGTAGATTGCCTGCTGGCAGTTGCCCCAGCATGGGTTGTGCAGACCATGCGAACGGATGATATTGTGTACAGGTGGCATGTATTTTAAGGTTAGTGCCTCGAATTGCACGAGTCACATTAATCAATGGCTCCCCACATACTTCCCCACCAACCCAATGCCCACATTTCATCATCATCATAATATCCATCAAACAGCTATCGAATACAATGAATTTGGCCTCTTTCCTTATACTGTCACTCTGCATCCCAGCTGGTTCGGCCTGTAACGTTGAGGACATGTCACTCGCATGAAAGGTACAATCTCTGATATCGTCTTCCGCTATGCTGAGTGATATTGATGGTGTTTCATTGTCGTCCATGTCATTCTCTTCCACTGCAACAACTGTTCCTTGTCCGGAGATGGGAGAAAAAAACAATGTCTTCAACTTTCGCGCGCTCTTATTTTTTGCGGGTGTGGATTCTGTGAATTGATCTCCGACTGCATCCAAACTACCAGGAGGACATTCACTATCAATGGCTGGTGGTGGTATAGCTCCGTTGTCAATCACTTCATATTCTTCCCATTGGCACGATGCATCTCCAGTCTCAAGTCCCTGCCAAAAGGTTTGACAAGCAACATCTCTCGTTCGCTTCACTGTCTGTGTAGATCTAGTTCTTACACCCACTCGCAACTAGAGGACAGATTAGAAAAGGGATGTTCAGTTTAAACACAACTTACAGTATTGAACTATTGACAGTGAAAGACAACATAATATAGTGACCGGGACACTAACCTTCTTTTGCTTTCTTTTCTTTGGAACTTTCTTGCCTCGAACTTCAACATCTGGACGCTGTTGCTCCGACTCGTGTGTGCATGTCTCCACTTCCTCTCGCGCTGCAACGACTATATTTTCATGATAAGCACATCCATCACTCACTGAGGCTCCATCGACTCCCTGAAACATAGAACTTTCATTAGTATGTATAATAATATTGAAAACACAAAATGTACTTGGGGACCAATACCCATACGTACATCTCAATAGCAAAACACGAATGAACGCATTGTGTAGAACATTCAAACGACAATAGTTCACGCATTGTTGATCTAGTTAGATTGAACTGTCAAGATCCATACCTCGGGCTCCGCATAGACTTCCATTGATGATATTATTGAAGATGACGCTTCAGCAACTCCCTGAAACACAGTAATTGCATTAGTATGGTTTTCTATTTTGTTTAAAAGAACATAAACTTTCTGCAGGCGTCAACGGCTCATCTAAATAGACCTGCACAAATGATCAGTTGTCTAAAATAAATAATGGATATCTAAATATTATTCGATTTGCTCCATCGTTGGAAGTGTCACCACCCAGAGATCTGCATCAACTACTAGGGGTGATGTTCTTGTTGAAGAAGCTCCGTCAGCTCCCTGAAACATAGTACTTGCGTTAATAAAGAAGGAAGTATAGCGGATGTAATCACGTCATTTGATCTCGCATGATTGATCTGTCAGTATCCATACCTCGAAATGCATAAGAACATCAAGGGACGATGTAACTGCGGTGCACACTTCTGCAAGCTGTTGCGCCGACCCGTAACTGCATGCTCCCCCTTCTTCTTGGACTAATGCTCCATCGACTCCCTGAAACATAGGACTTTCATTAGTAATGAACACAATATTGAAAAAAGAAGACACATAGGAGGGCGACGACAGAAGGACATACCAATGGCTAAAAACGAAAGAAACATTGTGTGTAACAATCACGCTACAAGAATGCAAGATCTGATGATCTCCATCGATGGAACTGTCCGGAAACGTACCTCGAGCATCTGAGTGACATCTACGGTTGTCGTCAATGCGTTGGACTCCTCAGCATCTCCCTGAAAGACAGTACTTGCATTATTTTGGATAACAATAATTATAACTGAAAACAAAGACTAGAGGACGAGTACTGTGGTGTACCATTAGGTAAAATAATTACACGATCAATTAAAACTATTGATTTACATGCCTAAAACAAGTCAGTGTCAGAATAGCTAAGTAAGATTACCCGATAGGCGCTTGAAGTGGCTGATGACTGCAATAACGACACGGATGGAGAATCTTCCGCCTTCATATTGAGTGGATACATAAATGGGGAAATTATTGTTAGCTAATGCTACACACTACCGCAATGCCGAGAGATAAATACGTAAACTTGACTCACCAGTGGAGGGATGTGGACGAATAGAGTGGGAATAGCGGTTGAGAGCAATTTTCGCCTCGCTCGCGGTGTTTTCTTCTTTATTAGCAATGATGTGGAGTACATGTCTGGGCTAAAGTGCCTGCTGTAGATGCGGTATCGATCACCCCTCTTGTCCGCAAAGACTTCTAGGACTCTACTTTCTAGCTCAGAGGCTGGATATCCGCAATATCGGACCCATTCTCTTATCTGATCTATTGTCTTAGGGAAAACATGCATTATAGTACCTTCAGATTTGTTATGGGTCTTCGAAGGGCAACCGCCAATGGAACAGGCAGGCATTATGGAAAGTTCTGAAAAGTAAAGATCAACAATTCTCTATGAATACCAATGTGTTAAAACATTAAATGACACATAAAAGGTTCAATGCAAGGTCCGTTTTGGTTCTTGGAACTATACACGTTATTCACATGCGGATAAGTATTTCAATAACTTTCAAAAAATAGAAAAAGTAATTTGACTAAACTCAGAACATGTGACTAGTTCCTTGCATGTACTGTCGTGAACGAAAAGAAAACATGGATGCAATTTGATGACTACTAGCAAATAGATATAAATTAAAAAATTGGACGCAAAATGATTATGGTACATGGACTTACCTTGACGAACAAACAGTTAGATGCAGGGATCAGAGTAGTTTCTTGTCGTAGAACAGGGAGCAGTTCACAGGTTGCAAACTGACGAGTTTGCTCAAAGTGGTCACGGAAGTTCACAGAGACGAAGAGCAGATAACCAGCACCTTCACGGGTTGACTAGCAAAGCGCAAAGAAGTTCTCATTAGAAATATGAAGTGGGTTATAAAGAATTCGAAACAGGGGTGTGTTTGTGAATGAATGACGTGTATATGTCGTGGCATTATGCGGATTGCAGGGGGGCGTCCAGCGTGAGGGGGGATGCTTGGCAGGAGACACGGGGTCTGGAGGTAGACATGGGAACAACAACCCATGCTCTATAGACCCCTTTGAAGTGTACATGGTCTTTGGCACCTCTTGGCCTTTATCGCTCCCTGACGGCTCCACTTGCCAGCAGCGCAAGTACCCTGGTGCGAACTGCCTTTGATAGGGCGGGGGGTGGATCGGGGCGGTGGTCGTGCAGACAAGACACAGGAAGACTCGTGAATGGAGACACACTTATGTGGATTGCAGGGGGGCGTCCAGCGTGAGGGGGGATGCTTGGCAGGAGACACGGGGTCTGGAGGTAGACATGGGAACAACAACCCATGCTCTATAGACCACTTTGAAGTGTACATGGTCTTTGGCACCTCTTGGCCTTTATCGCTCCCTGACAGCTCCACTTGCCAGCAGCGCAAGTACCCTGGTGCGAACTGCCTTTGATAGGGCGGGGGGTGGATCGGGGCGGTGGTCGTGCAGACAAGACACAGGAAGACTCGTGAATGGAGACACACTTATGTGGATTGCAGGGGGGCGTCCAGCGTGAGGGGGGATGCTTGGCAGGAGACACGGGGTCTGGAGGTAGACATGGGAACAACAACCCATGCTCTATAGACCACTTTGAAGTGTACATGGTCTTTGGCACCTCTTGGCCTTTATCGCTCCCTGACAGCTCCACTTGCCAGCAGCGCAAGTACCCTGGTGCGAACTGCCTTTGATAGGGCGGGGGGTGGATCGGGGCGGTGGTCATGCAGACAAGACACAGGAAGACTCGTGAATGGAGACACACTTATGTGGATTGCAGGGGGGCGTCCAGCGTGAGGGGGGATGCTTGGCAGGAGACACGGGGTCTGGAGGTAGACATGGGAACAACAACCCATGCTCTATAGACCACTTTGAAGTGTACATGGTCTTTGGCACCTCTTGGCCTTTATCGCTCCCTGACAGCTCCACTTGCCAGCAGCGCAAGTACCCTGGTGCGAACTGCCTTTGATAGGGCGGGGGGTGGATCGGGGCGGTGGTCGTGCAGACAAGACCCGTTTGCCGCAGGGCCTCACCAAGGAGAGGCCATCTAACTGAATGTAAGAGGATGGCTGCAGGATCTACTACATGGAAGGCAGGGGGGTGAGTTTATAAATACCTCACCCTCCCAGGAGAATATATGGGGGTCATCTCTGTACCCGGTGCCCAAAAAGAGGATTTATTATGATCAACCATATTTATTATTTACCTATAACCATGTTTTGTATCAATAAAATCCAACAGCTTTTTATTGCCAACGCTTGATGCCAACCCACAAAATAATATATGTATGACTGCTGCATATATGGGTTCAACGGTTATGTGGATTGAAGGTGTGCGGCCAGCGTGAGGGAGGATGCTGGCCGGAGACATGTGGTGTGACAAGACAAGGCACTGGAAGGCTATTCAACGGAGACACACTAGATTCATTTAAAAAATCAAAACAACCATTGTTAAAATATATGTTGGGCTTTATTTTAGATTTTAATTAAACATAAATAATAAACATTACACATTGTAAAGTTGAGGTTGCAGCACATCGAGGGAAAATCCGCGGTATTGTCCACTGTCACTGGGGAAATGTTGTCTAATGGCAAGTACCGCACAGGCAGGTATTACTCTCCGAACGCGGTGTCCGAGCCTCCCGTGAAGCCACCAAGTGAAGCAACGATAGGCCACCAGCCTGTACCACCTGTGAAAAAAAAAGATGCAAACTGTATTAAACTGACCAAACTTTCTTATCAATGTCGATTCAGGTAACGCATGTCATTTTTCTTAGAAAAAAATTATATCTAGAAAATGCACTATATGGAACCAATTTACATGCGTTCGAATGATATGTAAATGTAATTTTATATGTGGGAGACGACCATGAAATAGTAGTGGCATCACTGACATCACAAACAGAGTATACTTACTCGTTACTCGGATTACGCGGACGAACAGTGCCACGAAGTTCGTGCATAAGCACCATCATCATCCTCAACACGGTACGTGAGAGGCAGGCTTCCCTGAACTCTGGCAGCTCGGTGATGCATTGCGGACTTTGCTCGCCTTCCTGCAGACTTTGCTCGCTTTCCGAAATGTAGGCCAAGCACCCGGAATTTTCACGGCAGCAGCAGTTCTCCTCCTCAGTTGGCATTAGCTCGCACCGATTGCACGTGCACCAGGTGGAGACGCCGTCCATGCGACATGGTCCAGGCTCTTCATCCGTTGACTGGTCCTCCCAACTGCCGTCCGAATCCCCATCGTTTTCGCGTGCTTGCCTTTCCAGTAGTTCCTCCTCGGTGTACTCGGGCTCGTACATATACGGCATTATTGTGGCCATTGTGCGGTAAAGATAGTAAAATAATTTACAGAGATGGTACAGGTGTTCACACAGGCTACAAGCGGCGAAGGTAGCTGACCAGAGCACTGAAACGAGTCACAGAATACTCAAAGTAACACAGAGAGAGGAATGGAATCGAAAATCTTCTGCTGTATGTTGTGAAACGGTCTGTTTATACTTATTGGGGAAAGAGGCGTCCTGCCATTTCCATGGCAACACGTCAATAGCTGAGGCGCAGCGATTGTTGACACGAGACGTGCTTGAAATGGGCAGTACGCGTCTGCTGATGTCAGGCTCAGGGGCGGGGGATTTGATTTAGTGCCGCAAAGGCAGGTGAGCCAGGTCGATGGGGCGAAATGATAGGATTATCACAAAATGGAGGCTGATTTCGAGTGCGATAATGGGCGAAAAGTCGGGTAAGGTCCATAGGAAAGTTTCCTACGATCTACCGATTTATGCTTACAAACACATGGCCGACCCGTAGGGACAATAAAAAAAAAGTCCCGGAACTATCCTTTAAGGTGTTATTAGGTTTAAAAAGATCAGTCTGGCAGTTGTGGTAAATCAAAAGTAGTGCTCTTCCAGCTAAGGATATTCTTATGCCATGCCAGTTAGGGATATTCTTATGCCCAGCCAGCTAGGGGTATTTTTATGCCCTGCCAAATTGGGATATTCTTATGCCCAGCCAGCTAGGGGTATTTTTATGCCCTGCCAAATAGGGATATTTTTATGACCGGCCAGCTATGGCTATTCTTATGCCTGGCTAGCTAGGGATATTCTGATGTCCGGCCAGCTAGGGGTATTCTGATGCCCTGCCAGCTATGGATAGTCTTATGCCTGGCCAGCTAGGGATATTCTTATGCCCTGCCCGGCCAGCTAGGGGTATTCTTATTCCCGGCCAGCTAGGGGTATTCTTATTCCCGGCCAGCTAGGGGTATTCTTATTCCCGGCCAGCTAGGGGTATTCTTATGCCCTGCCAGCTATGGATAGTCTTATGTCCCGTCAGCGAGGGATTCTTATGTCCTACCAGCTAGGGTTATTCTTATGCCCGGCCAGCCTGGGGTATTCTTATGCCCGGCCAGCCTTGGGTATTCTTATGCCCGGCCAGCCTTGGGTATTCTTTTGCCCTGCCAGCTACGGGTATTCTTTTGCCCTGCCAGCTACTGGTATTCTTTTGCCCTGCCAGCTAGGGGTATTCTTATGCCCTGCCAGCTAGGGGTATTCTTATTCCCTGCCAGCTACGGGTATTCTTTTGCCCGGCCAGCTAGGGGTATTCTAATGCCCTGTCACCTAGGGGTATTCTAATGCCCTGTCACCTAGGGGTATTCCTATGCCCGGTCACCTAGGGGTATTCTTATGCCCGGCCATCTAGGGATATTCTTATGCCCGGCCATCTAGGGATATTCTTATGCCCGGCCAGCTAGGGGTATTCGTATGGCCTGCCAACTCGGGGTATTCTTATGGCCTGCCAACTAGGGGTATTCTTATACCCTGCCAGCTAGGGGCATTCTTATGCCCGGTCATCTAGGGATATTCTTATGCCCTGCCAGCTAGGGGTATTCTTATGGCCTGCCAACTAGGAGTATTCTTATGCCCGGCCAGCTAGAGGTATTCTAATGCCCTGTCAACTAGGGGTATTCTTATGCCCTGCCAGCTAGGGGTATTATGGCCTGCCAGTTAGGGGTATTCTTATGGCCTGCCAGCTAGGGGTATTCTTATGGCCTGCCAGCTAGGGGTATTCTTATGGCCTGCCAACTAGGGGTATTCTTATGGCCTGCCAACTAGGGGTATTCTTATGGCCTGCCAACTAGGGGTATTCTTATGGCCTGCCAGCTAGGGGTATTCTTATGCCCTGCCATCTAGGGATATTCCTATGCCCTGCCAGTTAGGGGTATTATGGCCTGCCAGCTAGGGGTATTCTTATGCCCTGCCAGCTAGGGGTATTCTCATGCCCGGTCATCTAGGGATATTCTTATGCCCTGCCAGCTAGGGGTATTCTTATGCCCTGCCAGCTAGGGGTATTCTTATGCCCTGCCAGCTAGGGGTATTCTTATGCCCTGCCAGCACGAGGTATTCTTATGCCCTGCCAGCACAGGGTATTCTTATGCCCGGCCATCGAGGGATATTCTTATGCCCGGCCATCGAGGGGTATTCTTATGCCCTGCCAATGAGGGGTATTCTTATGCCCGGCCAGCTAGGGGTATTCTTATGCCCGGCCAGCTAGGGGTATATTCTTATGCCATGCCAGCTAGAGGTATATTCTTATGCCATGCCAGCTAGCGGTATATTCTTATGCCCTGCCAGCTAGAGGTATATTCTTATGCCCTGCCAGCTAGAGGTATATTCTTATGCCCTGCCAGCGAGGGGTATTCTTATGCCTGGCCAGCGAGGGGTATTCATATGCCCTGCCAGCGAGGGATATTTGTATTGCCCGAATGACCTGGGCCAATGCATGGAGCAATCCTTAGCCCATTTTGGACCGCTTCCAAGAAAGTGTGGCCGCAAGCAGTCAAGCCAGAAGGGATTTCTTGAAGCGTGGCTCTGTTATATGTGGGCACATTGTTGATTGCCTATTAATAATAATAAAATTATTATTGTATTTATTGAGCACAGACCTAGCTTCGAGAAGCAACGGAGCACTTTACAGAGGTATACAATACGAATACATAACGGAGCACTTTACAGACGTAAACAAAAGTACAGGTCCATAATGGAGCGCTTTTCAGCAGTAACAGAACAGCTATACAACAGGCAGGTGGGATGCAGAGGAGGGGTACAGCTGTACAAGGTGGTGGGGAGAAGAGGGGCAGGGTCTAGCAAGTCAGGAGGCGCAGGGGGCCATTACATGGCCTAGGTATTGAGACTGAGAGATTCCTTGAAGAGGTGGGTCTTGATTTCTTTTCTGAATCGTAGGAGTGTGGGGGCGAGTATGAGTTAATTCACAATATATTCTCTTGCTATATGTGAGCACGATAGTGGTAGAATGCTGTAGGTATGCACATTGTTGGTCGACAGCCCTATGCGAGCACAATGTTGGGGGACTGCTGTAGGTGGGCACATTGTTGGTCGACAGCCCTATGCGAGCACAATGTTGGCTGACTGCTGTAGGTGGGCACATTGTTGGTAGCCAGCCCTATGTGAGCACAATGTTGGGGGACTGCTGTAGGTGGGCACAATGTTGGGGGACTGCTGTAGGTGGGCACATTGTTGGTAGACAGCCCTATGTGAGCACAATGTTGGGGGACTGCTGTAGGTGGGCACAATGTTGGGGGACTGCTGTAGGTGGGCACATTGTTGGTAGACAGCCCTGTGTGAGCACAATGTTGGTGGACTGCTGTAGGTGGGCACAATGTTGGGGGACTGCTGTAGGTGGGCACATTGTTGGTAGACAGCCCTATATGAGCACAATATTTTGGGACTGCTGTAGGTGGGCACATTGTTGGTAGACAGACCGATGTGAGCACAATGTTGGACTGCTGTACGTGGGCACATTGTTGGTAGACGGCCCTATGTGAGCACAATGTTGAGGGACTGCTGTAGGTGGGCACATTGTTGGTAGACAGCCCTGTTTGAGCACAATGTTGGGGGACTGCTGTAGGTGTGCACATTGTTGGTAGACAGCCCTATGTGAGCACAATGTTGGGGGACTGCTGTAGGTGGGCACATTGTTGGTAGCCAGCCCTATGTGAGCACAATGTTGGGGGACTGCTGTAGGTGGGCACATTGTTGGTAGACAGCCCTATGTGAGCACAATGTTGGGGGACTGCTGTAGGTGGGCACATTGTTGGTAGGTGGCCCTGTGTGAGCACAATGTTGGCTGACTTCTGTAGGTGGGCACATTGTTGGTAGACAGCCCTATGTGAGCACAATGTTGGGGGACTGCTGTAGGTGGGCACATTGTTGAACCAGTTAAAATATTCTCTATTCTTCTTTTACAGACGTCGCTCGAGTGGCCGCTGATGCTTCACAATCACAGCAGTGTCCTCCTTCCAGATGAAAAGTCGCTGCTTGTGTTGGGCGGCGGTGGGAACTGCTTTTCTTTTGGGACCCATCTGAACCGTCAACCAGTATTATTGGACCTGGTGGAGATCTTGTGAGCCCTGATGGAATGGAAAGGCGTGGGACTGTTGAAGAAAGGTGCACATATTTTATTGGTGGCATTGGGCACTGTCCTGCCCTCTGTAGAGTCTGAAACATGGCATCCTAATGTTCTTACTGGATGTGATGGATCTGATGTGCGCTGTGAAATCCTGAGTCTGACAGATGCTTGATCTTTTGAGGTCTAATAAAGAGAATACATTTACAAGTGCAATTAGTAAATCTTTCTATATCTGGACTTTAGTGCTCCCTATGCCTGTCTTAACTATTTCAGGATTGCGCTACTAGGCCTATAATGTATCAGACCCAGTGGCGGCATGGTCAGCAGGATGTGTGTGACAAATTGGATTCTGCCCTGCAGAAGTACAAGGAGGAGTAGGGGATAACATGCCCACTTACATTGCTCCAAAGCAAGAGTCCTCACACTCATAAAGGTAAAACTGGCCCAGTTAAGAGATATACCTCCTTCGCCTTTTTGGGTAACGTGGGCCAAGGGAAGGCTATACTCTTAAGAGGGGTGTGGATGTGATTCAGTAGCGACCCAAAACCCAAAATGTAACAGTCCAAAATCAAGGGAATGTCCATTCAACATTCTATGGTCTACTTTGATAAAACACACCTTATGCAAAGTAATTTAATAGAAAAACACTACCCAAAACTCACTCCTGAGGAAAGAGCAGAGATCGAGCAAAGATAGCACAGTGCAGCACTCGGGGCAACAAATCAGGGATGCAAGGTAAGTGAAAACCACAATATTTTACAAATGTTATGTTTCTTGGATGAAGAAGGGTGCAAATGTGAACTAACCAGTCTATAGCACCCAAATGGACCAAAGGAAGGGGCAGTTATTGGTCAATAGTACCTTGTTTTGGTTCTTAAGCGTTTCAACGGTATAGCTTAGTTCAGCTACGGTGGATCGTGAGGGCCCAAGCAACAAGCAGATGTCGAGCAGGTTCAATTGTGGCAGCTCTTTGCGGCTCGAAGACGGCTTTCATCGATTCAGGTCGGGCGTTCACCAGGATTGCTTCGAGGTCAGCCGAGTCGGGTTGTAACCACCGGGAAGGATCAATGAGTGATGCTCCAGCGGTTTGGGCCGGTTGGCCGTGGTGGTCGAAATGGTGATCCATTTGCTCCACGCAGGGGTTCAGCAAAGCAGCAGATTCAAGGGTGAAGTTGTGATATAACCCCTGATTAGTCGGCAAGTGACTCTCCAGCAGTTCAAGTCAGGTCACAGCGTTGAACGGTTGATTTGAGCCTAGCAGGTGGCAGGCTCAGCGAGGAGACGAAGCAGCGTTGCGTGGCTCAATGTACAAGCAATTGTTAGAAGTTTCAGAGGAGTGCCAGGAGTTGGCACCGGAGGGTACCTTGGCTTTGATGGCATTTAAATCCTCAATGGTGTCGAATTCAGCTCTGACCGCAGTTTGACTGGTTTCGGTGTGACAGAACAGGGAGCCTTAACAGATGTGGTCCTCCAGATACTGTGAGGCCCTATTCTGGGGTACAAGGACAGGGTGAGTCCTTTCAAGGTCTACTTCTGCCATCCCTGGGAGATTCTAGTGCGGAATGGCAGGTCCTGGTCCACAGCAAGTGTCTTCCCCCCCCCCCCCCCAGTGTGCCCTGAGAGTGGGTAGGGACACAGCTCTCCTCTGCCTTGAACTGCTCCTTTGTCCCATCAGTTGAGGGCTTTGGAAAGTACAATTCTCCCAAAGAGGTCCAGTGAGTCCTTCTCGGGTGTTGTTCCAAAGTGGTGGGAGACCTCTTCTTTTAAAGGCAAAAGTGATTGGACTAAAGCTAGCCTGCATTATTGGGCTAATCCATGTTCTTGAAAGAAGTGGACTTTGCCCTTCTGACATCACTCCCAAAGTGCTTTGCTCTAGAGGAAGTAGAGGGGACAGGAAGGAGAGAGACAAACGGAAACAAAATGGTGGAAGTCTTTCATGGCTCGGAGCTCTCCTGACTGCTCTAACTTTGCCCCTTCTCTTCTCACTGGGATCAAAGGCCTTAAGAAAGGCAGCACCCTGCTGTGAGGCTAGTCCCTTTCAATGGTTGTGCTCCTTTGATGCCTGGGCCCGGGGCAGCTACCTCTGTCTCTGACCCTCTTCAGCGGAGGGCATTACCTACCCTCATAGGATATCAGAGGCAAGAAGTGTGACACATTTCCCACCCCAACAATCCATCTAATTGCGATACATATCCTACCCCAACAATCCATCTAAGAGTGACATTTTTCCCACCCCCAACATGATGGCATAAAGAAAAGCTTGGACAAAATGTACTGGAGGAGCTCCCCCCACCCCCTGTGCGTGTGTGGCAGGGGGTTGTTAGTGGAGTGGGCGGGGCTGGGGCCGTATTGTCACTTATCAGATACAACCTATCTGACTAACCTAGCACTTTGCCACTTACTGGCTGCACTAATGTGGTTTATCGCCTTTATTAATTTTACTTATTATTTATGTTCTCTGCTCTGTTCCGCACTTTCCACTTCTCCCCCTTTCCATGCACTTCCCCCTTCTCCCCTTTTCCATTCCATGCACGCTCCTAATGTCACTGGGCCTAGTAAGATTATTGTTTCTGTTCTCCCCTGTTCGCCTCCCTTTGCCTGGTCGCGCTCTGAAACACTTGTGTATGAGCACGATATAAATAAAATATCATTTCATTCAATTTCACCTTATGTGAAGTGCTCAGGGAATACAGCGTGCCCCTTTTCTCGCCACTCCAGTAACATTGTGTTACTGTGACACTCCCATCTGTTCAAGCCGGTGGCAGTGTACCTTCTACACAATTTATTTTGTATTTTCTATCGGAGGCTTCTATCACAGCTCTCGTAGGTACATATGGCACACCATACCAAAAATGGTAGCCTTACGTTAAGTCCTGAACAAGATGGCTTGCTCTTTCTGGTCTCTCCTTAATACTATTCTGTGTGCGGGAAGGTCCCTTTGTCCTTAGCGGGATTCTCATAGAAAGCCTGCAAAGTTTCCCTGAGTACCTGGCAGGACAGGAAGTGGGGGAGGTCAACCGAAATTCCTCCGCCTCTCGCCCTGCAGTGGGCCTGGGTGAGACCACTTCAGAATGGGGGGGCTGGCTGACTCAGCCGGTGTACCTGAATAAATTCTGGGGTCCTGGAGCAGAAACCCAGTCGATCACTGAAACAAGAAGAGTCTGAAGAGGACAACAACCCTCCTTGCGCCTATGTGTAACCACCAGTTCTCCAGCATGGGGTCTGGCATGGATTCACATGCTCATGAATATTCCCCGTCATCAGGCTGGGAATCCTCGGTAAAGAAAAAAATCAGTATCAGTTTCGTTTCTGATCTGTCTTTCTTTTTGTAAATTTGTCTTTATTTATTTTACAAACATAAGTCATGGTACAACAACACTTTCAAGCTTTGGGATACAGGACAGCTCAGTGAGATTCAGTGTGATCGATATTCGTATTAACAAACTCATTGTCTCTGATCAAGTCCTGTGGTGGTACCTGACTTTCCTTTCCCGTCTTCCCACCCCCTCCACCCCCCGGTCGGTCGAGCAGTTTTCAGTTAAATCTCTGCAGTGCTTTGGAGATAGTCATCAAGGCCTTTTGTGCGTTGTACAGATGGCTTCAGCGGTGAGAGTAGGACAGTACAGAGTAGTGGGCCATTTCTATGTTGTGTTCAGGTCCTCTTAGGGGGGGTTGGTGGTTGTGCCTCGCAAAAGTCTGTTAGGGAGATATTTAGCTTTGTAGTCTGACCATAGGGCCTCGACTGGTGCTGATCTTCCGTGGAGTGATGCCGTGATATGCTCCATTATGCATATGTTGGTGGCAACGTTGATCCACTCATTTTTGGTGGGGAGTGAGGTGGATTTCCATTTTGTGACCAGTACGGCTCGGGCCGCAAGGAGTAGCTGTGGGGCCAAACCTCTCACTCTGGTCCAGCCGTCGTCATCTTGCTCCAAGCCAAACAATGTAAGGTACGGATCTAATGTTCTGGTGATACCGTCGGTTACTTTTATCCAGCCTAAGACCTCATTCCAGAAGAATTTCACACGGGTGCAGCCCCACTCATATGCCAGTAGTCTGCGTTTTCTCCGCATCTCCTCCAGCATTCCGGACTGGATGTTTGGAACATCTTGGATAATCTGGTGGGGTCATATTGCCATCTGTGGAGCAATTTGATGGCATGAAGTTTGTATTGATTGGCAACGGAGATTTGTGTAGCTGCTGTACATAGTCTTCCAAAGGTCCGGGTTGAACTGTTCACTGAAGTCTCTTCCCCATTTATCTCTTAATAAATCTGTGTTTCCTCCCTCCCCCTCTATCAGTTCTTTGTACATTGTGGAGATCAGGCCTCTCATTTCTGTTCTTGAGTCTAATATTTTCTCAAGGGTGTGAGGTCCCTCATTAGGTTAGGTTTCCATATTGGTCTCGTCAAGACGGCTTTTATTTGAATGTACTGAAATGTGGACAGGGGGCCAATTCCGAGGGCCTCTGTTAGTTCTGGAAGGGATATGACGGAGTCCTTTTTTTTGTAGTTGCCCAACTCTCTCCAGGCCAGCTTCATACCATGCTTGGAACCTTCCTACGTTCGGGATTTGGTTGTTGATTCCGGGGTACCATAGATGGCTCAAGGGGGAGGGCCATGTGGTAATGTTTTGCATATTCTTGCCTGGAGTCC
The DNA here is from genome assembly GCF_040938575.1 of Ambystoma mexicanum. Classification (NCBI taxonomy): domain Eukaryota; kingdom Metazoa; phylum Chordata; class Amphibia; order Caudata; family Ambystomatidae; genus Ambystoma; species Ambystoma mexicanum. The sequence continues at coordinate 1,149,669,327 of NC_090941.1, read as the reverse complement.
AAATGTCCCATATGGTACTGAGTATGGGGTGGTCTTTGAGCTTTCTACACATCTGCTTTTTGGGGGACCAGAGCCATTCAGAGACTGTGGCGGGCGAGAAGTAGTGATTATCCATATTGGCCCATTCAGTATTTGTGAAGTTGCGTAGCTGGGGGGATGAGGACTCTGAGTTGGGAGGCTTCATAGTATTTTTGCAGGTTTGGGAGGCCAACCCCACCCTTCTCTTTGGGGAGCGTTAGAGTCTTGTACGCGATCCTTGCCTTTTTCCCTGCCAGAGGAATCTGAGAATGGCTCTTTTGGTTTCAGCGAAAAAGCTGTTTGGGATTCTGATGGGTCGCATTTGGAAGGGGTACAAGAATCGGGGAAGGGATACCATTTTTACCGCGTTAAGTCGGCCCAGCCAGGATATCGTAAGTTTCTCCCATCTGGCCAAGTCGGCACGAAATCGTTGTAGTAAGGGGGGGAAGTTCGCCTCATAAAGGTCATGCAATTGTTTGGTGATCCAAATCCCTAAGTAACGTAATTTTACATGCTTGATTTTGAGACCTAGGGTGGAAAATTTAGAGATGTTCGCGTCTACTTGGCCTTGGAGTGGGAAGAGTGTGGATTTCTGTTTATTTACCTTGAACCCTGAGAGTTTGCCATATTCGTCTAGTAGGAGTAGAGCCTGGGGGATCGAAATTGTGGGATTGGTAACGTGGAGAAGGATATCATCTGCCTGTAAGGCCACTTTATACTCTGTCGACCCCAGCTGTATATCTTTCACTATTGGGTCAGTTCTCATTGTAATTGCCAAGGATTCTAGGGAGAGTGCAAAAAGAATTGCGGAAAGGGGGCATCCCTGGCGAGTACCTCGTTCTAGGCTGAACCATCTGGAGTATTCGCAGTTTACGAATATTGCCGCTTTGGGGTCCGTGTAGACCGCGTGTATTGCCTTCCTAAATCTCGAGCCCATTCCAACCTTGCGCAGGACTGCTCTTAGGAATCCCCATTCAACTCTATCAAAGGCCTTCTCTGCATCGATGGATACGAGAGTTGGGTCATTAGTTGTGGTTTGGGATGCGTGGATCAAGTGTAGGGTCTTAAGCATTGTGTCGGCTCCTTGCCTATTAAGTATGAACCCGACTTGGTCGGAATGTATGAGTTGGGGCATTAGTGTCTCAAGCCTTGCAGCGAGAACCCTTGCATACATTTTCGCGTCCAGATTGAGCAGTGAGATGGGGCAATAGGAGGTACATTTCAAGGGGTCCCTCCCCTCCTTCGGAATAACCGTAATCAGTGCCCTGACAAAAGAGTCGGGGGGTGGGGGGGTTCCCAGTGTCGATTATTTCATTAAAGAGTTCTGTTACGAAGGGGGTAAGGAGAGCAGTAAATGTTTTATAGAATCCCGCTGTATAGCCGTCCTCCCCTGGTGACTTACCCAGGGAGAGTCTCTTTACTGCGGCTTGGACTTCGAGTTTGGTTATGAGAGATTCCAGCAAATCGGCGTCTGCGGCTGGTATGTGGGGCATGTGTATTGTGGACAAGTAGGATTCTATTTCCGGTTGGTTGGGGTTTATCTCGGAGGTGTATAGGGTTTCGTAGTAGTTAGCAAAGCTTTCTGGAATAGTAGTGGGAGAGTGAGAGTTGGGGGAGGTAAGTCATTAGTTATTTGTAATACTCTCCGCTCGGCTCTCTGTTCTCTAAGTCTTGCGGCAAGAAGTGCGTCTGCCTTGTCTCTCTTTTCATAGAATTTTTGTTTAAGGAATCTCAGCTTGTGTACTATCTGTTCATGTTCTAAGAGCTTCAGTTCATTTCTCTTTTCTTTTGCCTCGTTCAGTTTTGCTCGATCAGACTCTGAGGTGCTCCGGTTGTTGGATTCCAACTGAGAGATTTCGACTCGTAACCTGTGTTCGTTAATGTTTCTTTCCCTTTTCTTTGTGGTCCCTTCTCTTATCAGAAAACCCTCCAGGTGGCTTTAGAGGCCTCCCATACGATTTGCTTGGATACCTCACCGTTGTCATTGATTTCGAGAAACTGGGAGATTTCAGTGTCCATTTCTGCTTTGAAGACTGCTTCTTTCCAGAGGGTCTCGTTGCATCGCCATTTCCCATTCTTGACTGGTAGGTTCATCAACTGAATGTCTGTACGGACCATGTCATGATCGGACCAAGTGATCGGAGTTATCTCTGATTGTGATATCATCTCTGCAAGTTCTCCGGATACGTATACATAATCAATTCTGATGTATGTGTTGTTGGGGGTTGAATAGAAAGTGAAGCCTTGTTCGTCTGGGTGGCCTTCTCTCCATACATCTTTCATGTTATATGCTTCCATCATACTGGCCAGTTCGGTTTGGTCGGTTCTACCGCTGTGGTTTACATTAGGATTGCCTGGTTTGCGGTCTTTGATGGGGTCTGCCCATTGGTTGAAGTCACCACCCAGGACAATATGGCCAGACGCCTCGAGTAGAATCTTTGGAATCGTTTTAGTGAGGAATCTGGTCTGACCCGTGTTCGAGGAATAGAGGGTGGCGATTGTTGCGTTTATTTTCCCTATATGGCCGTTGATTAGGAGTGCTCTGCCTTCTATATCGGACCATGACTTGATGAGATTGAATTCTATGCCTTTTCTGAGAAGAATCCCGACTCCTCCTTTTCTCAATGGGCCAGAGCCCCAGAATTCTGTTCCGGCTCGTTTCGGTAAGATTCGTCGCTCTTCACCCTTTATATACTTCGTTTCTTGCAGAAGGAGAATGTCGAGTTCGGCCCTACGGAATTCCCTAGCTTCTAGTGAGCGTTTTGTTGGGGAATTGAGGCCTTTAACGTTGAGTGTTCCTACTCTCAGAGGGGTGGTATGCCCTGCGTTAACATTCATTGCCATTGGTTATTTTCTTAGAAAGATGTCTTCTGCTGGCTATGCAATGGTACATATCTGCTCTAAGTCGTGCACTGCGTCGGTATTTACATGAGTCTGTGGGTACTGCTTCGACCTTTACCTGGTACTTAAACTCTCCCTTATTTATCCCCCCTTCCTCCCTCATTCCCAGTTGGTGGCGTTCGATCGCACCCGGTTAACAGCACCGAGTTGGTGTCGAACCACCTGTAAGGGCCGTAGCATCACGCCCATTGTCCAAATGTATCATCTCTATTGGTATTGAGCCCATCCATGGCCCCCCCCTCTAATTATATCCATTAGGGTTGCGGGATTTAGTTAATGCTAGTGTCTCTTGTGTATATTATGCAGTTCACTGTGTTGGTTTGATCTTACGGGAAGTTTTACCCTTCTGGGGAGAAGTTGCCTCTTCGGAATTTCCGGGATCCCTTCACCCTCTTTCTTCGAGCACCTTGGGTATGCCATTCTCGATCTTCTCTTCGTTTCTCGTCCCGCTTGGGTTCTTCACCTGGGGAGCCAAGAAGGTCGCTGATGCATGCCTATATCTCTTTTTCGGATCTTAGTCTGTGTCTGGTTCCTTCATATTCAAATGTTAGTGAGAAGGGGTAGCCCCATCTATATCTGATGTTTTCCTCCTTGGGTTTCTTAGTGAGGGGGCCACACATCCTTCTGAGGGCTAGTGTCAGAGGGGACAAGTCCTGATAAATCGAGATCTGCGCACCTCCCAATGTGATCGTGCCGCACTTTCTGGCTTTATCGAGGACTCGGGATTTGTCTCGGAAGTGATGGAATCGGGCCAGGACTGATCGCGGACCTCCCGAGGGGCCTCCTGCTCTATGAATTCGTTCTGTGATTGATTCGTCCATGTCATCATCTGCCGTTAGTAGTTTAATATTGTGGAGTGTTTCTTTCAAGTCCATCTCTGTTTCGCCCTCTTTTTCCGGGATTCCAAAAAATGCGGATGTTTCGTCTCTCTCTGTTCTCTAAATCATCAAGCTTAAGTTTGAAATCTTCTTCCCGGTGTTCCAATTCTGTCATTCTCTGGTCTAGTTGTGCCTCGAGAGTGTCGATGGAGGCTTGGTTGTTCTCCACCCCTTCAAGTCTGTCTTCTATACTGTCCAGCCTCTGGGTGATCCTGTCTATCTTGCCTCCTACATTAGGGTGCCCAGGTTCTTTATTTCACCCAGGAGGGCAGCAATATCGCCTTTCGTTGCCGCTGCTAGGTCGTTTACCGTAGTGATGTTGTTTGCCATTGCTGGTTCAGTTAGAGCGGGAAGAGTGGGGGTGTAGGCGAAGTGCAGGAGCTTGTGCTTGAAGTTCATACGGGTCTTTGGTGGTGATGTCGTGATTCCTCCAGAGCCACAGGGAGAGGAGGCACACACCCCTGTTTAGGGGGCTTTACCCTCTGTGTTGGTCAGTTAGGGGACGCATAAACTGATTCCCTCTTAGTAGCAGCGGTAGGTTCAGATATTGGGGGGTATACTGCTGGGATGATGGCGGTAAGGGTGTACTTTGTTCTTTCGGCTGGAGGAGGCACACAGCCTTTATCCAGGGGCCGTACCCTCCGTGTGGTGTGGATTCTGTTTATCAAATGAGGTGTACCTCCGGACGGGTCTCGGGACTCGAGATGTCTCGTGCGGGTTTTCAGGAGGGTCACAGAACTGTTTGGAGTGGGCCCGCGGTCATTGTCTGATGCTGTGCAGGGGGGGGGGCGCGGATGTCGCGTGGGCTTTCACTGCATGTGTGCAGTTGCTGATGCTGATCCAATGCCGTAGGAGGGCGGGCAGCCAACGGATCTCACCTCACGTTGCGGGTCCTACGCTCTCCGGTGGTAGGCAGGGGAGGCCTCCCGAGCGGGGGTCTGGATGGATCCAAGGCTGGGGCACCCACCTGTTGATACCAGTTCTCTGCTCGGGCGGTGGTCGCGCAGGCTCCGTCTGGAAGTTCGTAGCGGAGGCTTTGCCGGCAATGCCCAGCAGCACACATGTGCCGGGTTGGTTTCGCTTTCGCCTTGATTCAGGGGGCCGTGGCTTGGGACTCTGGTTTTGTTGGGGTCCCAAGTCCGTTTTCGGTCGGAGTTTCTCCCAGAGGAGAAGGAAGTATTCCCACTGCAGCCTCACGTTCTTTCTTCGGCGGGGGGGGCCAAAAAATGTGGGCTCAGTCCATCTTTTGGGGCGGCTGCAGCGGAGCTCATTCAGAGTTCATGGATGTCTCTGCGCCCCCTGGTGGCCAATCCAATCTGTCATTCTTAGTAGTATCCAATCACTGATCTCTGGGTCATACTGCCCCCAGCCAATGACTTCCCTCTCCCTAAGCCCCGCCTCTGGCAGCCATCCTCAGATTTTTACCGCACGCTCAAGTGTTGGGAGTCCTCGTGTTTAGCTCTCGTGTTTTTTACTGCGTTTTCACGTTTTTTCAGGAGATGTTCTCATTTTTTTGGTTTAATCGAGCCTCAAGCTCCACTGTTTCTACTTCCGATAACGGGGAACCGTTTGGGAATTCTTCTACGCCCCTCAAGGGTGAAGTTTTCGTCGAGTTTATACTTCGTGGAGGATTCCGAAAGATCTGCGGCCTACCTCAACAGACATGTCCCAGGACAAGGGAAGCTCGACGCCCGGATCCAAGCAGTTCAGGTGCTGCCCTGGATGCGGATTACAGAACGTTTTCAAGGACGAACATTCGCGATGTCTTTACTGCCTTCATGAGGACAAGACGCACGTGGAGAAAGACTGTGCGTTCTGCAAGAACCTTTCGGAACGGAGCAAACAAGATCGTCTTTCCCGCCTCGCCGCCTGGCTGGAGAAGGGCACAGCAGTTGATAAGGCGAAGAAGTAGTCTGAGCGGGCTTCCAAGTCCTGTGAGGGCGCCCCGACGACGGGGGCCCAACAGAAGGCCAAGCACCGTAAGTCCGCGGGCACCGGGAGCGCCAAAAGGTCGGGCTCTTCAGTTGCCAAGCAGGGCGCTACTTCCCCGGGACGTTCGACCACGAGCCAGCGCTCTGGTTCGGGGAAGAGGAAGTCCGAGAACCCGGGTAGGCTGCTGGAGCGGACCCGGTCGATCTCGAAGGGGGAGCGAGGCGCTGACCCTCCACCCAAGGTGAAGGCCCAGGACGCACCTAAGGTGGTGAGGGCTTTGATCCACCCGGCAAAGGCCTCTACCGAAGTGGTCGCTGTGACCCTGGCGAAGCCGGCTGAGACTACGCCTTAGGAAACGCCCTCCGGGCCCAGAGTATCCCTGCCACCGCGGAGGGATTCCTCTTTCCAGCCCATCGCTAAGACCCCCGTGAAGCCCCAGGCTGAAAAAGAGGGGGGCGGGCCGGTGGCCATTACATACTCTGAATCAGCCTCTGAGGAGGAACTGGTGGAAACCGAGAAGGGCCTCAACGAAAGGTCCTTAGGCCTCAACGAAAGGTCCTTAGGCCTCAACGAGAGGTCATAGGCCTCAACAAGAGGTTCGAGAAGGTTCGATCCCAGGGGGCGGTCCCTGCTGACGTGATCGAAGATAACGACGACGAACAGGGCCCAGTGGAGCGGCCATCCTGTCCGTCGCAGCCATTGCCCAAGCCCCAGGATAGCTCGGTGGCCATTTTGTTGGCAATCCAATCCTTATGCACCGAGATAAGGACGAGATTACCACGGACCCCGACGGAGGAACCAGGCCCGTCGGGAAGCCCTCCAAACAAGCGGAGGAGAGTCCACCCCGCTCCGCCCTTTGTGCCTGCGAGACCGGTGGACCCCTCGTCCCCCTCGCCGGACCCTAGAGAGGATATGGCGACGGATACAGTGACGGGGACGGACGATGACGGCGGCGATGACACAGCGGACATCCCGTCATCACCCCCCCGCGGGCGTCTCCAGCTGACGAAATTGGCTCCTTCCACGCCATGATGAACCAGGGCGTCCGAGCTCTTCCAGCTCTGCCATGAAGAACAGAAAAAGGAGGGGTTTCTGTATCAACGGCGAGAGGCCAAGAGGAAGACAGTCCTCGTGGTGCCTTTACTCGACGACATCTGGGACGATGGGCTTGCTGTCCTCAAGAACCCTTCCACAACACCAGCCAAGAGGGACAGGTACGAGAAGAAGTACCGAGTCCCCGATGCCGCCCCCTTGTGCCTCAGGGCCCAGCCCACGCCAGACTCTGTCGTCTCGGCAGCGGCTAAGAAGGCGGCAGCGGGTGCGGTGCCTTCAACTTCCACTTCCCCGCCAGACAGCAAGGGCAAGAAGTTGGACTCTATGGGACGACGAGTCATCTCGTCGGCGGCGACGACGATTAAGGCGGCCAATGCCTTAGCGATCGTGGCACGCTACGATAGGGAGCTCTGGTTCAAGATAGCTCCCTTGCGAGACTTCCTGCCTGATGACAAAAGGGCGGAGGCCCTAAAAATTCTGCAGGAAGGCGAGGTGGCGTCGGATCATGCCATAACGGTGGCAACGGACATTGCCGATACCGGATTTCGCCAACTGGGCAACGGAGTTTGCCTCCGACGACGAGGATGGCTCAAGGCGACAGACTTTCGCCAGGACGTCCAGACCAGGGTGTTGGACATGCCGTTCAACGGCAACAACCTTTTTGGTAAGGTGGTGGATGAGTCCCTACAGGCCATCAAGACCGACTCGGAGACGGCCCAGGCCCTGGGGGTGCTTCAACAGCGACGTCCCTTTCGGAGCTCCAGAGGCAGACGGGGTGCCTCCAAAGGATCCAGCGGTGGCTCCTCCACTTACCGCCAGGCAGCCCGCTCCCAGGAGGCCTACAGAGGTTGCGGCAAGCAAGGGGGGTCCCGCCACCGTCGCCAAGGAGGCCAAGGTGGCAAGGCCGCCTCCAAGCAAGACTGACCCGGCCGGGTTGTCGGGGGCCCCCACCAAAGCACCCCGGTGGGAGGCCGGCTGACGAAGTTCGTCAGCGTGTGGGAGTCCATCTCCACCGACCGTTGGGTGTTGGACACCCTGGCCAATGGGCAGTCATTGGAATTCCAAAAGAAGTGCCCTCGCATTCCTCCCGTGGCCAGGAAGGAGAATCACGTCCCTCAACTACTGTTGGAGGTAAAGGCGATGCTCAAGAAAGGTGCCATCGAGCTCGTCCCCAGAGGGCTTCGGGGCTCCGGAGTGTACTCAAGGTACTTCCTCGTCAAGAAGAAGACAGGCGGTTGGCGCCCCATCCTGGACCTGCGTCGCTTAAACAAGTACATCAAGGCGCAGAAATTCAGGATGGTCACCCTCCAGCACGTGCTGGTACAGCTGGAGGAAGGTGACTTCCTATCGTCTTTGGACCTGGAGGATGCTTACTTCCCCATCCCTATTCTAAAAAGGCACAAAGTTCCTCGGGTTCGTGGTTCAGGGACACCACTACCAATTCAGGGCCTTACTGGATTAAAGTCGGCACCCAGGGTTTTCACCAAGTGCCTGGCACCAGTGCCGGCGTGGCTGCGTCTGCAGGGGGATCCACGTTTACCCCTACCTGGACGACTGGCTAATCCGGGCAAGGACAAGGGAACTCGCCGTCAAACACACAGCGAGGACCGTCCGGTTGCTCACGGAGTTGGGGTTCGTACCCCAAATCCCATCTGGTTCCATTGCAGATAGCACCGTTTCTGGGAGCTAAACTCGATACAGTGGGGCAATTGGCCTCCCCTTCAGAGGAGAGGACAAAGACCATCCTGGGCAAGGTGCGGCGCCTGCTAGCCACGGACGTGGCCAGGGTGAGGTCCATCAAGTTCCCTCCTCGGGATGATGTCCTCATGCATCTATCTTGTACCCCTTTGCAGACTTCGGATGCGTCCGCTACAGGAGTTCCTCGACGTCCGCTGGCTTCAGGCAAGGGGCTGTTTCGAGGACAGGATCCCTCTCGACGAGGAGTTCCGTCGGGCGATCTTATGGCGGGGCATCCGTGCTCACCTCACGACAGGCACGGAATTTCAAATCCCGGCGTTTCAGGAGACAGTGACGACGGACGCCTCTCTGGAGGGTTGGGGGGCCCACACCGGGGACGTCCACGCAAGAGGCCTTTGGCTCCCGGAGGAGAGGTCCCTCCACATCAACATTCTGCAGCTCCGAGCAGTGTTCTGGGCTCTCAAGTTGTTCCTTCCGTCCCTCAAGGGCAAAGTGGTGAGGATCTTCACCGACAACGCCACCACGATGTTCTATATACGGAAGCAAGGCGGCACCAGATCCCCAGCCCTATCCAAGGAGGCCCAGGATCTGTGGCACCGGGCCGTCACCCAGGGGATGTTTCTGGTTCCCTTCCACCTGGCAGGAATAAAAAACACCATCGCGGACTCGCTCAGCAGGGAGCTGCACTCGTGCCACGAGTGGGAACTGTGCCAGGACCAAGTGGATCGACTCTTCCAACGATGGGGCAAACCCCATATCGACCTGTTCGCGACGGCGACAAACTCCAAGTGCCAGAGGTTCGCCAGCAGGTTCCCACAGCCGAGGAGCAGGTGCGATGCTTTCTCGTTCCCTTGGGACGGCCTGTTTCTATACGCGTTCCCTCCGTTGCCGTTGCTGCTCCGCCTCGTCAACCAGCTCAAGAAGTCCAGGTGCAGGATGATCCTCGTAGAACCGGCGTGGCCGAGGCAGATTTGGTTCCCGGATCTTCTGGACTTGTCAACGTCCCCACCAGTCAAGCTGCAGGCGGACGCGGATCTTCTCTCCAGAGAAGGAGGCGCCATTGTCCATCATGACCCACAGTCGCTGAACTTGCAGGCCTGGCTCCTGCAGCACTAGAGTTTGGAGGGTACGATATCCGGGCTGATTGCAGAGCAGTTCTTGCAAAGGCCAGGGCGACCTCAACTCTCAAGTGTTACGGTCATAAATGGAAGAGGTTCTCTGTCTGGTGCCGTGCACAGAAGATTAACCCTCTGCGGATTACGGCCCCTCAAGTGCTGCCATACCTACTGTCGCTGGCCAAAGCTGGACTGGCTCACGCCTCCATAAAAATACTTCTGATGTTTGTTAATCTGCTTAGAATCACATGCTGTGCATAGGTCCGACATCCAGTGGTCACTGCGGAGTATTGCATTTTGTTTTTCGTAGTCGAAAAGGGGACGTCGACAAGGCGTGTCTGTAACACTATCCCTATAGTGACGTGCGTTGTACCCACAATCCCTCACGCGTCGAGGTCCCTCAGATTGTTTTTTTCCGCCCAGTTTCTGGTCGCCTTTCGCGGAGCTCCTAGAGAGACATTGCTATACTTACCACGGACCTCGGTCCTTTTGTCATAACTTAATATACTGGTAACGATCCCTCCCCCTCGACGTTAGCTGTGAAGCTGTTTCTCCGCCGAACTATTTTCGACGGAGAGGAAGAGCGGAGGAGATCCTTCGGCGCTGCCGAACACGTGGCCTGGCCTCGACGGCCAACTTACAGTAGGGAGAGTGGGGGTTAGAACTTTGTCTCTTCTCTTTGAGAATGTCTTTCTTTCTCCCTTTTCTTTCCCTTGGGGTTGTTATCGCCAGCTATTATTGCCTCAGCTATGGAGAGGACACCATTTAAGTTTTGCCCACGCTGCAGGGGCAAATATACTTGGAAAGATAAGCACAAGCTCTGTAATCGTTGCTTACCCCTCGATCACATAGAGAACAGCTGCGCAGCCTGCAAGCTCTTAAAACCCAGGACTCTTAAAGAACGTAGGGTTAAGAGGTGGGCAGACTACGCGATGTCGAAGTCAGTTTCCTCACCCGCTGCCGCTGTTACTGAAAGTGACGAGGAGTGCGATAACTCGACGTCCGTTACGGAAGTCATGAACCCCCAGAAGGAGCGCTCACGCTCCTCGTCGTCCGTCCCCGGCCCCGACGGGCTCGGCTCACGCCCTGCTTATGGGGATGAACACCCCGGCGACAAGGACGCACACAGACCCCATAAGGCTAAACACACTACCCACGGCTCTTCTTCGTCGAGAACGAAGGATCCATCAGCGCCGAAGGGGACGCAGGGCACTCCGGCGTCTACCGCAGACCGTAAAGGTCACAAGCCCCACCCGCAAACGCAGCCGCGACCAGCGATTGGGCTTCCGTCTAACACGGGCGCTACCCCAAAAACATCCGACGCAACGCTCCATAGAGCGACCGTCGAGGTACAACGCGCAACGCACACAACGTCGACACCAAAGCCCTCGACGGACAAAATCGTGGCCGAGAGCCTAGCGAGAATTGTCGCCGAAGACGAACGTACGCGGACGACGAAACAAACGTCGAATACCGCGTCGAAAAAACACAAAAGTAGCCAGGAACTGCCCCTTTCTCCAAAGGACGCTTCCGAACTACCTGAAGGCTTTTCAGAAGGAGACGGGAACCTCTCGTCGACGCTGTGGGAGCGTTCGAAACGATTCGAAGGCGAAAACACTAATTTTCCCCCTCTAGACTATTCAGGGGTACCCCATGAGACCCTTGAAAGACTCCATTCTTGCATGGAGAAAATGGAAAGGTTTCTAGGAAACCAAGACCCACCCACTCACAAAAGACAAAGAGAATGGCCACAGGATGACCCTAGAGTCAAGATTCCTAGGCTAGTTGACCTCACTGAGGAGGAGCAATACCTCCAAGAAGATGAGGAGTGTTTGGGTGGAGAAGAAGAGGTAGAACTTGAGCAAGAGGGGTTCGAAGAAGATCCTTACACCACTCCTACAGGGTTTGAAGAGGATACAGCTACCTCGCAGCCCTGGCATTCACCGTCAGTGCAGCCTTGGCAATCCCCATCAGTACATTCAGACCCTGATGCCTTTCTCCCTTCTCCTCTCAAGGATTCACATGGGAACTCCTCTCCCATAGATGACCAACCTTCCCTCAATGCACTATTGCGCAAGGCAGCAGCGCATTTTGAGATTGATACAGGGGAAACTCTTCCAGACATCGACTTTGTAGAAAAAGTCATCAAAGAAAAAGCCCCTGTTAGCCAATCTATTCCTCTCCTGGCTTCTATTAAAAGAAGAATTTCTCCTTCCCTTACTAACCCAGCTCTAGTAAGAGGGGTCAACCCTAGAATAGAAAAGCTCTTCAGCCCTTCATCCTCTGACCCTTTATACATCAGAGGACACTCTATTCCGGACTCCCTTGTGGTTACCAACACAAGAAAAAGAGCAGGGGTGCCACTATCCACTAGTGAAGCACCTCCAGACAAAGAAGGCAAAAAACTCTACGCACTGGGGAAGAGAATCACGACCTCCGCCGCCTTCTCCACTAGAATTGCTAATAACAACTCACTTTTAGCTAGCTACGCAGATGCACAGTGGAACAAGCTGCGCAGCGAAGCAGAGGAAGCACCTGAACCTCTGCGTTCTCGCCTGCTAGCTATAATATCAGAGGGCACACTGGTAAACCAGGGCATCGTTAAAAACTCCCTAGATGCCGCTGAGACGGCTGGCCGCTCCCTAGTGCAGGGAATACTTCTCAAGCGCCACGTTTGGCTACGCAATTCAGGTTTTAAGCCCGAAACCCAAGCCTCCCTCATAAATAAACCCATTGAACAGACGCATCTGTTTGGGAAAGCAGTAGATGAGGCCCTAGAACATGCTAAAAAAGAGTTTGATACCATCAAAACTCTTGATCAAATTTCTAGGCCCCCTAACAGGCGAGGCTATGGTAATAAACGCTCCTTTCGTGGCCAAAGACAGCAGCAGAACCAACAACAACAATATTACTCTGGCTCCAACTGGCCCACCAACCAGGGTAACACCCAGTTCAGTCAAAGAGGCCAACGCCGTGGCAAAGGAAGAGGTCGTGGCTCCAGCCCCAGAGGTTCCACGCCCAATACCAGCAAATGACCCGAAAATTCGGGTCCCCTCCCATGCATCACCGGTCGGGGGCCGGCTAACATCGTTCCTTTCAGCATGGGAGGGAATCACGTCAGACCGTTGGGTATTATCCACCATAGCCCACGGATACTGCATCGAGTTCAACGGTTCCCCGAAGTACAAACCCCCACGGAACCGGCGCATGACACCGCAACACCTCTCCATTCTTCTTCAAGAGGTGGAAGAACTACTGAAGAAAGAAGCTATAGAGCCCGTCCCCCTATCACAGGTAACAGAAGGTATTTATTCAGTGTACTTCCTTGTACCCAAAAAGGACTTAACCATGCGCCCTGTATTAGATCTGCGCCCAGCGAACATATTTGTCAAACCCCAAAAGTTTCGTATGGTGACCTTACAGGAGGTAATCCCACTGTTATCACAAGGGGATTACATGACAACACTGGACATGAAAGATGCATACTTTCATATTTTAATGTTGACATCGCACAGAAAATATACCCTTACCTCGACGACTGGCTCATAACAGGGGATTCTTACGAAACATGCTTCTCCAATACCCAAAAGACCGTAGACCTTTTGTCCCAACTGGGCTTCTCCATCAACGAAAAGAAGTCCAGCTTAGACCCCAGCCAAACCAAACAATTCCTAGGGGCTCTAATTCGAACAAGGGACGGCCTCGTATTCCCCTCCAACGAGAGGGTCCAAAACATGCTGTTTCAAATTCCCCATTATGTAGCAGGCCGAGAGGTGACGGTACGCAAAGCAATGCGCTTGCTAGGGATGATGGCGTCATGTATTTATTTGGTACCTCACGCGCGCCTGCGCATGCGCCCAATGCAAGAGTGGCTCTACAGCCAGTGGTGTCAGGCCAGCGGACAATGGGACGATCTAGTGGTGGTCTCGCAGGCCTTGGTTCTCTCGCTACGGTGGTGGACAAAAGAAAACTTGTTATTAGGGAAAACTTTTGCCACACCCGCAGTGGAAGCCACTCTAACCACAGACGCATCCCTTACAGGATGGGGGGCTCACCTATCCCATCAAACGGCACACGGAGTGTGGACTCCGAGTTTAGCATCCAAGCATATAAACCTGCTGGAACTACTAGCGGTGTTCAAAGCACTGAAAGCCTTTCAGGAACACTTACAAGGAAAGACAGTGATGGTCCTCACAGACAGCACCACAGCCATGTACTACCTCAACAAGCAAGGGGGCACTCACTCTCCAGGACTGTCCAAGCTGTCCCAGAATATATGGAAGTGGGCTCTCAAACACAACATGTTCCTACTAGCACAACATGTACCAGGGGAACTCAATCTGCTAGCAGACAAACTCAGCAGAGACTTCCCCCTGCCCGAAGAGTACGAATGGCAATTGCACGAAGACATCGTCTTAGACATCTTCACGCAATGGGGATTCCCGGAAATAGACCTGTTCGCAACCCTGGAGAACTCACAATGCCAAAGTTACGCCTCCAGGTACCCCCAGAACCAGTCCAAGGGGAACGGTCTGTTGATTCAATGGTCAGGGAAATTTGTTTACGCCTTTCCCCCGACTCCCCTTCTCAACAAAGTGGTGCACAAGATGCACCAGGAGCAGGTTACCATGATACTAGTGGCCCCAATGTGGGCACGGCAACCTTGGTTCGCTCACTTGATGGAGATGTCCCTATCTCCCCCAGTGAAACTTCCCTGCCCGTACAACATGCTGTCACAAGACAAGGGCAGAACACTGCATCCATGCCCTCAGACCATGAACTTAGCAGCCTGGCTCCTGAGATCATAGAATTTGGACATTTACAACTCCCACAGAGATGTATGGACATCCTCAGGGAAGCCAGAAAACCTAATACTCGACACTGCTATTCTAGCAAATGGAAAAGATTCGTTATCTGGTGTAGAGGTACTAGCATCAACCCAGTTGACTGCTCTCCTACTGACATTATTCTATACTTGACCCATTTACTGGATTCAGGTTTAGTATTCAATTCCATTAAAGTCCACCTAGCGGCACTTTCTGCATACACCACTTCCCAACTTAAAGTGTCGTGGTGGAAGATACCAGTTATCAAAGCCTTCATGGAGGGGGTAAAAAGGATACACCCTCCGATAGCTAACCCAGCTCCCGGATGGGACTTAAATGTGGTACTTTCCAGACTCATGGGCCCTCCCTTCGAACCCATGCACAAGGCAACTCTTAAAGATATCACCCTTAAGACTGCTTTCCTAATAGCTATCACCTCCATTAGGAGAGTAAGTGAACTACAGGCTCTTTCTGTACTAGACCCCTTTGTAACAGTTCACAAAAATAAAGTGGTTCTACGCACACACCCAAGGTTTGCACCTAAATTCATCTCGAAATTTCATGTAAACCAAACTATAGAACTACCAACGTTCTTTCAAAACCCTTCCAGCTCGGGGAAAAAAAAAGTCTGCATACACTAGATGTACGCAGAGCTGTCATGTTCTATATGGAAAGAACCAGACCACTGAGAAAGACTAATCAGTTCTTTGTCTCGGTGGCAGCAGGAAGAGAAGGAGATGCGGTCTCAAAATCCACTATATCTAGATGGATTGTTCAATGCATCACTCTCTGTTACACTCTTGCTAAGAGAGAACTACCCTTCAAGCCAAGAGCACATTCCACTCGAGGCACTGGGGCTTCCATAGCATTCATTGCAAATGTTCCCCTTGAGTCCATCTGCAAAGCGGCTACCTGGAGTTCTGTGCACACCTTTACAAAACACTACTGTCTAGATGCACACTCTAGATCTGACTCCCAGGTGGGACAGGCAGTATTAAGACATCTTTTCTCTACTGTTCCTTCTCATAACCCACCGCCAACTCCGGGTACTGCTCGCTAGTCTATGCACAGCATGTGATTCTAAGCAGATTAACAAACATCAGAAGACAATGCATTACTTACCGTAAAAGCATTTCTGATGGTTGTATCTGCTTAGATTCACATGCGCCCACCCTTCCTCCCCGCTCGGATGGAAGGAACATAGACTTCCTTTATATCTCTCTTTTCTGTACTCACTCACGTCTATAAGGCTCCCTCAGGGCAGAAAAATACAAACAGAGGGACCTCGACGCGTGAGGGATTGTGGGTACAACGCACGTCACTATAGGGATAGTGTTACAGACACGCCTTGTCGACGTCCCCTTTTCGACTACGAAAAACAAAATGCAATACTCCGCAGTGACCACTGGATGTCGGACCTATGCACAGCATGTGAATCTAAGCAGATACAACCATCAGAAATGCTTTTACGGTAAGTAATGCATTGTCATCTGGCTGCCATCTCCCGATATACCAGGACTACGGGACGGGCGTCCTTGTGGTCTCATCGCCTGGTAAAGGAATTTATGAAGGGACTATTCCGATCATTCCCGCCGGTGAAGCCCCCTGCCCCGGCGTGGGAGCTTAATGTGGTGCTGACCAGGCTCATGGGAGCCCCATTCGAGCCTATGCATTCGGCGCCTTTGAAGTGCCTGTCATGGAAGACAGCGTTCATCGTGGCCATCACCTCTGCACAACGAGTGGGAGAGATTCAGGCCCTATCTTGCAAGCCTCCATACTTGACTTTTCATGACACAAGGGTAGTGCTGAGGACGCACCCCTCCTTCATGCCCAAGGTGCCGTCGGACTTCCACCTCAACAAGCCCTTGGTGTTAACAGTTTTCTTCCTGTCGCCTTCGACGCCGGCCAAGAGGACTTTGCACTCGCTAGATGTAGCGAGAGCGCTGAAGTTCTACGTGGACCGCACGAAGAGTTTTCGGAAGACGTCACAACTGTTTGTGAACTTTGGGTCTGTGAATCAAGGGAAGGCTCTCTCGAAGACTTCCATTTCCAGATGGCTCTCCGGCTGCATCATGCATTGTCACCGGTTGGCAAACCGTCAGAGAGCCCATTCGACCAGAGCGATCGCTGCTACCATGGCGTTCCTGTCTGATGTGCCCCTGCTGGACATCTGCAGGGCTGCTACGTGGAGGTTGACGCACACCTTCACAAGATTCTACTGCGTCGATCGGGACTCCAGGGAGGAGTCCAGGGTCGGCCAAGCAGTGCTGCGCAACCTGTTCGCTTAAGGTGAGCCTGGTGAGGAGGTAAGAGAGGCTTAATGTTGAGTTGTTGTATTGCTTAATGTTGAGCCTGTTGCCACCTCCTGTGGTTGTGCATGTGTGTACCGCTATGTATTCTTTTATTCACGAGCATGTGAATCCATGCCAGACCCCATGCTGGAGAAGGAACAAGTTACTTACCTGTAACTTGTTCTCCAGCATGGGTCTGGCATGGATTCACATGCGAACCCTCCCACCTACCCCTCTGCGGCTCTTCACTTGGTCATACTGTCACTTGGCGTGCTACCAAATCTGAGGATGGCTACCAGAGGCGGGGCTTAAGGAGAGGGCAGTCATTGGCTGGGGGCAGTATGACCCAGAGATCAGTGATTGGTTATTACTAAGAAAGACAGATCAAAAACGAAACTGATACTGATATTTTTCTTTACCGAGGATTCCCAGTTTGACAACAGGGAATATTCATGAGCATGTGAATCCATGCCAGACCCATGCTGGAAAACAACAGTTACAGGTAAGTAACTTGTTCCTTTACTTACCTGCAACTCTAGGGGATCCCTCCTGTACCCTAGTACCCTGAACAGTGTTTTGCTTCATCCTGCATTTGGTTATTGTTATAGAACTTCTGTAAGGCACAACTCGCCCAAAAGCCCTCAGTGCGCAGCAAGGCGGAGGGGAGTCCGAGCCAGGAGGACCCCAGTGGGAAGAGGAGGGCGTCTAATCATTAGAATTAAAAAGAAACCTTGTAAGAGATCTCTTAAAGGAAAGTATTTCAGAACACAGTCGAAGAGATGTGGGGAGTAGGTTCCACAGGCGAGGAGCAGTGGAGTCAAAGCTGGTACCACCAAAGCGAGTCAGATGGTATCTAGATAGCTTGAGTCTGTTTGAGTTGCTAGAACAAAGTGAGCGGGACAAGAACGCTTGATCCTATCCTTGAGGTAGACTGGCGATTTATCAGTAAGATACTTGTGGGTGAGGAGCAGGACCTTATAGGTGATATGTTAAATGGGAAGCCAATGAAGGAATATATGTGCCTCTATAACATGATTCCTTCCAGAGAGGCCACACATAGCTTGAACCACATTATTTTGGCCAACTTCGAGTATGTCCAAGTTGGACTTTATAGTAACAGCCTGTTGGAAGGTACCTCAGGTGTTTTTGGAGCTGACCAGGGCGACAGCAAGGGAAGCAGTATTAGATCAAGTAGCATAGTATAGGCACAAAATTCCTTTCTGGCTAGCATGTTTCCTCATATTTAGTGAGGAATTAAGATAAATGGCCAGGGACTGGTTTTGATGGATGAGCCAGCAATGTCGAACACAGCATATCTGGGATTCGGCTTCATAAGGTGCTTAGTGGTACCTACAAGCAGGAGCTCGGTTCTGTTCCCATTAAGTGCCAGGGAGTTATTCATCATCGGTTCTTCTATTTTAGCATAGATAAATGTGATTTTCTTTCAAGGTCCACCTCATAATCACTGGTTAATTTAATCAATACTGGGATATCATCGCCGTAATTTGTGTAATCTACTGGAGACTATAAAGAATTTGTAAAAAGGAAGAGTATACAAATTGAAAAGGGTAGGGGAGAGGCAAGCTCCCTGTGGGACACCACATTTAAGAAGTTCAGAGGGGGGGGGGGATTTGAAACCACTAGACGCAACAAGGGCAGTTCTAGGGCCCACAAAGGAGGCCTGCTAGTCCAGAGTGCTACTGGAGCAGTTGGTAATGACCCCCCCAGCCTCTCTAGCAGCAACAAGTGGTCCACAAGATCCAATGCCCCAGAGAGGTCCAGGAGCATCAGCAGAGACACCTGACCAAAGTCTACAGTATGGCGTAGGTTAGCATTCAAGTCTAACAAGGCCGTCTCAGTGCCATGAAGGGCCTGAGAGCCAGATTGAAGGGAACCCAATAGGTGATTGTCTTCAATGTGTTGTTGAATCTGGGTGTATGCAACCCTGTCCAGAATCTTTAACGGAGAAGTCACATTAGTAATCGGGCGATAGTTGCCTACGGAAGCTGGATCAAGTGTAGCCTTTTTGATCACAGGGGAGACCCAAACATTCATTCAGCGAGGCCAGAACAGTGGAGGTGGCAAAAGAGGAGTTAACCAATCGCGTAACAAAGGGAGCCAGGCAGTCAAATTATTGTTTGTTTGATTTTGGAGGGAGGACAAATATCATCGGGACAAAAAGGCTTAAGACGTAAGACAATATTGGAAAGATCTTCCTCTGTTATCTCCTTAAAGTTAAAAACAGAAGTAATGGAAGCAGAAGGCTGAGTATAGGAGATAGCACAAGTTTTGGTACTAACAGACATGGGGGAGGAACGCAACGTCGCAATCTTATCACAATGTGAATTAAGTTGATCACTAAGGCCCTGCTGAATATCAGAGCACCATTGGTCACTCTTAACAATGGCTGGGTAACGATTGTCCTCCGAACCCCCGAAGGATGGCAAAGAGTTCTCTTCGGGAGGAATTAGCTGTTGTAATACGATCTTCGTAAAAGTCATGTTTAGCAGCCACAATGGCAGTCTTGGAGTCAGCTGCAGCCTTGTGGTAAAGAGCAAGGTTGTTGGCTGTGGTATTTTTCAATTATGCCTGTTCTGTGTGTCTCTGCAATGTTCTGAGACCAAGAATTTCCTTAAGAGAACCAAGATTGGCCCAGGGTTTCAGTTTTAGCAAGCTTAGCAGAAGGGGGGGACGGTGTGTTCACCGTGGAGGAGGTGATCCCATTATATTGATCAGTAAGGGTAGCTGTGCTATCGGAGTGTGATCGATTAGCTATCATAGGTAGGGCTAGTTTTCAAAAAGCAACAGGCATGATCTTATGGAAATTCCTTCGTCATTTCAACTCATGGATTGGTATTCAGTCTAGCGAGTTTACCAGGAAAGTCCAGAAAGGGGATAAAACTATGGTCCGACCAGGGGCAAGTCAAAATGTGTAAAAATGTCAAGGCTAAACGAAAGGAAAATACCCAATCCGAGATAGATCCATCATTACACCTAGGGATCTTTTATAAGTTGTTGGAGGCGAAGGGCCTCTAAAGATTGAACAAGATTAGAGGCTTCATGATCATCTGAGTGATGGGCCCAAAAATGTAAATCACCCAGAACTATAACATAACCAGTAGTCTTAATAAGGTCACCAAGAAACATAAGAAGCTGTTCTTCGAAACAGCGGCATAGCCGCAGCAGGATGATGGATGGTAAGGATACAAATAGTGGTGTTAAAATCAATGGTGCTTTTAATCACAGTGTGTTGACATTCATCAATAGCCAAAGGGGTACATCTTTAGGAAGTCAAGGTGTTTCTAACAGCCGCCGTGCCTCGACCCTGGCCAGAGTCCCGATCTGTACGAAAGAACTGGTAAAGCAGTCGGGGTAGAATCAGCGGCAGAGTGATTAGTAGCGTCAGAGCCAAGTCTCTGTAAAACACAATGCATCAAGTCCTAGGGTAAGTATGAGATCAGAGACCTCATCAGCATGTTTTACCAGTGAATGAGTATTCAGGAGACCAACGTGCAGGCAAGAGGAAGGAACATCATTCTCCCCATCACTAAGTGCAGGAAGAGCATTCATAGTGGTAATACTTATAGTTTCAGAACGCATAGGAGGCACAGAAATATTAGAAATAAAAAGGTCTCTGATATTGACGTTACCAGCAATGTTAATGGTATCCGCCAATTTGGAGCACATCCCAAGAGGTGCAGGAATATGGTGGAGATGATTAGTCATATGCTCCAAATGTAAATTTTAAATGTAAATTTTAGAGCAAAGAGCTCTTACCTTTATTATTTCTAGCATGGTCATTTGCAGCAGACACAAAAATGATGCCAGTAGCCTCTCTATAAACAAGCGGCGGAAGCAGAAGTATGGACCGGCACAGACCGGCCTCCCTCACGCGCCTTGTTGCAGAATATGAATGCCTGCGAACTACAGCAGCGATGGGAAATGTGTTTCCGACTAACCTAGCATGATCAACACGAATAGAAAGTTAAAAGGTCTAATGAACTTCAGTAAGAGCAAATTGACTAAACTGACTAAAGGCTAATTAATACATTCTCCTGGCCAACCTTCAACCATTGGTGGCCCAGTGACCCATCTGAACTTTGAGAGACTCATACTAGATAGGTTTGGACTATTAAGACAGGATTGGGTTGATATGATGTCATTTACAACGTGCCTGTACACCAGTGTTTCTTGGCGTGACAAGACAAGGAAGGGAAGACCGAATGAGGACAAAACAATTACTAGCCTTGTGACATTCAGATCGCGCAAGTATGTGGGGAGGGAGGAGTTCGAAGGAACTCATAAGTGCTGCCAGAGAAATGGCTCATTAAGTGCAAGGAGTCAGGGGACTGTAGGGTTGCAGATACAGTCCCAAAATGGTTGGGAGGCCCGGAGGCAGTGCAAGGGCAATTGGGTGTGCAGAAGCCTGGTCCCGTAAATTCAGTAGTTGGCCAGGTGACCAGTATGCGCAGCAGACATGGAAATCAACAAGGGAGAGGGAGATAGAAAGCAGAAGCGGAAAAGGAAGGTCTTGAGTTGCTTCCGGAACCATAGGTGGTCTTACTCAAGTTTGGAAGAGGCAGGGAGGCTGTTCCAGAGGGGGCCCCAGCTGAGGACAGATCTACGCCCACTCTGCCTGAAGAAGCTTCTGACCCTCCCGAGAGTTGGATTAGCGAAGGGTTCGAAAAGGCAGATGCTTAGGAAGAGAAATT
This sequence comes from Ambystoma mexicanum, assembly GCF_040938575.1. Classification (NCBI taxonomy): domain Eukaryota; kingdom Metazoa; phylum Chordata; class Amphibia; order Caudata; family Ambystomatidae; genus Ambystoma; species Ambystoma mexicanum. Next base: position 1,149,647,903 of record NC_090941.1, on the reverse strand, counting down.
TGGATGTTATGTGGTCCCCAGCCCCAGAAAGTCTTGTGGACGACGCAGAGGGTCTAGGACTTGATCCTTGCAGCCACAGAGACCCATTGGAGAGATTTCATGGCTGGAGAGAAACGATCCCTGGGCTTGAGGCTAAGGACAAGTCTCCCAGTCCTGTTCTGGATTAGTTATAAAGGGTGAAGAGTAGAGGCAGGCAGATTAAGAAAGAGGCTGTTGCAATATTCCAGCCTAGAGAGGACCAGGGCTCTGGAGACCGTGAGCTCCTGGGGGAAAGTGAGAAAATGAATAAACCCGGGCGGAGAAAAGGGCATCTGCACCTTTGGAACTGCTGTTTTGCTGGTGATACAGGGAGCCAGGGCCTCATAATCTGCTCCAATGGAGTACGCAGGACACCAGGATACCGCTGATCCAACACAGAAGTCGGAGGTGAACTGTCAGTGGATTACTGCGGTTTGCACCACTACCCAACCATTGCAGCGGTGCACAGAATCGGGTGCTGAGACCTGCAGTCTGAGTGTGCTGGTAAGTACCAACGCCATCAAACATAGAGCTGGGCGAGTTCACTAAAAAACTGTTCACAGTTGTCACTAACATAAATATGACTTATGCTACCGGCCCACTCACGCGACAGCGAGTTAAAACACTTACTGCTATAGACACTCCCCACTCACTTACAGGAGAGACGACTTAAAGCGCTGAAACAGGCTTCAATGCCATCCCTCCGGAAGTGCACAACGTTCTACTAACACCTGTAGGAGATGAGGTAGTACTAGCGCTATTGATAGATTTAGCACGAGAAGGCAACATGCAGGAATGGCATTCATCACTGCAAGAGACATTCTCTGAAGCAAAAGGCACTAATGACATCCAAGAGGAGACGATCGAGATGTATAACCTGTGCAAAAGGACCCAAAACCTATGCCCACAAACAATGGAAGTTGCTCAACTACAACAGCAGAATGACATAGATGGGACAAACATAGTGGAAGTTGCGTCAGGTAAGAGTCTAGTGGCAAGAAAATTAGTACAGAATATAGAAGCTCCGAGTTGGAAGTGGAGAAACCCAAATCGGACCTGCCTTGCTATATCCCAAAACTACGACTGAAGACCCCAACCACTGCCAAGACCAATATTGTGAGACCCAAGAGTCAGAACTTGATGAACACCACATGCAAAACAACCAACATTTTCAATAAAGCTGAGAGCCGTATAACGTTGGCTGTAAACCGCCATGACTTTGACTCAAGCTGCACTCTCCCACCAGTGAAGTGGGAAATGTCGCAAAAACAGAGCGATAGTAGCAAAACAAAGATGGCAACTAAGACCGGATTACTCAATGAAATCTGAAGGGATAAACCTCTCCATGCATCATACACCTGGTGCGCGTATAGCAAGACTCTCACTTGACATTACCGAAATCGAGTTACTTATGTGAAACCATAAAAAAAGACAGGATGTCTTTGCTGGAAATAAAAAAATAAAAAGGCAGACATGAGAAAACAACAACCAACATCCACACCGGTGACGTCCATCCTGGAAGATAAGCTGCCAGAACAGAAACGGACGCCATCAACGTCAAACAATGATAATCGACTACCTTCGAGCAAAATAAAGATCAAATCTCTAAAGAATGAATCCATGGGTTCCCAACCAACAGCTGAAAAGTCTAATAATAAATGCACCTGTACCCCGCCGAGGGGATGTTCAAATGGATCAATTCCGACAACTATGATGGATCTGCAGAACATGTTGATAGCAATGACATCACAAGCAATGATACCATTATGGAAGTTCTACGAAACTAGTGTAGAGACTATGAAAGATCAAGCTATACTTTTAGCATTAATCCACTCCAAGCAGACCTACATTGAAACCTTGGTGAACAGACTACAGGTGCAAATAGACACTGAAGCTGAAATAAGCATATGATGGCAAAACAGATTATCTGGGCTGGCTAGACATGACAGATCCGACACAAATGAACTGAACAAACTTCTAATAACCATGCTAAATCCTAATAGCATAACTGCAGAGTTGGTGATCATAAAGGAAAATATTAACCTCCTCCCAGGTCCCCTTGGCTGAGCCAGAGCTGCACATTCTAACTCCTCCTCCCGGGTCCACTGGACTGAGCCAGAGCTGCACATTCTAACATCTTCTCCCAGGTCCCCTGGGCTGAGCCAGAGCTGCACATTGTAACACCTCCTCCCGGGTCCCCTGGGCTGAGCCAGAGCTGCACATTCTAATGCCTCCTCCCAGGTCCCCTAACGCCTCCTCCCAGGTCCCCTGGGCTGAGCCAGAACTGCACATTCTAACTCCTCCCAGGTCCCCTAACACCTCTTCTCAGGTCCCCTGGGCTGAGCCAGTGCTGGACATTCTGACACCTCCTCCCAGGTCCCCTGGGCTCAGCAAAAGCTGTATGTTCTAACACCTCCTCCCAAGTCCCCTGGGCTGAGCCATTGCTGCACATTCGAACATCTCCTCCCAGGTCCCCTAACACCTCCTCCCAGGTCCTCCTGGTCTGAGCCAGAGCTGCATATTCTAACACCCCCTCCCAGGCCCCCTGTGCTGAGCCAGAGCTACACATTCTAACACCTCCTCCCAAGTCCCCTGGGCTGAGCCATTGCTGCACATTCGAACATCTCCTCCCAGGTCCCCTAACACCTCCTCCCAGGTCCTCCTGGTCTGAGCCAGAGCTGCATATTCTAACACCCCCTCCCAGGCCCCCTGTGCTGAGCCAGAGCTACACATTCTAACACCTCCTCCCAGGTCCCCGGGGCTGAGGCAGAGCTGCACATTTTATCCCCTCCTCCCAGGTCCCCTGGGCTGAGCCAAAGCTGCACATTCTAAAACCTCATCCCAGGTCCCCTGGGCTGAGCCAGAGCAGCACATTCTAAAACCTCATCCCAGGTCCCTGGGCTGAGCCTGAGCTGCACATTTTATCCCCTTCTCCCAGGTCCACTGTGCTGAGCCAACACTGCACATTCTAACACCTCCCCCCAGGTTCCCTGGCTGCGCCAGAACTGCACATTCTAACACTTCCTCCCAGGTCCCCTGGGCTGAGCCAAAGCTGCACATTCTAACACCTCCTCCAAGGCCCCCTGGGCTGAGCCAGAGCTGCACATTCTAATACCTCCTCCCAGGTCCCCTAACACCTCCTCCCAGGTCCCCTGGGCTGAGCCAGAGCTGCACATTCTAACTCCTCCTCCCAGGTCCCCGGGGCTGACGCAGAGCTGCACATTTTATCCCCTTCTCCCAGGTCCCCTGGGCTGAGCCAAAGCTGCACATTCTAACATCTCCTCCCAGGTCCCCTGGGCTGAGCCAGAGCTGCACATTCTAAAACCTCATCCCAGGTCCCCTGGGCTGAGCCAGAGCTGCACATTCTAACACCTCCTCCCAGGTCCCCTGGTCTGAGCCAGAGCTGCACATTCTAACACCTCCTCCGAGGTTCCCTGGGCTGAGCCAGAGCTGCACATTCTAACACCTCCTCCGAGGTCCCCTGGGCTGAGCCAAAGCTGCACATTCTAACATCTCCTCCCAGGTCCCCTAACACCTCCTCCCAGGTCCCCTGGGCTGAGCCAACGCTGCACATTCTAACACCTCCTCCCAGGCCCCCTGGGCTGAGCCAGAGCTGCACATTCTAACAAGCCCTCCAAGGTCCCCTCGGCTGAGCCAGGGCTGCACATTCTAACACCTCCTCCCAGGTCCCCTGGGCTGAGCCAGAGCTGCACATTCTGACACCTCCTCCCAGGTCCCCTGGTCTGAGCCAGAGCTGCACATTCCAACACCTCCTCCCAGGTCCCCTGGTCTGAGCCAGAGCTGCACATTCCAACACCTCCTCCCAGATCCCCTGGTCTGAGCGAGAGCTGCACATCCCAACACCACCTCCGAGGTCCCCTGGTCTGAGCCAGAGCTGCACATCCCAACACCTCCTCCCGGGTCCCCTGGGATGAGCCAGAGCTGCACATTCTAACACCTCCTCCGAGGTCCCCTGGCCTGAGCCATCTAATGCCTCCTCCCAGGTCCCCTAACACCTCCTCCCAGGTCCCCTGGGCTGAGCCAGAGCTGCACATTCTAATACCTCTTCCCAGGTCCCCTGGGCTGAGCCAGTGCTGGACATTCTAACGCCTCCTCCCAGGTCCCCTGGGCTGCGCCAGAGCTGCACATTCTCACCCCTCCTCCCAGGTCCCCGGGGCTCAACCAAAGTTGCACATTTTAAGACCTCCTCCTGGGTCCCCTGTGCTGAGCCAGAGCTGCACATTCCACCACCTCCTCCCAGGTCCCCTAACACCTCCTCCCAGGTCCCCTGGGCTGAGCCAAAGCTGCACATTCTAACACCTCCTCCCAGGTCCCCTGTGCTGAGCCAACACTGCACATTCTAACACCTCCCCCCAGGTTCCCTGGCTGCACCAGAACTGCACATTCTCACACTTCCTCCCAGGTCCCCTGGGCTGAGCCTGAGCTGCACATTCTAACACCTCCTCCAAGGCCCCCTGGGCTGAGCCAGAGCTGCACATTCTAACATCTCCTCCGAGGTCCCCTGGGCTGAGCCAGAGCTGCACATTCTAACACCTCCTCCGAGGTCCCCTGGGTTGAGCCAGAGCTGCACATTCTAACACCCCCTGCCAGGTCCCCTGGGCTGAGCCAAAGCTGCACATTCTACCACCTCCTCCCAGGTCCCCTGGCTGCGCCAAAGCTGCACATTCTAACATCTCCTCCCAGGTCCCCTGGGCTGCGCCAGAGCTGCACATTCTAACACCTCCTCCCAGGTCCTCTGGCTGAGCCAGAGCTGCACATTCTAACACTTCCTCCCAGGTCCCCTGGGCTGAGCCAGAACTGCACATTCTAACACCTCCTCTCGGGTCCCCTGGCCTGAGCCAGAGCTGCACATTCTAACACCTCCTCCCAGGTCCCCTGGGCTGAGCCAGAGCTGCACATTCTAACAAGCCCTCCCAGCTCCCCTGGGCTGAGCCAGAACTGCACATTCTAACACCTCCTCCGATGTCCCCTGGGCTTAGCCATAGCTGCACATTCTAATTTCTCCTCCCAGGTCCCCGGGGCTGAGCCAGAGCTGCACATTTTATCCCCTCCTCCCAGGTTCCCTGGGCTGAGCCAGAGCTGCACATTCTTAACACCTCCTCCCAGGTCCCCTGGGCTGAGCCAGGGCTGCACATTCTAACACCTCCTCCCAGGTCCCCTGGACTGAGCCAGAGCTGCACATTCTAATTCCTTCTCCCAGGTCCCCGGGGCTGAGCCAGAGCTGCACATTTTATCCCCTCCTCCCAGGTCCCCTGGGCTGAGCCAGAGCTGCACATTCTAACACCTCATCCTAGGTCCTCTGGCTGAGCCAGAGATGCACATTCTGACGCCTCCACCCAGGTCCCCTAACACCTCCTCCCAGGTCCCCTAACACTTCCCAGGTCCCCTGGGCTGAGCCAGGGCTGCACATTCTAACACCTCATCCTAGGTCCTCTGGCTGAGCCAGAGATGCACATTCTGACGCCTCCACCCAGGTCCCCTAACACCTCCTCCCAGGTCCCCGGGGCTGAGCCAGAGTTGCATTCTTTTATTTATTTTTTTTTTAACTTTTCTTTATTGGCAAGAAGTAGCAACTGGTATAGCACAATTTGCACGAATGACGCACAATTCATGTTGAAGTGTGAATGACAAAACGCAGGTTCTACAAAAGGTCACATGCAATCCAACAACAGTTAAATACAATAGAGGCATGCAACATGTAGAGCGGTCCGCCCCCTGATCAGGAGAGGGAGGGTATGACAAGAGCTCGAGGTCCACCTTGCGGTTCAAGTAACTACAGAACTCAGTCCATATGTTTTTAGGGTGAGCATTGCTAGGCAACAAGTTAATAGTCATCTTCACAGGATTGTGTCCAGGTGAGGGCCTTCAGCCACAATTCTAGGGAGGGGGGGATCTGCGCTTCCAACATTGCAGAATGCATTTCTTGGCCACAATAGCCGCCACATTCAGAAATGGAGGAATTCAGGATGTGGTCGAAAAACTCGGGTGCATCTATGCATGGGGCATATGTGTTGACCAGGAGGTATTCTGTATTAGCGAGGAAACAGTGAAGGATCACATATCTACTCTGGACATCTATATGGCTGTTGCGAAGGGAGAACTGCAAGGATTTGTGTATCAAGGTGAGGACCCCCTGGATTGTGAAGAGAACACAGTATAATATCTGCTGGGGCCCCATGACGGGGCAAGAGAAGCCGATAATTGTGCGAGGGCGTGAGTTTCCTGTAGAGAAGTATTTTGACCCCATGCCTCTGGGCGTAGGCCTTGATCCTGCGTGCCTTCGTGAAGTGCTGAGCCCTCTGATATTCCAAGACATCAGCCTAATAGCCATTCAGTAGCGATTTAGGGGGGGATCCGAGTAATGCATGTCATATTTTGTCGAGCTGGTGCCGGCAACTTGTACAGCTGCCAGATGTCATACCAAAAGCTACCACTGTCTCACCGTTTTTATTGTTAAAACATCCCCCAACAACCCCACCCCCCTCCCTCACTGCCACCCCCAACACAGCAGTGCCCAAAAACCCACCCAAGGTCTCGTGTCTGTTGTGCCGAGCCCAACGGGGCTGGACCAGCCCCCAAACTAAACATGGGAGCAACCAATGAACTAAACAAGCCAAACTCTGCATTGCAACTGCAGCGGGGGAGCTGCTGCCGTGAGCCCGATTAAAATTGTAGAACGGTGAAATACACCAACTACCGTACAGCGGCGGCATAGTTAAACTTTAGAGGAGACAACACAGTAGGGCACAGTGAAATAGAGGATCCCAGTACAAGTGCAATATACCATCAACCATACAGCTGTGACCCATGTTACGATTCATGAAATTTCAATGAGCTACGACAATAAAAGAGAGCATAAGGGAAAGAATACATAAGATTACGGGGAAAATGCAAGTGACAGGTGTGGTATTGGCACCACAATAATTCGAGTAGCGGGTGCAAGGCAGGCTGGCTCAACCCTCATCTACGGGGTCACCCTCAGGGCCTGGGACAGGAATATGGGACTCGATGAATTTCACCGCTTCCTCAGGGACAGTGAAAAAGTACAGTTTATTACAATGGGTGAGCTTCAGCCTTGCAGGGAACAACATGGCATATTCCACCTTGCTCTCTCGGAGCATTTTTTTCACGCCATTGAATTGTCTGTGCTCCATTTGGACGTTGACAGAGAAGTCGGGAAAAATGCGGATAGTCTGGGACTCAAGTCTCAGTTCCCCTTTCTCCCGGGCAAGCCGTAGGATGTGGTCTCTATCTCTGAAGCTAAGAACCTTAGCTATAATTGGTCTGGGGAAGTCGCCCGGCTTGGGGCGTGGGGCCAGTGACCGATGGGCGCGCTCAATAGTAAAGAAAGGGGAGAGTTGAGGATCACCCAGGAGGTCTCTAAGAAGGGTCTCGACTGCCAGTTCCATTTTGCCTTTGAGGACTGTCTCGGGGACCCCCACTATGCGGATATTATTCCTACGGGATCTGGACTCCAAATCATAGCACTTCGCCTTGACCTGCTTCATATCTCGCACCAATTCAGAGACCGTATTCTGGAGCGTGTGTACCTCGTCCTCAGTGGCCCCAATTCTGGTCTCAGCCTCCACCAGCCTAGTGCCATGCTGATCCAATTTGGTGCGTAGTGAGGCAACATTTGCATTTATGTCATCTAATTTTTCATGAAATGACGCAAAGTTTTTGGCAATAGACTCCATGAGTGACGTAAGGTCCGGCTGAGGAGAACATGAGGATGCATCTGGGTCGTCTTGAAGGAGGGCTGACCCAGCTTGGTCCTGCTTGGCAAGCAATTTGGCAAATTTGTCCATTGCCCCAGCCTTGTTGGCCCCACATGCTTTGCCGGACATCTTTGGGGGCACTCTGAGAACATCAGAGAGTGTATTGTAGCAGGACAGAAATGGGGCCAGGGGGTTTATGGAGGGACTAGGCCCACACCAGCGATGGGCGGCACCCGCCTGGGAGGCAGGAGGAATGAGTACCACCAGCAGGGGTGTTCTAGGGCGGTGAGCCCGCTCCGGGGGGCAAGTGAGGAGGCCCGGGGGCAGTATGATCTGGGAGGGACAGTATCCTGCGGCACCCGCCTCTGAGCCAGGAGTGTCTAGGCAGAGGAGGCCGGTATTGAAGGGCAGCGCAGTCAGGGGCGCATGGTGCACCCGGGGCAAAGCGAGTAGGTGCGTAAGCTGGAGAGAGGAGAATAGTGGACGCCCAGGGTGGCACCAGCACCAGGCGAGTGGTCAAGAGGGGAGCCTGGTGTGCGCAGGGGTCGCTATCCTTCGTGGAGTGAGACAGGCGCAGCCCGAGGATGAGGCCGACAATGGCGCATGGAGCACCCGGGGCGTAGCGAGTAGGAGCGTAAGCTGGGGAGAGAAGAATAGTGGACACCCAGGGTGGCACCAGCACCAGGTGAGTGGTCAAGGGGGGGAGCCTGGTGTACGTGGGGGTCGCTATCCTTCGTGGAGTGAAACAGGCGCAGCCCAAGGATGAGGTAGACAAGATGGGCCCAGTGCGCAGCGACCAGCTCCCCCAACCTCCTCACCTTGAGGCACCTCAGGACAACGTGTGGATGACAGTTCTGGTAGGATCAGGCCTCTGACCTGCAGCAGCGGATCCGGGCGGGGCCCAAAACAACTGCAGGAGCCCGCAGCAGGGAGGCTACGGCACGGCCGCCAGTCCCAGCCGACTCACGGGACCGGCGAAGTCGGCAGCGGAGCCACGTAGGAGCAGTGAGAGGCTGTCGTCGGTGCAGGGGCCGCCCCAGCAGGTCCTGCCGAATTCAGAAGTGATGCCGCCCGTCAGGGGGCCAGGGCCGTCTCCGCCGCACACGAGCCGGAGCGGGCCGGCGAGAGGAGCCGCGCCGACAGGCCACGGGCTTAGGCGCACGCCAAGGGGAGCGCGGGGCGCGGATAGCAGCCCTCACACCAGCGCCAGCTATGCAGTCCAGGGTGGGAGGGCGGCGAGTGGGAAACCTCCGTGTCTGAGGTGGCCGCACACCACGCCGGCACCCATAGAAGGCAGGCAGCGGTGTCCGCCGTAAGGCGATCAACCGCAGGGCGGTGGTGGGGATGGGCTACAAAGGAGCCGCGCGGCACGGAGGCCTCAGCCGGCGGCGTAGCGCCCCAGATGTCCGATTTCGCCCCAAAACAGGGCAGGGAGATGTGGAGGCGATGGACAGTGGGATGCTAGGGCTCTCGGCTCCAGTATCTTCAGAGAACCGCTGATTGAGGCGGATACGCTGCTCACGGGCCACGGAGCATCAAAGCTAAGCGGCCATCTTGATGGCTGCTCAACAGCGCCCCCCCAGAGCTGCACATTCTAACCCCTCCTCCCAGGTCCCCTGGGCTGAGCCAGAGCTGCACATTCTGACCCCTCCTCCCAGGTCCCCTGGGCTGAGCTAAAGCTGCACATTCTAACAAGCCCTCCAAGGTCCCCTAGGCTGAGCCAGAGCTGCACATTCCACCACCTCCTCCCAGGTCCCCTAACACCTCCCAGGTCCCCTGGGCTGAGCCGGAGCTGCACATTCTAAACCCTCCTCACAGGTCCCCTGGGCTGAGCCAGAGCTGAACATTCTAACAAGCCCTCCAAGGTCCCCTAGGCTGAGCCAGAGCTGCACATTCCACCACCTCCTTCCGGGTCCCTTGGGCTGAGCCAAACCTGCATATTCTAACACCTCCTCCCAGGTCCCCTGGGCTGAGGCAGAGCTGCACATTCTAACACCTCCTTCCGGGTCCCTTGGGCTGAGCCAAACCTGCATATTCTAACACCTCCTCCCAGGTCCCCTGGGCTGAGCCAGAGCTGCACATTCTAACACCTCCTCCGAGGTGCCCTGGGCTGAGCCAGAGCTGCACATTTTATCCCCTCCTCCCTTGTAGCCTGGGCTGAGGCAGAGCTGCACATTCTAACACCTCCTCCCAGGTCCCCGGGGCTGAGCCAGAGCTGCACATTCTAACCCCTCCTCCCAGGTCCCCTGGGCTGAGCCAGAGCTGCACATTCTGACACCTCCTCCCAGGTCCCCGGGGCTAAGCCAGAGCTGCACATTCTAAAACCCCCTCCAAGGTCCACTCGGCTGAGCCAGAGCTGCACATTCTACCACCTCCTCCCAGGCCCCCTGGGCTGAGCCAGAGCTGCACATTCTGCCACCTCCTCCCATGTCCCCTGGGCTGAGCCAGTGCTCCACATCCTAATCCCTCCTCCCAGGTCCCCTGGGCTGAGCCAAAGCTGCATATTCTAACACCTCCTGCCGGGTCACCCAGGCTGAGCCAGAGCTGCACATTCTAACACTTCCTCCCGGGTCCCCTGGGCTGAGCAAGAGCTGCACATTCTAACACCTCCTCCCAGGTCACCTGGGCTGAGCCAGAGCTGCACATTTTAACACCTTCTCCCAGGTCCCCTGGGCTGAGCCAAAGCTGCACATTCTAACGCCTCCTCCCAGGTCCCCTGGGCTGAGCCAAAGCTGCACATTCCAACACCTCCTCCCAGGTCCCCTAACACCTCCTCCCAGGTCCCCTGGGCTGAGCCAGAGCTGCACATTGTAACACCTCCTCCCAGGTCCCCTGGGCAGAGCCAGAGCTGCACATTTTATCCCCTCCTCCCAGGTCGAGCCAGAGCTGCACATTCCAACACCTCCTCCCAGGTCCCCTAACACCTCCTCCCAGGTCCCCTGGGCTGAGCCAGAGCTGCACATTGTAACACCTCCTCCCAGGTCCCCTGGGCTGAGCCAGAGCTGCACATTCTAACACCTCCTGCCAGGTCCCCCGGGCTGAGCCAGAGCTGCACATTCGAACACCTCCTGCCAGGTCCCCCGGGCTGAGCCAGAGCTGCACATTCGAACACCTCCTCCCAGGCCCCCAGGGCTGAGCCAGAGCTGCACATTCTAACACCTCCTCCCAGGTCCCCTAACACCTCCTCCCAGGTCCCCTAACACCTCCTCCCAGGTTCCCTAACACTTCCCAGGTCCCCTGGGCTGAGCCAGAGCTGCATATTCTAACACCCCCACACAGGTCCCCTGGGCTGAGCCAGAGCTGCACATTCTAACACCTCCTTCCAGGTGCCCTGGGCTGAGTCAGAGCTGCACATTCTAACACCTCCTCCCAGTCCCTCCTCTGGCTCAGTCCCCTGGGCTGAGCCAGAGCTGCACATTTTATCCCCTCCTCCCTGGTAGCCTGGTCTGAGCCAGAGCTCCACATTCCAAAACCTCCTCCCAGGTCCCCTAACACCTCCTCCCAGGTCCCCTGGGCTGAGCCAGAGCTGCATATTCTCACACCTCCTCCCAGGTCCCCTGGGCTAAGCCAGAGCTGGACATTTTATCCCCTCCTCCCTGGTACCCTGGTCTGAGCCAGAGCTCCACATTCCAAAACCACCTCCCATGTCCCCCGGGCTGAGCCAGAGCTGCACATTCTCACACCTCCTCCCAGGTCCCCTGAACTGAGCCACAGCTGCACATTCTAACACATCCTCTCAGGTCCCCTGGGCTGAGCCAGAGCTGCACATTCTAACACCCCTCCCAGGTCTCCTGGGCTGAGCCAGAGCAGCACATTATAACACCTCCTCCCAGGTCCCCTCGGCAGAGCCAGAGTTGCACATTCTAACACATCCTCTCAGGTCCCCTGGGCTGAGCCAGAGCTGCACATTCTAACACCCCTCCCAGGTCTCCTGGGCTGAGCCAGAGCTGCACATTCTGACACTTCCTCCCAGGTCCCCGGGGCTGAGCCAGAGCTGCACATTCTAACCCCTCCTCCCAGGTCCCCTGGGCTGAGCTAAAGCTGCACATTCTAACACCTCCTCCCAGGTGTCCTCTGGGCTGAGCCAGAGCTGCACATTCTAACACCTCCTCCCAGGTCCCCTGGGCTGAGCCAGAGCTGCACATTCTAACACCTCCTCCCAGGTCCCCTAACACCTCCCAGGTCCCCTGGGCTGAGCCAGAGCTGCACATTCTAACACCTCATCCCAGGTCCTCTGGCTGAGCCGGAGCTACACATTCTAACACCTGCTCCCAGGTCCCCTGGGCCGAGCCTGAGTTGCACATTCCAACACCTCCTCCCAGGTCCCTCGTGGCTGAGCCAGAGGTGCACATTCTAACAACTCCTGCCAGGTACCTGGGCTGAGCCAGAGCTCCACATCCTAACCCTTCCTCCCAGGACCCCTGGGCTGAGCCAGCGCTGCACATTACACCACCTCCTCCCGGGTCACCTAGGCTGAGCCAGAGCTGCACATTCTCACACCTCCTCCCAGGTCCCCGGGGCTGAGCCAGAGCTGCACATTCTAACCCTTCCTCCCAGGTCCCCTGGGCTGAGCCAACGCTGCACATTCTAACACCTCCTCCCAGGTCTACGGGGCTGAGCCAGAGCTGCACATTCTAACACCTCCTCCCAGGTCCTCTGGCTGAGCCAGAGCTGCACATTCTAACACCTCCTCCCATGTCCCCTGCGCTGAGCCAGATCTGCAAATTCTAACACCTCCTCCCAGGTCCTCTGGCTGAGCCTGAGATGCACAGTCTGACACCTCCCAGGTCCCTTAGCACCTCCTCCCATGTCCCCTGGGCTGAGCCAGAGCTGTATATTTGAACCCTAAACCCAGGTCCCCTAACACCTCCTCCCAGGTCCCCGGGCTGAGCCAGAGTTGCACATTTTATCCCCTCCTCCCAGGTCCCCTAACACCTCCTCTCAGGTCCCCTGGGCTGAGGCAGAGCTGCACATTCTAACACCTCCTTCCGGGTCCCTTGGGCTGAGCCAGAGCTGCACATTCTAACACCTCCTTCCGGGTCCCTTGGGCTGAGCCAGAGCTGCACATTCTAACACCTCCTGCCAAGGCGGCACATTCTAACACACCCTCCCAGGTCCCCGGGACTGAGCCAGAACTGCACATTTTAGCCCCTCCTCCCAGGTCCCCATGGCTGAGTCAGAGCTGCACATTCTAAGATCTCCTCCCGGGTCCCCTGGACTGAGCCACAGTTGCACATTCTAACACCCCTCCCAGGTCCCCGGGGCTGAGCCAGAGCTGCACATTCTAACACCTCCTCCCAGGTCCCCTGGGCTGAGCAAGGGCTGCACATTCTAACACCCCCTCCCAGGTCCCCTAACACCTCCCAGGTCCCCTGGGCTGAGCCAGAGCTGCACATTATAACACCTCCTCCCAGGTCCCCTGGGCTGAGCCAGAGCTGCACATTCTAACCCCTCCTCCCAGGCCCCCTGGGCTGAGCCAGAGCTGCACATTCTAAGACCTCCTCCCAGGTCCCCTAACACCTCCCAGGTCCCCTGGGCTGAGCCAGAGCTGCACATTCTAACACCTCCTCCCAGGCCCCCTGGGCTGAGCCAGAGCTGCACATTCTAACACCCCCTCCAAGGTCCCCTCGGCTGAGCCAGAGCTGCACATTCTAACCCCCCCCTCGAAAGGTACCCTGGGCTGAGCCAGAACTGCACATTCCACCACCTCCTCCCAGGCCCCCTGGGCTGAGCCAGAGCTGCACATTCTAACACCCCCTCCAAGGTCCCCTCGGCTGAGCCAGAGCTGCACATTCTAACCCCCCCTCGAAAGGTACCCTGGGCTGAGCCAGAACTGCACATTCCACCACCTCCTCCCAGGCCCCCTAGGCTGAGCCAGAGCTGCACATTCTAACACCTCCTGCCAGGAGTCCTGGCTGAGCCAACGCTCCACATTCCAAAAACTCCTCCCAGGTCCCCCGGGCTGAGCCAGAGCTGCACATTCTCACACCTCCTCCCAGGTCCCCTTGGCTGAGCCAGAGCTGCACATTCTTACACCTCCTCCCACGTCCCCTGGACTGAGCCACAGCAGCACATTATAACACCTCCTCTCAGGTCCCCTGGGCTGAGCCAGAGCTGCACATTCTAACACCCCTCCCAGGTCTCCTGGGCTGCGCTAAAGCTGCACATTCTAACACCTCCTCCCAGGTGTCCTCTGGGCTGAGCCAGAGCTGCACATTCTAACACCTCCTCCCAGGTCCCCTGGGCTGAGCCAGAGCTGCACATTCTAACACCTCATCCCAGGTCCTCTGGCTGAGCCAGAGCTGCACATTCTAACACCTCCTCCCGGGTCCCCTGGGCTGAGCCAAAGCTGCACATTCTAACACCTCCTCCAAGGTCCCCTGGGCTGAGCCAGAGCTGCACATTCGAACACCTCATCCCAGGTCCTCTGGCAGAGCCAGAGCTGCACATTTTAACACCTCCTCCCAGGTCCCCCGGGCTGAGCCAGAGCTGCACATTCGAACACCTCCTCCCAGGTCCCCTGGGCTGAGCCAGAGCTGCACATTCTAACACCTCCTGCCAGGTCCCCCGGGCTGAGCCAGAGCTGCACATTCGAACACCTCCTCCCAGGCCCCCAGGGCTGAGCCAGAGCTGCACATTCTAACACCTCCTCCCAGGTCCCCTAACACCTCCTCCCAGGTCCCCAACACCTCCTCCCAGGTCCCCTAACACCTCCTCCCAGGTCCCCTGGGCTGAGCCAGAGCTGCATATTCTAACACCTCCACCCAGGTCCCCTGGGCTGAGCCAGAGCTGCACATTCTAACACCTCCTCCCAGGTTCCCCGGGCTGAGCCAGAGCTGCACATTCTAACACCTCCTCCCAGTCCCTCTCTGGCTCGGTCCCCTGGGCTGAGCCAGAGCTGCACATTTTATCCCCTCCTCCCTGGTAGCCTGGTCTGAGCCAGAGCTCCACATTCCAAAACCTCCTCCCAGGTCCCCTAACACCTCCTCCCAGGTCCCCTGGGCTGAGCCAGAGCTGCACATTCTCACACCTCCTCCCAGGTCCCCTGGACTGAGCCACAGCTGCACATTCTAACACCTCCTCCCAGGTCCCTTGGGCTGAGCCAGAGCAGCACATTATAACACCTCCTCCCAGGTCCCCTCGGCAGAGCCAGAGTTGCACATTCTAACACATCCTCTCAGGTCCCCTGGGCTGAGCCAGAGCTGCACATTCTGACAATTCCTCCCAGGTCCCCTGGGCTGAGCTAAAGCTGTACATTCTAACGTCTCCTCCCAGGTGTCCACTGGGCTGAGCCAGAGCTGCACATTCTAACGCCTCCTCCCAGGTCCCCTGGGCTGAGCCAGAGCTGCACATTCCAACACCTCATCCTAGGTCCCCGGGGCTGAGCCAGAACTGCACATTCTAACACTCCCTCCAAGGTCCCCTCGGCTGAGCCACAGCTGCACATTCTAACCCCTCCTCCCAGGCCCCCTGGGCTGAGCCATAGCTGCACATTCTAAGACCTCCTCCCAGGCCCCCTGGGCTGAGCCAGAGCTGCACATTCTAACACCCCCTCCAAGGTCCCCTCGGCTGAGCCAGAGCTGCACATTCTAACCCCCCCTCGAAAGGTACCCTGGGCTGAGCCAGAACTGCACATTCCACCACCTCCTCCCAGGCCCCCTGGGCTGAGCCAGAGCTGCACATTCTCAGACCTCCTCCCAGGTCCCCGGGGCTGAGCCAGAGCTTCACATTCTAACACCTCCTGCCAGGAGTCCTGGCTGAGCCAACGCTGCACATTCTAACACCTCCTCCCAGGTCCTCCGGGCTGAGCCAGAGCTGCACATTCTAACACCTCCTCCCAGTTCCCTTGGGCTGAGCCAGAGCTGCACATTTTATCCCCTCCTCCCTGGTAGCCTGGTCTGAGCCAGAGCTCCACATTCCAAAACCACCTCCCATGTCCCCCGGGCTGAGCCAGAGCTGCACATTCTCACACCTCCTCCCAGGTCCCCTGGGCTGAGCCACAGCTGCACATTCTAACACCCCCTCCAAGGTCCCCTCGGCTGAGCCAGAGCTGCACATTCTTACACCTCCTCCCAGGTCCCCTGAACTGAGCCACAGCTGCACATTCTAACACCTCCTCCCAGGTCCCCTCAGCGGAGCCAGAGTTGCACATTCTAACACATCCTCTCAGGTCCCCTGGGCTGAGCCAGAGCTGCACATTCTAACACCCCTCCCAGGTCTCCTGGGCTGAGCCAGAGCTGCACATTCTGACACTTCCTCCCAGGTCTCCTGGGCTGAGCCAGAGCTGCACATTCTAACCCCTCCTCCCAGGTCCCCTGGGCTGAGCTAAAGCTGCACATTCTAACCCCTCCTCCCAGGTCCCCTGGGCTGAGCTAAAGCTGCACATTCTAACACGTCCTCCCAGGTGTCCTCTGGGCTGAGCCAGAGCTGCACATTCTAACACCTCCTCCCAGGTCCCCTGGGCTGAGCCAGAGCTGCACATTCTAACACCTCCTCCCAGGTCCCCTAACACCTCCCAGGTCCCCTGGGCTGAGCCAAAGCTGCATATTCTAACACCTCCTCCCAGGTCCCCTGGGCTGAGCCAGAGCTGCACATTCCAACACCTCCTCCCAGGTCCCCTCGGCTGAACCTGAGCTCCACATTCCAACACCTCCTCCCAGGTCCCCGGGGCTGAGCCAGAACTGCACATTCTAACCCCTCCTCCCAGGTCCCCTCGGCTGAGCCGGAGTTGCACATTCCAACACCTCCTCCCAGGTCCCCGTGGCTGAGCCAGAGGTGCACATTCTAACAACTCCTGCCAGGTACCTGGGCTGAGCCAGAGCTCCACATCCTAACCCCCCTCGAAAGGTCCCCTGGGCTGAGCCAGAACTGCACATTCCATCACATCCTCCCAGGCCCCCAGGGCTGAGCCAGAGCTGCACATTCTAAGACCTCCTCCCTGGTCCCCTGGGCTGAGCCAGAGCTGCACATTCTAAGACCTTCTCCCAGGACACCTGGGCTGAGCCAGCGCTGCACATTACACCACCTCCTCCCGGGTCACCTAGGCTGAGCCAGAGCTGCACATTCTCACACCTCCCACCAGGTCCCCGGGGCTGAGCCAGAGCTGCACATTCTAACCCTTCCTCCCAGGTCCCCTGGGCTGAGCCAACGCTGCACATTCTAACACCTCCTCCCAGGTCTACAGGGCTGAGCCAGAGCTGCACATTCTAACACCTCCTCCCAGGTCCTCTGGCTGAGCCAGAGCTGCACATTCTAACACCTCCTCCCATGTCCCCTGCGCTGAGCCAGATCTGCAAATTCTAACACCTCCTCCCAGGTCCTCTGGCTGAGCCTGAGCTGTATATTCGAACACCTAAACCCAGGACCCCTGACACCTCCTCCCAGGTCCCCTGGGCTGAGCAAGAGCTGTACATTCTAATTCCTCCTCCCAGGTCTCCAGGCTGAGCCAGAGTTGCACATTTTATCCCCTCCTCCCAGGTCCCCTAACACCTCCTCTCAGGTCCCCTGGGCTGAGCCAGAGCTGCACATTCTAACCCCTCCTCCCAGGCCCCCTGGGCTGAGCCAGAGCTGCACATTGTAAGACCTCCTCCCAGGCCCCCTGGGCTGAGCCAGAGCTGCACATTCTAACACCCCCTCCAAGGTCCCCTCGGCTGAGCCAGAGCTGCACATTCTAACCCCCCCTCGAAAGGTACCCTGGGCTGAGCCAGAACTGCACATTCCACCACCTCCTCCCAGGCCCCCTGGGCTGAGCCAGAGCTGCACATTCTAACACCTCCTGCCAGGAGTCCTGGCTGAGGCAACGCTGCACATTCTAACACCTCCTCCCTGGTAGCCTGGTCTAAGCCAGAGCTCCACATTCCAAAACCTCCTCCCAGGTCCCCCGGGCTGAGCCAGAGCTGCACATTCTCACACCTCCTCCCAGGTCCCCTTGGCTGAGCCAGAGCTGCACATTCTTACACCTCCTCCCACGTCCCCTGGACTGAGCCACGGCTGCACATTCTAACGCCTCCTCCCAGGTCCCCTCGGCGGAGCCAGAGTTTCACATTCTAACACCCCTCCCAGGTCTCCTGGGATGAGCCAGAGCAGCACATTATAACACCTCCTCTCAGGTCCCCTGGGCTGAGCCAGAGCTGCACATTCTAACACCCCTCCCAGGTCTCCTGGGCTGAGCCAGAGCTGCTCATTCTAACACCTCCTCCCAGGTGTCCTCTGGGCTGAGCCAGAGCTGCACATTCTAACGCCTCCTCCCAGGTCCCCTGGGCTGAGCCAGAGCTGCACATTCTAACACCTCATCCCAGGTCCTCTGGCTGAGCTGGAGCTACACATTCTAACACCTGCTCCCGGGTCCCCTGGGCTGAGCCTGAGTTGCACATTCCAACACCTCCTCCCAGGTCCCCGTGGCTGAGCCAGAGGTGCACATTCTAACAACTCCTGCCAGGTACCTGGCTGAGCCAGAGCTCCACATCCTAACCCCCCTCGAAAGGTCCCCTGGGCTGAGCCAGAACTGCACATTCCATCACCTCCTCCCAGGTCCCCAAGGCTGAGCCAGAGCTGCTCATTCTAAGACCTCTTCCCAGGCCCCCTGGGCTGAGCCAGAGCTGCACATTCTAACCCCTCCTCCCAGGTCCTCTGGCTGAGCCAGAGCTCCACATTCTAACCCCTCCTCCCAGGACCCCTGGGCTGAGCCAGCGCTGCACATTACACCACCTCCTCCCGGGTCACCTAGGCTGAGCCAGAGCTGCACATTCTCACACCTCCTCCCAGGTCCCCGGGGCTGAGCCAGTGCTGCACATTCTAACCCTTCCTCCCAGGTCCCCTGGGCTGAGCCAACGCTGCACATTCTAACACCTCCTCCCAGGTCCTCTGGCTGAGCCAGAGCTGCACATTCTAACACCTCCTCCCATGTCCCCTGCGCTGAGCCAGATCTGCAAATTCTAACACCTCCTCCCAGGTCCTCTGGCTGAGCCAGAGCTGTATATTTGAACCCTAAACCCAGGTCCCCTAACGCCTCCTCCCAGGTCCCCTGGGCTGAGCAAGAGCTGTATATTTGAACCCTAAACCCAGGTCCCCTAACACCTCCTCCCAGGTCCCCTGGGCTGAGCAAGAGCTGTACATTCTAATTCCTCCACCCAGGTCCCCGGGCTGAGCCAGAGTTGCACATTTTATCCCCTCCTCCCAGGTCCCCTAACGCCTCCTCTCAGGTCCCCTGGGCTGAGGCAGAGCTGCACATTCTAACACCTCCTTCCGGGTCCCTTGGGCTGAGCCAGAGCTGCACATTCTAACACCTCCTTCCGGGTCCCTTGGGCTGAGCCAGAGCTGCACATTCTAACACCCCCTGCCAAGGCGGCACATTCTAACACACCCTCCCAGGTCCCCGGGGCTGAGCCTGAGCTCCACATTCTAACAACTCCTCCCAGGTCCCCGGGGCTGAGCCAGAACTGCACATTCTAGCCCCTCCTCCCAGGTCCCCATGGCTGAGTCAGAGCTGCACATTCTAAGATCTCCTCCCGGGTCCCCTGGACTGAGCCACAGTTGCACATTCTAACACCCCTCCCAGGTCCCCGGGGCTGAGCCAGAGCTGCACATTCTAACACCCCCTCCCAGGTCCCCTAACACCTCCCAGGCCCCCTGGGCTGAGCCAGAGCTGCACATTCTAACCCCTCCTCCCAGGTCCTCTGGCTGAGCCAGAGCTCCACATTCTAACCCCTCCTCCCAGGACCCCTGGGCTGAGCCAGCGCTGCACATTACACCACCTCCTCCCGGGTCACCTAGGCTGAGCCAGAGCTGCACATTCTCACACCTCCTCCCAGGTCCCCGGGGCTGAGCCAGAGCTGCACATTCTAACCCTTCCTCCCAGGCCCCCTGGGCTGAGCCAGAGCTGCACATTCTAACCCCTCCTCCCAGGTCCTCTGGCTGAGCCAGAGCTCCACATTCTAACCCCTCCTCCCAGGACCCCTGGGCTGAGCCAGCGCTGCACATTACACCACCTCCTCCCGGGTCACCTAGGCTGAGCCAGAGCTGCACATTCTCACACCTCCTCCCAGGTCCCCGGGGCTGAGCCAGAGCTGCACATTCTCACACCTCCTCCCAGGTCCCCGGGGCTGAGCCAGAGCTGCACATTCTAACCCTTCCTCCCAGGTCCCCTGGGCTGAGCCAACGCTGCACATTCTAACACCTCCTCCCAGGTCTACGGGGCTGAGCCAGAGCTGCACATTCTAACACCTCCTCCCAGGTCCTCTGGCTGAGCCAGAGCTGCACATTCTAACACCTCCTCCCATGTCCCCTACGCTGAGCCAGATCTGCAAATTCTAACACCTCCTCCCAGGTCCTCTGGCTGAGCCTGAGATGCACAGTCTGACACCTCCCAGGCCCCTTAGCACCTCCTCCCATGTCCCCTGGGCTGAGCCAGAGCTGTAAATTTGAACCCTAAACCCAGGTCCCCTAACACCTCCTCCCAGGTCCCCTGGCCTGAGCAAGAGCTGTACATTCTAATTCCTCCTCCCAGGTCCCCGGGCTGAGCCAGAGTTGCACATTTTATCCCCTCCTCCCAGGTCCCCTAACGCCTCCTCTCAGGTCCCCTGGGCTGAGGCAGAGCTGCACATTCTAACACCTCCTTCCGGGTCCCTTGGGCTGAGCCAGAGCTGCACATTCTAACACCTCCTTCCGGGTCCCTTGGGCTGAGCCAGAGCTGCACATTCTAACACCCCCTGCCAAGGCGGCACATTCTAACACACCCTCCCAGGTCCCCGGGGCTGAGCCTGAGCTCCACATTCTAACAACTCCTCCCAGGTCCCCGGGGCTGATCCAGAACTGCACATTCTAGCCCCTCCTCCCAGGTCCCCATGGCTGAGTCAGAGCTGCACATTCTAAGATCTCCTCCCGGGTCCCCTGGACTGAGCCACAGTTGCACATTCTAACACCCCTCCCAGGTCCCCGGGGCTGAGCCAGAGCTGCACATTCTAACACCTCCTCCCAGGTCCCCTCGGCTGAGCAAGGGCTGCACATTCTAACACCCCCTCCCAGGTCCCCTAACACCTCCCAGGTCCCCTGGGCTGAGCCAGAGCTGCACATTCTAACACCTCCTCCCAGGTCCCCTGGGCTGAGCCAGAGCTGCACATTCTAACCCCTCCTCCCAGGCCCCCTGGGCTGAGCCAGAGCTGCACATTCTAACACCTCATCCCAGGTCCTCTGGCTGAGCCAGAGCTGCACATTCTAACACCTCCTCCCAGGTCCCCTGGGCTGAGCCAGAGCTGCACATTCTAACACCTCCTCCCAGGTACCCTAACACCTCCCAGGTCCCCTGGGCTGAGCCAGAGCTGCACATTCTAACACCTCATCCCAGGTCCTCTGACTGAGCCAGAGCTGCACATTCTAACCCCTCCTCCCAGGTCCCCTCGGCTGAGCCAGAGCTCCACATCCTAACCCCCCCTCGAAAGGTCCCCTGGGCTGAGCCAGAACAGCACATTCCACCACCTCCTCCCAGGCCCCCAGGGTTGTGCCAGAGCTGCACATTCTAAGACCTCCTCCCAGGCCCACTGGGCTGAGCCAGAGCTGCACATTCTAACCCCTCCTCCCAGGTCCTCTGGCTGAGCCAGAGCTCCACATTCTAACCCCTCCTCCCAGGTCCCCTGGGCTGAGCCAGAGCTGCACATTCTAACACCTCCTCTGAGGTGCCCTGGGCTGAGCCAGAGCTGCACATTCTAACCCTTCCTCCCAGGTCCTCTGGCTGAGCCAGAGCTCCACATTCTAACCCCTCCTCCCAGGTCCCCTGGGCTGAGCCAGAGCTGCACATTCTAAGACCTTCTCCCAGGACCCCTGGGCTGAGCCAGCGCTGCACATTACACCACCTCCACCCGGGTCACCTAGGCTGAGCCAGAGTTGCACATTCTCACACCTCCTCCTAGGTCCACGGGGCTGAGCCAGAGCTGCACATTCTAACACCTCCTCCCATGTCCCCTGCGCTGAGCCAGATCTGCAAATTCTAACACCTCCTCCCAGGTCCCCTAACACTTCCCAGGTCCCCTGGGCTGAGCCAGAGCTGCACATTCTAAAACATCCTCCCAGGTCCCCTAGCACTTCCCAGGTCCCCTGGGCTGAGCCAGAGCTGTATATTCGAACACCTAAACCTAGGTCCCCTAACACCTCCCCCCAGGTCCCCTGGGCTGAGCAAGAGCTGTACATTTTATCCCCTCCTCCCAGGTCCCCAGGGCTGAGCCAGAACTGCCCATTCTAACACCTCCTCCCAGGTCCCCTAACGCCTCCTCCCAGGTCCCCTGGGCTGAGGCAGAGCTGCACATTCTCACACCTCCTCCCAGGTCCTCTGGGCTGAGCCAGAGCTGCACATTCTAACACCTCCTTCCGGGTCCCTTGGGCTGAGCCAGAGCTGCACATTCTAACACCCCCTGCCAAGGCGGCACATTCTAAAACACCCTCCCAGCTCCCCGGGGCTGAGCCAGTGCTGCACATTCTGACACTTCCTCCCAGGTCCCCGGGGCTGAGCCAGAGCTGCACATTCTAACACCTCCTCCCAGGTCCCCTGGGCTGAGCCAGGGCTGCACATTCTAACACCTCATCCTAGGTCCTCTAACACCTCCCAGGTCCCCTGGGCTGAGCCAGAGCTGCACATTCTAACACCTCCTCCCAGGTCCCCTGGGCTGAGCCAGAGCTGCACATTCTAACACCTCCTGGCAGGTCCCCTACCACCTCCCAGGTCCCCTGGGCTGAGCCGGAGCTGCACATTCTGACACCTCCTCCCAGGTCCCCTGGGCTGAGCCAGAGCTGCACATTCTGACACCTCCTCCCAGGTCCCCGGGGCTGAGCCAGAGCTGCACATTCTAACCCCTCCTCCCAGGTCCCCGGGCTGAGCCAGAGCTGCACATTCTAACAAGCCCTCCAAGGTCCCCTGGGCTGAGCCAGAGCTGCACATTCTGACACCTCCTCCCAGGTCCCCTGGGCTGAGCCAGAGCTTCACGTTCTAATACCTCTTCCCAGGTACCCGGGCTGAGCCAAAGCTGCACATTCTAACACCTCCTCCTAGGTCCCCTGGGCTGAGCCAGAGCTGCACATTGTAACACCCCCTCCCAGGTCCCCTGGGCTGAGCCAGAGCTGCACATTCTAACCCCTCCTCCCAGGTCCCCTGGGCTGAGCCAGAGCTGCACATTCTAACACCTCCTCCCAGGTCCCCTGGGCTGAGCCAGAGCTGCACTTTGTAACACCCCCTCCCAGGTCCCCTGGGCTAAGCCAGAGCTGCACATTTTATCCCCTCCTCCCAGGTCCACTCGGCTGAGCCAGAGCTGCACATTGTAACACCTCCTCCCAGGCCCCCTGGGCTGAGCCAGAGCTGCACATTCTAACACCTCCTCCCATGTCCCCTGGGCTGAGACAGAGCTGCACATTCTAACACCTCCTCCCAGGTCCCCAGGGCTGAGCCAGAGCTGCACATTCTAACACCACCTGCCAGGTCACCTAGGCTGAGCCAGAGCTGCACATTCTAACCCCTCCAACCAGGTCACCTAGGCTGAGCCAGAGCTGCACATTCCAGCACCTCCTCCCGGGTCCCCTGGACTGAGCCAGTGCTGCACATTCCAACACCTTCTCCCGGGTCCCCTAACACCTCCTCCCAGGTCCCCGGGTCTAAGCCAGAGCTGCACATTCTAACACCACCTTCCAGGTCCCCAGGGCTGATCCAGAGCTGCACATTCTAACACCTCCTGCAAGGTACCTGGGCTGAACCAGAGCTCCACATCCTAATCCCTCCTCCCAGGTCCCCTGGGCTGAGCCAGAGCTGCACATTCTAACGCCCCCTCCAAGGTCCCCTCGGCTGAGCCAAAGCTGCACTTTATAACACCTCCTCCCAAGTCCCCTCGGCTGAGCCTGAGGTTCACATTCTAACAACTCCTGCTAAGTACCTGGGCTGAGCCAGAGCTCCACATCCTAACCCCCCATCGAAAGGTCCCCTGGGACGAGCCAGAGCTGCCCATTCTAAGACCTCCTCCTAGCCCCCCTGGGCTGAGCCAGAGCTGCACATTCTAACACCCCCTCCAAGGTCCCCTCGGCTGAGCCAGAGCTGCACATTCTAACCCCTCCTCCCTGGTCCCCTGGGCTGAGCCAGAGCTCCACATTCTAACCCCTCCTCCCAGGTCCCCTGGGCTGAGCCAGAGCTGCACATTCTAAGACCTCCTCCCAGGTCCCCGGGGATGAGCCAGAGCTGCACATTCTAACCCTCCTCCGAGGTCCCCTAGGCTGAGCCAACGCTGCACATTCTAACACCTCCTCCCAGGTCCCCGGAGCTAAGCCAGAGCTGCACATTCTAACACCCCCTACAAGGTCCCCTGGGCTGAGCCAGAGCTGCACATTCTAACACCTCCTCCCAAGTCCCCTGGGCTGAGCCGGAGCTGCACATTCTGACACCTCCTCCCAGGTCCCCTAACACCTCCCAGGTCCCCGGGGCTGAGCCAGAGCTGCACATTCTAACCCCTCCTCCAAGGTCCCCTCAGCTGAGCCAGAGCTGCACATTCTGACACCTCCTCCCAGGTCCCCTGGGCTGAGCCAGAGCTGCACATTCTGACACCTCCTCCCAGGTCCCGGGGCTGAGCCAGAGCTGCACATTCTAACAGCCCCTCCAAGGTCCACTCGGCTGAGCTAGAGCTGCACATTGTAACACCTCCTCCCAGGCCCCCTGGGCTGAGCCAGAGCTGCACATTTTATCCCCTCCTCCCAGGTCCACTTGGCTGAGCCAGAGCTGCACATTCTAACACCTCCTCCCAGGTCCCCGGGTCTGAGCCAGAGCTGCACATTCTAACACCACCTCCCAGGTCCCCAGGGCTGAGCCAGAGCTGCACATTCTAACACCTCCTGCAAGGTACCTGGGCTGAACCTGAGCTCCACATCCTAACCCCTCCTCCCAGGTCCCCTGGGCTGAGCCAGAGCTGCACATTCTAACACCCCCTCCAAGGTCCCCTCGGCTGAGCCAAAGCTGCACTTTATAACACCTCCTCCCAAGTCCCCTCGGCTGAGCCTGAGGTTCACATTCTAACAACTCCTGCCAAGTACCTGGGCTGAGCCAGAGCTCCACATCCTAACCCACCATCGAAAGGTCCCCTGGGCCGAGCCAGAGCTGCACATTCTAAGACCTCCTCCCAGCCCCCCTGGGCTGAGCCAGAGCTGCACATTCTAACCCCTCCTCCCAGGTCCCCTGGGCTGAGCCAGAGCTCCACATTCTAACCCCTCCTCCCAAGTCCCCTGGGCTGAGCCAGAGCTGCACATTCTAAGACCTCCTCCCAGGACCCCTGGGCTGAGCCAGCGCTGCACATTCCACCACCTCCTCCCGGGTCAGCTAGGCTGAGCCAGAGCTGCACATTCTAACACCTCCTCCCAGGTCCCCGGGGCTGAGCCAGAGCTGCAAATTCTAACCCTCCTCCCAGGTCCCCTAGGCTGTGCCAACGCTGCACATTCTAACACCTCCTCCCAGGTCCCTGGAGCTAAGCCAGAGCTGCACATTCTAACACCCCCTACAAGGTCCCCTCGGCTGAGCCAAAGCTGCACATTCAAACCCCTCCTCCCGGGTCCCCTGGGCTGAGCCAAAGCTGCACATTCTGACACCTCCTCCCAGGTGTCCTGGTTGAGCCAGAGCTGCACATTCTAACACCTCCTCCCAGGTCCCCTGGGCTGAGCTAAAGCTGCAAATTCTAACACCTCCTCCCAGGTCCCCTGGGCTGAGCCAGAGCTGCAAATTCTAACACCTCCTCCCAGGTCCCCTAACACGTCCTCCCAGGTCCCTTGGGCTGAGCCAGAGCTGCACATTCTAACCCCTCCAACCAGGTCACCTAGGCTGAGCCAGAGCTGCACATTCTAACACCTCCTCCCAGGCCCCCTAACACCTCCTCTGCGGTGCCCTGGGCTGAGCCAGAGCTGCACATTCTAACACCTCCTCCCAGGTCCCCTGGGCTGAGCCAGAGCTGCAAATTCTCACACCTCCTCCCAGGTCCCCTGGGCTGAGCCAGAGCTCCACATTCTAACCCCTCCTCCCAGGTCTCCTGGGCTGAGTCAGAGCTGCACATTCTAACACCTCCTCCCAGGTCCCCTAACACCTCCTCCCGGGTCCCCTGGGCTGAGCCAGAGCTGCACATTCTAAAATCTCCTCCCGGGCACCCTGAGCTGAGCCAGAGCTGCACATTCTAACATCTCCTCCCGGGTCCCCAGGACTGAGCCAGAGCTGAACATTCTAACACCTCCTTCCAGGCCCCCTGGGCTGAGCCAGAGCTGCACATTCTAACACCTCCTCCCAGGTCCCCTGGGCTGAGCCAGATTCTGACACCTCCTCCCATGTCCCCGGGCTGAGCCAGAGCTGCACATTTTATCCCCTCCTTCCAGGTCCCCTGGGCTGAGCCAGAGCTGCACATTCTAACACCTCCTCCCAGGTCCCCTTGGCTGAGCCAGAGCTCCAATTCTAACCCCTCCTCCCAGGTCCCCTGGGCTGAGCCAGAGCTGCACCTTCTAACACATCCTCCCAGGTCCCCTGGGCTGAGCCAGAGCTGCACATTCTAACACCCCCTCCCAGGTCCCCTGGGCTGAGCCAGAGCTGCACATTCCACCACCTCCTCCCAGGCCCCCTGGGCTGAGCCAGAGCTGCACATTCTAAGACCTCCTCCCAGCCCCCCTGGGTTGAGCCAGAGCTGCACATTCTAACACCCCCTCCAAGGTCCCCTCGGCTGAGCCAGAGCTGCACATTCTAACCCCTCCTCCCAGGCCCCCTGGGCTGAGCCAGAGCTGCACATTCTAACACCTCCTCCCAGGTGCCCTGGGTTGAGCCAGAGCTGCACATTCTCACACCTCCTCCCAGGTCTCCGGAGCTAAGCCAGAGCTGCACATTCTAACACCCCCTCCAAGGTCCCCTCGGCTGAGCCAGAGCTGCACGTTCTGACACCTCCTCCCAGGTGTCCTGGTTGAGCCAACGCTGCACATTCTAACCCCTCCTCCCAGGTCCCCTGGGCTGAGCCAGAGCTGTACATTCTAACACCTCCTCCCGGGACCCCTGAGCTGAGCCAAAGCTGCACATTCTAACACCTCTTCCCAGGTCCCCTGGGCTGAGCCGAAGCGGCACATTCTAATACCTCCTCCCAGGTCCCTTGGGCTGAGCCAGAGCTGCACATTCTAATACCTCCTCCCAGGTCCCCTAACACCTCCTCCCAGGTCACCTATGCTGAGCCAGAGCTGCACATTCTAACACCTCCTCCCAGGTCCCTAACACCTCCTCCCTGGTCCCCTGGGCTGTCCCAGAGCTTCACATTCCAACACCTCCTCCCATGTCCCCTAATGCATCCTCCCAGGTCCCCTGGGCTGAGCCAGAGCTGCACATTCCAACACCTCCTCCCAGGTCCCCTAATACATCCTCCCAGGTCCCCGAACACCTCCTCCCAGGTCCCCGAACACCTCCTCCCAGGTCCCCGAACACCTCCTCCCAGGTTCCCTGGGCTGAGCCAGAACTGCACATTCTAAAACCTCCTGCCAGGTCCCCTAACAGCTCCTCCCAGGTCCCCGAACACCTCCTCCTGGGTCCCCTGGCTGAGCCAGAGCTGCACATTCTAACACCTCCTTCCAGGTATGACTCACCTGCCAGGATCAAGGATCTGCATAATTACAGCTGAGTTTGCACCTGGTAGCAGGGACTAACTAGAAGAGTTTCAATTATTTGAAAATGGTTGAATATAATTGTTATATTTTTACAATATTAAAAAAAAAATCCCAGGAATGTTGTCCACTATGAGCTGTTTAAGGTTAGTGTTATTTTTACACTACCAATAGCCATACACCAGCTTTTTGCACAAGCAATATGTTCTGAATGCTAGTAAATACAGGCTTGTCATTACAGTAAAGTCCTTGAATCACTGCTGTAAAATAAGCATTTTTTTAATTTCACAACCTAACTGTAACATTATGTATAACGCTTTCAAGTATTATTATTCAATGTTTTTATTTTGTGCACAAACCACAAAGCGCAAACCATTTTGTGAAAGACAACGGCTACACTCCTGTTTCTCTTTCATTCTTATTAGATTCCCCTTGCAATCGTTTTTTGCCAATCTTTTTTATGTTATGTTAAAGGTTCTTGTAGCGCGCACTGTTGCCACCTGCATGGTTTCTTGGCGCTCTTTATGGGGAAATGACCTCCAAGTCATGCCTTTATCTGCAGTATGGGGGCTTTGGGGTTAACATTCCACAACTGCGAAATACTTTAGGAAAGGGACATTGGAAAACTCCCTTCAGGGGAGTATTTCTCAGGCTTGCATTTAGTTCAACTAAGCCTTACACCAAAAGATTGCTGGCATGGATAAGGGGTCACCTGTGTTGGGCACCTTATCTCTGGATTGGAAGGAGCACGAAACTTAATTGTTGGTTCATTCGTTTTAGCACAACTTTGCCATTCAATTTCTATGTGTATTGTGTGCCTGTAGTAGGAGTAAGGGACCAGCACGGCCTTGGCACGCCTTGCATAAAAGCTTGCAGGAATGTATAAGGGGCCACCTGCATTGGGCACCTTATCTCTGGATTGGAAAGAGCTAGTAACTTCATTTGTGATTCAGTTTCAGATCCCCATTGCCGTTGTGTTTCTATGCATCATTTTAGATGACCTCTAAATACTAAAATGAATCTTTGCACCTTATTTTCCAGGAACAACGTTTGTATTCCTCTTGGCTGCAACATGTGCTTAAAAGGTACTTCCCGGCTGCCTACACACTTGATGAGTGCTTCGATGAAAGGCAAGGAATCGTTGGTGTCCTATCTTCTGCAAGGGAGGGTCTACAAATATGAAAACCTTAATATGCTGTGTGATGACGAGAACAGCATGAAAGTTATAGATTTGCTGGAATCAGCTGGATGTTTTATTCGTGGGAAGCTTCAAGAGCTACTTCAAACGTAAGCAAAACTTTACTTTCAGTGACACATTACTTTTTCCTATTTCTACAAAACAAAATTTCAAAATGTTACAATGTGTACCCAACAATTGTGTCTGGGGTCTGTTCCTGGAATCAGACGGCTGTTTGTCAATGGCAACATTATGATTGTTGATCCTTAATTGCTTTAATTAGAATACATTTCTTTATTTCAAAATGGACAGGTGAACTAATGAAGAAAAGGAAAATCTGGGAGGAGAAAGGAATGATCATTATAATGAGCTGCAAGAACCGTAAATTATTACAGGAAGAATAATACATCTATATCTTCACATATGCAAATCTAACCTGAACTATGTCAGACAATCCTTTTAATATATGACCTGGTCAAATCTTGCTGTGCACTACCTTCTTGGTATGTGTGAACATGCGGTTTGTTATTTCTGAGTACATTAGCAGTGTCTTTGGCATATATTTAATTTGATAATTGATGTTTAATACGTTAGCTGCAAAAGACAGATCTGCAGAAAGGAGCCCCCATGGATGCGTCATGATTCTGAAGGTAGCACAGCAAGGATTTGTCCGGGTTTTGGGAAACATGAGCAGAAACAAGGACATAACGGCTCAGCAAGTTACAGATTTTGTATTTGGAAGCAATTTCTGAAGAAACCTAGCATTGTAAAACAACTTTGTGCAAGTATAAACATTATATCAACTTTTTTTTATCCAAGGGCTTATTCGGTTCAATGCCATGGAACTCTGTGTCGGGTAACATTTTGAGTTTGTCCCCCTTGGAGCCTCAAACTTGTATTACATGTTTCCTGAATTTAAATTGGATGGCTGCAATGGCATGGTACTAGTGAGTTCACAGATGAATTTACAGCACTCTAAATGCTTCCTTCACTGAGAAAAACACACATTTGTCTCTGTGTCACCAGTGACGCAATGTGTGAAAATGCTCAACATGGTTGTGAGAAATGCATTAAATGCAGAAAAACGCCTGTATTCAGGGTTTAGAGCAAGCTGCATTGAATGTACATCTACAAATGTTAAAGTCCACAGGACACCAGTAAGGGACCAGCATATCTCTACAGAGGAAGGAAACTACACCTGCACAGTTAGCACCTTCCCCTCTGGGCTGAGCCAAAGCTGCACATTCTAACACCTCATCCCAGGCATGACTCACCTGCTGGGGATTAAGAATCTGCGTGATGATCTGCTACCCCTGGGCGGAGCCAAAGCTGCACATTCTAACACCTCCTCCCATGTCCCCTGAGCTGAGCCAGAGCTGCACATTCTAACACCTCCTCCCAGGTATGACTCACATGCCAGGGATTAAGAATCTGAATAATGGGCTGCTACCCCTGGGCTGACCCAAAACTGCACATTCTAGCACCTCATCCCAGGACTCACGTGCCAGGGATTAAGAATCTGCATAATCTGCTACCCCCTGGGCTGAGCCAAAACTGCACATTCGAGCACCTCATCCTAGGTATGACTCAGCTGCCAGGTATCAAGAATCCACATAATAATCTGCTACCCCCTGGGCTGAGCCAAAGCTGCACATTCTAATACCTCATCCCAGGTATGACTCACTTGCCAGGGATTAAGAACCTGCAGTGCAGAATCTGCTACCCCCTGGGCTGAGCCAGAGCTGCACATTCTAATACCTCATTCCAGGTATGACTCACTTGCCAGGGATTAAGAATCTGCAGTGCAGAATCTACTACCCTCTGGGCTGAGCCAGAGCTGCACATTCTAGTACCTCATTCCAGTTATGACTCACCTGCCAGGGATTAAGAATCTGCAGAATCTGCATAATGATCTGCTACCCCCTGGGCTGAGCCAAAACTGCACATTCTAGCACCTCATCCCAGGTATGACTCACGTGCCGGGTATTAAGAATCTGAATAATGGGCTGCTACCCCTGGGCTGAGCCAAAACTGCACATTCTAGCACCTCATCCCAGGACTCACTTGCCAGGGATTAAGAATATGCAGAATCTGCATAATCTGCTACCCCCTGGGCTGAGCCAAAGCTGCACATTCTAATACCTCATCCCAGGTATGACTCCCCTGCCAGGGATTAAGAATCTGCATAATGATCTGCTACCCCCTGGGCTGAGCCAAAGCTGCACATTCTAGCACCTCATCCCAGGTATGACTCACCTGCCAGGGATTAAGAATCTGCATAATGATCTGCTACCCCCTGGGCTAAGCCAAAACTGCACATTCTAATACCTCATCCCAGGTAGGACTCACCTGCCAGGGATTAAGAATCTGCATAATGATCTGCTAAGCCAAAGCTGCACATTCTAGCACCTCATCCCAGGTATGACTCACCTGCCAGGGATTAAGAATCTGCATAATGATCTGCTACCCCCGGGCTGAGCCAAAACTGCACATTCTAGCACCTCATCCCAGGTATGCCGAAACTGCCCCAGCTCATCCTTTAGCCGCCAGGTGCACAGGGGAGTTTGCACCTGGCTGCACGGACTGACTACAGGAAATTCAATTGTACAATAGTTGAATATAATTTTGTTTTATTTAGGCTCTGTGTGTACATCAGTCTACAAATACCCTAGGAATGGTGTGCTCTTTGAGCTGCTGACACTACCAATAACAACAACAACTAAACAACATTAGTTTGCAAAAGCAATATCGTCTGATTGGTAGTAAATGCAGTATTTGTGTAGTAGTATAGCAATATCGTCTGATTGGTAGTAAATGCAGGCTTGTTATTGAAGTATATGTGTAGCACAGTGAGCCTTTATTATTATGCAATGTTATTATAATGTGCAAGGTAGCAGCTACAGATATGTTTCCCTTTCATGCTCATTGGATTCCCCTCGCAATTCCTTTTAGTGAGTTGTTTGCACACCTTTTTTATGGGGAAATGACCTCCAATCCATGCCTTCATCTGCAATGTGGAGACTTTGGGAGTAACATCCCACACCTGAAAAACACTTTAAGAATGGGGACATATGAAATTTCCCCCCAAGGGGAGTATTTGTCAGGCTTGCATTTAGTTCAACTAAGGCTTAAACCAAAAGCTTGCAGGAAAGGATGAGAGGCCACCTGTATTAGGCACCTTATCTTTCAGGTTTGGCACCTGCGTTTTATATATTTTTAAGTGCTTCTCTTTTGAGGTTGAACTTCTGTGAAATATACAACTGCAGATGTTTGTGTTACAATATTTATTACTGTGGGAAGGATTGCATGTGAGCATCAGGTGTTCACCTAACAGGAGTTCTTTCTATTTATCTTTGTTTAGTAAATGCTTCCATGTTAGGTGAGCAATTGTTGCAATATCTCCTCTACAGAAAACCATCTCTCTACACTTTCAAAATCTTCACCAAGCAAGCTCAGAAAAGAGCGGGAAAAATATGGGAGGAGCTACTTAATGGTTTGGTACCTTGAAGACCATTCAAAGGATAAAAAGGCGGGCACTTCTTCCACAGTGTCCATAGCAGGAGCGGCCTCGGATGAGAACAGTGATGCAGACACACTGGCTGAACATTGCAGTTTTGAATTTCAGATGTCTTGGCACCTCGCAGAAATACAGCTTCAAGGTTGGCACCTGCGTTTTATATATTTGTAAGTTCTTCCCTTTTGAGGTCGAAGTTCTTTGAAATAAACAACAACTCTGGAAGTGTATGTTATAATATTTAGGGCTGGATTGCATTTGAGCATCAGGTGTTCACCTAACAGGAATTATTTCTATTGTTCTTTAGTTAGTAAGTGCTTCCATGTTGGGTGAGCAATTGTTGCATTCATTCCAAAACAGAAACCCATCTCAGGATTGCTTTCAAACTCTTGCAAGTCTTGGGCAAGCTCAGAAAAGAGCGGGACAGATTTGGGAGGAGCTACGTAATGGTTTGGTGCCTTGGGGGTCATTCAATGGATACACCTTAGGAATGGAGTCATGTGAAAACTCCCTTAAGGGGAGTATTTGTCAGGCTTGCATTTACTTCAACTAAGCCTTAAAACAAAAGCTTGCAGGAATGGATAAGGGGACACCTGTATTGGGCACCTTATCTCTGGAGTGGAAGGGGCTAGAAACTTCATATTTGTTCCATTTTTGTTAGCATTCCATTGCTATTTACTTTCTATGTGTGTTTTGTGCCTGTAGTAGGAGTAATGCGTGGGAGGGGCGGGGGCAGCACAGCCTTGAAAACCACAGCCTTGGAAACCCTGGCATAAAATCTTGCAGGAATGGAAAAGGAAAAGGGACCACCTTAATTTGGCATCTTATTATTTTGCTGAAAGGAGCTAGAAACGTCCTTTTTGGTTCATCGTTATTAGCATCACATTGCCATTTCATTTCTATGCATCTTTTTAGATGACTTCTAAATACTAAAATGAATCTTTGCACCTTCTTACCCAGGAACAACATTCGTATTCCTTTAATCTGCAAATTGTGCGTGAGGAGTACTTCCCCGCTGCCTGCACTCTTGATAAGAGCAAATCCGAGAAGTGGTGAAAGATGCCATGGAATTGTTGGTGTCCCATCTTCGGCAGGGGAGGGTCTACAAATATAAAAACCTTAAAATGCTGCTTGATGACGAGAACATAATGAAAGTTATAGATTTGCTGGAATCAGCTGGAGGTTTTATTCTTGGGAAGCTGAACAGCTACTTCAAATGTAAGCAAAACTTAACTTTCAGCGACACATTACTTTTTCTATTCCTACAAAACATTTCTGCAAAATGTTACAATGTGAGCCCAGCAATTGTGTCTGGGGTCTGTTCCTGGAATCAGACGGATGTTTGCTCGTCAATGGCAACATTATTATTGTTGTTCCTTAATTGCTTTAATTAGAATACATTTCTTTATTTCAGAGAAGACAGGCAAACTGTTGAAGAAAAGGAAAATGTGGGAGAAGCAAGGAATGTTCATTTTAATGAGCTGCAAGAACCGTAAGTTATTACAGGAACAATACATAAATATCGTCACATATGCAAGTATAACCTAAACACTCCCTTGTGCACCCTCTTCTTAAGAAGCCCTCTGCCGATCCTTCCTCTCCGGTTAACTATCGCCCGATCTCCATCACGCCTTTCCTGGGCAAACTCCTGGAAAAGCTGGCCATCTCCCAGCTGAATCTGCACACTGAATCTGGTGGTTGTCTCCACGACCACCAGTCTGGTTTCAGAGCTGCCAGAAACACAGAACCTGCTCTCCTGAACACCTGTGAAGACTTGCTCTCTAATCTTGACTCTAATCTTCCTTCTGTCCTTATTTTCCTCGTTCTATCCTCTGCTTTTGATAGTCAACCACGCCGTCCTGCTCAGTCACCTCTGTGGCAATCTAGGTATTACTGGTCAGGCCCTGGCCTGGATTACCTCCTTTCTCACTGACCGATCCTCTCGGATCCAACTGGGGTCTTTCATCTCCACTCTCTCTCTCTACTTGTGGTATTCCCCAGGGGTCTAACCTTTCTCCCTGGGTTTTCAATGACTACCAGGCACCTCTTGACCACAGCATTGCTACATTCTGCTCTAACTTTGTGTTGTGCAGATGACACTGAGCTCTCCTTCAGGCTCCCCTCAGCCTCCCCTGCCCCTTCTCTCATGCCAGACTGTCTCTGCCCTAATGCCAGTAAGACCGAGATACCTGGTATCTCCTTTCCTCTCTCTCTCTGGCTGCCCACCCTGGGTCCTCTTCCTTATCCTTCCTGTGAGGTTAAGAAACTTAGTGTCATCTTCGACTCCACTCTCTCCTTCTCTCCTCACATCTATGACAACTCCAAGAAGTCACACTTTCAGCTGCACCTCCTCAGAGGTATTCTTCCTTTCCTCACTTTGCCCCAGATGCTCACTGTCTCCAGAGCTCTGGTCCTCTCTAGGCTGGACTACTGCAACAGCCTCTTTCTAAATCTGCCTGTCTCTACTCTTCGACCTTTACAACTTATCCAGAACATGACTGCAGGACTTTTCCTTGGCCTCAAGCCCAGGGTTCATATCTCTCCAGCTCTGAAATCTCTGCACTGGCTCCCTGTGGCTGCAAGGGTCCAGTTCAAGATCCGTTGCCTAGTCCACAAGGCTTTCTGGGGTCTGGGACTGCACTATCTCCAATGTTCTCTTCCTAAACATCTTCCTTCTCTAGCTCTACGCTCATCCATCTCCAACTTTCAGAGGCTCAGACACTTTTCCAAGCAGAGAGTGGGGGGCAGATCTTTCTTCAGCTCAGGCCTCCCCCTGGAACAGCCTCCCTGTCTCTCTCAAACTTAAGCAGAACCACCTCTGGTTTCGGAAGCAGCACAAGACCTTCCTTTTCGCTTCTGCTTTCTCTCTTCCTCTCCCCTGCTGATGTCTCGAATGCTCCACACACTGGTCACCTGATCACCCTTTGAACTTGGGCCGAGGCTCCTGCATGCTCAGTTGCCCTCGCACTGCCTCTGGGCTCCCCTGGCACTTAAGGGACTGTATCTGCAAACCTGCAGTCTGTTTGCTCTGCACTAATGAGCCACCCTCTGGCAGCACTTATAGAGTGACCGCACTTCTTGTCTTCTCTCCCACCCCCGGCACCCCCCCCCTCTTCTCCATACTTGCTTGATCTGAATGACACAAGACCTAGTAAGTTATCGTTGTTTTGGCCTCCTTCTGTTTCCCCCCTCCTTGTCTTGTTGTGCCTAGAAACACTTGTGTACAGGCGCGTTATAAATGACACATAACTATGCCAGCCAATTATTTTATCATATGACCTGGTCAAATCTTGCTGTGCACTACCTTCTTGGTATGTTTGAACATGCAGTTTCTTTTTTCTGAGTACATTAGCAGTGTATTTGGCATATATTTAATTTGATAATTGATGTTTAATACCGTAGCTGCAAAATACAGATCTGCAGAAAGGAGCCCCCATGGATGTCCTGATTCTGAAGGTAGCACAGAAAGATTTTGTCTGGGTAATGGGAAACAAGAGCAGAAGCAAGGACATCCCGTCTCAGCAATTTTGCTTCCAAACCACCTGAAGAAACCTAGCATTGTCAAATACCTTCTGGTATTTGTATTTTATTTGTAATTTATAAAGTGTTTTAAACCAAAGCACCGAACAAGGTTTACTTGCAGTACAATCAAAGTAAAATAACAGAATATGCAAAATGTCATCTAAAGACAGGAGAAGGTCGTTTTTAATAGAAGTGCAAAATAAGGAATAGTAAGTAACGGAGCGAAGAGAAATTGGGAGAGAGTTCCAGTGATAAAGGGCAAGCAAAGAAAAAGAAGGAAGCCACAACTGAGCACAAGGAGGTCGAGGAACTGATAACAAGAATTGAGTCTGAGAATGTAAAACACGATGAGGGACATAAAAGGACACAAGAGATGAAAGATACAGAGGCGTAAGTACCTAGAGAGCTTTAAATACAATACAAAGAAAATTAAATTGAAGGCCTGAAAAGATAGCTATCCAAGAGTATACAGTGGCAGAGGAATAGAATCGCGAGGAGGAAGTAAATATAACAGACACATTAAAGACTGACTTTAATGTAGCCAAACGATTAACAGGGAGACCAAAGAGTTAAGGCAAAGCAGTAGAATAGATGTGAGAAAATGAGGCCAGAAATCGGATGTTTAGTGGTGTTAAACATAAGAAAAGGACAGACTTTCCAAATATTGAAAAGGTGATCACAGGAACGGGATATAGTAAAAATATGATTAGATAAAGTGAAATCAGTATCAAGATAGAGACCAAGATTACAAGCCGAGCCAGAAATAGGAAGAAAAGAAGGTGGAAAAGAGACAGACGCAGGGGGAGAAGGAGGAGGAAGAGTGTTTGCACAGAAAAAGAGAACTTCAGTTTTGGTAGTGTTCAGAACGAGAAAGTTGTCAGACCTCCAAGTTTTGATGGTTGAAAGGCAAGAAGCAAGATCGACGTGAATAGAAGACGTGAAAGAGGAGAAAGACAAAAAGAGTTGGCTATCATCTGCATAAAAATGGTCCGAGATACCAAAGGATGAAATAATATCCGCTAAAGGGGAAGTATAAAGAGAAAAGAGGAAAGTTATAACAACAGAGACCTGCAGAACACTATGAAGAAGAGGTGAAGTATTAGAAGATAACCCATCCCAGGTAACCGAGTGCGTTTAGATACATAAGGACAGAACCAAGATAAGACAGAACCAGAAAAGCCAAAATAAGGGAGAGAAGTTAATAGCAACGAATGATCCACTGTGTCGAAAGCAGCAGACAAGTCCAGTAAAATAAGCAGAGAAGAGTGTTTAGAGTAGCGACCCGAAAGAAGAGCAGTTTCCGTGGAGTGAAGAGGACGGAAACCTGATGGGAAATGAGCAAAGGATAGTATTCCCAGTAACAAAGACAGAAACCTGAGAATAGACGAGACGTTCAAGCACCTTAAAAAAAAAAAAGGGAAGAAGTGAAATTGGATGAAATGTGGCAATTGGTCGCGGGAGGATAGCTCAGTGACAACGTGCTCGCCTTGGAAGCAAGACGACACGGAGCAACACAGGTTCGATCCACGGGTCCGCGCTTAGAAACCTCTGGGTATTAAGCGTGTTATAAATAACCAATCGTATCAAATAGAGCGGGATCTAGCAAAGGCTTTTTCAGAATAGGAAGAATTATGGCATGCCTAAAAGATGCCAAAGTGGATGTAAGAGAAATGTTAAAAAGAGCAGTGAGATAAGAAATCTGCGAGCGATAGACCTTTGATAGAACTAGAGGAAGGAATGGGGTCAGAGGGAGAGGCTGTGGGGTGGGCACATGCTTGAATAGACAAATGATCAGAAGTAGAGATAGATGAAAATGACGAAATGGTTGAAAATAGAAGAAGGTGTGGAGGAGGAAGAAGAAAAAGAAAGAGGATGGCCCGATGGCAACGCGAAGAGTGCCCACTTTTGAAAAAAATAGGAAGTTGCAGGCAGTTAAAGTAGAATTAGGAGAACAGTCAGGTGGGGAGGAGGAAGAAGATGAGACAGTGATTGAAACAA
This sequence comes from Ambystoma mexicanum, assembly GCF_040938575.1. NCBI lineage: Eukaryota > Metazoa > Chordata > Amphibia > Caudata > Ambystomatidae > Ambystoma > Ambystoma mexicanum. Next base: position 1,149,610,306 of record NC_090941.1, on the reverse strand, counting down.
GTGCTGAGGGTGAGCAGGTTGAGCGTACAAAAGATCAGAGTAATACAAGTGTTTAGCTGCCAGAAGAGCTTTGTCGTATAGTGCGTGATAGGAGGAAAAAGATGAGAGGTCAGAGATGACCAACATTTTGTGCTAGGGTGTTTCAAGGTGGTGAAGAGCTTGCTGCATAGAGTGAAGATAAGTTGTGAGCCACAATTTAGGAGGCTTTCCGAGAGGGGGAAAGGGAAGAAGTTGGGAATAGAGTCAAGAGAAGGAGAGCGAAGAGGCCGCATAACCAGCAGATAGAGCAGCAAACGGGGAGTGGGAAGGGAGACTGGCAAAACAAGATGAGGCAAAAAGAAGGGCTATTGAAGCACAAAGGTCCAGGCGAGAGAAGGTAGGTACATCAAAGCCTGATGGTTTTGAGAAGGGAGAATAGGAAGAGATAAGACAATGACCAGAAGAGTAAATAGGTTAAGCAACAACAGAAGTAGTGGTGATACAAAGGTAAGGTCCAAACAGGATCCTGATACATGAGCGGGAGGGGTAGGAAGAGCAGAAAGATGAGACAAGAACAGCAAGAAATGGAAGAGAAGAGTGAATAGAAGAAAGATGTAAATTGAAATCACCCAAAAATATAAATGGGGTAGGGCATGGCAAAATATCAAATAGTAAAGCGTCCATGTGCTCACAAAATGGGGCCACAGGGCCAGGGGGGATGATAAACAAGTAAAAATGTAAGTTAATAAAGTTTTGAAAAAGTAATCAGAGTATTCGAAAGAAAGAAAAGTCGGAAGAGACAAATAAATGGGAGTTGAGATAAACAAAGAGCGAAAAAGAATACCAGTTCCACCCCCTCGGCAGCGCGACGAGGGGTGTGCAAGTAAGAAGTAGAAGTGGTGGAAACAGAAGCAGGGGTAGATGTAGTAACTGATGAATCCAAGTTTCGGTAGCACATAGAAAGTGCTAGTTCAGATGAAGAAAAATATCCAAGATTGAATGGGATTTATTGCTAAGTGAGCAAGCATTTCAAAGAGCCAAGTTGATGGGGGACAGATGAGAAGAACAGGAAGGCTAAATGAGATTAGAGTAGTTACGATTTGATCATTGAGGAGCGGGACCATGAGAAGTAAAGGAAGCCGGAATTGAGGAAATCATGGCAGCAGTTGTAACTATAATAGGACTGACTAATGAGAGAAGCAATATTGTAGCAAGCACTATGATGGTAAGTAAAATGAAAACCAGCAAGTGAGTAAGCTGGGCGTGCCACACTAGGGGAAGCTGGGGAAGCTGCAAAAAGCAGCATCAGGCCAAAATGGAAAAAAGTAGGCAAAAACAAGGGCAATGCAGAAGAATGTGCCCCATATTCTCTAACATTCATGCCTGCTAGTTGCATCACTTCACGCACCCATCTAGCTACGGGAGCGGTAGCTACCGCCTGGAATGGTTTCCTGCGTGCTATCAGCAATTGGGTGGTGCCGGCTGTCCTGTACTCAGCTATTCTGCTCTCATACTCTTTAATCCATCTTGCTACGCACCATTTGGAATTATCCGGAAAGTAGGGGTAATGTACTGAGGTAGATACTGTCTTTGTCCTCCTAGCTATTGAGAATGTCACTCCTTTGGGTCCAAAAACCTTTCTATGAATGTCTAAAGCCCTGACATCTGCTACTCTTTTACAGGATACTAAACACAAAAGCATCGCTAGTTTGCCTGACAGTTGTTTCAATGATAAGACTCTGTCTGACGGCCAACTGTCTATCAATCTGATCACTACTGTCACGTCCCACAGCTGTTTATATCTTGGCTCGGGAGGCGCTTTGTATCGTGCTCCATTTATGAGCCTGGCTACTGCCGGGTGTTCCCCCGCCGGCATGCCCTCTACTGGCAAGTGCCCTGCGGAGATGGCTGACCTGTAGACTCCGATCGTCCCGAAGGCCCTGCCATCCTGCAAAAGATGTGCCAGAAAATGTAGGATCGCTACTATAGGCGCTGAAACGGGATGACAATTTCTCCCTCTGCACCAGCTTGTCCACTTGGCCCGAGCCGCGTCATTGCTCCTCCTAGTAGAGGGGGCCCAAGATTCTGCGATAAGCTCTGCAGCTTGTGTCGAAATGCCTGGCAACTCCAAGCGTTTCCTAATACTCAGCACGCCATCAGAGGGAGCGTCCTCCTCACTCTGAGGGTGAAACGATCCAGCTGTGTCTGTGAGTAGGTGCTGCCCTTCCGGGAGCAACCGTGGTATGTCTGTGATCATCTCCATCAATGTCGGGAACCACACTTGGGGTTTCCACATCGGGGCTATGAGGATTAACTCCGCCTTCTCCCTGTGACTGACGTTCTCGACTGAAGGCAGGAATGCCAGAAGTCCTTTGCTCATGGCTGATATGTTGTCCATTTTGAGGAGTACGCAGGAGCTCACTCTCTCTCTGGTGAAGGCCTTGATGGCAAATTACCCTTCCAGAAGCTCCAGGCAGTTTATGTGAAGCTGGAGTTCTTCTTCGCTCCACTTCCATCCGGTCTCTAGAGACCCGCATCTCGCTCCCCAACCTTGTCGGCTTGCGTCCAACTCTATCACTAGGTCTAGTCGGTCTCCAAAAATGGCACGCCCATTCCAGGTGTCCATATTCTTCAACCACCACTCGAGTTCCGTGATAGAATCCTGGTCCAGGGGCACTCTCTGGTTGTATCTCAGACCCTGCTGCTGGTGTCTGATCTTCAGCCTCTGCAGGGCCCAGTAATGTAGCGGTCCTGGAAAGATGGCTTGGATTGAGGCGGCTAGCATCCCCACTATCCTCGCTAGTCTCCTGATTGAGATCTCCTGATCTTTCAGGAAGCCTCTGATTTCCTTCTTGATGTGTTTGATCTTTCTGCTCGGTAGTTCTAGCGTTGCTTTTCTGGTGTCTAGAACGAATCCAAGGAAGTCCAGTCTTTCCGCTGGCTTTGAATGGGACTTTTCTCTGTTCACTAGAAAGCCCAGTGATTGCAGAAGTTCCTGCACCCAGGAGGTCTGGTACACCAGTGTGTGTTGGTCCTTTGCTAGGAGTAATAGGTCGTCCAGGTATATGATCATCCGGATTCCCTTCTCTCGGATCGCTGCTGCTACTGGCATCATCAACTTGGTGAAAGCCCAAGGCGCTGAGGCTAGCCTGAAGGGTATTGTGCTGAAACGCCACAGTTGCCCCTTCCAACGGAATGCCAGGAAGTCCCTGAACTCTGCCTGTACTGGCACGGTGAGGTAGGCGTCCTTCAGGTCTATCCCGGTCAGCCAGTCTCCCTCTCTGAGGGTATCCCGAGCTGGTGTGTGCCTTCCATCTTGGAATGGCGGTATACTACCCAGCTGTTTAGTTCCTTTAAATTTATAATAGGTTGCACCTTCTCTTTCCTGTGAACCAGGAACATAGAGCTAATAAAACTCGGGTCTACTTTGCACATTTCTATGGCTCCCTTTAGCTGGAGCTGGTGGAGTGCGTGGTGCAGCTTGACCCGATCTGCTTGCTGTAGATGGATCTCTGGGGGAGCGGATACCTGCACTGGCTCCTATATGAAATCTATGTGTAACCCTCTTACTGTTTGCAGCACCCATGCATCGCTGGATAGCTTGCGCCAGCTCTCCCAACAGAGCAGAGCCCCCCCCCCCACTGGAGGATAGTGCCCTTCTCTCACCTGGTGTAAAGTTCTGGCCCCGGCCAGCTCCTCTTCCTCTGCGACCTCTGGGGAAGCGACCTCTCATCGGAAAGAAGGTGTCCTGCTGCTTGGATTCCCAATACTGGGCTCTTGAGTTATGGGGCCTTCTTCCTCCCTGGTGACGACTGGTTGCTCGACTCCGATGGCGGCCGGTCCCGGCAAAAACTCTGCCAGGAAATATTCTGTGAATGGACGCTTGGATTTTCTCTAACGAGGTGTAGGTGGTGACGAATTTGCCCATTTCTTTCCCAAAGGTTTCTCCGAATAGGAGTCCCTGGGCTGCTTCACCTGCTTCATAGTTCGCTAGGTCGCTCAATTTGGGGTTGATCTTAAGTAAGAGCCCTCGTCTTCTCTGACGATATGGCGCGATTTGCGTTCCCCAAAAGGCACACTGCTGCGATTGCCTCTGGGTCAATCTCCTCTCCAGTGTCTCTGGCTCTCGGCCAGGTCCATCATCTTCGCCAGGGGTCCTGCAATATCCAGGACCTTCTCTTGGCAAGTCCGCCAAGATCTTTCAATCCCTTTCCTAGGGACCTTTGCCTAGCTAGTCCGGTCGCGGGCATTCCGCTCGAAGGCGCAGTCTCACCTCTTTGTCTGGGGCTTTTCTTAGCCTGGCGGTCATGTATTTCGTTACCCTCGGCGATGGTTGCCAATCGGAGGCTTTCGTGTTCAGAATATTGTCGGGGTCGAACATGTCGGAATCCTCTTCTGGCTCTTCGCCCAGGTGCTTCTCCTTGCGGGCACTTTTCCGGCTGGGGTTCACCCATTCTTCTTCCTCCTCATCTAGAGAGGATTGCTCGTCCTCAGCTGGCTCTTCTTCCGAGCCCAGGTCATCAGTACCCATATTGACTTCCCCTGGGGCGGGGGTCTCGAGGCTTGGCACAGCCGATCAATGTATGAACGCTTCTTTAAGCTTGGTCAATGCGTCAGCAGCCTATTGGGCCTTATCAGGTACCCCGTATGGTTGACCCGGGGGGGGGTCATAAGAGTCCTTCCTCTTACGGGTCTGTTTACTCCCCTTATTTTATATAGGCGTGCTGCTCTTTTTCGAGGTGCTCTCTTTGGGCTGGGTCAGCATGGCCTCTAGAGTCTCCAGCCTCTCATGTAGGGGTTGCACCCCCTGCGCCACTGCATCTGCCAATGAGCTCCCCAGCACCTGTTTAAAGCTGGCGGCGAGATCCAGGGACTGCTCCTCTTCGCTCCACTCAAGCTCAGACATAATGGTAGTGCTGTGTGACCTTTTACCGTTGCGGTGTCAAATACACGCGTACTGTTGCGTTGGCTTTGTAAGGGCGAAGGTAGGTATCAATTTAGCCTCAATAAAGAGCTAACTTTCACTGCCCCAGGATAAACTCTCCTGTTAATAGGGTTATGGTATATTTTCACTTAACTTTTGAATTTTATTTTTGTAATTTCTTTTCTTAGTGGCTGGCACCTGTGTTCTGCTGACTCTCTTTGCACTCTGGCTGGTGCTAATGGCTTTCTTGCCCACAACGTGGGCAGCTGTCTGCCTTGCAGGGTCCCTGCTCTGCAGCAGTTTTTAGTGCGGTCTGAGCACCCTCTGCCGAGAGCTCATGATAACTAATGCCTTATTTTAGTCAGGAGATGACTGTGATGTGCAGCACTCGGCTCCACAGCCGTGCAAACATATGAAAACGAATTGATAACGGTGCCGGGCTCCTTCAGAGTGCGTCAGCAGGAAGCGCAAATCGGCTGCTGCCACGCCTTCCCAAAGGAGGGGGCTGGCGTGTCGCTCCGTTCCCTGCTCTGCCCCCAGAAAGGTGGGGGGCTGCGCGTTCAGGCTGGGAGGAACGAGCCCCGTGCGTGTCGAGAATGCGACTCAGGGCTCGTCTCCCTCCGACTGCCGAACGCCGCAGGCTAATGGTAAATGGGGCAAACCCGCAGAGTGTAATCCGTGTACTAACCTTAGCGCATGTGCACTGTGATGAAGACCGTCATTATCCAGCCTCCCAGGGAAAAATACAACACCCGACGAGGGCGTACTTGCAAAGATAAACACGACTTTCCAACGTGTCTGACACTTTACCTAATATGCCTGTTAATAAAATAAATCTTAACTTCCATGTATTCCTACTCCCTGGTCTGAATAATTTATCACACAATAACCCGGAGTAGGTAAGAATGTACTTATCTGCTTGAAGAGCAAGAAAAGAGCAGAAGCTAAAGGAGATGATGTGGTCATAGCAAGAGACAATGCTAGAGGGACTACAGAAAACATGGAACTTGTAGTTTTAAACAAGAAAAAACTAAAAAAGTGCTGAAAGGAAAGTTAACTTTTCAATCTGTTTTTTCTTATGTTTATATTTGAAACTGCTGAAGAGAGAATAAAAGAAGTTGAAGCATAATGCTCGCCTCCAGTCTTGCTATAGAATCAGGGCTAACAGTGTCAACAGAAGCCAAGCTACCAGAGGTGAGAAAATTTAAAGATGTACATTTTTTAATTTTGTCATTTATTGTTATTGGTTAAAAAGAAAACCTTTAACAAATTCAGCTTCAAACCTGTATACAATTTTTTTTATGTATAAAAACCAATACGTAGAGAAAACACATCTGAATAAGCAGACAAGGTTTGTACAATATGAGTAGAACATTTAAAATCCCAGTTGCACATAGAAGAAAACAATTTCATAATGAATAAAACATAAAAAATAGCAAACTAATTAAAGACTTAATTAGTGCATTATACAAATTCATTAAGGGCCTGAAGGCAAGATGTCTTTCAAAAACAGAAGTGTCGCAAAGCACCAGCTATTGATTGGGGCTAATTGCATTCATGATCTATTGCCAGACTACAGCACTCAATAGAATGCAGAAGTTCTCTAAACAAGGTTTAAAATAGAACAAACGCTGCTCATTTAGAACCTGGCATTCTAATTCAGTAAACCAGGATTAGAATGCCAGGTTCTAAATGAGCAATACTGAATTGGAAAAGTTTGGTTCAGAGGAGTATTTTGACTATTGGTGATGTGTGGAGTGATGCAGGGGTAGTACCTTTTGCAAGTTTGGTTGAGAAATTTGGAATGAGGAACAGGGGATTTAGGAGGTATGGTATTTTGGTTACTCTATTATCAGAACGGAGAGACATGCTGGGTGCACCATGTATGAAGAAGCCAGAGAATTTTAATATTTTGGAAATTGGATTTCAAAGAGTGTCTACTTTTATGCAGATTATGCAACCTGATGGGCAATGGTTGGATTCATGGGAAAATCTACTGTTATCATGGACAGAGGAGTTGGGCAGGGAGCTTATGCCAAGAGAATGGGAAAAGATTTGGAGAGTGCCGACGTCTGCCAACGTGGATTTGCAATTACGCTATATTCATCAAAGGATATTGGGCAGAATATATTGGACCCCGGTATGTATGTGTAAATTGGGATTAATTGGTGATGATCGGTGTTGGGGTTGTGGGAAAGAACAAGGTACTTTGATACATATGTTGTGGTATTGTGGAAGGGTGGTGAGTTTTTGGAGGGAGGTTATTGATGGGATCAACCAAATTTGGAACATTGTTTACCCACGCAATCCCTTAGTGGTCATCTTCCTATTGTACAGTGGTGGACGGGATGTGAGTTGGGTTATATCGTGTGGGGTAATCCAAGTTTTGTTGGTGGGGCTTAACAGGTGTTGAAGGTGTGGAAGACACGGAATAAACTGACAGTGGAGGAATGGATTTTTGATGTTAGAGTTTTATTGAGATTTGAGAAAACGATGTATAGTAAACAAAACAAGGAAGCCCTTTATGAAGACATGTGGGGGAGCTTTATTGATCTGTATGAATGATGCTAGATTGGGTTTTGGAGTGGAGTGAAATGGTCTACTTTCAAGGGACATAAATATGGGGCAGGGGGTTTGTGTTTGTGTGGTTGTTTTGTGTGGTCCTGCTTGTCTGTTGTCATTTGTTTGGTGCATCTGGTTTTGTTTTAGGTCTTCTAATGTTTAATGTGGTGGAATACAGAGTTATGGTTTGGAATTCTGTTACATTTGTCTTCCGCTGTTATGTATTTTGCAATTTCAATGACCTCTGATGTTAATTCTGTTTATTTTTTTTTTTTTTTTTTTTTTTATTGAAAAACTACAGTTTCTTCTCCTTTCTCCCTCCAACACCAAGGTGGAAGTAAGAAAAGAAAAGAAGACTTTTGTTTCAAATCGTGTCAACTTCCAATACATATTATTGTTACAACATCATCAATATGTCTTATTATGCTTTCCACAAGGATCTTCTGCGCAACCTTGTGACATATAAGGCACTTAATGATCAAGCGAACGGACAGACAAAGTCAAATAAACAGTCGACATGTCAATTAATCAATTGCACACTTTGAGCATCAACTTAACGCCCCACTTGCTTACGGGGGACGTCTCAGGAGAGCGTTCATAAAATTTACAACCGCACAGACATGTTTAATGTTTTGGCCTGAGGTTATCAGGCACCACCAGGAGTTCATATCATCGTTTAGCGGGGCATATACGCCTAGGTGGACAAAGCGTAAGTTAGCAATTGCTAAGCATCTTATAGTCAGGTGTTTCAGTGTTTCAACCGATTCCTCGCAAAAACGGCATAGATTGTTGTTTATAGCAGGCTGCCTTCTTTGTAAAAGAATTTCTTTCGTACTCAACGTATTTAAGCGGAAACGAAGAAATTGCTCTCGATATTGGCGATTGTAGCACTGTAGGAGGTAGGGTTGTTGACAATTTAATTTTTTCTGGACGTTACCTATCTTATTGGAGAGATCAAGATTTGAGTATCTTTCCACATTTATAATCCATGCCCAGGCTTCAAATTTACTTTTTGCCACTCTTGGGCGTGAGAACAGGTCGAAATAATTGATGTCCGCTGCTACGATCCACTCTTGCACTCTTGAGCTCCATTGTGCCAACAAGATACTACTTTGCGAATCGTCGGGGGCGGTGAGTATTCTGTATGCTGGCGCACCACCCACTTCTCTCATCTTACGCCAAAGTGAGATGGATTTCCAAACTACGTTTGAGAAAAGAGAGTTTAACGAAAGTTCGTGGCGTATTGCAGTAATTGGAATACAATTTGGGAGATTAAAAACCCGTTTCCAAAAAAGACCCTCTACAGTATTCCAATTTTGTTCACTGATGTTCCATCCCGCCTCTGCCCCAAACGTTAGAATAGGAACGACCTTTTGGCAGTAGAACGTTATCACCGGCGATAATGAAAATTTACCAAAGTTTTTATTAATCAGGGCTGCTTGCAGTGCCAGTCTTACTGCTTTCAGTTTCAGCATATTTAGCCATTGAACTTCCCTGATTGAGCTGTTAAATTCGATGCCTAGATAGCGAATCGAATTAACAGACGTTAGTTTTTGACCACCTACCGTCCATTTAAATGCACAATCTCTTCTACTCATTAATGAACCAATCGACACAATTTTGGTTTTGTCTGGGTTAATGGCCAATTCATTTGCAACTATGTATTCATGCAGACGGTTTAGCAGACGTTGAAGGCCGATTTGTGTTCTGTCAATCAGCACGAGATCGTCAGCATACGCAATATACCGAACTGGAGTTCCGTTTAGTCGTGGAGGAAAACAGTGTGCTTGCTCCAAGAAGAGTGGGAGATCTGCCAAAAATAATTTGAATAGATCCGCGGCCAATGGGCAGCCTTGCTTAACACCCCTTGTCGTTGGTATGCTGTCGGATAATATGCCTTGTTTGTTGAGGCGTACCCTGAAAGAGGTCTCCGTATGGAGTGCCATTATTGGGGTGAGAAGGGCCATAGGACATTTCCATTTCATTAGTTTGGCCCATAGCATCTGCCGGTTGACTCCATCAAAAGCTTGCCTCATGTCTATGAAGGCTAAATGCAGTTTGGTTTTACTCTGTAATGCATGATATTTCAAAGCTGTCAGGATCGAAAGATTAACTTCCACACCTGTACCCTTTGAAAATCCAGTTTGCCGGATGTCCATGATCCCCGCCTTTTTAGCCCAACTCGCCAATTTACATCTCAAATTGGAACCAAAGAGTTTTCCAATGGTGTCTAATAGGGCAATAGGACGATAGTTTTCGGGTGCGTTCCAACAGCCTTTCTTATGAATTGGAATTACAATTGCTGTTAGCCATGATTTAGGCAAGCACTTTGATTTTGCGATTTTGTGGAACAAACACTCAATGAAAGGTGCCCAGATCTCTGGATTTTTTTTTAGTCTGACGTTACTTATCATATCCGGACCAGCAGCACGAGAGTTTTTTAGGGCCTTAATAGCGTCAATGATGTCTGACAGCGACATCTGGACATCCCAGGAACCCATTCTATCCACTGATTTCCATTTAGGAACCTTCAGCACGCTATTGAATACTGACCCAAAGTGTTTGCACCAGGTATCCCCTGAAATTGTGTTCTGCGTGGAGTTGGAGCCGTTGAAGGGGCCTTTATTTAATATTCGCCAGATGTCACGTGTGTTTTTAGTAACCATCAGTTTCATCATGATCTCGGCGGAATCCTGTTCTACAATCGCTTTGTGGGATTTCAACCAGTTTCTGTAGGTAGCTCGTCTGGCCTTCACTTTCTCCTGCATTGTCTTGGGTGATGCATTTTTTTGCATTTTTATTTTGCGACATCTTTTCTTAGAGCTTTCTTATTAGCATCCAGTAATTTACTAAAAGGGTGGGTGTGCGGCTTATGTTGCTGAGCGTTGTCTTTGATCGAGGTGATATGATAGTGTAGCAGTGGAGTGTATTCCACATCGTCATTCAGATCACTTAGATGAGCCGTTAGCGCACGGATCTCATTTGCGCTCAGTCTCAATCGATTTCCACCCATATTTACTTCGACTGCTCCTCGGTATGGGGACAAAGTATCAGACACCGCCAAAAGACATTTCACTTTCAACAGCGAATGATCGCTCTTGGTCGTTGTCAGTGAATGCAGTGTCAGAATCTTTGGCCCCAAGTTACTGGACACCCAGAAGTAATCAATTATACTGTGCATGGATTCACGATGCCAAGTGGCCTGAGCTGGAATATCACCACGCGCATTGCCGTTCAGCAATACGCAGTCAAACGTCTCCATAATATCTGACCAACGTTGTTCTTTTTCGCCTAAGTCGACATATGGAATCTGGCTGTATACTTGATTGGGAAGATCGTAATTAAACCACGAGCCGTTGAGGTCACCACAGCATATGATGCTTAAGTTATTATGTTGCCTGGCTGCCTCTTCCATTAGACAGCTGATTGCTGTGGTAAACTCTGTGACATTTATTTTGGCGGGATTCCAGTAACAATTTATAATCAACAGAGTTGCGATTGTGTTTGGAGTATCTGAACATGCTTGCATAATTAAGCCTTGAATGTAGGGATTGGGATTACGACAGATGGGAGTAGACCATACTCGTGAGATTCGAACCATTGTTAAGAGTCCTGCCGAAGGTCGGCCCTGAGTATTTTGTATTGCAGGATTGATAAAAGTATTGAAGCCATCTCTGATTGGCGCATCGACTAACCAGGTCTCCTGCAAACAAATTACAAACACATCATCCAATGGGATGTCAAATTCCCGGAACAAATGTTGAGAGCCACGAGTGTTCCATGATAGGATCGAGCAGCTTTGTTCCTGTAAGTTCAATCATGGCTAATCCTGCTTCGACTGTCTCTGCCGCCCCAGCTGATTCTCGGACCGACGAGAGTCTACTTGACGTGTTTCAGAAGACATACTGTGACGAACTGATGTCACAGCTGTTTGTTTTTTCGATTTTGAACCAGAAGTTATTTGCACCGGATTTGAACTTCTCCTGTCCACGTCTGGTTCAACTGAAATGTCAAAGCCGAATAACAGAAAGTCTTCAGCTGCCTTGAGAATGGTGTTGCGTACCCCAACGGCATCAATATGAAGGAGCACCGCGTCAGAGGCGCTTTCTGTCACATACTCGACTATTTTAATGTCATCTGATTCAATCAGTCGAAGGGGTGGAATATGCTTAAATAACCGCAAAACGTTTGCACGGTTGAGGTTCAAGTCATTGTCATCCTTAAGTATGTTTTGCAATCTCAACTTACATCTGTTGTCCTTTGTGCGGTGCAGCAGCTGCTCTTGTGACCTCGGTGGGGAGCAGCGCTGTTTGCTACGTTGATTATATGTGAATTTCGGATTCAGTTTTGAAGAAATACCCTTTGAAGGCATGACTTCCTTTTTCATAGTAGAGGCACGGCGACCTTGGACTACTTGCCACTCTGAGGTCGGGGAGCTTAGTTTTCTATTGTCAGATTTCATAGGGAGATTGAAATCTAGTTGCTGTTCTTCCATATAATGTTGCGATGTTTCCTCGTCGCTACGATGGGAATATATAGAAATGTCGCACAAGTCATGAACGTCAGCTGCCGCCATACTGGCCGACGTGCTATCACTCGAATTTAGACGTCTACGCTTGACACCGTGGTTCAAAGATATAGAAGGTTCGGTATGCTGTGATGGGGGGGAACCTTTGCTCCGTTTGATGGGCGCTTGAACAGCCCCGGCTTTGGTGGAGTCGACATGTTTCTTATAAAGCTCTTTGTTGCAGCATGAGTTGCTAATTTTGTTTTCTTGGTTGTAGACGTCGTTTTGGTGGACTTCACTTTCTCCTTCAACTTGGCCGTGCAGTTCGGGGCAAAAGATTTAGCCGTACCTACAAAGATGCCAAATGTGGACGGCGCTCCATCCTGGGAAGGAGCTTGTGTTGTTGCTTTATGTGCCTGAGTAACATCAGCTGAGGGTACCATTGCGGCACCTATTGGAATGTCTATGTCAGAAGAGACATGTAGAAGGACGCAATCAGATGAGTTAGCATCACAGACCGCAGACGATGGTTTGTCGCTGTGGCAGCACATCGGTTTATGTGTTGCACCAACCGTTAGGTCTGTAGTTGTGACCAATTGTTCGATAGTCTGCATCGTAGGCCTAGACCCTTGCTCAGAATTTTGTAATGGGGCGGCACATTGTACATCAGATTTGGGCCGGTTAGGACTATAGCCGGACTTTAACAGAGGTACTAGTTCGGACAGTACCTCTAAGAGACATTTTAGCTGTAAGTCATGTCGATCTTGTTGCAGGGTCACTAGATCATTAAGACGAGATTGCCAGAATGAACTTGTGTCTTTCCCGTCTTGAACATCGAGTTGGATAAGCTTGGTAAAAGACTCTATTTGATCCAATTTCGTAGAGAGATTCAGAATGAGAGCGCCTTGATCTCTTAAAGTCTCATTTAAGGTCTCATACAGCTTTACGAAGGGAATCATCGCTTGAGATGATGCAGCGAGAACATTAGTGTGTAGTTGAAAGGCTGCACCTGCAGACAGGTTTATTTTCGAGGTCGGTGTTTTCAAAAAGTCTTTGCCCGGGGTTTGATTTAGTGGTAACTCATTCACAGAAGGTGTGCTTTTTGCCGGAGTAGCTGGCGCTGTGGATGGAGCATTCATTTTTAGCAGGATATCAGTTGCGTTGTGCCTTTTTGTGGTGCTGTTGTCTTCAGATAAGATCACCGATCCTAAAGAATGGCGAACTGACCCTTGGTCCTGCGCTCCAGAACATTCCAGTCGTGATTTTGATAATAGCGGCGCTGACCTCATGGAAGACAAAAGCACCTGCTTTTTCTGCGACGGGCAGGATGGACTGACACTGCACTTCGTACGGTCATTGAGCGAAAACTGCAGCAGAGAAGTGTCGTGTGCTATCTTGTTTTGGGCGGTTACGCCAGCAGGCTTGTCATTAGGGGACCGTGTTGAGGTAGTGCAGGAGTTACTGGAAGGCGTTGGATTCGAGTCTTCATCGGACATTTTTAGCCTTTCAGTGGCTTTGCTCAAGGCACTATCGGCCCATGTCGTCAGAGTTTACTTTTGTGAAATTAAAGGTGCATTGAGCTTAAGTTCAAAGTGATCGACACCTTCTGTGCTTTTTAAGCATGGCACTGAACTTTCTGGAGCCACCCCAGATTGCTCCAGCGAGGCCGTTCCACTTTCCTGATGTTCACTGAGGACACTTAAGACTCCAGTGCTTGCGGCACTAGGGACGGAGTCAGTCAGGGAACGACCTCCCATGGAGTTGACGATCGTCTGCATTGGAGGGGCAGCATGTTCAGTAGTCTTTAGTCGCATGGTTGAAGTATGTACTCGAACCGGCGAGCTCTCATTAACATTGAGCTTTTCCTGTGTGGCCGAAATCGCATTTATTATTTCCGCATCCGTCAAATCAAAAGGCGAGAACATTTTGAAAGGATGAGAGTGCGTGGTTGGGGGCCACTTTTAATAGCACGTGCTCTGTTGATGGCGATTTCGGCAGCGGGAGTGGCATCGGCACAAGGTCATCAAGTGAAAGCATAGATAGTGGTTTTACCAAGGGCTTATGTGTAGACGCGCTAAGCGTATTATGGTCCAGACTGGTGCTTGCAGACACCGCTGTATCAATGACATTGACCGCACAGCTATCAACCAAGGGGGCGACGTCGTGATGAACCTGTGCAGTTGTTTGTATCAATTGGGTTGGCGCTGCCGCAGGATTCGCAAGCGCTGAGGGGGCCGCCTTCAAGCAAGTAGCCGGCTTACCTTGTGTCTTCTGGCCAACCACTGCATTGTTTGTCAGGGGAGTCCATGGATTAAGCATCCGACGCTGTAGCAAAGTCTTATGACGTGTCTGAGGCCCCCCCGACGCAGGGGCCTTCTGCATTGCAGCCATCGGCCCTTGAAGGTAGAGTTGGTCCCAGCCCTCGGACGCACTCGGGCGAACTGGGCAAACTGGGACTCAGCCGGGACTCCGCTCCGCGCGGCAATGCAGTCTTTATGCAAATCCACTAGTAGAAGCAGAAAAGGGACTCACAAGTCGCTGCAGCTCCTCACAGTGTTACACACACAGAGACTCTGGGCAAACTGGGACTCAGCCGGGACACGCACATACATATATCACAATGGGGGCGCTTATTTAGCTGTAGCTCCCCTGGAGTTTCCCAGCTAATAGGCATGCAGAGTTATTGTTATGAAGTAATTTCCCACGGTGTTCATTGTGCACAAATCCGCTTCTCTGGCAGTGCATTGGTAAACAGACTCGGGGTTTATTGCACCAGCATTGCACCAGTACCGAGTTCTCATGAGATAACAAACTCTCATGGAGTTTTTACGTTTAAAATTCTGTTTATTGTATCTTGTTGAAAATAAGAAATAACGTTTTTAAAAAAAGAAAACCTGGCATTCTAATATTAAATGACCCAATGTCTCAATGTGCCACTCCATTTGACAGAATCTACAAGTCCGGTTCCCGCTGCACCTTTTCCCTGGCCCACAAGATTTCTCTACTAGGGAGAAGGTTTAACCTTAACCTCAGAAGGTCAGAGCACCAGTATACACTCTGGAATCTAATCCGATATGCAGGAATAGCACCTAATGGTCTTATATCGAGTAGGACTGCCGCATACACACACTGGGTTTGGACTTCTTGGATAGTATGAATCCAGTCCAATTCTCAAAGTTTCTGTTTTGCTTTATGTGGATAGACCTGAATCAACTCTATGTTGACGTTATGTTGCCATATTTTCGGAGCAAAGAGCCACCCATCTTTTAATTGGGGAACAATTTTTCTTTTCCATTAGCCCCTTCGATTACCACCAAATAGTGTTCTCTTCTGCTAGCCTGTTTAGATAACGTGGCCAGGATTTTCCAACAAACTCTTACTTCACTGGAAGATTGGCCTAGTTCATACCTGAGGGCCGCTGCTGGAACCCCCTAGGGAGTTTCAAATCTTTCCTCCAGAAGCAAGTCTGGACCGTTTAGTTGATGCACAAGGAAGCAAGGTTTCCGCACCATACGTAATCACAGGGAACACCACCTTATTATAGAACTCAATCACCAGGGACAAAGTCAAATTACCATATTTCCTATTCAAAGAACTGCTTGAGCAGCTAAAGCAGTTATTGCTTTACTTTTGATAGGTAGCAAATCCATTATGATTAAAAGTCTCAAATAGATAAAAATCCAAATATATAAAATTAGAAACACTTCAAGTTCGAACCTACCCAGAAACCACTTAGTTATTTGTATCATTGTTTCCCACCTGGTGTAAATTGAAAAACCTTTGTCTTGTTAACATAGATAATAAAGTTGGTACTCTTAGTATATGTTTCCAACGCCGCTAGTTGACTCAGCAAGCCGATAGGCGTGTAGTACGATAAAACCATGCCGTTGGCGTATAACAATTCATGGATTTTTCAATAAATGCAGTGGAAAACAACAAACTCCATGCACAACCAGTATCTGACATAAATAGGCTAAAAAGGAGTGGTACCAAGATGCAGCCTTGTTTAAGACAATGCCTTGTTTTGATTGATGTTTAAAGTACCCCCTGTCTGTTCAATCTCACTCTTATAGCGGTACCAGGATGTAGGGCAATAATTGGGTGTAATAGCCCAGCAGGGCACCCTTATGGCAGTAATTTTCACCAAAGCATATTCTTATCAATGCTATTGAAAGCTATGGAGAAGTCAATAAAAGCTATATAAACCGGCTTAGACTGCTCCGTGGCTTCCCTCCTAAGCAGCCCAAGAATTAAACCATTAGTGCTTGTTCCCGTGCGCTTCAAAAAAACATTTCGATAGAGGTGCAATCTTCCATACACATAATAGTCTGGGGAGGTTCGCTATTCCTAACATCATATATATCCTGTAAGTGCTCAACCAATTTGGATTCTGGTTTGGGGTTAACTTGTGTATTGTTTTGAGGCTTTAAGTCTTCATTAATGAGTCCCCAAAATTCCCTGGTATCCCTGATCGTTAATATTTCTACCATTTTCTGCAAATATTTTATCAACTGGTTATACCTATGAGCACAGGACCGGTTTTTGTAAGCATTTTTTATTTTTCTACATTGTGTTACATCATCTCGAGAGTCCTCGCGGAGCCTTGCGTAGAACCCGGATTTGTTGTTGCACATCCGGGTCATATGCATGCGTATGAACTACCAAAGGCTTCTTCTTGGGATACGGCATTTGATCATAGACCCCTTTCAATAAAATATTATACATAACATAAGCCAGCAATGCATGCAAATCATCAGAGTACTTTTTAGTCAAAACATTATTAAGGGGAGGCCAAGGCGCAAGCAAGATGGCCGCCTGAGTTTGTAGCTCCGTCCATGGTCCCGAGAAGTCAGTGGAGTTTATATGGAGAAGGGGGTCTAACCCCTACACAAGCCTCAGAAACCAGTAGCGGAATCCAATACCTGACTGAAGAATCAACTCCAGACTCCGGAGGTGCCCCCTGTGCCGAGCTATCCGATCCGAAGACTGGGCCAGCCCCTCCCCCTCACCCGCTTCGTACACGGAACTGAAGGAGGGAGCCGCGGGACTGCAGAGCTGGCGTAATCAACCCATTTTAGCAGCAAACCCAACTGAAAAACGGCACCGTGCGGCTCGGCCAAGCCCGGAGGCATGCCTGCTGGAGGTGGTCTGGGGAGCCCTGCCCCGTGATCCTGGTGCACTCCTGCGTAGATGCAGGGCCTTACCTGGAGGCTCCACACGAGACCGATTCCTCCCCTTGAGCCTGCAGAGGAGGACAGGACCTCGTAGTACAGACCCCTGAAGGGACGGAGGAAAACGGCCGCGACGTTGACCTGGTGAGTGGGGCCCCCTCACTCTCCAACCACTGCTGCAGACACGCAAGGCTGGTCCGACATTCATGTTGGAGTGGCCCCCTGGGCTCGCCCGGGGGGCTTGGAATTGCCAGGAGGGAGGACGGTGCCTGTGGACGGTGAAACACTGGCGCTCCCGAGAAATGCACACCGGCACCCGCGAGAGGCACTTGTGAAACCCTCCTGCACTCGAGGGGGTAGTCATCCCTGATAACATAAGGGGGCAGAGGAGCGGGCTGAGAGGAGAGCTCCCCTCAATCTTGTGGAGGCAAGACACCCCAACAGCACTGGCCTGCACATCAGGAGTGGTGAAGCAGTGGTTAGAAGCACAACAGAAAGGGACAAAGGACACGCTGGCCATGATCTGAGGATCTCTCAGTGGAATACGTGTCTGGCCTTCCATGGGGACGCCCAAATTGCACCAGCAAATGACCAGGCACACCTGCAGGGTTCCTGAAAACCTCACTTCACTAAAGCACTGTGACTGAAACCCCCGCCTCACAACTTACACCAAGAGACGCCTGCCCCAGTGTCGTACCAGCCGTCATGTTGATTGCCACTGCCCCATCCATAGAGGCCGGGTAGGGGCCGGGAAAAATAGGCAAAAGCAGATTGGCACTCTACAAGGCTGCTCCTGAGGGCAAATTCACCAGGAAGTGGCACTGGGGCTGGGGCTGGCTCGCTTCCATAACGATATGGCCCTTTGCCTGACATCGGGCTCTCGCATACCCGCTTGTGAGTTCACTAGGCCTCCCATCACCCTGCCCATCTGTAAGGGGAATACTTTGCCGGAATCCACAGGTGGCCTGAGGCCCAATGCAGTGACCTGTGGTCTGACGGACAGGACACAGGCTGATACCACCCCTAGACACAATCCCACACCCGGGGCCGCTCCTCGGACCGCTGCACACCTCCTACCGAGGGGGCCAGGACATTATCGAGGAGACAACTGTGATCTCAAAGGGGCCGCACCCGCAAGCGTGAGGAGGACCGGGGTCCGATGTTACACTTTGCCACCCTGACAACATCAAGGCTCGACCCCCATGAGCTTGAAGGAAGCCCTGTTTAAGTATCAATTCCAGGCCGATGGCGGCGAGATGGCGTCCGGGGCCCCTCCTGCTCCTACCCCTGACTTAGGAGCCATGCAAAGCAACATCCAGAGGATTCTGGAAGAGATCTGGGGGATACGAACAGACATGGGGGCCAAACTGGTGGATCTCACGACAAAAGTATCCACACTGGAAGATCGTATGCAGGGCATCAAAAAACCAGCTCTCCACAGAACTCCTGGAGACTCAGATGGAGGCAAGGTTCATGGAGGTGCAGCGCCACGAGGAAGAACTGCGTTTTAAGGTTGATGACATGGAGAACCGGGAAAGAAGGAACCACTTACGCTTTTTTGGCTTGGTGGAATCTGAAGGTGAAAGCCCTTTTGGTCTGGAAGGCAAGGTGCAAGACATAATTCGGATCGTCCCAGGGGCGGATGCAGGAGAAGAGATCACACTGGATGGAGTCAATCATGCCGGGGGAGGTGGCAAGGGCCCATTCTCGGTGCTGGCATGGCTACACGACTACAGGGGCAAGGCCAGGATTTTGGACAAAGCCAAGAACCTTCGGAGCATACAATATGGGGAATCTACGGTTGCCATCTTTCAGGACCTCACGGCTCTCACCCTATTAATGAGGAAAACATTTGGAAATCTCACCAGAGAAGGGGGGTCAGATACTGCTGGGGTCACCCCTTCTACCTGGCATTTGAGTGGAAAGGGGATAAACGTCATCTCGTATCTGAGGAAGACACCCAAAGGGTCACAGAGGAGCTAGTGAGTGGTCAAGCAGGTCCCTCAGGTGGTCGGACAGGGGGCACCAGGACCCAACTCGAGGTCCTAGTGCTCAAAGGGAAGACTAAGGAGAAAGGGTCCTGGAAGTTCCAAAAAACCAGGCACCCCTCTTCCACCTCTGAGGGTCACTTAAAGTGACTCTGAAATTGTTCTCTAAAATGGTTCACACGTAGTTGGCTGTGTTGCCCCCGCGAGGGCGTTGAATCTGTAGGGTACTGATCGGTCTGGAAGCCCTGGTGGTACGGGCCTGCTTCCCAAGTTGTTGATGTTGAGTTCTCCCCTGAAAAGGGGACTTTATTTACCAGTTTTTATTAGCTGTTGGGGTGTTGATGAGCTCATGGCCCGGTTGGAACTGTATTGAGATGGGTGAAGGGGGAGGAAAGGAGGGGGCGGTAAATGAGCAAACCTGATTTAGGCTCACTGGAATCCACAGATTGTAATCATACAGCCATGAGGCTCGGGGCGGGAACCCCTCCAGCTGGATGGCTCGGGGCTGGGGACGAGCTCCTGGTGGTTCGCCTACTGATCCCAACAAAGTTTTGGGAGATGGAGGCGGATGTCTCGGAAAGGGGTTGGGGTGGGAGGGACAATGGGGTGGGGGTGGGAATGGGAGAAGGGGAGAGGAGGGGGGACGTTGGGCAGGAAGGTTTGTAAGGGGATCAGCCTGATCGGATTACGGTTTTATGCTTCACAATGGGCTCTGAATAGGGAAGGTAGAGGAGTGGTTATGACAGATAGGGACAAGGATGATAATGGTTGAAGGAAGGGTAGGCACACTGAATGTCAAGGGCCTGAACTCTCAGAATAAGAGATCATTGACCAGCAACATGTTTTGCAAGCGACAGTTAAAGGTTCTCTTCTTACAAGAAACCCACTACAGACAAGGGAGGGAATCGGTGATAAGAGGGAAGGATATTGGGAGGAATTTCTGGGCTTCTCATAAGAGTACCACGGAGGAAGGGGTAGGCATACTCTTGGGTAAATCACTTCACCTCACAGATGTGGAAATCAAAAGGGGTTTTGGGGGCAGTTTCTCAGGGTTAAAGGCACCTGCAAGGGTGAACGGATTACGCTGGCCACCCTATATGCACCCAACGTAAGGCAGATATTGTTTCCAGATCTTCAGATTGATGGACGACTGGGCAGAGGGAGCCATGATACTGGGTGGGGATTTCAATCTCATTATGGACCCTCAACTAAACTGGTGGTCGGCAAAGGGTGTGGGGACTAGGGGGGCCACCAGGAACAATGTAGCCCTGCAGATGCTCCTACGGGAACACTACTGGGTGGATGTGTGGTGTAGATTTTGGCCAGGTCCGGGGGATATACCTTCTTTTCCCCCCGCACCACACATACACAAGAATTGATCTCCTATTGATTTCAGAGGGGGAGTGGTGGTTTACACACCGAGAGTGGAAGCTATTACTTGGTTGATCATGAGCTCCTGGTGGTAAATTGGTCGCTGCCAATGACCCCGAGGACCTCCCGATGGCGCTGTAATGACATGCTATTAAGGGACCGAGTTTTTAGAGACTTCCTGAGGGAGAAAATGGAAGCCTACTTTGAAATAAATGACAATGGAGACACCGACATGGTAATGGTTTGGGAGGCGGCGAAGGCCACTTTTCAGGGTCTCCTTATTGCCAAGGGCTCCCGACGCAAGCGAGAAAGGGGACTTATTGAGAGCAGACTCCGTGAAGAACTAAAGGCTCTACGTGCCCGGCTCACACGTGAGGGGGGAAGATGGGGAAGCCCTTCTGGGAGAAAAGCAGGAGAATAGACACGCACTACACACAATCCTCATAGGGGAAGTGATTAAGAGAATAAGATACACACGACAAAGGTATTATGAACGGGGGGACAGGGTGGGGACCCTTCTGGCACATAGAACGAGGGGGTGTAGGAAGGAAAGGAAGGTGAGACTCGTTAAGGATAAGGCGGGCAACATGTGCAAGAAAAGGGAGGAAATAGTGGAATACTTTGCAGACTTCTACAGAGAGCTATACACCAGACAGGGGGACGAATCGATGGAAGACATTAGGGCATACCTAGTTTAGCACCCTGTCCCCAGACTGGCTGTTTTGGAGCTTGAGTGCCTGGAGGGGGACATATCGGAGGGTGAGGTGAAGGGGGCCATCAAGAGGTTGAAAACGGGAAAAGCTCCGGGGGGTGACAGGTACACGGCTGACTTTTATAAACAGTGCCAATCTATCCTGGCAAGACCACTGGCCAAGCTGTTCTATCAAATTAGGGATCGGGACACAATCCCACCTACGTTCCTTCAGGCTTTGATTGCAGTGATACCCAAGCCCGGGAAGGACTCGGCGGATTGTTCCTCATACAGGCCCATCTCCCTCCTAAATCTAGACGCCAAGATGTTCGCTAGAATCCTGGCAACCCTCTTGGAAAGATACCTCCCTCATTTGATTCATCCAGATCAGGTGGGATTTGTGCTGGACAGACAAGTTTCAGACAACATGCGCAAGACCCTCCATGTTCTTAACTTGAGGGTGGTCCGGGAAGAGGGGGGCCCTTCTACTGCCTTTAGATGCCGAGAAGGTCTTTGACAGGGTCAGCTGGGCCTTTATGGGGGAGGTTTTCTCATCTCTGGGCATGGGACCGAGGTGGTTGGGCTGGATATCGGCTTTATACGCTACCCCTTCTGCCAAGGTGGTGGTAAACGGGATTGAATCGGGGTCATTCTCCCTGGGAAGGGGCACAAGGCAGGGTTGTCCTCTGTCCCCCCTCATATACACGTTGATCATGGAACCCTGGGTGATCTCAGTCCGTAAAGAGGAGGCGATCAGCGGAGTACATATAGTGGACTCGCACTGCAAGGTTGGCTTATTTGCCGATGACGCATTACTTTACGTCACCAGACCATCTCAGACGGTGCCTCGGGTGCTGCAAGGTCTGGCACAATATGGAAACCTTTCTGGGTTCGAGGTTAATTTTGGAAAATCGGTGGCATTCATAGCGGGTAATCTGCCGGACACAGAGGTAGAATACGTGGGAGGGCTCCCCTTCCGAATCCAGAGGGACGGGTTTCGTTATTTGGGCATTCAGGTGACGCGCAGCCCTGATGACCTTTTTTCCAACAATTTTCCCCCTCTCTGGTCAGCAGTTGAAAGACGTGGAGAGGTGGGCGGACTTGGGACCCTTGTGGATGGCAATTCTCCCCAAATTTCTATTTCTGTTCGAAATGCTCCCGGTGCAGGTACCCAAGACATTCTTAACGGATGTAAAACGAACCCTCTTGCGATTGCTTTGGGCGGGCGAGAAACATAGGATCTCATACGAGGTACTGACCAGGCCCAAAGAAGATGGAGGAGTGGGGTTCCTGGATTTAGAGACCTACTATAAAGCTACCCAATTGAGGATACTAGTGGACCACTTCACCCCGGGGACAGAGACAGTGGGTGGTGATGGGCACAAGGTTCTAACCCTGATTACACTGGATGAATGGCTATGGGCACCTAGGGCGGGCACTCCAAGAAGGGTCCCACATCACCCTGTACTGGTGGTCTTATGGTCGGTGTGGAAGGACGGTGGTTACTATAGGTGGCTCACAACATGGCCTCCTCCGCTGAGTTTTATCTGGACCCCCCTCCCCCAATCTGGGATAAGATTGTTGACCCCGGTGCATTTCAACAATGGTACGAGGCTGGTCTTAGTAGGACGGGTTAGCTGTGGGTGGGGGGCTCCTTTATGCCCCTGAGGGAATTGGAAGAGGCCTTGGGTTTGAACAACCTCTCCCCATTTTGTTATCTCCAGCTTAAGGGGGTGCTTTCAGAACCTTCCTGGGGGGACACTCTTAGAAGGGACCTCACAGATTTTGAAAAACTTCTCATTTCCAAATGGGGATCCAAGGGAGTGATATCTCACTTATACAAACTCCTCCTTCTTTTGGCCCCAAGGGATCCTCCGCCAGCACAGACACAGTGGGGTACAGACTTGGGGAAAGAAATTGATGATAGGCTCGTCTACAGATTTTGGACCATATCCTATCGCTCAACGGCCTCGCTCCAATTCCGACATCAGGCCCTGAAGGTACTACATAGGTGGCACTACCCCCCGCAAAGAATAGCCCGGATGGCCGAGGGGTAGAGAGAAAGGAGACTATAAACATATGTGGTGGAAATGCCAAGTGGTGCAGACATACTGGGGAGAAGTCTTGTCCTTGATTAAGGGAGTGGACGGAGTGGGGAGAACCCCGTGTCCCATGGCTCCTCCTCTTTGGACTTGATGTGGGTGGGGACCACGAAGAGACAGAAGGTCACATGTTGCAGATCATGTTGGTAGCTGGCAGGTGTTGCCTGGCCCAGAAGTAGAAAAGTGCACACATGCCAGCGGAAAAAGAATGGGTTTCTAAAGTCTGTGCTATCTACGACATGGAGCTCTTAACGCATCACATTGATGAATCCAAGTAGGATATTGAAGGACTATGGCTCCTCTTTTTCGAAAAGCTTGAGGTGGCGAGACTACACCTGTGAGAGATCTCGATTATAATTGCACACCAGGAATTGTAGATTGATCAGACGGTGAATTACATGAGACACATGCAGCAAGGTGGCCAGAGTAAAACCCAAGGCTTCAGTGTGTCAATGAGTGTAATCCTGATTGTACCCTGAGTAACTATTCGTGAGCGCTATTAAGGCTAGAGACATTCTTGCTTGATCTATGGCTGAAGAGAGGGAAGGGGAGGGGGAGAGGAGGTGGATGGGCTGGGAGGGTGTTATTGTTATAAGCGTACCTAGGAGAACAGTGATGACAAGTACTGTGAGCTGCTATAACCTATATGCTAATAAATAAATAAAATAGATTATTAAAAGTCCTTATGTTAAAACTGTTCCAAGATAAACGTTTTCTCACTGGTTTAAATCCAGGTCCATGGGGTATATCAGTGGGTCGACACCCTCCATTCCAGGTAGAGTGGGAGGTAGTCACTGTCCGCAGTCGGGATCACAGACGGGGACACGATAGTCAAAAATATTTCCTCTGAAACAAAGAAGTAGTCCAACACATTGGTCTAAGGTCCTCTAACCCAAGTGTAGTGAGGGGGGGGATCATCCCCCAAAGTGTTTCCATTTACGATACAAAAACCCCATGCATCCATAAGCTTCAGTCATGAACTGCCACGCTTCAGTCATGAACTGCCACGCTTCAGTCATGAACTGCCATGCATAGTCACTACTTTATCCCACACACCCTGGGCCTCACTCCCGAGAATTGCAACACACACAAGGCATTGAGGTCACCACGGATGAGAATTGAGTTAGAATTTCTCAACAATTGCCATTATAAATCAAATTTTCAATTGCATCAAAGAAATCATTCTGCAATACCTTCGCTGGGTTCCAATACAGGTTTAATATTAATATATAGTCAAGTCCTGGGTAAACCGAAGCATCCCCATTAAGCGCCACTGCCTGTACAAAAGCGTTCGGTTGAGCATAAGTGATGGAAAAACAGAAATGTCATTACGAATCCCAAATGGCAGACCTAGAGGCAAGACTACCCTTCTCCCCTTCATCAGCAGGGTTTAGCAGAAGAGTGAAACAGTCTACAGGAGGCCCTCCTTGAAGCCAGGTTTCTTGCAGACAAAAGACTTCAACAGCAGTTAAGTCCACACTCTCTTTACGAAACAAATGTATCAAACCTGTGCAATTCCAAGAAATGAATTTGAGTATTTTAGATTCGCTTCCTGGACACTCTGAACCAGCTATTGACCCAATGGGTACCCAAAGTGGACGCCAGCCAGCTCGAATCAGTGTTTATCGTCATATGACTTTGCACCCTTGGCAGATTTCATTATCTGCCTTTTTAAACCATTATCTTTAAAACACTTGATCTGAAGGGGCGAGGGTGACTCTAAACAGACCCTTGCTCCCATTGATTTGAGCTCTGGGCAAATTGCAAAACCAAATCCACAAGCCCTAAAGTAGTCAGACACCGCAACTACTTGATCGAGAACTAAACTGGAGTACAAGTGAATAATGAGTTTATCTAAGTGGTGCTCATTCCAAAATTCTACCTGAGAGATGTCTTTGGAGTTGATATGAGAAAATGCTGGTGCCATCTATAAACGCTGCAACGCATTGCCCCTGCTTAAAATAATATGTTCCTGGTCCAGGAGAAGTTTCTCGAGGATTAAGGCGTAATAAGGCCCAGGTACTGGACACAGACCATCAATCCCACCAGGATTCTTAGAGACTTGGTCTTGGCATACTAGCTGTTGTTTCTTCTCCACTGTCCCAAACACTGGAGCCATCGGGGGCGGGGGTGGGGGGAGATGTTTGGTCATCAGTATAACTGATAATAACAGGGCCTCTTACAGAATCATTTGGACCCATATCCCCAGTCAGTCCCCCGCTTCTCCCAACCATAGTTATTTCACCACGCAGACTTGTATGTTGCATTTACCAGTCCTCTGCCATATCCTATAATCAGTATATGACGTATGTAGCTCAGTGCATGTCCTACAGACAAGGGGCAGCCAATGAGATGCTAACACTTATGATTCTATAAGCAAAACAAGGGGGGGTTCTGGTAGTCCGTCTACCGACACAAAACGGAGCCCATTGACCTGTTCTTTGGTGGAGTCTCAACCAAGTCTTTTGCTCACTGTCCCCTTCACAGAGAAGAAATATCCCAAACATATCGGTCTTTGTCCTTCCCAGGGGTAGTCGGCACCGAATTGCTAGGCAATTCCTCTCTGAACAAGATTACCAACAGCAACCGCAGACACATGTTTCGGCCTAGTCGGGCCTAATCAGTGAGATTGCTGTGCCTCTCTAAGAACAGTGAGCAAGGGGTCCACGTCTGGTTTCCCCTGGTAATTTAGGGTGAGACCCAAAGTTACTTAATATGCAAAACAAGGGGTTTTCTGGGAGCCCCTCTACTGGCATGAACACGTGCAATATCCCTCATGAGGGATATGTGCCCCCCCTCTTCCCCGTGATTCACCCCTTATTGGGTGATCAATCAAAATGCAAGCCTCGTCATCCCCAAACCCCTCTTCCCCTGGAAGACTATGCTCTCAAAATTCAGGTCCCCCCTATTACAATAGAACAGGGGTCAGTGACATTCCACTCAATGGACACATTTTCCAACTGACTCAGCACTTTCTCAATAGGGGAAGAGAGAGAATTGAAGTAAATATGTGCAGCACAGAATCTGAAGGATCAGAGCCTACGGTCGCTAGTAATGCAGTGGATTTGCAATCCCAGTCCCTTGGAGTCATTCAGAGAATTGTTTACTGCAGGCAGAAAGCCTCCCATTGGGTGCCCAGTAGCGGTTTGTGGTTCATAATGCGCCCATCAATCAAAGGGCTGTCGGCCAACCACGTTTCTTGAAAAACAAGTAAGTCATAGCAAAGCAGTCTCTTTGCCTGAGCCTCGTGCAGGAAGGAATTCAATCCTTGGATGTTCCAACACGATTGAAGTGTAAAAGCCTGGTCATGTGGTTGGGATTGGCGCAAGAGTGCCACCCATCTCCATCCTTCATCCGGGTAAGGACGGTTAGTGGGCCAACGGTGATCAAACTTAGTCGCAGGTCACAGTTAAATTTTCCTCTGGTAGTGTGTGGTGCTCCAAGCCCTTATTAGGCTAATAGCACCTGAAGTAGAGTGTTCTCTTGATGTGTGTAGA
Organism: Ambystoma mexicanum; assembly: GCF_040938575.1. Taxonomy (NCBI): domain Eukaryota; kingdom Metazoa; phylum Chordata; class Amphibia; order Caudata; family Ambystomatidae; genus Ambystoma; species Ambystoma mexicanum. Next base: position 1,149,583,514 of record NC_090941.1, on the reverse strand, counting down.
CTAGATTTTCAATCCGTTTTGAAGTGAATAACACACTTGCCTAAACGTTATCTGTTACTTAGGTGCACAAAGGTTATGTCTTGCGTAGAAATTGAGGAGAGGTGCAGGGTTGAAGACAGCAGAGATGTATTCTTGCTCAATTCAACTGATTTGAATATCAGCAACTTCAGGGGGGTAGGCAGGGGTTTAAAGTCAGCCTGTATGGGCCCTTAAGGGGCGTTAGACATAAGGTTGACTGGCAGACCCCTATCAATAGATTGTGACCGATCCGCCCGCTTAGATTGGGACTCATGCATTTCCCCACTAAGCCTGGGCCTGATCAATGAAGGATGAGCTTGACCCAACAAAGTGCTTGAAGATCCATGATGCCTTGGGGCCCGGTAGTTGCACTCCCTTGTGTTCTTACATCCAATTTGGGAAGCTTTACTCTTTTTTTGGATTTCTTCCTCTCCACTACATGCCATTCAAGCTCCTTTTGACCTTTTTGTCCTTATTTTTGCGACATCACTGCTGGAATTGCACGGTTTGTTAGTCTCTCCGGATCCGCTGGAGATAGTTGCTGTGAGCTGTCCAGCCTTGTTTCTTTTGATCTTCGTCAACTTCAGGTTGTTGCTAGCAGAGATCATGGTTCTCAAGAATTTTCGAGATCTTTTGTATCTTCGCTGTTTGGGTATTTGTTTGTTTTTGATTTTTTTCTTCTGCCCCACCCTCTCCCCTATCATGTTTGCTGTGATTACCACGACGCACTCTTGCTAAGACTTGGATGGTGTTAGGCAGAATTATATGCATTACCCTTTGGGAACACTACTCACAATTAGGACTACAAGTGGCAGCACAAATTCACCTTTGGTACAAGCCTGTACTACACAGTAGAGTGGTAGCGATGGCTGAGCAGCCAGAATTATCTCAAGAGCAAGTGAGCAGTAGAACAAGTTACACAAAGGGCAGCAATTACTATGATTCAAATAAACACTGACTCAAGGTTTCTGAGTAAAAGAATATACATTTATTTACTCTTCAGTTGTATAACATTTCACCAAGGTAAAGCAGTTAAAAAATCACACTCTTAATACACCACACCACTCCCAATAGTTTCCAGACAGGTTAAGCTCACAAAATGAAGTGGGAGCAAAGTGGCACTCTTTTAATTTAAAAGGGAGGGAAAGACAAAATTAAACAGAAAGGGAGCAGTACCAACAGGTAAGTAAGCAGGGCATTCTAGAAAGAGGAACTACAGTGAGGGAATGAAGTCAAACAGGCTTAAGGCCAAAGTCAATAGGACAAAAGTCTTTTGCTCAAGATCACACAGTTCAGGGTAGTTTGCGGTTAAGTCTTTGCCAAGAGTTCAGAACGAAGTTGGTCGGCAGAAAAGTTAGTTTGAAGAGAAGAGAAGGACAAGCCCTTGGATTGGTGAAAGGTTTCACACCCTTCCACTGCGGCTGGACGAAACGAACAACCGGATGTTGAACAGTACCTTAAATGGAGAAGAAGCTGTAGCTGCGGCGGACATTCCTGGTAGTTCCAGGAGGCTCACGGTTCCTGAAGCAACTGTCGAACTGACACGAAGTAGGAAGACTGGAGGGTCGTGCACTACCCAGGGAAGAAACCAGCAGCAGAGCAAAGCAACAAATAAAAGGTGCGCTCCTTAAAACCCGAGCAGGATCCGACCTTCCTGGCTATCCGGCCCACTGTAGTTCTGTACAGCGCATTCAACCAGAAGAGGGGGGTCCTGGCTTGGAGTTTGGGTGAACTGGTTGTTCCCACCAGCTCAAGGGAAGAAGATTCTTGGAAGATCCTCTCTGTCGTTGGAGTCTGAAGATTCGGACCTGCAGCAGGGCTTCACCAGGTGGTTCAGTCGTTGTAGGGGTCCTCTTCTGTCAGCTCCTCTTCGGTTCTCTTGTTCCAGTGGCGACTCTGCTCTTCCAGACCCAGCGATTTGCGTTTTATGCAGTTTTCCCCCATTCACACAGCCTGGCTGTCAATCACACAACAGGGTGGCTATCCTGGCGGGGACAGTCACCCAGCCAATCAAACAGGAGTTCGACTTGGGTTACCAAGGGAACCCGTGGCAGGGGCCCTAAAACCCCTCCCTCACATCCTGCCTACCCAGACTTTCAGGCGCCTAAAGGAGGGCTTCTGCGCAGAAGCCCGCGAAAAGATGGTGAACAAAGGAACCAAACCTTGTTTGGCGTGCAGAGATGAACACGAGAAAGACTTTTCCAAAAAGAAATGGGGACTAAACCCAGCCGGAACAATATTAAAAACAATATGGTGAAGCGGGTTTAAGTTCGAGGCTACCAAGATGGCCTAAAACAATACCAGGGTTATTTAAGATAACCGCGGTAGAAAAAGTAGGGTAGTTACCACTGCCACCAGCCAAGTCTTAATGGAAAGGGAACTAAACAATGCTCCAAGAGAGACAGACAAAAAGGGATAAGTAGTAACCCTTTCTAGTACTCCGTGTAAGATGGTTTGTACTGGGTCTGTGGATTTAAAAGAGACTAGTGAAGTTAATGGCAACTTTACATGTTCTGGGGGACAGTTGTCAGCCCCAGAAAATGAAGTCCTGAGTTGGTCAGTCTAAAAGATAACCCTGTGTTACTGCACTGAGGGTGCTGTGTAACACATAGTAAAAGATGATGCCTGTGGAGTAGGTGAGGCTCCCCCGTCCATGAACGCAAACATTTTAAATACACACAGCAAAACACATGTAAAAGTGTGGAAAAAAGGCCCACACTCTGACCAGGTGAAAAAATAAATCCCAGAAATCCAGCAAAGCTGCTGAGGGACTCTTTAGGTAAGGGAAATTGGCCCTACTTGAGAATTCTCCCTAACACTCGCCCCCCAGACTAAGGGACAGGAGGATTTAATCCACTCCTGGATGAATCTCCACCTCTAGTCAGTTAAAAACATCCTAGAGAGACTATTAGCATTTTGGTGCTGACATCCTGCTCTGTGCTCAATTGCAGGCAGATTGACCATCACATAAGTTTTGGGGTTTCCCCTTTCAATTGCATTAACCATCTCAAGGGTTGGTGGTCTGTCTGAATCACAAAAGTAGATCAATACAAGTATGGTCTAAACCTGTTCAGAGACCACACAATGGCAAAGCATTCACGCTCTGTGGTTGCCCACTTTGTTTCTGGTTCCTTCAGTTTCTTCCTGATGAAGCAAATGGGGTGCTCGCTACCTTTTTCACCCAGTTGACTAAGGACTGCATCTATACCTATAGTTGAGGCATCTCTCTTCACAATAAAGGGTTGGTGATAATCAGGAGCTCTTAGGACTGGAGCTTGACAAAGGGCTTTCTTCAGGTTTTCAAGTGCTTGAGTGCACTCCTCATTCCATTTAACCTTTTTAGGGAATTTTGGAGAGGAGATTACATTCAAGGGAGAAGCTATGGTCCCATAGTTCTCTATGAAATTCCTGTAGTACCCAGTGAGACCTAGGAAGGCTCTCACTTGGGTTTGAGTAGTAGGGGTGGCCCAGTTTTGCACAGCTTGTACTTTGCTGGGCAATGGCCTTATTTCACCTCCTCCTACCTCATGACCAAGGTAGACCACTTTGCTCTGACCAATTTGACATTTGCTTGCCTTTATAGTCAGATGGGCCTGCTCAAGAGCCTGCAAAACAAATCCTAAGTGATCAATATGTTCTTTCCATGTAGGTCTGAACACTGCAATGTCATCCAAGTATGCCATGCAGAAGTCCTCCAACCCATTCAGAACTTGATTGACCATCCTTTGGAATTTAGCAGGTGCATTCTTTAGTCCAAAAGGCATAACCTTAAACTGGTAGAGGCCTGCTGGGGTTGAGAATGCAGTTTTCTCCTTGGCATGGTCTGTCAGAGCTATTTGCCAATAGCCTGATATTAGGTCAAATATACTGAGGTACTTGGCTGAACCAAGTCTATCCCCCAGCTCATCTGTCCTTGGTAATGGATGGGCATCAGTCTTAGTGACTAAATATAGAGCTCTATAGTCCAAACAGAATCTAAACTCCTTGGATCCTGCCTTTGGTACTAGAACAGCTGGATTAGACCATGGACTTGTAGAGGGCTCTATAACCCTGAGATCAAGCTTCTTGTTGACCTCTCCTTTAATGTGGAATTTTACATGATCTGACATTCTGTAACCTCTGCTTTTCACAGGTAAACAGTCACCAGTGAGACTATAGGGGTCAAGCATGGTGAAAGTGAAAACAGTGAGGCAAACTGATAGAAGTCAGCTGAGAAGAGAGATTAACTTCTTCTATTTTCTCATTCAAAGGTTGGCCTCTGAGGAGGTCAGGTAGAGATTCACTCTCCTCTTCCTCTTGAGCTGAAGCTAGAAGAAAAGCTCCCACTTCTGGTCTCGAGACATATGCCTTGAAACGGTTGGTGTGAAAGACTCTGGGAGCCTCCTTAGGTCTGCCTAAGTCCGCCAAATAGTTCACCTCTCCAATTTGCCCACAACCTTGAAGGGTCCTATCTATTTGTCCTGCAAGGCCCTCTGCCTTGTTGGCACCATAACAAATACAAGCTGGTCTTGAGTAAATCAACCATGCTGGCCTTCTGGTCATGCCAATGTTTGACCAGAGCTTGACCTGCTTTCAAGTTATCACTAGCTTCTGCCATCATGTGTGACATTCTCCTCCGGAGACCTATCACATAGTCATTCACTCTGACTGGCTTGGGGGAAGGAACATTCTCCAGCATTGGATCTTTCATGGATTCATATGCTTAGAATATTCCCTGTCGACAGACTGGGAACCTTCGGTACGCTTATAAAGCCGTTTCCCATAGGACACAAATATGTCGAAAGTTTTCCTATCTACATCGTTTTGGGGCTGTGCATGCCTGCCCCACTAGGACGTAGCGGTATAAATGCCCCGCCCCCGCGGCTCCCTTCAGATTTCAACCATCTCCAAAGTAGTGGGAGCACCTCGTGTAGTCTACTATTTTGTCTAGGTTGTGCTGTTGGAGTTTCTCCTGATGTCAGGGAAAGCGATGTTCCGCCCGTGGGCTACGTGCGGGTTGAAGAAGGTGCACGAGGGGGATGGACATATGGATTGCATATATTGTCTACACCCTCATCATTCGGCAGACAAGTGCGACATATGTAAGGGCTTCTCCCAGAAGACTCGTAAAGATTGAAGTCGAAGACTTGTTGCATGGTTAAACGATGGAGTGGGGGCATACCTGCCTTCGGAGGTGGGCTCCACGCACAGCGTGGCCTCAGTGTCAAAATCTTCAGGGTCCCCGCGCCGCTCGACATCGTCGGAACCCCCGGTGAAGAAATTACAACCGGCGGAGAAGGAATCATCGAGAAGCCATTCTAAGGAGTCTTCGTCGAAGAAAGCCTTGTCATCCTCATCTTTGACGAAGAAAGACAGAAAAGAAAAATCAAAATCCTCCTTGGGTGATCATCATAGATCGACCTCGAGTCGAGATGCAGAGAAGCGTAGGTCAAGTTCGGAAAAGGCCGGAACGCCTCAAGGACCTGCACGACCACCACCGTCATCGACGGAAGGGCAGTCGTCGACCACTTCTCTGCCACTGACACAATTGGTCTCAACAGTTCTTGGACCGCAGACAGTAACGACGATGACGTCGACGATGGGGCCAGCTTTAGCTTTGTCGACGGAGATCCCGCAAGAGGCCTGGCGACCAGAGGTATACAACCCAGTTTTGCCAGAGACACTACTGCAGCAAGAGGCCTTGTCGGTGTTCTCTGGAGATGAGGATGTGAGAGTTGCTGGCCCGGCAGACCTCGGGTTACGAGGGATTACCAGGCCTCTCTCCGGGAGCGTTCCGGGGTCTACCCCTCTTCTCAATCCGCAGTCACTCTTGTCGCTGGAGGTCTTATCCACGTTGCAAACGTTGCTGAAGACACTGGATGAGAGACTACTGCAAGCAACTCCGGCTAGGTAGGCCATAGACGACCCAGGCCCTCTCGTCGGCCACCTCCGTCAACCCCCACGGCAGTGCCAGTGGGTGGAGACCTCTCAGCTCCACGTCACGAGGAAGGAGAGCTGATGGATTCGGACTCGGACAGTAGAGCCTTATCGGATGTCTAGCTTTCCCCCTCCAGGGATCCAACCTGGGAGTCTGAAGCGGAATTAGAAACCCAGAGAAGCCCAGCTCAGCCGTCTCCCCCAGACGACATTGGGTCATTTCACACCATGATGGCCAAGGCTTGTACAGAATTCGGGCTGGCCCAGGAAGAGGAGAACAAGGACTGTTTTCTTTTCGACCACATGGGAAAGAGGAGAAGGTCGGTGTTTTCAGTACCCATCCTGGATCATGTGTGGCAGGAGGGGCTACAGACCATGCGCCACCCTTTCTCGGAACCGGCGATAAAAGGTCGTCTGGAGAAAGATTTAAGGCCCCAGAGGCTACCCCCAAGTGTCTCTCCTCCCAACCAACTCCTGACTCAGTAGTGTCGGCAGCGGCGGCGAGAAAGGCGAGGGCCCAGCACAAGTGCACGACCCCCCCGGAAAGTGATGCCAGAAGACAGGATGCTTTCGGCAAAAAAGTGCTGTCGGTAGATGCTACCACAGTGAAAGCGGCCAATTATCTGGCCATAGTAGCCAGATAAGACAGGGAGATGTGGCCCCAACTGGCTCCTATCCTGGAGCATCGTCCGTAAGAACATCGTAAGGCGGCGATGTTACTGGTCAGGGAAGGTGACGAGGCCTCCATTCATGCCATTAACATCGTGGTGGACCTCACGGAATCGGGGTTTAAGCAGGTGAATAACGGTGTGATTCTCGAAGGCAAGCATGGCTGAACTGCACCAACTTCCGACCAGAGGTGCAATACAAGGTGCTGGATATGCCTTTTGAGGAGACCTTCTGTTCGGTGGACGAGGCCCTGAAGGGCATTAAAGAGGACTCGGACACGGCGTGTTCCTTGGGAGCCCTCCAAAGTGCTCAAAGTTTCCGGTCGTTTCGTCCCTTCAGGGGAGCATCGGGAAATTCCAGATTCTCGACATCGAGAGACAAATCCTTCAGTAGGCCAGCATACCCCTCCCAGGGATACAGACGAGCTTCTCAAGCGGCAAAACGACGCCGGGACTACCAGGCCCCCAAGAAGAGAACAGGTTACTCGTCGTCGACGAGGGATAAGCAGACCAAGGACCAGCAATGACAGGCATCGGAACGTTCTCGGAGGCAGGGTATCGTGCTACGTCAACGAATGGGAGCAAATAACGGATCAATGGGTGTTGGACACTGTAAGATACGGACATTCCCTGCAATTCAAAAGCAACCCTCCGCACCTTCCACCTGCGTTTGTAGATCAACCCCATCTGAGTGTGTTGCAGCAGGAAGTAGCACTTATGCTACAAAAAGGTGCTATAGAATTGGTTCTGTCGTCACAGAGGGGTCAAAGGGTTTATTCCCGATACTTTGTGGTGAAAAAACCAAACGGAAATTGGCATCCCATTCTAGACCTGCGCGATCTAAAGAAAACGTTGAAAAGCCTAAAATTCAAGATGCTCACGCTCCAAGAAGTGATCCGGTCAGTTCAAGAAGGGGACTTTCTGGCGTCTCTGGACCTGCAGGACGCATACTTCCACATACCGATGTGTCGGCGACACAAAAAGTTCCTAAGGTTTGTGGTAGGGCGGACTCACTACCAGTTCACAGTACTTGCTTTTGGGCTGAAATCCTCTCCCAGAACGTTCACGAAATGTTTGGCCCCGGTGGCGGCCTGGCTGAGAAAGCAAGGCCATCATGTAACCCGTATCTCGACGACTGGTTGGTGAGGGGGTCCTCCCCTATGTCGACTCACACAAGTTTGCAGGCCACCATGCCCCTCTTACAATGGCTGGGGTTTGCAGTAAACCTCGAGAAATCCTCGTTAACGCCGTCGAGAAGCTTGGTGTTCCTGGGCGCACAGTTCGAGACCTAGTCTGGGTTAGTGAAGCCATCCCTCGACAGAATCACCAAACTCAATCGATTGGTATTGATTTTCAGCTGACCTGCCAGACTGTCAGTGAGAAAATATGTCAATTCTGGGCGCTATGGTGTCCTGCATTCCTCTGGTGGGCAACTGCCACCTTTTCATGAGGCCGGTTCAAGAGTTTCTGGCGGACCGGTGGACGCAGGCCCAAGGGCTCTGGTCGGACAAACTGACCGTCGACGACGACGAGCTCATACTAGCTCTTCAGTGGTGGCAGAGCTTCCAGAATCTATCCAGAGGAGTACCCCTACAGGAGCCGGAGTTTCAGCTAACCATAGTGACGGACGCGTCCCTGACAGGCTGGGGAGCACACATGGGCACTCTACAAACGCAAGGTCGTTGGTCCCGGAGGGAATCTCTCCTGCACATCAACGTTATGGAACTGAGAGCAGTGGGCTGGGCCCTGAAGTCGTTTCTGCCGCACATCAGATGGTCCATAGTGAGAATATTGACAGACAACACGACGACAATGTTTTACTTGAGGAAGCAAAGGGGCACGCGATCCAGAACCCTTTCTACCGAGGCTCAGAAGGTGTGGCATTGGGCTCTGAAACACGATATATCCATCGTAGCTCATCATCTTCCAGGTGTACGGAACGAGCAAGCAGACTCACTCAGCAGAAATATGGAGAAAACTCACGAATGGGAGATAGACAGCGTTCAGTTGTCGAAGGTCTTCGAGAAATGGGGACGGCCTCCGCTGGATCTCTTCGCTATGAAGAGGAACAAGAAGTGCGAAATGTATGCCAGCAGGTGGCCACAGGAAGGCTCTCTGGGGGAAGCGTTCTCCTTCGCGTGGACGGACCAGTTCCTCTACGCCTTCCTCCGTTCCCTCTAATACGGAGAACTCTGCAGTGGATACGCAGGTACAGGTGCCGGGTCATCCTAGTGGCACCGTGTTGGCCGAGGCAGCCGTTGTTTCCGACCTGCTTCACCTGTCAGTGGATCAACCAATAACGTTCCCAAAGGTTCCCAATCTCCTGTCCCGGGACAAGGGAACAGTGTGGCATCACAATCCAGACAGTCTCAATCTCACAGCTTGGCTCCTGACTTTTCAGAATTTGGTGCCTTGAGCATTTCGTCAGACTGTCGGAGGATCCTGCAAGCAGCGCAAGCCCCTGCCACCAACAAGTTGTACAAGTGTAAGTGGAGAAGGTTCTGTACGTGGTGTCAAGGACAGACGGGAGTGCAACCTCTAAGGGTCACTCCGGAACAGCTTCTGCCATATCTGCTACACCTAGCGAAGAGCGGATTATCTTTTTCATCAATAAAGGTACACCTTGCGGCCATCTCTAGATTCACGTGGAGAAGGAAGTCGTCTCCCTTGTTTAGTGACAGGTTGGTGAAACACTTCATGAGGGGTTTGTTCCGGACATTCCCTGCGGTTAAACGTTTTCCACCAACGTGGAGCCTTAATATGGAGCTAGCAGGGTTAATGAAACCACCCTTTGAACCAATGGCCACATCGTCGATGAAGTTCTTGTCATGGAAAGTGGCCTTTCTAATAGCTATAACATCAGCTAGGCGGATCTCGGAGTTGCAAGCGTTGGTCATAGACCCTCCGTACCTAAGGTTTTTTAAGGACAAAGTGGTTCTGTCAACGAATCCTCGTTTCATTCCGAAAATTTCTACGGCTTATCATAAGCACTCATCCATTGTCCTGCCCACCTTTTTCGCGACCCCCTCATCGGCTGTGGAAAAAGTCCTACATACCTTGGACGTAAAGAGAGCTCTAAAATGTTACTTTCATCGGACTCAGCAACTTAGATCTACGCAACAACTCTTTGTTGCATATGGTCCTTCGGCAAAAGGAAAAGCAATTTCAAAGCAGGGACTGGCCCGATGAGTCTCGTCGACGATTGCCTTCTGTCATTCCAAAGCGCGAAAACCGCTACAAGGGCGTCCGGGAGCTCATTTCACAAGGGCAACTTCGTCGACGGCGTTTTGGGCAAGAATCCCGCTGACAGACATTTGCCAGGCGGCAGCATGGTCAGTGCCTCACACATTTACCCGCCATTACTGCCTCGAACGGCAGCATGCGGACAAAATACAAATGGGAAGAGCAGTATTGCGCCATCTGTTTCAATTAGGTAAGCCCCTTTTCAAGAAGGGTCTGTGCTTATTTTGACATATGTATATATGGATGTATATAAGGATGTATATATATATTTATTTATGTGTATATAGGTATTGATCTGTGCATGTACTGTTGCGTATTTTAAATGGGCATCCTACGTAAGCGTGGTTCGCTATACATATGCTTAGGAGGGTGCCGGACTGCATTCACACCTCCTTTTTCAGGATCACTGCTGTGCATTCTATTTTAAGCATGTGAATCCATGAAAGATCCAATGCTGGAGAAGGGAATAGTTTCTTACCTGTAACTCCATTTCTCCAGCATTGGTATCTTTAATGGATTCACATGCTCCCGCCGGCCTCCCCGGAATGCAATCGTCTTGTATATCTAGGTTTCACCCCATTCTACTTTGGAGGGGTCAAAATCTGAAGGGAGCAGCGGGGGCGGGACATTTATACCGCTACGTCCTAGTGGGGCAGGCGTGCGCGGCCCCAAAACGACGTAGATAGGACACAAAAGTGTCAAAAGTTTTCCTATGGGAAACTGCTTTATAAGCGTACCGAGGGTTCCCAGTCTGTCGACGGGGAATATTCTAAGCATGTGAATCCATGAAAGATACCAATGCTGGAGAAATGGAGTTACAGGTAAGAAACTATTCCCCTCTCCAACCCCTCCTTAATCGAGGCCAAAGGACCTATGACTGGATGGCCATAGAGAAGCTCAAAGGGACTGTAACCAACTCCCTCCTGAGGGACTTCTCTATATGCAAAGAGAAGGAATGGCAGTAGAAGGTCCCACTTTCTTCTAAGGGGTTCCTCTAGAGCACCTATCATGCTCTTCATAGTACGATTAAACCCCTCCACCAGTCCATTTGTATGTGGCTGGTAGGCTGTAGAGAACTTGTAGGGGACACCACAGTTTTTCCACATGGTTTGCATGTAGTGGGACATAAAATGGGATCCCCTGTCAGATATCACTTCTTTAGGAAACCCTACTCTGGTAAAAATACCAAGTAGAGCCTTAGCCACAGCCTGAACCGTAACAGTTCTCATAGGTATAGCTTCTGGGTATCTTGTCCCATGTTCCACTACAACCAGGATAAACCTCTTCCCTGAAGTTGTGGGAGGGTCAAGGGGGCCAGCAATGTTGATCCCCCCCACCCTCTCTCTCAAAAGGAACTCCCACCACTGGGAGAGGCATCAGGGGTGCCACATTCTTGGCTCCACTCTTGTCAGAAGTTTGGCAAGTGTGACAGCTCCTACAGAATTTGTCAACTCCTTCCCCCATCTTAGGCCAGTAAAAGTAGGGGGAGAGCCTTTCCTTGGTCTTTTTGAAGCTCAGGTGACCAGCCAAAGGCATCTCATGGGCTAACTGTAGGAACTGGAGTCTGTTGGCAAGGGGTACTACAATTCTTTTGCAATCCCCAGGGATAGACTCGGTCGGTTCAATGTAGAAGAGGCCATCTTCCCAGCTTAACCTGTGCTTTCCAACTTCTTGCCCATCAAGTTGGTTAGCAGCCTGTTGTCGAAGACCTTCAAGAGTAGGACACTCTCTCTGTCCTCTGCTGAGGTCTGCCCTGTCGGGTCCACCTTCTGCCAGTAACGACTGCAGCGCAGGATGATCAACAGGGTCAAGATCTCCAACTAAGACAGTGTCTTCTTCCAGTTCTGATTCTTCAGAAACTGGCTCAACCACACAGGGTTGCACCTCACACTCTGCCTCAGCAGGTGTAGGAGTCACAGGTGTGACTTTGGATAATCTTGGGGATGTCCTTGTTGGTAGCACAGGGGTGCTGTCTGACTTTTTCCTTGAGGTCTTGGGTTTCAACTTTGCCTCATTCTTCTTAGAAATATCAGTGAGCAACTCCTGTGGAGTGGGAGTGATAGTTTCCTCTATCACCTCCGCTGGAGAGCCTCTTAAGGTCCTCTCCCTTGCAGGCCTAGTGAGCTCCTTTCTCCTTTTACTGGGAGGCGTGGGGGTACTTGACACAACTCCAAGAGTTTTCAGGTCATTACCCAACAGGACTCTCCCAGGCACTTCACTCTGCACACTAACAGGTATTTTGACAGTCATATCATTACACTGGATGAGAGCTGGTAACTGGGGAAGCATTTGCACAGGGCCTCCAGCTAACTTGGTGAGGTGTTTGGGTGCCTTAGCAACATCTTCCACCTTGAAAAATGATTCATCCACCACAGTTATGCTGGCTCCAGTTTCTCGGATGGAAGGGGTCTCCTGGCCATTCACAAGAACAGCATCTTTATAATACCCTTTAGTATTATCTGGGATGGAATTAGACATCTAAATTCTGTTGTTCCCACAAGCCCAGGGACACTAAATAAACACTAGCTGAGACTCTAATGGGTTCATCAGCCAGTAGGTGAAAGTTCCCACTTGCCATAGGTACTTCTTCCTCTGGGGAGAAGGCTAAGGAGACAGTGTGGACCCCTGAAGGTTTACCCTTACATCTGAGATCCCCTTTCACATGGTCAGTTGACCCACAAGCATAACATTTCCCAAATGTCTTGATAAATGGGGGTTTGTTGTGACCTCCATCTGGTTTGGGTCCAGATAGTGTACTAGCCTGATTTGATTTCCCTTGTGGTTTACCCTTATGTTGCTGTTTGTGGCCCCCTTTTGGATTGGAGGTATTAGATTTCTCCTTGTTATCTTTCTTTGGCTGCTTTCCCTCCTCTTTCTTCTGAGTATCCCCAGAATCCTTGTGAGTAGCCCTGTTGGCAACCCGCAAGTCAGCAGCCTTAGCTAACTTATTTGGATCTATCTCCTTAGAATCAGCCAAGTGCTGTCTAAGTTCAGGAGAGCAGGCATCATAAATTGACTCCAGCATAACGAGATTTCTCATAACTTCATAAATGTTCACTCTGTAACCCTTAACCCAACCATCTAAGTTTTTCAGACATTCACATACCCTTGTAGCCCAAGGGTTACCATCATGCTTTTTGAGGGTCCTAAACCTCTTAAGCTACTGGGAAGGGGTCTTCCCAAATCTAGCAATTAGAGCTAGCGTCACACACTCATAATCCTTCCTATCCACCTTCCCCAACTCCATCACAACACCAGATGCAACGGTGGGTAGCCTAGGGAAGAGCCAGGGAAGCAATTGATTCCCTATAAGACCTTGAATATCATGGTTATACTCAAACATTGCCAACCAATCTAAAACATCAAGCTTCACCTCAGACATAGCCATAATTTCTTTAGGCCTAGAGGACTCTGGGAGAGAAGCATTTTCAAGAGATACCTTTTCATTTCTAGTTCATGATCCAACTCCGTTTCTCTGAGCTTAAGTTCTTGATGCTTTGATTCAGTTTGAGCATTTAAACATTTGAATTCCAGTACAAGCCTCATCGTTTCTAGAGCAATGAATTCAGGACTAAGTGAAGGACCTGATGGGGTCCCAGTGGACAAAGGTTGAGGTTGCTGAGCAGGTGACGGAGCAGTGAGGCCTACATTAGGAGACACATCTACTTCCTCTAACTCATCAGTAATAGACACATTATCATCCTCATGATTTTCCACATTCGCTGGAAACTCAAGTATTTCAGACCCACTCCCCAGACTTTGGTTCTTTAATAACTTTTCAATTAATTCAGACTTTTTGCCTTTGGCAGAGAGATTCCTTTCTCTGCACAGATGTTTGTAAATAATCCACAGTGTAACTAAGGAGGGTCTCCTGACTGTAGCTTTCCATATCAGACATGATTAATATTGCTTTTTAGTGATGTTAGCCTTGTGGTTAGTTGATCCAAGGTAATAGCAGCTCTCTAAGTGTAATTACTATACTTGATCCTCACCGCTGTACACCAGTGTTAGGCAGAATTATATGCAGTACCCTTTGGGAACACTACACTCAATTGGGACTAAAAGTGGCAGCACAAATTCACCTCTGGTACAAGCCTGTACTACACCGTAAAGTGGTAGCAATGGCTGAGCAGCCAGGCTTATCTCAAGAGCAAGTGAGCAGTATCAAATAGTTACAGAAAGGACAGCAGTTACTATGATTCAAACAAACACTGACGCAAGGTTTCCAAGTAAAAGAATATACATTTATTTACTCTTCAGTTGTATAACATTTCACCAAGGTGAAGCAGTTCAAAAATCACTATTAATACACCACACCACTCTCAATAGTTTCCAGACAAGTTAAGCTCACAAAATGAAGTGGGAGCAAAATGGCACTCTGTTAATTTAAAAGGGAGGGATAGACAAAATTAGGCATAAAGGGAGCAGTACCAACAGGTAAGTAAGCAGGGCAATCTAGAAAGAGGAACTACAGTGAGGGAATGAAGTCAAACAGGCTTAAGGACAAATTCAATAGGACAAAAGTCTTTTGCTCAAGATCACACAGTTCAGGGTAGTTCGCGGTTAAGTCTTTGCAAGAGTTCAGAACGAAGTTGGTTGGCAGAAAAGTTAGTTTAAAGAGAAGAGAAGGACAAGCCCTCGGATTGGCAAAAATGTTTCACACCCTTCCACAGCGGCTGGACGAAAATGAACAACCGGATGTTGAACAGTACCTTAAATGGAGAAGAAGCTGTAGCTGCGGCAGACGTTCCTGGTTGTTCAAGCAGGCTCATGGTTCCTGAAGCGACTGTCGGACTGGCACGAAGTAGGAAGCCTGGAGGGTCCTGCACTACCCAAGTAAGAAACCAGCAGCAGAGCAAAGCAATTAATAAAAGGTGTGCTCCTTAAAACCCAAGCAGGGTCCGACCTTCCTGGCTATCCGGCCCACTGTAGCTCTGTACAGCGAATTCGACTAGAAGATGGGGGTCCTGGCTTGACGTTTGGGTGAACTGGTGGTCCCACCAGCTCAAGGGAAGAAGATTCTTAGAAGATCCTCTCTGTTGTTGGAGTCTGAAGATTCGGACTTGCAGCAGGGCTTCACTGGGCAGCTCACTCATTGTAGGGGTCCTCTTCTGTCAGCTCCTCTTCGGTTCTCTCGTTCCAGACCAAGAGACCTGCTTTTTATGCAGTTTTCCCCCATTCAAACAGCCTGGCTGTCAATCGCACAGCAGGGTGGCTGTCCTGGCGGGGACAGTCACCCAGCCAATCAAACAGGAGTTCGACTTGGGTTACCAAGGGAACCCGTGGCAGGGGCCCTAAAACCCCTCCCTAACACCCTGCCTACCCAGACTTTCAGGCGCCTAAAGGAGGGCTTCTGCGCAGAAGCCCACGAAAGGATGGTGAACAAAGGAACCAAACCTTGTTTGGCGTATAGAGATGAACACGAGAAAGACTTTTCCAAAAAGAAATGGGGACTAAACCCAGCCGGAACAATATTAAAAACAATATGGTGAAGCGGGTTTAAGTTCGAGGCTACCAAGATGGCCTAAAACAATACCAGGGTTATTTAAGATAACCGCGGTAGAAAAAGTAGGGTAGTTACCACTGCCACCAGCCAAGTCTTAATGGAAAGGGAACTAAACAATGCTCCAAGAGAGACAGACAAAAAGGGATAAGTAGTAACCCTTTCTAGTACTCCATGTAAGATGGTTTGTACTGGGTCTGTGGATTTAAAAGAGACTAGTAAAGTTAATGGCAACTTTACATGTTCTGGGGGACAGTTGTCAGCCCCAGAAAATGAAGTCTGAGTTGGTCAGTCTAAAAGATAACCCTGTGTTACTGCACTGAGGGTGCTGTGTAACACATAGTAAAAGATGATGCCTGTGGAGTAGGTGAGGCTCCCCCGTCCATGAACGCAAACATTTTAAATACACACAGCAAAACACATTTAAAAGTGCGGAAAAAAGTCTCAGACTCTGACCAGGTGAAAAAAATAAATCCCAGAAATCCAGCAAAGCTGCTGAGGGACTCTTTAGGCAAGGGAAATTAACCATACTTGAGAATACTTCCTAACAGATGGCCATCTGAGCCCACGATCAACGTCTTGGGCTTTACTTTGTTTGGTTCACTTGCAGAATTTGAGCCATACATAGGTACGTTCAGCTCAGCCACGCCAAGTTTAGCTTTGTTCCAGTCTGAAAGCAAGGTTTGAATCTCCTTCAGTGAGGTCGAGCTAGCATTGACGTTGTACATTGCTGTATCATACAGTCTTATAAAGGATTGTAGCACGATGTTCAGAGCCACCAGACGACCAGAATTCGGATCAGTTTGCTCCATGTCTGCAGTAGAGTCACCGGAAAGGGGCTGTGAGAACTCGTCTGTCTCTTTCATCATCAGAGCCACCCTCTCCACTTGTCATTTGTGTTTGGGATTGGAAAAAGCGTGGAGAGAAGCTCAATCCCTGTCTGTGCATTAGATGCAGTTACTGCCTCCCCCCCCAAGAGGAGAGATACTCAATCTGTGCTCTCTCTCGCCCAACACCAGACACGCGATCTCACAGACTGTAATTTCAGCCGGGAGGGTCGGTACCTGCTCCACCTCCATATAACATGTCCGCCTGTTAGTCTGAATCATTTCACTGAAGAATTTTGTCAGGCGTGTGTGAAAAAAGCCAGGGATTTTAGTTTGATCTGGAGCTTGTAACTTTTTGCTCAGTCGAACCCTTCTCGTTTGCGCTTCGGATGCCTGAGCAGGAGTCCACTCACTCCGAAGATTATATCATTTCTTCGAGCCTTTCATTTGGTGATAATCTATTGTTTGGCTAAGCTGTAGTTAGCCAAGGAAGAGGAAAAAGAGGGTGGGGTGTGGTTGAACGAGTCGGTGCAAGGCCTGCATAGTGATAATTTTCCCTTACCACAGTGCTCTTTAGTCTTACATCCACCTGGTGTTTTTGTCAGCTTGATGTTTACTGTGGCTGATGCAATGCAGGAGCTCCACTCGATCCCACGTACAGTGGACTGTCAACTGCAGCAACCACTTAACTGCTGCTTCGCGGCTCTCACAGGGTTTTGAAGCAAGAGTGGGTGCAGTCAGAGAACTTTGCTTTTTGCCTTAAAACATACAGCACAGCGCAGCTACAGAGAATAGTAACCACTTTACTGCAGCTTTGCGGCTCTCATGTGATTTTGAAGCAAGCTTGGGTGGAGTCAGAACTTTTCTTTTTGGCCTTGAAATGTACAGAACATTGCAGCTTCTGAGAAAAGGTCCACTGCTGACTGCAGTAACCACTTTACTGCCACTTTGTTTTAAATCCAAAGATTTAATGCACTTTAAGGTCTGTCTCATTTTCAGGGTTCAAAATTGAGGGGGAGCCATTAAGTTCTGCTTGTAACCTAGAAGAACCTGGTTAGCTTAACACCAACAGCTACCAGGAGCTACTTTGGGCTCCCCCGGCAACTCAATGCCCAACAAACACACCTATGTGTATTTAACTCTGTGTGTTTGAGACAATATATTAATAAACATTAGGACAATTCTGCATGACATTTTTAGCATAAGGTGTCATAAATAATGGACAAAATTATACGTTTTCATCTTATGTTGAAGTTCAATTTGTGGCACGCTGCGTACTAGCTCCTCTTTACCCAGTGGTAGCTCCTACTCACTGGTTAAAGCTGGATAAGCACAAGCTGCTTTTACCTCCTGCTCATGTTATCGTAACTTCGCTCCCTGCATGTTCATTATGGTCCACAAATAAGAATCCATCAGTATATTGATGAATCAAATATTTAAAAAGCCCATGTTAACAATTTCTTGCTGGGAATGTTGGTGAATATTGGCCTTCATTTCTTTTGCAGAGAAATATGTGGGAAGAAACATACATCAGGAATGGCAGCTGCAGCCTACTGTAGTCAACTCATGAATGATCCTAGAGTGTCTCAAACTATCCTGATGGCGTTTCCTGTTACAATTGGTGGAAAACCACCAACTCAAAAGGTTCGGGTGGCCCTTGATGGGGAGCATTCTGGGCATTGCTATCAGAAATGGAGACGAAGACAAAAACACATGAGAAAGGGAGAAGTACTGAGTAAGTGTTAATGGTCAAGTTTTAAAAAAAACATATATGAACAGTTTGTGCATGTACTGTTGAATTGTTAACATGAATAATATTGAGTTGTATAAAGTTGATCATATTGTCTTTCAATTGCAGAACATTTCACAAGAAGACAACCAAATAAGCACAACATCACGTAATATTTTGGAGAAATGGATTGGAACAGAAACATTCAAGATGTTGAAGATATAATAAAGAGCTGGACACCAATGACAGAAAGAAAATGGAACATATCTGATGAAGAGATTGTATTATTAGTGGAACAACAAACCTGGCATGGGTTTCATGTTGCCAGTGATGCCATAAAAGTAAAGAGGGTGATTGCAACCAGAAGATTCCAGAAAGGAGAAATTATGTGTGATTACCATGGGATGGTAATGTCAGCTGAGCAGGGAAAACGAATAATGAAATACATGGAAAGTGATTAAATGGGTACTTATTTTTCTTTCTGTATTCCTCTGACAAGAAATGGTGTGTTGATGTAAAGACCTTACCTTGTGCTTGCCATCCAACATTAGAAACATTTGGACGATTGATTAATCATTCAAAGACTAACCCAACCATCAAACCAAATCAAGTCACGCTGCAGAGATTTGGGACTTTGCAGCTTGTGATCGTGTGCACAGCATTGATGTAGAGGACAATATCTGGTTTGATTATGGTGTGTCTACAAAATCATTTGGTGGAGAGGGTGCAAAACTCCAGTAGTTAAATGCTTGAAGAAATATGCACACATTTTCACCAACTCACTCACGATCTTATGTGCAATTTAGAAACTTCAATTTTGAGAATATATATGTAAAAATGTGGAACTGTTGGAAAAGATCTTGACAATGATTTATTGTGATTTCTATGTAACTGATGTATTCAAAAAGATCATGAGTGAAGTTGTATTGAACAGAATAAATATGAATTTTCAGTGGTGATCATACAGCAATTCTGAGTGAAACTAAATCTACAGGTGGTGTCCGTGGGCTATCCCACATGTGTAGATAGCCTTTTTTCTTTGATTGGTAAATGTCAGTCAGATACCCTATTGCTCAGTTCACCTTTAAACATTGATTCTGGACACATCATTGCCTCTTAACTGAACATCCTAGCACTTAAATTTAGTGACTGTTTACTATCTCAGAGTCCACGACTGGTGTAGATGGAGTATCCCACAAACG
The DNA here is from genome assembly GCF_040938575.1 of Ambystoma mexicanum. Taxonomy (NCBI): domain Eukaryota; kingdom Metazoa; phylum Chordata; class Amphibia; order Caudata; family Ambystomatidae; genus Ambystoma; species Ambystoma mexicanum. The sequence goes on along the minus strand of NC_090941.1, from coordinate 1,149,564,408 downwards.
GTTCTCACCTTTATATACAACAGTTATATCCCCGATGGAAATTCTGTAACACAGCCGAGCCAGCGCTTTGTCAGGGGTGATGTCCCTGGCCTTGGGTGGCTGTCTTCCATGTGGGTTGACATCCCCAAGTCCACTGGCTGTTCCGGCAGGGTCCCCATTATTCCCCAGTGGGAAAGGCTGTAACGCATCCCAGCCAGAGTTCCAGGGAGGGCTTGGGTATGGTTGACCAAAATGGGAGATGGGTGCCAAGGACAGGGATATCACCCCCGACCCTCCTGGAGCTCTGGCTGGGCTGCGAAGGGAAGGGGACCCTCTGGGGCTGACTGGGACTGTCACTGCACTTGGCGATGGTCAACTCATGTGGGAGATGGGTGCCCAATGTTAGGGACATGACCCCCAACCATACTGGTATTCTGGCTGGCCTGCGTTACAGCTTCTCCCTCTGGGAAAGGACAGGGAATGTACTGGGCCTCCCTGGAACCACTGCTGGGCTTGGGGTTGTTCAACCCTCATGGGAGTCAGCCGCCCAAGGCCAGGGATATAACCCCCTACCGCCCTGGAGCTCTGGCTGGGTTGTGTTACAGCTTCTCCCTCTGGGAAAGGACGGGGACCCTGCTGAGGCTCCTTGGAGCCACTGCTTAAGTTGTGGATGGTCAACCCACATGAGGAACAGCCGCCCAAGGCCAGGGACATTACCCTGGCTATCCTGGAGCTCTGGTTGCCCTGCGTTTCAGCTTCTCTCTCAGGGAACGGTTGGAGACCCTGCCAGGGCTCCTTGGGACTGCCGCTGCACTTGGAGATGGTCAACCCACATGGGAGACAGCCGCCCAAGGCCAGGGACATTACCCCTGACTTTCCTGGAGCTCTGGGTAGATTGCGTGGATTTGGTCAAAAAGACCAAATCCAAATGACCTACACCACCAAATTACCGAAAAGAGATACTACTAAATGTCCTTCTGAATAAATGATCATAGGTCATTTTGTAGCATCTATTTGGTGGTGTAGGTATGCAAAAAAGGAAAAAGGCTACAGGGGTGTCCACCTAACCCCTGATTACTATACTGTGAGCGGTGGTTGCTGGGGTGTCCCCCGCAGCTGTCCCGCGGAACAAAAAAAAAGGCTGCGGGCGGTGTCCCCTGCAGCTGACCCCACAACAAAATAACAAAAGAAAGAAAGAAAAGGACCCTATGGTACCGGATCACGGAAGTGAAGGGGAACAAAAGGCAAGGTAAGTAAGGGGGTGGGGTGTGGGTAGGGGTGTGGGTGGCGTTTTGAGCACATCGGGAATGTTTAAGGGAGAAATGACCAAAGATTATTTCAAACAAATAATCTTTGGTAATTTCTCCCTCGAACATTTCCACCGCGGTAAAATCACCCCTTATCGCCTGCGTTACAGCTTCTCCCTCTGGGAAAGGTCAGACCACTGCTGGGGCTCCCTGGAACTGCTGCTGGGCTTGGGGACGGTCAAACCACATGGGCGTCAGCTGCCCAAGGCCAGGGACATCACCCCGACCATCCTGCAGCGCAGTCTGGCCTGCGCTACAGAATTTCCTTCGGGAAAGGTTGAGACCCCCTGGGGGGCTCCCTGGGACTGCCGCGGATATTCGGGATGGACGACCCACATGGGAGACTGCCGCCCAAGGCCAGAGACATCACCCCAGACCATTCTGGCTGGCCTGTTAGTTTCTCCCCACCAGGTAGCCCTGGCAGTGTTATAACACATGTGTAACAGAAGGCTAAGTAATTACAAAAGTTATTCCTGACGCTGAGTCCCTAGCACAAAGTTAAATGACCCTACATGTAAAAAATCTCGTATCGATTGTTAGATGGCCCTAGTGAGTGCTGCTGAGCCGACTACAAATGATGTTGAGATCCTGACCCTATCCTCTCTAACACTTTCCTAGTGTCTACAAGTGCACACAAAATGGAGGTCGGTATTTCGTTTTTAATCTTTCCGCCCCCACAGTGTGTGTCTTATCGTTAAAACAACAAAGGTCCTCACTGACAGTTAGTCACTAGAGGAATTTAAAAAACACTCTATTTCTTCACCACTATGCTATAGTGGAGATAGAGTATGTAGTGATAACTTCAACAATTTCTTTTTGCAACCCCTTTCTCTATATAGAAGGGTATTGGAGTCTGGGTTATCAACCAGTACTCTTAAATCAACAGTCAACCGGTTTCAGCGGGATTCTTGGGTGGCAGGGTGCACAACATGGATTGTCCGGCTGCTGGACTGGCCTGGCCTAATGGATCGTGTCATCTTACCATGCAAAATCCCCAAGGTGTCCCCTGTTCCCCCCAGATGTTGTGTGTCTCCTATGCCCCTGCGTGTCTGTCCTTTGGTCCACACACTAAACAAGGTGCATCATCGTTTTTTTTAACTTTCTTTTTAACTCTGTGTTTTCAAATAGATTTTCCCTTTTCAAACTTATGCTCCCTGTTTGTCAGCCATTAAAGGTACTGTCCATTCAAGGCTGAACTGTCTGGAACCAACAGAATACATCATCAGGCAATTCCATATCATGCAAAGCACGGCCACCTCATCGATTGTCAACATCAACCGTGGTTCAAAAATCTTCTTCAGGACGAATACTTTTCTGATTTTAGTATTCTCAAAATGTCTTCAATGTTTTGAAGAGTTTAGGGGTGTCTTCCGTTGTCCAGAATGGGTATAATGGAAAAATCCCTGGTCCTATAAGGACAAAGACAAGAAAAAACAAGTGGGACCGTTGTCAATCTCAAAGTACTTTTAAAACCTTTTAAAACTATAGGCTAGGTGGTGTTTTCCTTACCTCTATCTGTCGAGGTACTAGATCATGTATTAGTCCCGATCTCTGTCTTTGACTTTCTGTTCGGGGAGGAAGGTGCTAAATCCTCTCTTCTCTCCCGGATTGTTCTCACTAGAATGAGAACATCGGTATCAGATCATTTGTGTAAAATTCTACAGTCTACTTTTAAGCATGTTTAATGCCACCAATATTCAACGGCTTCACCCTGGCTTGATAAAGTTAGCCTGGTGCTCCTTCTATGTGTTCTGAGTTAAAGTGTTACCTAGCTTCTGTTGGTTGTACAAGAGATAACCTGTGCATTATTTTCATCACAGTTCCCATGCATTATTGTTGGCAGTGCGGTCACTCTCAGTAGCGCTTCCCCTATTCACTGCATTTTGTTAGATTAAGCCAAACCATCTGATAATTAAACTACCTGAGGGAGCGTGAAGCGCTTCCAATATTGCCGTTTGTTTTTTGTGTCCGCTCTATAAAGGGTTTTTTCTTTTTAGTAAATCATAGCGAACGAACACTGGACGGACTCCAGGCTCTCCTGTGAGTCTAGTCATCACAATCTAGGCGAGTATTTAAAACGCTACTTGGGAACGCTTACCTCTATTCAATCGTGGTGACCGCCTCTTGTTGCGTGTACCGTTATCGCGCCATCTTGGATGATGTTTGTTTATATCTCAGCGTCACGTGTGCGTGATCACGTGTGAACTTCAGAAAATGCTCCGAACCACCTGGGAAATGTAGTTCGGCGCCGTTTCTGTTTCTCATGAATGTGTTTCTATTCACTTAGCTGTAACTTGTAAATCATTTATAAGACCGCCAGAGTTTGCCAACAGATCTCTTCATTTAGACCTGTCTGGTGGCTGCGGTTCTTGTATATCCATTGTTGCTCTCTTTTTAACAGGAGGGCTGTTATATTCCCACCTCTTTTAGCTAATCTGACTTTTTCTATGATGGTCCATGTCAAGTCATTCTCAGTATGCTGTTTTTCTATGAAGTGTTCGACCAGTGGGGCAGTTCTTTTTTGGGTCCTGATGTTAGAACGATGCTCCCCTATACGTGTCTTAATGGCCCTTGTTGTCATGCCAATATATTTCTTGTTGCAAGGGCACTGGATTAGATACACTACATGTGTTGTATTGCAATTGGTCAGGCTTCTCTGTTCCCATGGATACTTCCAACCTATATCTATTGCTGTCGTACGTTGTGTGAATTTACACACAGTGCAATTTCCACATGGTGTGTGACCCTGTGGTCTGGGTTGGTTCCAGAGTGTGTTCGTATTGATGGAAGCTGGTATTTCTTTATAGGTCTGTACCAACAAATCTCTAAGATTTTTCCTCCTCCTTATCGCAAACTGCGGTTCAGGTAATTGTGTTTCTTCGATGTTCAGTATGTGCCAAGCCTACCGAATGTCTTTTTTCAAGCGGTTGATTATTGGAGAGCGGCTAAATACAGCTGTAATTATATTGTCGTCTCTTTTTTTCTTTTGCCATGTTGGTTGAGGGTTAATTCTCTCGGTATATTTCTCGCCCTCTTCTTCGCTTGATTAACAATTCGATGTGGATAGTTTCTCTCTTTTAAGTTGTTGGAGAGTCTTGTTGCTTGTGAATCATACTCTGTTCTCGTGGTGCAATTCCTCCTAAATCGGAGGAACTGCCCAAAGGGTAGATTCTCTTTTCATGACCTTTGATGGAAACTATTGTAGTCCAATAAGGAGTTTCTATCGGTTGGTTTTTGAAAAACCGTAGTTTCAAATGTCTGGCCTGTCCTCATGATTTCAAATCCAGAAACGTGGCTGTTGTTTTACTTGCTTCGTAGGTGAATTTGAGGAAGGGATTTAGTCCGTTGATCAAACGCATAAAGTTATTCAGGGTGGTGCTATCTTCATCAAACAATAAAAAAACGTCGTCAATATATCGACACCAGCTCACAATGTTGGTGGCAAAGGGGTTAGTCTCTGGGTATATGCGGTTTTACTCAAAGTTGGCAACATATAGGTTCGGTAGAGTAGGTGCGAATGTTGCGCCCATTGCTGTACCAGCTTTTTGTTCGTAATAGCTGTCTCCATTTAGGAAATAGTTTTTAGTCAAAGCTATTTCTGCCAATTGCATGATCAGTGCAACAGGCATGTCCAGTGTTTTGGTCTGTAATACACTTTCAATGACCCTCAAGGTTTCCCCCTGAGGGATCTTCGAATATAGTGACTCAATATCCATAGTTACTATATAGATGTTTTCACTTTCCAGGACAAGATTATTCAGATGTACCAGAATGGCTGTAGTGTCTTTTGTGTAAGAGCGCATTTTGCTCACCTCTTCTCTAAGGAAGAAATCTGTGAATTGCGAATGGGGTTCTAAAATGGAACCGATTCTGGAAACAATCGGACGTACCGGAGTTGGCATGACGCCCTTGTGTATTTTAGGCAATGCATAGAAGGCAGGTCGCCTGGGGTATTGTGGAGTCAAAAAAGCTGCTTCTTTCGTGCTTATATGTCCTTCCGCCTCTGCTTCTTCAATAATCGGATTGATCAGTTTTCTGAGTCGTTCAGTAGGGTCGCCTCCGAGTTTTCTGTATGTGGTCTGGTCATTTATCAAGGTATTTACCATCCCGTCATAGTCCGTTTTGTTCATAATGATGATGGCTCCCCCTTTATCTGCAGGTTTTATGATTATATCTTCGTTTGTTTTTAGTTATTTTAAGGCTATATTTTCCATTTTAGTCATATTATGGAACACCCCACGAGTATCTTCTGCCTCGATCTTGTCGAGTTTTTTGAGGATCAATTTTTCAAAAGTTTGGGATTCCACACTGATAGTATGTGGTGGGGGATAATACGTGGATTTATTGTGTAATCCTGTCACATCTGTTGGTCCTGTGTGGGTATTTTTAGCAAAGAATTGTTTGAGCCGTATTTTCCTCATCAATTGAGTAATCTCAATTCTTGTTTGAAATGGATTGTGTGAGGATGCCGGTACAAATGAAATACCCTTTTGTAGTACATTCAATTGTGTACTTGAAGGGGTAAAAGCTGATAGATTAACCACCAGAGATTCTTTTTCGGGTATTGGGGATCGTACTGTGGGATGGAGTTCTGTTGGTACCATCCTTTCCCTCTGTTCCTGGTGACCCTGGGTGATTGGTCCAGCCACCATCCTCTGGCTCTGCCGCGTCCTCTTGGGGCCTGAAAACCCCGAGCGTTTCCACCTCTATTCTGCTGATTGTCGAATCTGACATTTCCGCCTGTTCTGCCTGAGTCCTCATCGGAACTGCCACTGGAAAAGTTCCAGTTGCCGGGTCTCGGTCTGTTCCTTTGTTGTCTGCCCCTCATTGATCCTGTGTTTGGTATACTTACATTCCTCTCCTGTTCTTCATAATATGCGTCTGTAGTATACGGATACTTTTTTTCGTGAGAGAATGACGCAATGTCCTTCTTGAGTTTAATAACTTTTTTATTGAGATTTAGATCTTTGAACTCTTTTATTGTTGCATCCAAGGCTGCCATACTTTTGAGGTAGTCGCCCACAATCATTTTTGTTGTTATAGCGTCTTGCTTTGTGATGATTTCATTCATCAACCTCTCAGACACAGTTTTTGCTGTATTAATAAGTATGATCCAGCCCCTTGTGCATTTGTTGGAGATAAAACTCCAATCCTTCCTAAATTTGAGCTCCTCAAAGATTCTGGGTTCAATTCTAATAATCAGTCCGTTGGGGGCTATATGTGCCCGTAAGTATTCCGTCATGATGGCCCCATGGAGTTCAGTTCTGATTAGCTTTTTTCGCAATACCTCCAGTTCGTTCCAGTCATCACCTTTTGTCGCTATGGCGGCCTGTTGTTCTGCACTAAGTATAGAGGGGTTAGCAAGAATTCCCTCTATTAGATCCTCTGCAAATGCCAAATAGGTTGCTTCTGCCATCTCGTAAGTGTATCGTCAATTAAAAAGTACTTGAGTTTATAGCCCACATCTCTTCTTGTCGATTATTTTATATCTTTTAAAGTGCCCTATTGGTGCACTGACTTGCAGTTTTTGACGCCGCCAGAAGATAAAGTAACTACAAATTGGAGTTTCGAGGCAGTTGCCTCCGGTTTATACCTCGGTATTATAACACATGTGTAACAGAAGGCTAAGTAATTACAAAAGTTATTCCTGACGCTGACTCGCAGGCCTCCTCCCCATCATCCTCGTCCTGTTGGGTTTGACGTGTGCCTGTGGGGTACATAGGGTGTGGTTTGATTTCAATGCTACCTACTTTTGTGTGATGCAGTTCACGCCAACAAGTTGGATTGTAGGCAGTATCAATCACGCATTCAACTTGCATTCTGTTCAGTCGCCATGTGGTGCTTGTTGTGAGTGGTATGGAGGTACACTGCATGGGAATGTCGGAGTGACAAGATTGCATGCGTGGTTGGGCTGCACTGCACTCAGGGCTTTGGGGGTGTATTCATGCACACTCGAACACTACGTAGCTGGTCCAGGTCGCTGAATAGGGGCTTTCCCACCCTGTTCAGGGTAGTCTTGCCCCTAGTGCGCTCCTGTGACATGTTTTGGTGTCAGATGGAGTGGATGGCTGCCAGGGGCTGTGATATCCGATGGAATGTGATTTCCAAGATGGCCACCGCTTAGTTTCCCGTTCCGGTGGTGACGCGTTTCCCGCGCGCTCATAGCTCGCACTATTAGCACGATATGGCGGTAGCGCACTGTCCGTCGGATTTAAGGGTTTGCGCTATTTGCGATAACGCGATGGACCGGGCGCGTGAACGATAACTCGTGATTTGGCGGATTATCCCCCGGGGGCCTTGGCGTTAGCGCTATTTACGTCCAACGGGAAAACCGCTGCGTTACCGCCGAAGTCTTGATGAGGCCCATAGTGCGCTACATACACAAGTTTTATGCTTCCAAAAACATAAATTCATAGGGCTCAATGGGAATGGGGAAGTAGCTAATAACGGTACCGCAAATTGTGGTACCGTTATTAGATCTGAAGTCCCTTAACGGGTCCCGTCCATAACGCCTGGTCAGACCAGGGGTTAATGGAGGGACCCGCTAATGGACCTCGGAATAGGGTGGTAAGGGATTACCGGCACCGGTGTCCTTACCGGTGCCGGTAATCCCTTACCGCCCACCTCGTAATGAGGCCCTATATCTCTTTTGCTTGCACTGGCCTGCACTTTATGTAGTGGTACCCATTTGTGAGGGAAGCTTGCACTGGCCCCTACCCATGCTATATCTCTTTTGCTTGCACTGGCCTTGCACTTGATGTAGTGGTACCCATTTGTGAGGGAAGCTTGCACTGGCCCCTATCCATGCTAGATCTATTTTGCTTGCACTGGCCCTGTACTTGCTTTAGTGGTACCCATTTGTGAGGGAAGCTTGCACTGGCCCCCTATCCATGCTAGATCTCTTTTGCTTGAACTGGTCCTGCACTTGTAGTGGTACCCATTTGTGAGGGAAGGTTGCACTGGCCCCCTACCCATGCTAGATCTCTTTGGGTTGCACTGGCCCTGCACTTGATGTAGTGGTACCCATTTGCGAGGGAAGCTTGCACTGGTCCCTATCCATGCTAGATTTCTTTTGCTTGCACTGGCCCTGCACTTGATGTAGTGGTACCCATTTGTGAGGGAAGCTTGCACTGGCCCCTACCCATGCTATATCTCTTTTGCTTGCACTGGCCCTGCACTTGATGTAGTGATACCCATTTGCGAGGGAAGCTTGCACTGGCCCCTATCCATGCTAGATCTCTTTTGCTTGCACTGACCCGGCACTTGATGTAGTGGTACCCATTTGCGAGGGAAGCTTGCACTGGCCCCTATCCATGCTAGATCTCTTTTGCTTGCACTGGCCCGGCACTTGATGTAGTGGTACCCATTTGCGAGGGAAGCTTGCACTGGCCCCTATCCATGCTATATCTCTTTTGCTTGCACTGGCCCTGCACTTGATGTAGTGATACCCATTTGCGAGGGAAGCTTGCACTGGCCCCTATCCATGCTAGATCTCTTTTGCTTGCACTGGCCCGGCACTTGATGCAGTGGTACCCATTTGCGAGGGAAGCTTGCACTGGCCCCTATCCATGCTAGATCTCTTTTGCTTGCATTGGCCCTGCACTTGATGTAGTGATACCCATTTGCGAGGGAAGCTTGCACTGGCCCCTATCCATGCTAGATCTCTTTTGCTTGCACTGGCCCGGCACTTGATGTAGTGGTACCCATTTGCGAGGGAAGCTTGCACTGGCCCCTATCCATGCTAGATCTCTTTTGCTTGCACTGGCCCGGCACTTGATGTAGTGGTACCCATTTGCGAGGGAAGCTTGCACTGGCCCCTATCCATGCTATATCTCTTTTGCTTGCACTGGTCCTGCACTTGATGTAGTGGTACCCATTTGTGATGGAGGCTTGACCTGGCCCTACCCAGGCTATCATTGTACCCATTGTTAAGGGAAACCTGTATTAGCCTTGTCCACACTGTACCTACACCTGCTTGTGGGGGAAACATGCACTGACCATGTCCACATTGTACCTTTCTTTGGAGAAAACGTTCACTTGCATGTACTGAATCATTTGTAAGAGAAGAGAGCTCCACCCCTGCCTGTGCTGCACATGTTCCTGGTGCTTGTGGTATCTCGCAGCAACCCTGCACATGCTGCACCTGTTAGTGAGAAAATATTCCACTCGCCATGTCCATGCTGTACCTCATGCATTTAAGGGAGATTTCCACTAGCCCAGCCTATATTGCTCCTGTTTGGGAAACGCCCACACTGTCCTTACCTATTGTGTGTTTTTGCCTGTTCTACTTGTGAAGGAATCATGTGCTCAATGTATGTATTGTATGTGAATGCAGCACATATGTATGTGAAGTTGCATGTTTATGTTAAAGTTATTTGTACCATACACTGTCACCATTGGAGTGGTCCCTGGGTGCTCTGGTGGATGTGAAAAGGAGGGGTGGGGGGTGGGGTTAGTAGGGTGTCGTGGGAATTGGAGATGAGAGCTTTGATGATCTGTTGGCAGCTTCAGTTTGGTTTTTACTGTCCGCTGAGCTTGATTGCGGTTATCGGGTCGGTGTGACTTCCCATGTGCTGTTGATCCGGGTTATGCGTTGAATGTCTCTTGTTGCAGTGTGCTGACGTTTGTGTGGATTGCTGTGCAGGGACGTGGTTGTGTGGGTTGCTGTATGAGAAGTGTATGGGAAATTGAGGTTTTGGAGTTGGGTAAGCAGGCGTCTTCTTTTTTCTTGCTTTCTTACCTCTTTGTCTTTGCCTTTATTTGCTCCACATCTAGGATTATCTTGTGTGTTTGATATTGTAGTTTGTCTGCCTAGTTGGCAGGTCTGATGAGATGTGTCAGTTTTCTTCTGTATTACTTTAGTGGTTTGTGAACCTGGCTGGAGCAGGCATGTTCCCCCATCCTGGGGTTGGCTATGTTTAGTTTAGAGGATTCTGGTCCCTCCCTGCCAATTCCCCTGTGGGGTCCTTACCTACCTATGTTTCCTCTATGGACTAGCGGTATGTGGACATGGCGTCTCCCCCCCCCCCGCCCTCCAGTTAAGGAAGATTAAGTTAGGGATGATGGGTTCCCTCTCTGGGATTCTTGTTTTCTGCTGCGTGCATGCTTCCTAGTTGTTTCCTTCTGGTTCTGGAGCAAAGAGCCAAGTTTTGAGTAGTTTTCTGAATAGAAGAGGATCTGTTGAGTTGCGTATGCTTTTTGGTGGTAGCTCATTCCAGGTTATTGGTGCCAGGTGTGAGAAGGATAATCCTCTTAATGTTCTTTTGTTGTATGGTTTTGGTTCTAGGCGGATGTCATTGCTTGATCTGAGTGGTCTTGTTGGGTTGTAGACGTTTATTTTCTCTTTTAGGAACTCTACTCCTTGGCCGTGGATTACTTAATGTTGTATGTGTGTTCCTGACATATAGCACTGCTGTGCTGTATATATCGGGAAAGCGTGTACATTTGGGGCTTTGTCAGCGCTGCTGTCCATGCAGTGTGTATCATGGGTGCCTGTGAGGGAGGGTGGCACAGCTGCTACTCATTTGATGGGTGATTGTGGCTTCCGGTGAAGGTGTCCATGGTGTGGCTGTCCACTGTGTGATCAAAGATTTCATTGCTTTATCCGTTCTTTCTGTGGGGGTCACTTTCGCTGTATGTCGGGGCACTCTAACCTTCTGAGAAGCATTCAGAATTTCACACAAAAAGTAAGTGCTACGAGGCAACCTTTTGGGGCACAATGTGTGGCAAATGGTACACTTTAAAGAATATTGCGCTGGTAAAATTGGTTGCAGCGCCCAGCTTCACAGTGCACTGAAGCCCTTATTTACAAATCCTAGTGGAAGCAGAGTTCCCGCCATGTGTCGGCTCCACCTCCAGGCGGCAGCTCGGGAGGCAGAGCCACCACCACATTTTCACATTTAGGGTCAATGGCAGCGCATTGGCCAGAGTCAGCCTTGCAGAAGAACTTGCCCACACCACCAAGTGATGCTTTCGGTGGCATATCCCCTACCCATGGCTGGCAGAGAGGTCCCACTGCATTCCTCCTCCACTCACCTTGTAAAAGAGGTCATTTTCTATTTCTGAAAATGTCCTTTATGGCTATGGTGTACATGGGTGATTCATATAGAACACTGGCCAAATACATTATAATGTTCTTACCTTATTATTTGGGAGTTACGGTCCTTGGATGCGACCACCTTCTAAAGGATATTGCTTTAGGAACCCATTACATCTGCGTTGGTCATGCCGAAAACAGTGGTATTTTGCAAACGCCTCCAGTTTTAGCACCCATTAACCACATCACAGTACTTCAGGTATTTCCTGCAGCGGTACTCCTAGGACATTTCATCATCCACTTTCAGAGGAATTGATAGATCTTTGGTAATTGACGATTGTATTGTTGACTGTTTTTCATTCTGTCAAGTGGGCCCCGCACGTGGCCATGCCTGCTTGCATGGAGTGGTATTTAACATGGTGAGATGCAAGAGTAAGTTATTCATTCATCCTGTCATTTTTCTTATAGTGTCTTTCACCATCAATTCACCAATTATGGTCCCAACGCGGTGTTGGTGAATGCCCTCGGAGGGGCCGAGTCCAAAATTTGGTAGAATCAGGAGGTGCTAATATGCATGTGTGCTTTTCAGCCATTAAAGTTGTGTGAGGGTGGCCAAGATCCTGTTTGTCACCCATGTCTAAATGGGGTGTATATAGGTGCAGCACAGGTAAATTATGTACTCTAAAGGGGGGGACTGTGTTTAAGGCGATGGAGAGTTATGTGGGAAGCTTCACTTTGAATTGTTGTCGTTAAAAGTAGCTTCATTCTTATGGCCGAGGTGTTGTGCAGTAGTGTTTCTGTTATATGTGAGTGCAGGGTGTGTGGACTGAGCCCGTGCCTTCCACTAAGTTGCGAAGGTGCAGTGTGTGACAGGAGAAATGAGTTAGCTGTACAAACCATGTCTTTATCCTGGGTTCCATCTATTTCGAAGGAGCCGTGCTACGTTTCAGAGGCGATCTAAGTGCTGGATGAATGCATAATACTCCCCCTGTAAGAGGATCCTAGAGTGGAGATTGCCATCGCTAGTGCCTTCTAGTGCAAGACACGGGCCCGCCGTCATGATGACATGCAGCAACATGGCCCACCCTCCTGTACTTTAGAGTTACATGCAGTGCCAGCCACGAACGAGGGATCTGAGAAGCCTGACTGCCCGCCCCCTCCCTCCGGATGCCAGCCACGAACGAGGGATCTGAGAAGCCTGACTGCCCGCCCCCTCCCCCGGATGCCAGCCACGAACGAGGGATCTGAGAAGCCTGACTGCCCGCCCCCACCCCCCGGACGCCAGCCACGAACGAGGGATCTGAGAAGCCTGACTGCCCGCCCCTCCCTCCGGACGCCAGCCACGAACGAGGGATCTGAGAAGCCTGACTGCCCGCCCCCTCCCCCGGACGCCAGCCACGAACGAGGGATCTGAGAAGCCTGACTGCCCGCCCCCTCCCCCCGGACGCCAGCCACGAACGAGGGATCTGAGAAGCCTGACTGCCCGCCCCCTCCCCCCGGACGCCAGCCACGAACGAGGGATCTGAGAAGCCTGACTGCCTGCCCCCTCCCCCCGGACGCCAGCCACAAACGAGGGATCTGAGAAGCCTGACTGCCCGCCCCCTCCCCCCGGACGCCAGCCACAAACGAGGGATCTGAGAAGCCTGACTGCCCGCCCCCTCCGCCCGGACGCCAGCCACGAACGAGGGATCTGAGAAGCCTGACTGCCCGCCCCCTCCCCCCGGACGCCAGCCACGAACGAGGGATCTGAGAAGCCTGACTGCCCGCCCTCTCCCCCCGGACGCCAGCCACGAACGAGGGATCTGAGAAGCCTGACTGCCCGCCCCCTCCCCCCGGACGCCAGCCACGAATGAGGGATCTGAGAAGCCTGACTGCCTGCCCCCTCCCCCAGGATGATCAGCATGGTTTTCCCAGGGTGCATTTAAGTGCGATGCATTGTCCACCCTCCCAGCCCGTTTGAGTGCAATACCAAGGGCCCACTGTCCGGGTTTGTTACAGGTGCAAGGTGCTGGAATACCTCCATGAGTCCTTCATGTGTTGTTGGCGGCCCCCAAGGAGAGGGGTTGGAGGAGGCAGAGCAAAGCGTTGGAGAGGAGAGGAGAGGAGAGAAGAGGCTTGTAGCTGACGGAGGGACAGGCAGGGGAGTGTGCGGGGGGGGCCTGCTGGATGAAACTTGTTTGCGAGTGGTAGGGCTGGGTGTGGGAAATCAGGGGGGCGATCAGGATGTCAGGGGGGGAACAGTCAGGTTTGCAACAGACCATAGACTTCTGTGGGATAGGGATGCTATGATCCTTCCAAGCTGTGACGTATCTGACATTTATAATAATATTTCATTCTGCTCAAACGAGGGAGATGATAAACCAGGAAGAACACATTGGCGCACTGTATAAGCCATGCAGTTCTCGCACTAATTATAATAATGTATATTAGTCATATCTGCTCATAATATAATAGCAGATACTCTACTGCCAGAATGGAAACGTCGCTTGTTCACCGCCACCCAGGACACCTTCCCGCAGACATGACAACGCACCGCTTGATGACGTCAACTCAAATTGAATGATCAGATTCGCCTGTTTCCTTCCTCAGAAGGGGATAGAGTGGGAGGTAGAACAGTTGCAATGTACTATCAAATACTTGAATGCATCCAACACTGATTTGGAAGATCACAATCAGTTCAGTGACTTGCCTCTTTAGATTATTACCGCAGACATTTTGGACCAGATCCTGCCTGATCCATGGAATTCTGGCTCCGAACTTCTCAACTGGACTTTTTACCTAAGATTGAAAGGGCCCACAGGATCAGAATGTGCAACCCTGTCAAAATAAAATGTTATGAAGGTCTTGCATCATGTACCTCTAGTGGCACGAACGATTCTGCATCATGGGAACATGAACAATCCCTTTCTGTTTTGAGGGAACATAATGTTCATCTTGGTGAATTTTTCTAAAATTAACAAAATGTACAAACCATCTCTCAGTCTCCATTTAGAACTTGAGCAATGTGACTTAGAGTACAGGCTGCTAGGCTGGGCATGCAGGATAATGACCAAAAGTGGTCAAAAGACTGCATTGCAACGCCGTCGGAGCAACAGCATGTCTTGCAGCAATTAGACACGGAAACTATGGAACCGACAGTGCTATCAGACACCGGAGGCTGATGGAAGGCATTATCCACCAATAAGAGACTGGATAATAGATGGCATGAGCTTGACTACACACAGCATGAAAGATGACCACTGCTCTTACAAGCCAGTCCAAGAAGAACAGGTATGGGATATGGTGAGGTTGAGGACATGATACACTTCACACATAAAGCCCTTACATTTGCACTAGGTTTGTTGGGTTGGGTAAACAGCGGGAGGGATTGCAAATACCCTAAACAAAACAGCGTCTAAGGGATCCCAACACAAATGTGGGTTCTTTTCTTTAGGCGTTGAACGGCTATTCCTGTAATGAAATATGCCCTTGTTTCCCTTGTGGCACCCCAGTGTACAATAGAAAGTTTCAAGGCTGAAGATAAAAAAAAAATCGAATCCTGTAGGCCCCCTGGCTACCTCTATTCCAATAGCACCACAATTCCATCAATTGGTACAAAAGCAAGTCTTAAATCTACTCTTGAGAAGTCTGTCCCTAAACTATAAACAGCCTGTGTGATGTATCCTGGGAAGACCTTCATCAGTTACTCACTATCTGGCTCCTTCTCACTCCTACCACTCTGCTGTCATGGTGTCTTCACACTTCCCTCCATAATTTTGAGCTCTCACGCTTCTCCCCCCCCCCCCCCCCCCTTCACCCCCTGTCCCTCTCTCTTTTAGGCTTTCCTCAGCCTTGTCACTGTTGCTTCTGGGCTTCTACTAGGCCTGTGGATTCCTGGTAAATCCCTTCTGGGCCTGGGTTTCAAAGCAGACTCTTCCTGGACCTTAGGTTCACAACTGTTCCCTCCTGGGTGTTGACACAAACCTTATTTCAGCTGTGCATGACCAGATAGAATATGTTAAATCATCCCCCCTTTATATTACACCCTCGATGGTGAAATGACGATTTCTCCCAATTTTAATTCTATCTTTTGTATGCTCTATTACCTCCGCGCCAGTAGGTTTGCTAGTTGGGACTGAGTGGGCTATAGACCCGGGTCTTTTAGTTGCATCCCCAGATAGAAGCTCAGGGACTACAAAGAAAAGGCTAGCTAGTCCCGAGTCCTGACAGTCCCAACATTAGCTTAGTCCCGGATCTTTTCCAGACCTAGCAACACCCCTGCTCCATGCTGTTGATGGTGGATACAAATATCAAAACATCTGTTTGGGCATCAATGTCACCCACATTAAGCGTGAACAAACTTTATGCAAAGACACGAAAACCTGGCATCAATGAACCTAACATTGAATTACACTGTCATCCCTTTCATATTTCCCCCGTTGCAGCGACTTCTCCCAAATATACTCTCAAATCTATTTGGCACGTCCTTGAAAAACATGTGCACAATAAAGCAAAGACAGATCCTCAATGTATGACGCATTAGCAGTGACGTCCAAGGATCCAGTCCTAAGCCGTGCTGCCTGCTCGTACTCTCTTACAAAGTGACCCTTATGTTATAAGAAGCACAAGTGTGGAACAGCGCTAACCTGAACATTGGAGCGACAATCTTCCTGTGTGATGAATGGGATCAAAAAAGAGACACATGTGTATCCCAAACCTGGGGAAATGTTGTTTTTCTCCCTTTCAAAGAACTAGCAATGTGTTTCCAATGATCCTGTAATGTGTACATCTCAAGTGCTGCTCAGAACAGGTGCTAAACATGACACAATGTAAAGGAATGGTTGGATCCCCTCTAGCTAACCTGCTATTCCAATGATGTCATATGAGGGGTGTCCTTATGTGGCTTCTTCTAGGAGAGAGTGAAGTTGATCCAATCCAGTATTCTTAATCGCTGGTGCTCCGGTACGACCAGCCCCCGGCATCCTTCCCTGATTCCACTTTCTCCTCACTTATGTGACTGCGGATGAGATCATCAGAGCTGTAGAAACATGAGGGCCTCATCGAACCTGCTCCACCTCTGCTCAGCAGCTACAATTAAAACAATGTTGACTCCTTGGCCCCTAACATGGAGCCACCCAATCAAAAGGAACAGTAGTATCCCGGCTCCCACCTCAACCGCCCTCCTCAACTGTTCCTTCTCCCAAGCAGAAGTGCTTCTTGGTCTCAAGAAAGCCATTATCGTGCCCCTCCTGAAAGAAATCACCAGTGGAACATTCTGTTTTGGCAAACTATCACCCAATCACAATTCATTAATGGTCATGATTCTGAAGAAATGGCTACTTAAAAGTTCATGGATCACCGGGAAAAAGAATGTTTCATAAATAACTACCAGTCTAGGTTCCACAAAACACATCACATAGTATCAACTCTGTTGCATATGAAGGAGGCGCTCCAGATCATGGAGGTCAAAAGGTTCCCGGTGCCCCTTTTTTTTTTTCCACTTACCTACTGCTTTCGAAGCTGTCAGTCACACTACGCTGCTTCGAAGACTACTGCACTCTCTTGACATCCAGGGGCTGGCGCTACAATGGATAGCATCCTCCCTGCTAGAGAGAACCTTTCAGGTGAAACTTGGCTCCTGCTCCAAAACATTTGCAACTACCCACAGCGTTCCTCCAGGATCAGTCCGTGCTCCACTCCTCTTTAACTGCTGCATGAACCCCTTGCTGACATGCTAGAGACCTTGAATCCACCCTTCCAGTTTTACCCCTATGACACACAGCTCGGCTTCCAGTTGCAAAACCCAACCAACTCATCACAAAACATTGCCAAGTGCCTGGTCACACTCTAAGAGTGAACAACTGAGAACCACCTCTGCTTAAATGCTGCAAAAACATTTTGTTAGTGTATTTTTGTGTTACGGAGGAGGCCCAGGAGGGGTGGGTGTAAAGTGTGTGTGTGTGTGGAATAAAGTATGCAGAGAAACAAGGCTGCAAGACCAGTCTTGTGTCTTTATTGGTAGTCATCCCATTTACACATTTCCTCAACCTGCCTACATGAGTTCCTCATAATTCTAAGAATAATAAGGTTTCCTTATTCAGTTTTTGTTCTGCCAAAATGTGATTTTCCTACAATATGCTCTTTACAATTTCTATCAGGCCTCACAATAATAATGTAGCACTTGGGGAAGAATATACAGCCAAGCAGTCCAGCGCTGGAGCAGAGGATGGCAAACACCTCCACGGCCACCATGTACTTCCCGCGCGTGCTCAGGTACGCTGGGATGAAGGAGATCCACACACTGACAAACACCAGCATACTGAAGGTGATCAGCTTGGCCTCGTTGAAGCTACCAGGGAGATTCCTGGAGAGAAAGGCCACGATGAAGCTGACGGTGGCGAGGAGGCCCATGTATCCCAGCATGCAGTAGAAGAAGATGGCGGCTCCTTCATTACATTCGAAGATGATCTTTGCATGATAAGATTTCATGTTCAGTTCTGGAAACGGAGGAGACCTCAGTAACCACAGAAAGCAGATCACACCTTGTATCACAGAACAGGAGATAACAACAATGCTTGGTGTCTTCGATCCAAGCCATTTTCTGGCTGAGCTGTTTGGGTGCCTTGCCTTAAAGGCAATGCCAACAATTATTGTTTTGGCCAGAACAAATGAGACACTGATGGAAAAAATGAGCCCAAATGCTGTCTGCCGGAGCATGCAGGTGAGCTTGTTGGGGCGACCGATAAATATGAAGGAACAGAGGAAGCAGAGCATGAGGGAGAGGAGAAGAAGATAACTAAGTCTGCGATTGTTGGCTTTAACTATGGGAGTGTTTCGGTACTTGATGAAGACACACAAGATGGAGGCAGTCAGGAAAATCATGAGGCTGGCTGAGATGGCGAGCATTAGCCCAAGGGGATCCTCATAAGAGAGGAACTCGGTAAGCTTGTCGATGCATTGATCTTGTCTCAAATTGGCCCATTGCCTGTCAGGACATTGAATGCACTTGACTGCACCTGAAAAGGCGATGTAGAATTGGTTAGTAGTGATAGTTGTCAGCTTAGTTTACAACACATGAAAATATCTCAGTGAGTACCCGGGAGAATCTTAACACACCTATGAATCATACAAATGGCACAGTGGAAGACTTCGCAAAAATAGCTTCAAGATGGTGACTCACTTCAGATATCATGTGACTTCAGTAGTACACGACTTGCACATGGCGGCCGCAACCCGCTATGAAATACAGATGCTCATATATGTTTATTTATTGATTTTTCATTTGAAGAAGCACACTAAGCCCTTAGGCGTCAAGATGCTAGTTACAGGTAGGTGTAAAACATTATTTACATCCTAAAGACCGGTCACGGTTCAAGGCATAGAGTTATTTGAAGAGGAAGGTCTTTAGTTGCTTCCGGAAGGCATAGTCGGAGGGTTCTGCACAGAGAGCTGGGGGAAGTGAGTTCCAGAGTCTAGCCGCAGTGACGGAGAAGCTGGAACTTCCAGCTTTGGCACGGTTGCAGTAGGCAGAATGGGTTGGTCAATCTCTGGGACAGGTAACTTGGTGTTGTGTTAGAAAGGCAGCAGTGTATGATATTTAGGATTTTTGAAATTGATTCTTTCTTGGATGGGGAGCCAATGAGCTTCTTTCCTAGCATCTGAGATGTGGTTGTGTTTGCTGAGGCCAAGGGCTGCGTGAAGGGCATTGTTCTGGATTGTTTGCATGTTATTTAGGTTCTTTTCACTGGGGCCACAGAGGAGCACGTTGCAGTAGTTCAACTTTGATCCCATGATGGCACGTGCAGTTTTGAGACAGTTATCAGAGGAGCGATAGGGCTTGCTGGCCTTGATACGTTCGTGGTATAGGAGGAAACGATAGAGTTGACATGCCATGTCATGTTCAGGGTCACATATAGATGGAAGCATAGGGATCTAATGGCAGGGGATACTTGGATGGTGTTGCCATGAACAATGAAGGATTGGTAGGATGAGTCGTTTGTCGAGGCGGTATGGGTGGCCAACAAGAAGGATATCTGTCTTGATGTTGTTAAGGGAGAGGCGATGGGTGGCCATCCAGACTTTGATGGTTTTGTAAATGGAGTTAACTTTCCAGTTGGTTGTTGCTGGTCAGTGGGATAAGGATCTAAGTCTCATCAGCATAGCTAGTGTACATGATGCTGAGTGCATCGAGATGGCCAAAGAGTGGTTTGGTTTAAACATTGTAGAGGGTGGGTGAAACAGAGGATCCTTGGGGTACACCACAGGAAGTTATGGTTGGGGGTGCAGCAGAGTTCCCAGAGAAGAATTGTGATGTGCGGTTGGCAAGGAAGGAGGTGATCCACTTGGCGGCGGCGGCAGTGGAGAAAAAGGCAGAGGTGGCAAGGTTTTGGAAGAGGGTAGGATGGTCAACAAGATCGAAGGCAGCAGATAAGTCGAGGGGCATGAGGAGGGCGAGGTTACCAGGGTCTCTGGATTCATCGAGTTGATTCTTAAGGTTAAAAACGGCCAATTCCATGCCGTGCCTGGGGCAAAAGCCGAAATGACGAGTGCTGAGGATGTGGTTAAGTTCGAGGTGTTGCTGAATTTGGATGTAGGTAGGCCGGTTGATGATTTTTAGCAGGAATCGGACTGTGGTGATAGGGCGGTAGTTGATGGGAGTGTCTGGGTCGAGTGAAGGGGCTTCCTGAGGAGCAGTGAAATCCAGAACCCTGGAATCCACTGTCACATCAGCTTCTATTGCATCATGCAACAGAGTTACCAGCTGCTCCTCGTGCAGCACCTCCATTGCTTGGAAACCCGGCCTGGCCTCTACAGTATCCAGGATGCTTCCGCTTCACATTAGGATGGCCGCTGTATCCTCCACCACAGCCACTGTTTTGTGCAGTGCTCTGGCTCTGCCCCGGACCACCTCCCACACAGCAGCCATTTTGGATTAGCTCAAAGTCACTTTTGACCCGCCCTCTGACATCCGTCAGCAGGCGAAGCTGGCCCGTACCCAAGGCCCCCACATAAGGCTGCTAAAGAATCCTGTCTGTGCCTGTCTTGGCTTGGAAGGTCTGAGCTGATCACCTCCCGCCTCAGCCACTGCCCTGATCCCTGCTTCAAGCGCAGCCACCAGTCACAAGGTAAGCATTTGCAAGAGTAGGCGCTCATGAGTCTGCATCGTGTGTTCCACCTCTGCTGTGCCGACAACGTCCCAATCCCCTCGACCCTCTTCCTGCCCCTCCTAGCCTCTCACCTTCCAATTCTATAGCTATGCATCCTCCTGCTGCCCACATACATGCTACAGTCAAACGCCCACTACCCACTCTGCCAACTGTAAAGAACTCATGGTGGCAACAGTAAAGACAGACAAGTGATCACAGTTCAAGGGGTGTTTATTAAACTGTGTAAATGGGTGAGGAAAAGGCCTAATCTAAACTTAAATCTAAGATGGGGGCAAGATACATCCATCAAATAATTATTTATTTATTTTTAAATGTTTTTATTAGCATTTATGTATGCATGTACAGTGAAGCATCAAGAACATGGTGAGGGTGAGTCACCTAAAGTATAACATATATGCAATTTGAGCTTGGTAAGGGTGGGCAACTTAACTTAACAAATAACAAAAGTAACACTAACTGTTCGCATGTCCTCCGGGATGTTGGGCTCATCGCTTTGTTGTCGGACCCTCGTCTCAGGTCGGTGAGGGCTGGCCAATCATACTAGAGCGTATTGTGGAGGGGAGTGTGGGTTTGATGTTCCAGTATCTCGGTCGAACTTACTCGATGGTCCAGGGGGGGTAGATTCAAGGGGGCTTGAGGCTCATTGAGGAAATCAAGTCTCTCAGGAGGGACTTCCAGGCCTCCAGCGCGGTGCTTGGATCTTCTCCGCCTCGGTTTATCCCTTCCTCCCACGCCCTGGTTTCGGCTGCCGTCCATCTTAGCATCTCCTTAGTCCAGGATTCGTGTCTGGGGCCAGTCGGGGATTTCCAAGCCATGGCAATTGTTCTCTTCGTGAGTGCGCATGCAATGTCCATAAACTTCACCAGGTGTTTGATTTTACTCAACCTGGGGTAGGTACCCAGGAGGCATTCCTTGGGTGTCCATTCGTATGTCTCCAACCCAGCTCTCCTACAGGTCTGTTCGGCGGCGGACCAGAGTTTCTGTGTTTTAGGGCAGGTCCAGCACATGTGGATCATGTCGGCGTGGTCGGCAGTGCACCATGGGCAGGTCGGAGCCACCTTGTCGGAGAATGTGGCTATCCTGTGCGGAGTCATGTAGGTCCTGTAGAGGATATTGAGCTGAATCAACCTGAACCTCGCATTCCGGGATATCTTCTTCGGGTATGATAGGGCCCTCGACCATTCTCCTTCTGTGATTTCGGTCCCTAAGTCAGACTCCCATTTCTCTTTCAGGCGTGCGCTTCTTGGGTTGGTCCTGTCGTTTATTTGGATGTACAATCTTGACGTCGGTTTCCAGCCGTCACCGACACCATACAATTCCCGCACAAGTGGGCGTGTGTCCGGCTCCTCAGGCCATTCAGTCCATTTCTCTTTGGCAACCTGTCTCACCTTCTGGTACCATAGGAATTGTCCTGGGGGGAGTCCATCTGTCTGTTGCAGTGAACCAAAGTCTCTAAACAGCCCATCGCTGAACATGTCTCCCCATGAGTAAAGGCCGTGGTGCTCCCATGTCCTCATCGCCGATAAGTCGCTGTTGGTTTTGCACACGTCTGCCAGGATGGGAATCTCTGGTGCGTACGGGTGCCGTAGCCCCAGCATAGCGGTGACTTTTGTCCACACCTGTCGCCCCAGCTGTGCTATCATAGGTGGGTCATGAGGCCCCACTTGCTTGTTCCATATTAGCTCCTTGGGGTGCATGGGGGAGGTTAGTTGGTGCAGGAGATTCGTCTCTGCCGAGGGGTCGTCACATAGCCATTTTGCGATATGGGTCAGTTGTGCCGCCAGATAATACCTCTGAAAGTCGGGAAGCTGAACGCCGCCCTCAGCGTAGGGGAGCGTAAGGATGTTCAGTGCAAGCTTGTGTCTGGCTCGGCCCCAAAGAAAGTCTCTTAATAGGGATTCTAGCTTCCTGAAGAAGGGTGGTGGGATGTAGTATGTTATGTTTGTGAAGTAGTAAAGAAATCTGGGCAATATTATCATTTTGGATATTGCCACTCTACCCATCATTGAGAGCGGCAGTTTCGACCAGAATTTGATAGATCTGCGTACTCCGGACATGGCCACCTCCGTGTTGCAGTCATGAGTAGAGGCCGGCGTGTGCTTAATGGTGAGGCCCAGGTAGCGGAACGCCTCCACCTGCCATTGAATCCCAATCGTAGGGAGTTCGTCAGCGCTCTTGCCTCTGAGTCCAGCCAAGGGGAAGGAGCATGATTTCTGGCGGCTAAATTTTATCCCAGAGTATTTCGCGAAGTTGTCTAGGATATCCAGGGCTATAGGGGCGTTTATCTGGGGGTCTCGTAGGTATAGGAGGACATCATCGGCATACAGGGAGATGATATTGTCTGTTCCGCCCAAGCTGATGCCGGCATCAAAAAGCTGATTCCTGAAATAGATCGCCACCGGTTCAAGGCCCAGAATGTATAGCATTGGGGAGAGGGGACATCCCTGCCTGGTTCCCCTCTGGATGGGCCACGCCTTCGATATCATGCTACCAGTCTTCACTCTCGCAACTGGATTGTTGTAAAGCACCTCGACCCAGCGAACAAATTGATCGCCAAGCCCAAATTCCCTCAGGGTCTCAATCAGCCACTCCCAGAAGATCGAGTCGAAAGCCTTGATGGCATCCAGCGACAACACAGCCAGGTCTTCGGTGGATTCGGCCGTGTGTGCTATCACATGTTGGAGTCTACGCAGGTTGGCCGTGGTGTTGCATCCCGGAACGAAGCCAGTTTGGTCTTCGTGTACCAGGGTTCCTATTACTTTCGAGAGCCTCTTTGCCAGAATAGTTGTTAGTATTTTGCTGTCGTAGTTCAGGAGCGCTATTGGGCGGTATGAGTCACAGTTTTCAGGTGGTTTGCCAGGCTTAAGCAGTGGGACTATAAGTGTCTCCCTCATGCTACTAGGTAACCCTCCAGTTTCGAATGCCTCCGCGTAGACTTCTTGTAGTATGGGGGATAGGAGCTCCTCGTATGCCTTGTAGAACTCCGGTGTAAGGCTGTCTGTTCCGGGGGTTTTGCTCGTGGAAAGGGATCTGATCGCCTCGGAAATGTCCTCGGGCATGATGGGCTCCCCCAGCATGTCTCTCTGCTCCTGATTCAGTCTGGGGAGACCGACTTCCTCCAAGGTGTCTTTGATGTCAGCCTTGGGTATGCGATTGGTATGGGCGTATAGTTCGGCATAGTAGTCAGAGAAGGTGTCGTTTATAGCTTGCTGTGTCCTGTGGGGAGTATCCCCGCTGTCCTTAATCAAATTTAGTGCCGACCTTGGGTGTTCTTTACTGCATAACCAGGCCAGTATCCTACCTGGTTTGTCTGCTTCGCTGTGTGCCTTCGCAGACCGAGTGGAATAGTCGAACTTCGAGAGTCTCTCCCATGCGGTTTTGCAGTCTTCTCTAGCCTCCTTCAGCCTGGCTTCCGTCTCTATCGTTGGGGGGAGTGTACTCTCAAGGTGCTTGATCTCTTCCTCCTCGGACTCTAGTACTTGTCTCAATTGCCTCCTAATCCCGCCTGCTTCGGCAATTACCTCTCCCCTCGTCACCACCTTCATTGCTTCCCAAAGTGTACTCCATTTGTCGACTGAGCCCTTATTGAGGTCTATATATTCCTCAAGCTTCTCAGCTAGGGTTTCCTTGAATGCGGGATCGGTCAAGGCCTCTGTTGGCATGCGCCACATCGGGATAGGGGGTCTAGGGCCTCTCAGACAGAGTTGCAGTACTAGCGGAGAGTGGTCCGATATCGATCTGCCCAGGTAGGACGCAGATTCAGCTTGTGAAGTCAGCTCGTGGTTTATGAAGAGATAGTCTATCCTGGTGTGGAGGTTGTGGGGGGCCGAATAGAACGAGTAGGATCTATCGACTGGGTGCAAGTCCCGCCAAATGTCGGTCATGTGTAACTCCTCCATTGCTCTGCGAAGGGCTTCGGAGGAAAGATTGTTGGGTGCGCGTGGTGTGATAGACCTGTCCATTTCAGCGTCCATGACACAGTTGAAATCCCCTCCCCATATTAGAGTATGGTCCCTATGGAGCATGATTTTGGCGCACAGCTTCCCGAGGTGAGAGGGAATGCCGTGTTGGGGGAAATATGAGTTCACTATGCATAGCCGAGTGTTCTCCAGCATGCCCCACAGTATCAGGTATCTTCCTTCGTTGTCTCTTTCTACGCCCAGTTGTTGGAAAGGGGTGCCTGGGCTTACCCATGTGTACACTCCCCGTGCATATCTCGAGTAGGATGAGCCATGCCCCTGGCCACCCCAGTATTTCAATAGTTTGTCCGCGGAGTCTGTGGAGAGGTGCGTTTCCTGTAGTAGAGCGAAGGATATCTTCTTCCTCTTCAGATAGGAGTGTATCCGGTTTCTACGAAGGTAGGACCCCATTCCCCTGACGTTCCAAGTGATCACCTTAGGTTTTGATGCCATTGTGCGTCGACTTCAGATGTCAGCAGAGATACCCCCACTTTTCCAAGGGTTGATCGTATGTTGTCTCGGGCCATGACCTGTCCAAACCGTGAGGGGCGATCCGTTTCAATGTTTAATTTTGAGTTCGTTCTGGAGCCGGTAAGAGTTCTCGGAGGCGGGAGAGTTAGAACAACAACAACTTGAAAAACACAACTGTAACTGGTGCACCCAGCTCCTGTCACAACGGTGCAGTGCTCGGGTGCTCTCGCACTGTCTGTCCCCATCCGGGTGTCTAGCGCGAGTAAGTATGTGCTGGCAACTGGCCTGCACTGGTCTCTCGCGGGAACGGGGTCCATGTACGCGCATGGGGAGTCCGGCGGGCCGCGCACTCGTTTAGCGAACTCTTTTTGTAGTTTTGCTTCAGGTGGGTCGGGGCTCTTTTACCATTTCTGGTGTGTTGGGGGGCATCTGCGTCATCCCTGGCTATCTTCATTATGTTGTCCGAGAGAAGCATCCGCAGGGACCTCGGCCAGGCCGTTATGTTCCATCCACATAGTGGCTGCCGCTGGAGTTTCCAGGAACACTGCCCTTCCCTTAAAAAGCACTTTCAGTATGGAGGGGTAAAGCAGCATATATTTCAGATTCAGTTTCCTCAGTCTAGCCTTGATTGGTACGAACGAGTTCCTGGCCCTCTGAACCGACTGGGTGTAATCGGGATATATAGTGATTTTAGAGTTGCCCCGTTGTATTTCTCCGCCTTCTCGCGAGAATTTCAGGATTACCTCCCGGTCCCGGAAGTTGAGTACCTTCGCAATGATGGGGCGAGGGTAGGAGCCTGGGGGGGGTTTCTTTTGGAGGGATCGGTGAGCCCTCTCTATGGCGAAGCCCTGGGAGAGATTTGCCACCCCGATCTCCTGTTGGATTAAGGATTCCACAAAGGCTGTCGGGTCCATAGCCTCTGTCCCCTCCGGCACCCCCAGTATCCTGATGTTGTTGCGCCTGGCGCGGTCCTCCGCCTCTTCGGACCTCGCCTCCAGAAGGGACACCTTGTTTTTGAGAGTTGCAACCTCCGACTTTAGGACCGCCGTGTCGTCGGACCTGTCCTTCTGGGAAGATTCAATAGCGGTGACACGTTCCGTCAGGTTGCGGGCATCCTGTCTTATCAGTTGGATGTCAGCTTTGACTTCGCCTATCTTCGATTCTATGGATGATTTTAGGGCGGCGATCGCATCCAATACCTGATTGTGCCTGGTGTCGTCCTCCGAGCTGGCTCGCGGTGCTGGGCCTGTCGGGGTGGTCTGGGAGGCTGGCTGAGACTTAGATGTAACGAAAGGGTCCATGGTGGCATTTCTGGCCTTATTTCTTGCGGCCGCCATAGTGGAGTTTCTTGGCTTCGATGAGTGAGGCAAGGGGTTCAATGTCTTCCCGCAGAGTGGGTAAGCATGCGACTTCAGGCAGCACACCACTGCGTGTCCGTTAGGTGCGTCGTGTCGCCAATCCTAGTGCACTCCCTGTGACAGGTGTGCAGCTGCCCCGTGGTAGGGGCGTGCAAGTCGTTGCAGCCCGAGGATGAAGTGGTGGCGGGAGCCGGTCAAAGCTGGTTGCTGCGGGGCAGGGGGGTGCTGGTTGGGGGAGGTGGGAAGGCTCCCGTCGTCTGGCTGGTGGACTGCCGGTCTGAGGCCCGCGAGAGATGTTGGGGTCGGCCTTTAGATGGGGCGGGGGCTCCCGTAGTGAGTGTGGTATACGCCCCAGGTGCGGCGTCCTTGTGTCGGTCCCAGTTGGAGGCCGCCGAGTGCGGCCGCGGTGTGGAAGTCCGCCCAAGTGAGCCGGCAATGTCTGATCCGCGGGGGCGCTGATTCTGGGCGGGAGGCGGAGGGCCCCCGCAATGCTGTCCCTTGATCCTGGTTGAAGTCTGTGGGGCCTCGTTCCGAGGTGTGGCACGGGCCCCTGGGTGACAGCGGTCCGCAGAGGGAACAAGTGATCAGCCCGGCAGGTGACCCAATCTCCGCGGGCTCTCCGGTACCCCGGAGTCAACGACGTGATGCAGATGGAATGGTGGCGGGAGCCGGTCAAAGCTGGTTGCTGCGGGGCAGGAGGGTGCCAGTTGGGGGAGGTGAGAAGGCCCCCGTCGTCTGGCCGGTGGACTGCTGGTCTGAGGCTCGCAGGAAGATGGTGGGGTCGGCCTTTAGATGGGGCGGGGGGCTCCCACTGCAAGTGCGGCACACGCCCCAGGTGAGGCGTCCTTGTGCCAATCCCAGTTGGAGGCCGCCAAACGCGGCCCCGGTGTGGAAGTCCGCCCGAGTGAGCGGCCAGGGCCCCCGGTTGGCGGCGAGTGTGTCAGGCGCCCCACAGGCCGGGGCTCAGAGACCGCGGAGCCAGCGGTGTATGATCCGCGGGGGCGCCGGTTCTGGGCGCGAAGCGGAGGGCCCCCGCGATGTCGCCGTCCGATCTTGGTAGAGGTCTGTGGGGCCTCGGTTCGAGGGGTGGCTCGGGCCCCTGGATGGCAGCTGTTATCAGAAGGAGCGAGTGATCAGCCTGGCGGGCGTCCCGATCTCCGCGGGTGCTCCGGAGCCCCGGAGTCAACGACGTAATGCGGCCGCCATCTTGGAGACTTCCCTCGGGAGGTAGGGGGGAGCCGGGCTGAGTCGATTCCACGGGTGCCCAGGCTCCGATTTTCTTCGGGAAGAGGTGCCACACACGGGCAATCGCCTTATGAGCAGCTGTACCGGTGAGTAGACGGCACAGCTGCGCTCGTAATGCCCGAAAAAGGATCCGACTGCGCGGCCCAACCGGAGCTCAAGGAAGCGCCGTCCTCACTCCATGCGCGTCAGGCCACGCCCCCTCCATCAAATAATTATAAGGCAGTCCTAGTGGCGTCTTGTCAAATAAAAAGGGCCTACACTAAATAAACTATTGCCAATCCTTACCGCTAAATTACAAAATAGTGTGGGATAATGTTCACCAGAAAAGAAAGACGTGTTCACAAAATGATAAGTCAGGATGGTATAGCTGCGGTCTCCCTTCCCCATGTTTTTAGCATGGGACAAGGCGGGACCTTTGAGCACATCAGACTCCTGGGTCTTGCCGGCATGAGGTAACAGTTCCTTTTGACGATGCCAGAAACTTCCATGGCCAAGTCTCTTTTCCTGCAAAAGTCTCTTGCCTTAGAAGGCCGGCTGTTCCAAAACAATAAACAAACATATGTTCCATTGGCAATCTTTTCACTTTGGAAGACTGCTCTTCACTCCTTGTATCCCTCCAAGCTGGACTTTGATCCTTCTTGCAACGTCAGCCTCCCTCCATCGTGGTCACTACGGCCTTTCACTCAAAAACGTATTGCTGACAATCTCTGTATCCTTTGTATCAACTATCCATTGTGGACATCCCTCAGTTGGGTTCACATTCCTGAGCACAACACACAACTGGGCTTCTCCAGCACAAGGTTACATTTCTTTTTAGAGATAGCAGGACCTTCTGTGGCCAAGTCTCTTTCATACAAAGTCTCTTGCCTCTGAGGGCCTGATGTGTCAAATATCAAAACAAAAGTTCCTTTCCCTAATCACTTATGTTGGGTGATGACTCTTCACCCCTGGATACTCCTCAACCGGGCTCCAACCCTTCTTTAATGTTAGCCTCCCTCTGTCGGGTTAACTACGGACAGATACACAGTTCACTTTGCTTTATCAAAAATGCAGGACTCACCTTAGCTTTCTGCTTGACTGCGTGTCTAAGACTTTTGATTGTACAAGGTGTTTTACTCGACCCTTGTATGACCACTTACACTTCTTTCTTTGGGCTCTCCTAGGGACTCCTGGTATCTGTAGTGTCACCAAAAAGGGACCAGCCAGAGCCTTTCGGATGAGCGCCCATCTGGCGCAGTACCCCTCTGGAGCTGGTGTTTCCCTGGGCGTTCTTAAAATTTCAGTAACACACAAGTTCTTTGTATTCATATCATGTTGCCGTTTACAGCCTTTGCTCAACACAGTTCGGTTTACCATCGGTTCTCCCTCTGACTCACCGGCTGTGCTGAACTCCTTGGCGTTTCTTCTCTCTGGAGTCAAGGACGGTACCACGGTAGCAATTCCATCTCCCCACCTTGGTTATCAGTGTGGAAGGGCCCCATGCACCGCTGAAATCTGTTACACCACACATCAGCTGTAGTTCAGGGTTTTATGATTCCTTTCATGGAGGCTTCGCTGGTCTGGCTCAAAAAGGGCAAGGGCACTTCCCTTCTTGTCTTTCTTTCAGGTCTCGCTGCCTTTCTCCTCCTTTTTAACGGCTGTCCTGGAATAGCTGCTTCCTCGTGCGTTTTGCTTTTTCAAAGTGTGCTCTCGTGCTCTGACTTTTATCCCTGCGTGAAAGGGAAAGGGCCTTCGGGTGTGTGTACTTATTGTCAATAGCCTGACTCTGCCTGGCCCTTGTATTGGGACATGTCAGGTAAACGGCTCTGGTCTTAGTCCGCTGTCTTTCACAGTGTAAAAAGGTTTTTGTGTCAGAAAAAGGAGTGGCAGAGCTTCTAAATATCCTACAGGGTAGGATGGGGAAAAGGTGTTATAAGGAAGGGGGTAGCGCGTCTCACCCATCAGTGTCCCACTTCCACTCCACAAAGACGCCCTATCCAGGTGATCCTTCCCCTCTGGACCACCCCCAAGAACTGGGTCCAATAGTTATGACCATGTCCTGGCCACCTGGATGACAGATCTCTGGGGACTAGCTAGTGAGACACCTTCAGGTTTCTCATACAACTAAACCCCTCTGTCCTTCTCCCACCAGTCCTGTCTCATCTCCTCCCCAACCCACACAGCCAGCCACAACCTCATCTTCCAACACATATCATCCGACACATGCACAACTCCCAATAGGATACCCTTTCTCCCACATTACACCTTCAGACCCCAACACACGCCCTTGTACTGGCCTTCATCACCTCCTCCAGCTCTCTGCTCACACCACACCCCCCACACCCTCTGTCCTCCTCCTACCCACCATCAACACCCATCTGCAATAGACATTTCCGGATATTCACCATGGCACCTTGTTACCCTGCCCTACCCATCATCATCTCACCCACTCCTCCACCATCTCCTTCCACACTCTCCTAACACTATCTCCACCCACATGCCTAACCTCCAATTTGTCCTGGTCAATGCACGTTCCATCATCACCCTACAGCAGACATCCTTGAACTCATCTCCACAAATAACCTCGACATCCTTGTCATCATGAAAGCACAAGTTAGCAGTCTAGTTGCCTCCACAGCTTACTACATTAAGCTTCTGTCTCATGCTCAACCTTTCCTTTCTAGGACATGTCGGGAAACCCTAGCGCGCACATTAATTGGTTCAAGAATAGATTATTGTAGCAGCTTGTTGATTGGGCTACCTAACTGCGAGATTAATAGACTTCAAGTGATGCAGAATAATGCAGCCAGAGTCACTGTGGACCGGAATAGTAGGGACCATATCTCGGACGCAAGGAGGGACCTACATTGGCTTCCAATCAAGGAGAGAATTCGTGTTCGGCTAATGGTGATTACGTTGAATTGCTTGAAACATTCTGGCCCTTCCTATCTTAAGGACGATCTGGTACCAAAATACCAAAAACCAGTAAATATAATCTGAGATCTAACAACTGCTCTATATTAAAGATTCCTGCCTGTAGACTGACATAGGCGAACAATGGAGCCTTCTTTTCGGTAGCACCAGCCTCCTGGAATAGACTTCCCATCAACCTAAGAGAGGAAACTTCCATCAGGATGTTCAGAAAGGGACTACCACATCCTTTAAGGACGACCTTTTTCAACTGCTCATTACCAACCTGAAACCTAACTCTAAAACTATCTCTTTGGGGCAGCTTCAACCTTGGCTACAATGACCCAGTCGATAAGGACGCTGCATCTCTCGCCAGCTCCAGTTCCGTCCCTAGGCTGCTCCCAACCAATTCTCCTCCCTACACATTCTCTCCGGGACACCCTGAATTAGCTACTCGACAACAACTGCAGCACTCTTGTGCTCTCCAACACCCCCTGAACCTGGTTAGACCACCACATCATCACATTCACCATCCCACACTCCCAGAAACACACCTCTAAGAACACACCGCTCGATTCCATCATTTCACGCTGCACCTGTAACCTGACCAGTGACAGCCTCTGGCCACTTCTCACCTCCCAGCCACAACCACCAATGTCTATCTCATAGTCAGCCAGTACATATTCCATGATGTGTTACGATTTTATTAATATGCCACTGAAAAAAATGGTGGCCCAATCCTGCTACCAAATACTGCTTCTCATAGATAACAAGCGACTTCTCATGATTTCTTTAACTCCACACCTACAAATGGCAACCGGAGTCCACTAAGAAATCCAGATGCTCATAGATTTTCCATGAGGTGTTACAATTTTATCTGGTCATTTAGTCTAAGCAAGCTTCTTTCAAACAATGTGTGACATTGTGTGATCCTCTAAATAATATATTACATTATTGGATGCTTCTATCTGAAAGATACAACGCAATACTTACATAGTTGGAAGCTCTGAAATATGTATCGGAGCATTCCTTTATAGACACATATGTAATGTTTATGCATTTACTATGCTGTAGTAGATTTTAGATCTTAATACCACTGACTGTATCCTGTCAGCATTTGAAAGCGAAATATCATATAAATGTTCTTATTGCAAATCATAGAAGAGATTAAGATAAAGCGGGATACCACAACTTCCTGCTTGATTACTATTATAAGTAGGAATTACTTAAATTAGGCCTTTTCTCTCTCTTGCCTCGGGCAGGATAAACCTATTATGTAGCATTTGCATTCTGTGTGAACCTATAAGCTGTGCACTTTAGTTCACCTGCAAATATATGTTCATACAAAACAATCATTAGTTTAGCTCTCTGGAAAAACAGAAATTTGCATTTAGCTCCCCTTCTATTTAATCTCTTCATTTCCTATATCTCAGGTGTCTTCAAGGACATACGTTGCTTCCCGCCTTCCTTAGCAGATAGCAGGATAAATTATCTCCTGTATGCTGAGGACCTCGCCTTGTTGGATTCCACCCTGATCGGCCTCCAAAGACAACGTACAGGTTTGGCAGATTGTACGAGGTGTAATAAATTGACGATGAATGTCAAAAAGCCCAATGTCTTCCAATTTAGGGTGGGTAAGAAAAGATAATATAGTACCTACAGATGGTTTTTGGGATACTCCATAATTGACCAGTTGCCTAATTCCGTTTATTTAGGTTTTTACCTGTTTGAGGGCCACAGCCATAATGAATTCTTTCTTCAACAAAAGGTCAAGATAACATCTCTGGCTGTGAAGGCCTCTCTTATTATCAAGAAATGTGACTACTACCAGTGGTACCGGTTGTGGAGTTTTATAATAAAAATGTTCTCCCAGCAATCACATATGGGGCTGAAACTTTACTCTTTTACCCCATGAATCATTGGGGCAAACTAGAAGGTTGCTTCTGGAGAAGAGTTTTGACATTGCCACCAGGGGTTCCAGCAGCGGTGCTACATTATGAGTTGGGCCTTTTGTCTGTTGCTACCCATCTTGCATGGAAACAACTATGTTTATCACTTACAATCATGTCTGGTGAAAAGACTTTGCTGTGGTGGGAACTGAAACAGGTTTGGGAGGGGGAAGTGTGTGCCTCATTTAAGATATGGATTATGAACTGTAATGATATTATGACTAAATAGGAAGTGGATTTGCCAATATTGCAGGCTACCCCCCTCCTCATTAAGAAGAAAATCTGGTAGTGCGACTGGACTTTTCCTATTCAGCAAGTCTGTGACTTCAAGTTATTTTCCGGAGTGCTTCTTGATGTCAGACCTTTGGTTGCCCTTCCAAACTACATGCTTACATTTTGTGTTCTTTTTGGAGACCCCAATTCTCGCATTTGCGGCTCAACCTGCACCTGACGATAGAAGTCTCAGAGGCGTGAGAGGGGGTTGAATGCAATTTAAGAGTTTGTAGGTTCTGTAAGACAGAAAGTACCATTTAAACTATTGTTTACGTGTTACTGGAATGTGAGTTTTCAAATGATCGCTGTATTTTTCAATTTGAACATATTTTTCATGATTTTAAAACTTTATCCAGTGGGTTTGTATGGCAACAAATCATGACGTCTAAAAGTAATCGTTGGGGTTTAGCAGCCTTACGTTTTTTGAAAGATCTGTTTATGTAACTGTACCCCCACTGTGATTATGTATGTCTGCTATTTTACCTTATGAAATTATGATTTTATTAAGTCTTGGTAAATAATCTGAATTGTTATGATTGCTCTTAACGCTGTTTTGTAATTGCAATTGTGAAAACATTGTTACTAAGAATGTATTTCAGAATAAACAATTTTAATAAATCAGAATATTCACACCTGCATTAACATACCATTTAGATTAATGGATGCAAGGCAAGCAGAGCAGCTCTGTTACCTATGAAATTAGGCCCGGCTCCCAACTACAAAAATAACATAGAAATTCAGGCCACACCAATGTCTGTTATTTCTAAGCTAATGTGAAAGATAACTATTGTGTGGATTGATGGGTATATGGTTGACCAGTTAAGTGACACTTCAAAGTAGCAAATGCCTCGAGAGGTTAATTGACTCTTGAACTGGGAGAGCATTATGTTTAACA
Source organism: Ambystoma mexicanum (assembly GCF_040938575.1). Classification (NCBI taxonomy): domain Eukaryota; kingdom Metazoa; phylum Chordata; class Amphibia; order Caudata; family Ambystomatidae; genus Ambystoma; species Ambystoma mexicanum. The sequence continues at coordinate 1,149,530,901 of NC_090941.1, read as the reverse complement.
ACGAGTGAAAAAGATGTTCCATTAAGATTTGGCTAATGGAAAATAGCCTAATATTATGATACTTTGTTCAACAGAAAGCCTCGTTTAAAAGAACAAATGGTTTCTGCTGATAATGGTCAAGTCACATGTAAATGCAATGAAACTAAATGCATAGACAACACCCCCAACCCCCTCGGAGAAACTATGCAACAACCTTGCAGACCACTTCAAAAAGAAAATCAATGACATCCGACAAACCATCCAACAGAGACCAACCAGCAGCGACTTACAACCAAACGAACCTAAATCAGAACCGCAGCACAAACTCAATAACTACCCTGAAATATCAGCAGAGACATTCGCAATGCTGATAAAACACAGCAAGAAAGCGGGCTCACCGATGGATCTCTGCCCCCCGGACATCTACAAATCAATCCTCGGACAAGGAACACCAGCAGAATACTTCAGAAACTTTCTAAATCTATCACTGGCAACAGGAACAGTACCAAGGATCTTCAAATCGGCTTATATCAAACCACTTCTGAAAAACACAAGCAGGGACGTAGATGACCTCTCCAACTACAGACCAATCTCCAACATCCCCTACCCGGCCAAACTCCTCGAAACCTACGTATACAAACTAACCCAAGAATACGTTGAGGAACACCACCTGCTAGACCAAGCTCAAGTCGGCTTCAGACCCACAAGAGGTAGAGAATCAGCACTACTATCCATCTGGGATGACCTAAAAACAAACGCAGACTCCAACACAATATCTGCCCTTATCCTCCTCGACCTCTCCGCAGCCTTCGACACAGTTAGCCATGACACCCTAACCAAAAGACTAGAAGACATAGGCATAACAGACACAGCGCTACGCTGGACTAAATCATTCCTAGCAGACAGAACTGAAACCGTCTGGATCAAACCCTTCAGATCCACCCCACGAGTCAACGACTGTGGAGTACCACAAGGATCCTCACTATCACCACTGTACTTCAACATCTACCAAACCCCAGTAATCAGAATCTTCAAGAAACACAACATCAAATGCTACAACTACGCAGACGACACTCAAATCATCTACAAGATCGAAGAAACCCAAGCAGATCATTCAAACTTAACCGACTGTCTAAAATAAGTCTTCAACTGGATGAATGCCAACAACCTGAAAATCAACCCAGGAAAAACCGAAATCATGATCATATCCAAAGACCAAGAGAAGGAAACCGCCATCCCGTGGCCAACGGAAATGGGACCTACACCATCACCATCTAAGGTAGTAATAAATCTGGGAGTCCTGATGGACAACACCCTAACCTTAGAACCGCAAATAAACGCAGCAGTCAAGAAATGATTCTTCCTCCTCCACACGGCAAGAAAAATACTACCTTTCCTCTCCTTCACACACAAAACACTCACCATCGTCGGCCTCATCATGTCAAGTATCGACTATGCAAACAGCCTCTACCTGGGTATACCGGAATACCTACTGAAGAAGCTACAACGGATCCAAAACACTGCAGCCAGACTACTCCTCAAACTATCCAGAAGAGACCACATCACCCCGGCCCTAAAAATACTACACTGGCTCCCAGTAAAACAGCGTATCATCTTCAAAACAATGTGCATAACGCACAGGGCAATCAGCGGACAAGGAGCAGAATTCCTACAAAAAAAAATAACAATCTACAAGCCAACGAGACCGCTCAGGTCAACCAACGAAATCCGACTGGAACAAAAACCTTACATCAAGAAGAAACTCGGAGGCACCGCTTTCTACCACTTAGCTGCGAAAACCTGGAACAACATCCCAAAAGTAATAAGGAACACCAAAGATCACCTTCAATTCAGAAAATTACTAAAAACCTGCCTCTTCAACACCAGAGACTAAAACCGAAACAACAATAAGACAAATGACTCATTAAAAAAGGACATTGACAAACCCCTAGAATCCGACAGAAGTACCCTGAGCACCAGTAGGGCTGACGCTGGACACAGAAGTCTACCCGCGAGACCCAGAGAAACGGAGGCAACTACTCCAGCCAACCCTTACCATCCCCCACCGCCCGTACAGCCACAACTAGGTACCACGGGGCTGTGGAACGGACAAGATACCACCAATCGCCAAACAATCGGAAGTATGGACACTAGCAGCTGCGCTAGTCATGTGGAGGGGGTGAGGAGCATGCAAGGTTATTAAGGGAGCGGGCGGAGGGGACAGCTAAATCCTCAAACGGCCTCGAATGCAAAAACGGGCACGTACCTCCTGAGGCTCAGGGTGTACAAGCATCCCGTCGTGTAAGATTACACGAGCCCAACCGGTTCAGTCCAGGATAGAGATACAAACTAACCAATACCACTAACAATTTCCTTCTCTGCATACACCTCTCAAACTCCAAACCAATCACAACCACAAACCTCTAGCGCAGCAAACCGCACGAACTTCACTACACTGCAATAACAAAACAAAAACACACATAGACTCGCACATCAGCACACGACGACTACCGGCCGCATACACCCCAGGCCCAGCCGACGGAACCACCGGGCTGAGGCTGCCAACAGCACATCACTGCAATCTTGCACTTTTCCAGCCTTCACCCACTAACCCACCTCTCCCTCCCTCTTTCAGAGCCGCCAGAGCGCCAGGAGACCACTCAGATGGTGATAGTGCGCGGTACAAATGACCATTAACATTAACATAGTAAAATCAACTTTAAATTGTGCAACATTATAGATGACTATATGGAATACACTGTCAGTTGTATTTTTTTAAAATCTTTGCCTCATTGAAAATCAGACTAGAAATCTGGATTCAGCAGAAAAGTAGGGATCATAGCCATATAAAAACAGTAAAATAACATGTAATGACCCCATCTCAGGAGAAGGGAAAGAAAAATAAATATCCCAGATACAGAATATTCTCATGAATCTGGATATGACATTCCTCCAATATCACATGATGGTGTAGAGAATTATTACAAAAAGGAATTTTCCAGGTCAATATTGATTCCTCACTCCTGAAGGGGGGTCGTTTGTAGCTTCCCTCGTGTCACAGATGGAATTCAGTGGGCCAATAGACGCAAGGAGGGTGTGAGAAAGTGAAAAGAACCTATCACAGGTTCTGTCCATCAAATGATGTGTCTTCTGGGTGTTTAAGCTAAATGCAAAGGAAGAAAGGAGAGTGTTTGGCCACGCAGAGAGGTCCAATAGCCGGTCAGATAGGATTGAAGCAGATTGAATAGCGGTTGGATGCATCTGATCAGGAAAACCTTTAATAGGGCCTTATCCAAACTTGTCTAAATGCAGATAGTGTTCCTGAATGCAGGACCAGATTACCTGAGAGTAGTTTTGGAGCAGAGGCACATACTGAAGGAATACTTACCTGGCAAGCTGCCTGGGCCTACCTTGTGTTCCAACCTGTCCCTGGCCTTTGAAAGACAAACAAAAAAGTTGCACACTTTTTACCCCACAAAAAATGCAGATGTTTTTCCTGAGAATTAATTGAATCCCAGACAGTATTTTGGAATCCCGTACACCACTGAAAAAGAGAACATAATTCAAGGTGCATGTGCTTTGTGATTTATAATTAAGATCAAAATCCTAAGTAGCCTCATGATTATTGGACTTTTCTCCTATAATTTGGGATTTTGAAATGTGGAATACCAAGCCCTTCGGTGTCCCAGCCTTCCAAAAGTAACAGAAATCCTGAGAAGGCCTTAACAATAATTTACAATCAATCCAACATCATATAAAAGGCATTCAGGCATTATTTATGCCCATTCTAGGAACCAAATGTTGTTAATAGATCGTGTCCCAGATTTTAGAATTAAGAATCGGAAAACCCTGTCGTAGAGTGAGCAGATTTCTCTGATGCCAATATTTGTTAATAGTTTCAGACAACATTAAGTACATTGTTTTATTTTAAACAGTATTCTGGGAACCGCTTTACTGGTTGATTTGAGGGGGAAGTGGGTTTAAGGTAGAAGTAATTCTCTACTGCAGGCTGTTTAATTTAATGTTGTGAGATCATAAAGGTCAGGTTGTGTACCTACATATAGTAGTATCTGGGCACATTGGGCCTCATCACGAGTTTGGCGGTAACCCTTAAATGCGGCTGTAGCGCTATTACCGCCGCATTTAAGGGTGTGCCAAATCACGGGTTTGGCAGATTTCCCCCCAGCTGAGAGCTGGGGGGAAATCCGCCGGCGGTAAGAGCGCGAAAATTGCCTATTGAGGCCAATGGGGAATTCCCAAATGGGCTCAGTGGGGAATGGGCAATGCCCGTTCCGCCAAACCCGTGATCCGGCGCTATTTACGCCGGGGGGTTTGGCGGTAGGGCTATTAACGCCGGCGCAAATAGCGCAAATAGCGCCGGCGTTACCGCCCAACTCATGATGAGGCCCATTGTCTAGAATAGTCATTCATATTTCTTTTTCTGTGTATTGATGTTTTTGTGGAGATGCAAAGCAGACTGCATATTTTCTGTTAAACATGGGCAGTCTGCAGTGTTTTCATTCTCATTGGAGTCCAAAGTTATTTCTACTGTTTCAAAGGTGACTTCCCCACTATTTTGCTATTTTCCTACCCGCGTTTCCCTCATTTATTATTTTAGATAACATTAAACTATTCTGATGAATACAGCCCTTTGCTTGACCCAGATTGTGGCGTGGGGTCGTTGCAGTGGGGGGAGGGGGGGCATTGGATCAGTGCCATTTCTCAGTCATACCTAAACCACTTGAAAAAAGTAACCATACATTCCATAGATGTTTCATTACAATTCTCTATTCTGTGCACGCTGGCCCATTCCATCATGGCCACTGCTGTCCTTATGGTACTGGGAGCACCTTGCTAAACATGATATCCGAGTCAGTGAGGTCCTGAGCATTTTCCATGTGGAACACACACCGGGACTCGACCGGCTCACACCAACTCTCTACTGCCCCCGTGCTGCCACTACATACATTCTCTACATATCCCTGAAACAGGGGTCTGTTAGATACTTTACCCCCAGACACATGATTTTGACTCCTCCCCTCTCTGCACTTTACTTAAAACTATTTTAATTGATTTTATTCATGTCAGGGTCATCTCTGGTAGTAAGAGTCTGCGCTTCCTGGTGTCATACACAGGCCCTAACAAGTGTGCACTCATTGAAAAGGTTTTAGAGTAACATTCTGAGTGCACAGAGAGCCTCTGTCCCCCCAAAATGTATCATCTTTCAGAAGTGGAATGCCTTGAGGAAGCACGCTCAGTATGGGAGCCATTGTATGCATTATTGTATGCCAGCACCTTATGTATGAACACAAGGACCAGTCTGCTGTTTGTCTTTAATTGACACGAATCACAAGAAAAAATATTGAATACAATAAAGTTGTAACAATTAAAAACATGCCTGTCTGAAAGTTAAAATGCATGCAGTGGTGTCTCACAGTGGTTGGTGAAAGGTTTCACTGTAGCAATGCTCACAATTTAATATATGGGATAAAGTTGCCCCTGCTGTGCATTGTAAGGCTCCTGAAGGTCACTAAGGAGTGCCGTGACCATATATGTTGTGAGGGGCCTGCTATGGACATCCAGCGGGACCCCAGAGTGCTAGGGACACCGGCACTCAACAGGCCCAGTGCCTGTGGGGGTTGTAGCCTGCCCAGAGCATCCAGCAGGCCCCATGGTACTACAGGACTCCAGCACCATTGGGGGTGGGGGCACAGCCTGCCATGCCCCTGATCATGCAGACCTCTGCCACCGTCCTGGCACGAGGGTCTTACAGCATCAGGGCATGCAGGCCTGTGCCTCCACGTGTAGGCCTGAAGCCTACATGAAATGAGACACGGATTCAGGAGTTCCTCTTCTGGAGTCTGCAGCCGTTCTGGAGCACGTTTATGCAGAGGCTCCTTTTATTAGCTTGGGCCATGACACAGTCATGGCCCATCTTAAAAGGGCAATACACAGGGGAGGGACACATCCCCTTAAAAGGTCAACACACTTGGGACGGTCCCACACCACAAAATGAAGCCAAATTCCGAGTTCCGTCATAAGGTCACAGAACCCTGAGGTGACCTGCAATATCCTTGCATTGTGTGTGGGGTGTTGCTGGTGTTGCGAGGAGCGCTTCCTTTTCGGCGTTGGAGTCTGTTGGAGTCTGTTCTTTGTGTTATTCTGCAAGGAGGAAGAGCTCACCACTCGAACACAGTCCCCAGGAGCGGAGTGGGCAGAGCATGTAGAGTGCTGTTATTGTTGGCGGTAGTGGCAGGAGCAGAACATTATCCTGTAAGTACTGCGATCCCCACATGTTACATACTGTGAGAGCTGTCTATTAGAACATGTTTATGCACCTCTCTTGAGTGGCAGTCTGGCGTTGTACTAAATCTCCTCACAGCACGTGTCCTATTGCGTCACCCTCGCCCCCCCTCCCTCCCTCTTCCTTTGTTGTTCCCCTTGACCAACTCGCTACAATTATCGTACTGCACGGATGCCCAGGAAAACTCTAAGTAAAGCTGCTAAGAAACGCCAGCCTAAACCGTATAATAAAATGCCTGCAACAAGATGGCGTCCAGGCATGCCCAACCCACTACAGCCCCTTGATACAGAAAGGAGGGCTGTATCAGCTGCAGGGGAGACAGGTTCCACTACAAATCCAGTCCCCATACTTGCATTTCTTCATTGTGAAGTTGGCCCAAGCACAGAGGAGCCAGTGCTGGCTGAGGCAGTGCATGAGGACCACTCAGTGCCCATCAACTTAGATCAAATGCGTAGTGACTATGGCAGCATCGACAACAACTCGCTGCTTGACTTATGCTATACATTGCATGCAACACTACAGCCCGGTGCTCTGCAGGGGCCACCTGCACTAGAGATCGTAAACCTTCCAGTTCAGGCACTCCCACCCCAGCCTTCGTCTACTCTGCCTGTCTCTGTGCCCCCTCAGACTGCACCTGCTGTGATCACTGATCAGTGACCAGTTATTGTTCTATCACCAAGAATGTCAACTACCCCGGAGCTATGCCCCCGTCTGAGGGTAATGACTCTCATGAAGTAACTAGAATGTCCAACATTAATTCAAATGTACAAAACACCACAGGAAGCGCTCATAGCAGTGGTCCATTGCAGTTTGCAGTCAAGATACTATTAAAACTTTGTGGCACCATTTTTCAAGAACTGATTTATGGGACCTCATTACGAGATGGGCGGTAGCCATGGTGCTTTTAGCACCATGGCTGCCTCCCATACCCTGACGAGTCCGGTCTTGTTCAATGGGGACTTACCGGTGTAGTCCGACCCTGGCGGGACCGGTAAGTCCCCATTGAACAAACCATTCCCCATTCCAGCCCCCATAGGGCTCAATGGGAATGGGGAGGGTGCTAATAACGGGCTCGCGACTTGCAAGCCCGTTATTAGCACCCTGGTCCCTTAGCAGGACCCGTAAGGGACGTGTGGTCAGACCACACGTTACTTGCGGTCCCCGCCAAGGGACCTTGGAATTGGGCGGTAAGGGATTACCGGCACAGTTCTCCTTACCGGTGCCCAGTATCCCTTACCGCCCACCTCGTAATGAGGCCCGTGGAGTGTTATCATTCAACCGGTAGCTGAGCACCTAAAAGCAAACTCTGTTGGGGAGGTTAAACTTCACTCTGTGGTGGAACAGGTTAAGTCAACGATTGAATGAGTAGCCTGCCATGAGAGAACCATAGTCAAGCCAACAGGTTTGATAAAGAACAATTACAAGCGCATTCCCTGGACGAGCACGACTCGGCTGAAGTCGCGACCATTCTTCAAACTGGAAAGCAACAGCGAATGGCTAAACGTAGACTGCAATCACACAAGAAATCTGAAGATCAACCCAAACCTGCAGACCTACTACCCGTTAATAGCTTGCGATTGGATGAACCCTTAAATTCCACTATGAATTCTGAAACCCGCCCCAAGACACGGAAATTTTGCAGGAAGGAATGAAGACGTTTGAGAAGGTTGCAAAGGGGCTTTGAGACATTGACAAGGTGGTTATTAAAAGATAAAAAGTCAACTTATATTGATGACATTTCCTTTAATGACACTGGAATTTCATGAGAACCCTTGCCAGCCCCTACGAGCAAGCCAACTGGTGCTGTAGTAGCCGGGCAACGGTACGTGAGAATCCATATTTGGTTCAAACTACTAGTAATCCTGAGGACATTTTGACTGCTGTTCCTGGGGTACAACCTTCTGTTGATCCCCAAAAGATTATAATAGCGATGGCTCGGCCTAATAAATCCCAAAAGTGGATACACCACAGTGAGATCATCCACATTCTTCATAGAATCCCTCACTTAAGAGTGCTGAATCCCTCACGTAAGAGTGCTGAGTACCTCACTTAAGAGTGCGGAATCCCTCACGTAAGAGTGCTGAATCCCTCACTTGAGAGTGCTGAATCTCTCACTTGAGAATGCTGAATCCCTCACGTAAAAGTGCTGAATCCCTCACGTAAGAGTGCTGAATCCCTCACTTGAGAGTGCTGAATCCCTCACTTAAGAGTGCTGAATCCCTCACATAACAGTGCTGAATCCCTCACTTAATAGTGCTGAATCCCTCACTTAATAGTGCTGAATCCCTCACTTGAGAGTGCTGAATCCCTCACTTAATAGTGCTGAATCCCTCAATTGAGAGTGCTGAATCCCTCACTTAAGAGTGCTGAATCCCTCACTTAATAGTGCTGAATCCCTCACGTAAGAGTGCTGAATCCCTCACGTAAGAGTGCTGAATCCCTCGCTTAAGAATGCTGAATCCCTCGCTTAAGAATGCTGAATCCCTCACTTAAGAGTGCTGAATCCCTCATGTAAGAGTGCTGAATCCCTCAAGTAAGAGTGCTGAATCCCTCACGTAAGAGTGCTGAGTACCTCACTTAAGAGTGCTGAATTTGTCTAATTTTGAATTGTTGAACAGCTAAAAAACACTTGTGGTAAGGTATCATGTGTTCACTGCTCACTGCCTTAAAGTACCCAATTAATACGAGCGCAGAAAACTATGTTTAAAGGTTTGGGCTACACCCTAGACCAAGCGATAGGCTTCAGCTGGATTTTGCGTGAACTTTCACGTGAGTCTGGCCGTTAACCCTGAAAATGAAAAGGGCTCGGCCTGGCTGAAGGGCCTTCTTTGTACCCAGGGTGTCAAGCCTAAGGGAAATAATCGTATTGCTTGTCGGAACAGCCGGGGGAATTCGCATCTGTTGAGGCAAACTGGGTCTATCGAACTGTTAACTCAACACAACGTCATTCTGCTCCAGGAGACATGGCTGAGATGGGTGTCGTGTATACAAAGTGTTAGCTAATAAAGGCCCGAGTGGAGGGGGGGGAGACCATTTGGAGGCCTCATTATTGTTGTTTCCAATGCCTTTAAATCCAAAATCATACCTCCCTCCACTCCATCTTGTAATGTGTTGGCAGTGGGAATTTGAACAGGGAATGGGAAGCCTAAGGATACACCACTCATCATCAATGCCTATGTACCCCCTGCCCCCCACCCCGGGCCCGGCTCAGTGGAGTCCATCCATGAAGCTATATGAGAAATCCTTTCTGATTGGGATAGTGGGACGGAACAGGGTACAATCCTACTTGGGGGAGATCTAAAGGCCAGATGCTCTGATGACTCTGGGGGCCCTGCTTATAAGAACATACTAAGTCGAAGTGTCATGTTCTAGATGCAGGGAAATGCAAACGGAAGGTGTTGGCTCGGGTTCTTGAAAGCTTGGGAGATGGTTTTGATTAACGGCAAAGCGAAGGGCAATGTCCCAGGGCAATTCACCTGGAGCCACTCTCGATGATTATTTTGGAAATAATGTGGCCCTGGATTTAATCTGGGAGCTAAGGGTGATCCCAGGCGGAAACAGTGACCATGTAGTCCTGTCATTGCTCATAGACATCCAATTGCTCGAAAGTTGTCCGAAAACAAAAGGGGGATTGGTTCGGAATCAACCAGGAAACCGTGTATTTTGGTCTGTGTAGAATCTCCACAGACTGTTACAAGCTGCACTTAATGTCATCAATTATAATATGAATATTCTGGCAGACTTGACCCCTGATGAATTTGAAAATTGGCTAAAGGAGATGGCAGAGGGCACGGGAGCGGTCAGGGGTAATCGTCTGGCCATTCCAGAGAGTAGAAACGTGAAGACCTTTGACATTGCAATTTGTGATGCCAAGCGTATGTTAAGAAGGTCCATCAGAGCCATTAAACACTCTAAGACAGGAAAAAAATAGATACAGGAGTTGGCTTAAGTACTGGGGTCTGTCTATTTAGAATACTCAATGGCAGCGAATGCTAGATGCCCTGAAGTCTAGGAATTTGCATAGTATTTGGCAAATACTTTCATAAGTAACGGGTGCAGGGTCCAAACACATTATAAACCCCTTAGGAGGAGAGGTATGGGAGGAGTACCTAAAAACAAGTGAAGCCATTGTTAATTTATCTGCCCTGGTGGATCCCGATCCCAGGTGCGAGAGGCCAGTAAAACCCATTTATGAATTACTAGTTGAAGCCATCACACAATTAAAAATCTCAAGAGCACCTGGTCCAAATAAACTGTCCAACTTGGTTCTGAGGACTTCCCCTGATACCTGGGCCGCGATTCTCTTGGTTCTGAGGAATTCATTCCCCTGACCCTTGGGCCGTGATTCTCTTGTTTCTGAGGAATTCATTCCCCTGACGCTTGGGCTGCGATTCTCTTGGTTCTGAGGAATTCCCCTGACACCTGGGCCACGATTCTCTTGGTTCTGAGGAATTCATTCCCCTGACACTTGGGCTGTGATTCTCTTGGTTATGAGGAATTCATTCTCCTGACACTTGGGCCGCGACTCTCTTGGTTCTGAGGAATTAATTCCCCTGACACTTGGGCCGCGATTCTCTTGGTTCTGAGGAATTCCCCTGACACTTGGGCTGCGACTCTCTTGGTTCTGAGGAATTCATTCCCCTGACACTTGGGCCGCGATTCTCTTGGTTCTGAGGAATTCATTCCCCTGACACTTGGGCCGCGATTCTCTTGGTTCTGAGGAATTCATTCCCCTGACACATGGGCCGCGATTCTCTTGGTTCTGAGGAATTCCCCTGACACCTCGGCCGCGACTCTCTTGGTTGTGTTTAAGAAAATCTGTGTTACACACCAGATACCAGCCTCTTGGCAGCAGTCTGTGCTGGTTCCTGTTTATAAGAAAGGGGACAGGAAACCTCCTGATAATTACAGGCTGCTGTTAATGCTACAAGTGTCGGGAAAGTTGTTCAGCATTATGTGGTTTTCAACTCTGCAACTGCCCACAACATTACATTGTTGGACACACTGCTCAAAAGATCGACAGTCTTCCTCTATACGTCGAATTCGTCGACTTCAAGGCTCCATTGGATCGAGGAGACCGAGGCAGACTGTCATCAAAGTTGCAGACTCTAGGGTGTCCTGAATGGCTAAAATACGCTATAAGGCTTTTTCACTGCAATAATCTGGTAAGGGTGCGTTTGGTTAACGAGGCAAGTATGTTTGGGTGAATAAGAATAAATAGGGGAGACAAACAGGGATGTGTGTTGGCTCCCCTAGTGTTTAATTTGTACCTTGCTCACCTACGTGCTCATCTTTTGAAGACCTCTAATTGCTCACCAAAAATTGGGAAGGAGAGCATAGGGTGTATGTTATACGCCGATCACTTGGTTTTATTCGATCATACGTTCAGTGGGCTGAAAAATATGATAGGTGAACTTTATGAATACGTGCATGAAAATTCCCTCACAGTAAATATCTCCAAAACCAAATGTACGCTAATCTAAAGAAAAAGTGTACAAAACAGCTGTGATCACTAAATTGGGGGAGATCGAATACGTGGGAAGTTATGTGTATTTGGTGCTTGAATTGAACAACAAAAATAATTATGAAGAGATTGTGGAACTAAATCAAGGAAAGCACGCCAGTTGACGCTCCTCCTACTGAAATATTTTAATAACACTGCAGGATACACGATCCAGGGTATCCTGACTCTTTAGGCAATGTTATTGCCCCATGATATTATATGGGTTGGAGGCTCTAACGATGAGAGATCTTAGTTGGCTGGATAGGTTTGGAGGTAGGGTTCTCTCGCAAGGCACTCAATCTACCAAATTCCAGCCCTGCAGAATATTTACGGCTCAAATTGGGCATAGCCTCATCACAAGTTGGGCGGTAACGCCGGCGCTAATAGCGCTGGCACTATTAGCCCTACCGCCAAACACACTGGCGCTATTGGCACCGGATCACGGGTTTGGCAGACTGGGTATTGCCTATTTCTCATTGAGCCCATTCGGGAATTCCCAAATCCCCATTGGGTTCAATGGGGAAATTTTGCGCTTTTACTGCCAGCGGATTTCCCACCGATGGTAAACGCACCGAAAATCAGCAAATTCTCTGCGGATTTCCCCCCAGCTCAGAGCTGGGGGGAAATCAGCTGCAGCTGTGATTTGGCGGACCCTTAAATGCGGCGGTAACAGCGCTACCGCTGCATTTAAGAGCTACCGCCAAACTCGTGATGAGGCCCACTGAGAACACAATTGCTCAAAAGGAGAGGGGCTCTATATGTAAAATCTAATATGCCCCTTCGTGCCCATTACTCGGGACGAATTTCGAATCCCTAAATTTTGACTTTTTTGGCAATGTCAACTGAACCCCTCGTCCAGAGACCTGGCATAATTTTGCCATTGTAACATCATCCCTTTTTAGAAAGGTGACCAACTGGGATTGGGTTAAAAATGATAACCACCTGACGAACCCTAGGCAACTGTTGTGCCGTCGCACAGCTAATTCATAGATACCAGAAACCTAAGCCTTATCTCCTTTTGAGTCCTAGCCATGCAGTGCTGCATTTTATGCTGAGGCCGAGAACTAATTTACTACCAATATTAACAATCAAAGGTCTGCAAATGGGTATTTCTAAGAGAAAAGAGGCTATGCCGGATGGGCAAATCCCTTCATCACATGGAATCTGCAAGGCATGTTATGACAGAATGCAGTACTCTTGGGTCTTTATACATGTGTCTCTTGGGTAACAGGGTGCACAGCTACGAATCAATTAGATCAGACTCGTTCTGGGACTACTGCCAAAATTCGGACTCATTGCGCTTTACTCAGTCTGGACAATAGTGGCAAAGCGCCTGGTAGCGTGATACTATTGGTAATATGTAGTGGCTGCTTTTGATATGAATGGGCAGGTTAGCTGCAGATGACTTAGAATTAAGTATAGATAATTCCACTAGTCCCAGGAAGCAGAGGGGACGTTATTATACTGAATGCCCGCTCTCTAACTGACGAGGAGATGTTGGTAGCAGTAGGAATGCCCCCTCCGCCCTCTCCATTAGGAAATTATGTCACCTTAGACGCTGAAATAAATGTGGCTCCACCAAGAATAGCTAAAGGCAACAGGCCAACTAAGGCCAAAAAGCCAATTGAGAAGAACCTGATTCCACCATTTCTTTCTGCCTCGTCAACTGTGGCTGACTCAGCACAGGAAGTGTCACCTACTGTCCAAAATATGTATACTGAGCATCTCGAGGCCACGACTTGTAATAACTCATCTCAAAACCTAACTGCACCTGAGCCGAAAAGATAGGCATTACATGATGTTCAACCTTCTCTGATTGAGGTCCCCAAGGCTACACCATGCAACAATTGTTGTCAAGTACAAACATCGGCAAAGCTGACTGCACCAGAGTCATATGGGATACACATTGCTTCATTGAGCTTCTCTATGGTCAATATCCCGCCGGACCTGCTGGCGAGATCGGCATATGAGAATGCAAAAGGTCAGTCTGGCAGTGGCAACACCTTCTTTGCCTCATCTCAGGCACCATCACCAACCCCCCTTACACCAAGGCGTTTATCAGCAGCATTGAGGAGCGTGGAAAATGGGGCGGGAGTGCCCAATGAGGAGCTATGCGCAGAAATCAACCGGGTACTGTGCATTCTACTATCACTCTATGAAGGATTACAGCGAGAAACAAAGGCAAACACATTGCTCTTAGAATCACTCTTATTCGAACTGGACCATCTCAACTTACGTGCGGCCGCAAGAGAATTTCTCTTCTCACGGAAAGGCGGCCATACTGAAAATCCTACAAGGCAGGTGCGAGTGGCTCAATTGTCCCCACTGATCATGCAGGACCACCCCTACCTGACTATAACACTGGTATGCCGGAGGAGCCTACTACAGACAGCCATCATCTTAGTGAAGACCAAAAGATCCAAGGAGATGGAGAGGCTGAGGGCGGTCCCCCCGACTGTTACAGAGAGCCCCTCAGTCCCATAGTCACACATCACAAATTGGCCTGAAATTCCAGCAACAATAACTGAGGTCGAAGATGTGGTGGATTCTGTGGAGGAGATTATGTGTATGGGCCCAGTAGAGATCACAGAGGCACTGATAGAGAAGCGTCAGGTCAAAACCACACGGCCACAATTAAAGAAAAAACCTAAACACATGCCAGGGAAAAATCTAAAGAAGCAAGGAGCTCGCAGATGTATACATTCTTTATCTTCACAGTCAAAAGTAAAGGGTGCACTTTCCCAATTGTTATGGACACCCTATTTGAAGAGAGATACATTAAAGACAGCCGAGTTATGCCCTGCGCCCCCTGAAATTTAGCTGAGTTATGACCTGGCCCCCCTGAAATTTAACCTCAGTCGCCCTAACCTCCAAACAGCCACAGCTATTAAAAACAGGGGCAGTACAAACACATTGCAAGGATATGAGACAATTAATGGAGGACCAAGTTCTGTCCTTAAAAAGAAAGATACTGGTCTCAGAGGAAACTAAGGACCGGTCATGGTTCCTCACTACGCCTGCAAACCAGACCGAGGGGGCGAACCAATGTGAAAAAGGAAGCCCCGAGTCTCTAAGGCAGGGCACTGTGGCTATCCTTTCAGTGGCTTACTTTAACTTTTCGCAAATTGAGGGAGCACACTCTTGTAAACCCACAAGAAACCTGGCTTAAAACACAGCCCGCGTTTGACGGGTACAGTGTTTTAGTTCAGGCTGCTCGGCAAGTCCCTAGTGGCTGTCCACATGGGGGGCTAATTAGGATGGTCAAACATTCTAACATGACAAAGGTTACATCCTCGTATAATGTTCATTTTGGTATACTGCCACACATATTAGTTTAGACCTTCTGGACGTGACAAATGTTCTCATTATTAATGTCTACTGGCATCATGGTATGAGCCCACTTGCAGAGGTCTTGGACTCTAAAACTCTCTGCATATGTGAGTGGCACAACAAAGTGCCACCTGGGCATGGCTTGCTGCTGGGAGACCTGCACTCAGATTGCTTGATTGACACACCTCGGTCTGATATGTGGGGGCTGAATGAAAGTCTGAACATTAAGAACGGTAGAGTTTGGGCAAAGGGCCTATCAGGACTGGCTGTCTCTCCATTAAATGGTTCAACTGCTGAAGACTTCCCCTCACCCCAGATGACTTGCTCAAATGGGAATAGCTCTTCGATCATTGACTACATTTTTGTGGGTTCATGGTGTTGGAACACTGCTCACGATTTGAGGTACAGAGGATGGAGTCTAGTGACCATTCCCTGCTGGTGGCCAAATTTGGGCTACGAGCCTCCTGTCCAGAGGTCTTGAGTGTTACTCAGGGTTGTGGATGGTCGTCCTCAATAACCAAGGTAACCGTACAAGATGGACACTGCATATGTTAATGAAAGTTAACTGTGTGCTTACCAAGACACTCTCAACGATGACCAGTCAGGAAATGGAAAATGTATTTTCCTTAGAAAATGTTGAATGTTTTGTTGCTAACACAATTGATTCCAATACTCTGGGGAAAAACATTCATAGACCACAATACCTCTGCTATGTACACTCTTACAATCATGACATTGTCAGTTGCAGAAGAGAAAAACGGAGACAGATAAGACAATTAAGGAACAACAGTGCTCTAAGTCTTCAGGAAAAGGAGATACGTATAAAGAAGTCCCAACAGGCCTACACAAATTGGCTTTATAACTTCAGAGCTAAGCATACACAACTGGAAGCCGGAAAAATGTTGGACGCACTCACACAGAGTGACACTTGAGACTTTTGGTCCTTAATACTTTTGGAAAGCTCGATGCCGGTAGACTGGTCAATACTGTTTCTGGGGAAGCATGGATCAAACACTATGACAACGTATACGCCCCCCGGCGTCATTATCCTCATCAACGGATCTGTCTCCAGTTAATATTATGCCATACGATCTTGACTTTCATTCACCAAGATTCATCCTTTAATTCAGAAATCTAGTAATTCCTGAGCCCCTGACCCTGACGGCCTCTCAAACGTATTATTTAAATTAAACCCTCAAAGTTGGGCGGCTGTTTTATCCATGCTCTTCTCAGACATCATTAGACTCAACCATTACCCAGAGATCTTGAATAGTGCGCATGTCATACGAATATACAAACGTGGGGACAGAACACAACCATGCAACTATCGACCAATAGCCATCTTGGACGCAGACTCCAAAACCTTCTTAAGTTTATTATTAGAACACCTGGAGTGCTGGGCCTGTAGCCACAATCTAATTTTGAAGTGGCAAACAGGGTTCAGAAAGGGAATCGGCACCCGTATATGCGTGGACGAAGGGAAATCATCCAGTGTTTATGGCCTCTATTGATATTGCCGCAGCATTTGATGGTGTCGATAGGTCTCTGCTTTGGGGGGGCCTTCGTAAATGGGGTATTCCAGAGGGCCTGTTAAGATTAATCATTGCTTTACATTCGCATTCATATATTCTAGTTAGCCTCAATAGCCAGGGAGTCTTAACTCACCCAATTAAAACGTATAGAGGCGTGAGGCAGGGGGGCATTCTTACACCTTGCTGGTACAATCTATACATGGCCGACCTGGAAAAAGCTCTACAGAATGCTGCCTTTGCAACTCCAAAGATTTCTACACTTTGGCTAATGGGGACAGGCTACTCCGATGACTTCCTGCTTTTTGACACTGCTCTGATCGGCCTGCAATGCCTGCTTGATGCATTTGTTGCTTTTGTGCAAGCTAATTGCTACTTGAACTATGAACAAAAAACAATAAATTCAAAAACCTTCACCTTATCAATGCTCAAAACGTAACATGTAAGATGAAGGATCCACTACTGTGCATTATAAGGATACTGCAAGTCACCAAGGATTTCTGTGGCCATATAGATTAACAAAAGGGAAGGCCGAGTTCCGTTATAAGTTTGCAAAATTCTGAGATGACACGCAGTAGCCTTGTAATGTATGCTAGAGGGGACTTTTTCCCCTTATTGAATATAAAGCACAAAGTATTTTATCCGTCCTGTGGGCCTTATGTTTGACACGCCTGATCTAGGCAAACATCAGCTTCTAAATCCCTTTCAATCATGGTTCACATTTCTTCAAGGCAATGAAACTGCTGTTATCAATGTACAGTGTAACATATTAGCTGCCGGAGACTCTGGATTAGCCCCCCTGCTGGCACTGCTGTGCCACTCTGTCTCCCTCGATACAGTTGATTTGATCGTCTTTGTACATCGCTGGAGAACAGGGGCTGCAGCATCAGCTTGGGCAGCTCGCTTTCACAGTAGATGACTGTCAGGGGTGCCTTAATGCTCCCAGTTCTCACTCATGTGTTAGGCACCCATTCCTCACTTCATCTAGTTTTGTGAATTGCTGGTCGAGCGCTGAGGATATGCTGATCTCTTTCACTGCAAACAGTGAGCTAGTCCAGTTCCAGGCTTTACCCGAAAGCTCTAAGAAAGCTAAACAGTGAGCTAGTCCAGTTCCAGGCTTTACCCGAAAGCTCTAAGAAAGCTAAACAATGAGCTAGTCCAGTTCCAGGCTTTACCCGAAAGCTCTAAGAAAGCTAAACAGTGAGCTAGTCCACTTCTAGGCTTTACCCGAAAGCTCTAAGAAAGCTAAACAGGGAGCTAGTCCAGTTCCAGGCTTTACCCAAAAGCTAAACAGTGAGCTAGTCCAGTTCCAGGCTTTACCCGAAAGCTCTAAGAAAGCTAAACAGTGAGCTAGTCCAGTTCCAGGCTTTACCCGAAAGCTCTAAGAAAGCTAAACAGTGAGCTAGTCCACTTCTAGGCTTTACCCGAAAGCTCTAAGAAAGCTAAACAGGGAGCTGGACCAGTTCCAGGCTTTACCCGACTGCCTTGCGGCGGTGGAAAGCTCCCAGAAAGCTAAACAGGGAGCTGGACCCATTCCAGGCTTTACCCGACTGCCTTGCAGCGATGGAAAGCTCCCAGAAAGCTAAACAGGGAGCTGGACCCATTCCAGGCTTTACCCGACTGCCCTGCAGCGGTGGAAAGCTCCCAGAAAGCTAAACAGTGAGCTAGTCCAGTTCCAGGCTTTACCTGAAAGCTCTAAGAAAGCTAAACAGTGAGCTAGTCCAGTTCCAGGCTTTACCCGAAAGCTCTAAGAAAGCTAAACAGTGAGCTAGTCCAGTTCCAGGCTTTACCCGAAAGCTCTAAGAAAGCTAAACAGTGAGCTAGTCCAGTTCCAGGCTTTACCCGAAAGCTAAACAGTGAGCTAGTCCAGTTCCAGGCTTTACCCGAAAGCTCTAAGAAAGCTAAACAGTGAGCTAGTCCAGTTCCAGGCTTTACCCGAAAGCTCTAAGAAAGCTAAACAGTGAGCTAGTCCACTTCTAGGCTTTACCCGAAAGCTCTAAGAAAGCTAAACAGGGAGCTGGACCAGTTCCAGGCTTTACCCGACTGCCTTGCGGCGGTGGAAAGCTCCCAGAAAGCTAAACAGGGAGCTGGACCCATTCCAGGCTTTACCCGACTGCCTTGCAGCGGTGGAAAGCTCCCAGAAAGCTAAACAGTGAGCTAGTCCAGTTCCAGGCTTTACCCAAAAGCTAAACAGTGAGCTAGTCCAGTTCCAGGCTTTACCCGAAAGCTCTAAGAAAGCTAAACAGTGAGCTAGTCCAGTTCCAGGCTTTACCCGAAAGCTCTAAGAAAGCTAAACAGTGA
This sequence comes from Ambystoma mexicanum, assembly GCF_040938575.1. Classification (NCBI taxonomy): domain Eukaryota; kingdom Metazoa; phylum Chordata; class Amphibia; order Caudata; family Ambystomatidae; genus Ambystoma; species Ambystoma mexicanum. The sequence goes on along the minus strand of NC_090941.1, from coordinate 1,149,511,955 downwards.
GCTAGTCCACTTCTAGGCTTTACCCGAAAGCTCTAAGAAAGCTAAACAGGGAGCTGGACCAGTTCCAGGCTTTACCCGACTGCCTTGCGGCGGTGGAAAGCTCCCAGAAAGCTAAACAGGGAGCTGGACCCATTCCAGGCTTTACCCGACTGCCTTGCAGCGGTGGAAAGCTCCCAGAAAGCTAAACAGGGAGCTGGACCCATTCCAGGCTTTACCCGACTGCCTTGCAGCGGTGGAAAGCTCCCAGAAAGCTAAACAGTGAGCTAGTCCAGTTCCAGGCTTTACCTGAAAGCTCTAAGAAAGCTAAACAGTGAGCTAGTCCAGTTCCAGGCTTTACCCGAAAGCTCTAAGAAAGCTAAACAGTGAGCTAGTCCAGTTCCAGGCTTTACCCGAAAGCTAAACAGTGAGCTAGTCCAGTTCCAGGCTTTACCCGAAAGCTCTAAGAAAGCTAAACAGTGAGCTAGTCCAGTTCCAGGCTTTACCCGAAAGCTCTAAGAAAGCTAAACAGTGAGCTAGTCCAGTTCCAGGCTTTACCCGAAAGCTCTAAGAAAGCTAAACAGTGAGCTAGTCCAGTTCCAGGCTTTACCCGAAAGCTAAACAGTGAGCTAGTCCAGTTCCAGGCTTTACCCGAAAGCTCTAAGAAAGCTAAACAGTGAGCTAGTCCAGTTCCAGGCTTTACCCGAAAGCTCTAAGAAAGCTAAACAGTGAGCTAGTCCACTTCTAGGCTTTACCCGAAAGCTCTAAGAAAGCTAAACAGGGAGCTGGACCAGTTCCAGGCTTTACCCGACTGCCTTGCGGCAGTGGAAAGCTCCCAGAAAGCTAAACAGGGAGCTGGACCCATTCCAGGCTTTACCCGACTGCCTTGCAGCGGTGGAAAGCTCCCAGAAAGCTAAACAGTGAGCTAGTCCAGTTCCAGGCTTTACCTGAAAGCTCTAAGAAAGCTAAACAGTGAGCTAGTCCAGTTCCAGGCTTTACCCGAAAGCTCTAAGAAAGCTAAACAGTGAGCTAGTCCAGTTCCAGGCTTTACCCGAAAGCTCTAAGAAAGCTAAACAGTGAGCTAGTCCAGTTCCAGGCTTTACCCGAAAGCTCTAAGAAAGCTAACAGTGAGCTAGTCCAGTTCCAGGTTTTACCCGAAAGCTCTAAGAAAGCTAAACAGTGAGCTAGTCCAGTTCCAGGCTTTACCCGAAAGCTCTAAGAAAGCTAAACAGTGAGCTAGTCCAGTTCCAGGCTTTACCCAAAAGCTAAACAGTGAGCTAGTCCAGTTCCAGGCTTTACCCGAAAGCTCTAAGAAAGCTAAACAGTGAGCTAGTCCAGTTCCAGGCTTTACCCGAAAGATCTAAGAAAGCTAAACAGTGAGCTAGTCCAGTTCCAGGCTTTACCCGAAAGCTCTAAGAAAGCTAAACAGTGAGCTAGTCCAGTTCCAGGCTTTACCCGAAAGCTCTAAGAAAGCTAAACAGTGAGCTAGTCCAGTTCCAGGCTTTACCCGAAAGCTCTAAGAAAGCTAAACAGTGAGCTAGTCCAGTTCCAGGCTTTACCCGAAAGCTCTAAGAAAGCTAAACAGTGAGCTAGTCCAGTTCCAGGCTTTACCCGAAAGCTCTAAGAAAGCTAAACAGTGAGCTAGTCCAGTTCCAGGCTTTACCCGAAAGCTCTAAGAAAGCTAAACAGTGAGCTAGTCCACTTCTAGGCTTTACCCGAAAGCTCTAAGAAAGCTAAACAGGGAGCTGGACCAGTTCCAGGCTTTACCCGACTGCCTTGCGGCGGTGGAAAGCTCCCAGAAAGCTAAACAGGGAGCTGGACCCATTCCAGGCTTTACCCGACTGCCTTGCAGCGGTGGAAAGCTCCCAGAAAGCTAAACAGTGAGCTAGTCCAGTTCCAGGCTTTACCTGAAAGCTCTAAGAAAGCTAAACAGTGAGCTAGTCCAGTTCCAGGCTTTACCCAAAAGCTCTAAGAAAGCTAAACAGTGAGCTAGTCCAGTTCCAGGCTTTACCCGAAAGCTCTAAGAAAGCTAAACAGTGAGCTAGTCCAGTTCCAGGCTTTACCCGAAAGCTAAACAGTGAGCTAGTCCAGTTCCAGGTTTTACCCGAAAGCTCTAAGAAAGCTAAACAGTGAGCTAGTCCAGTTCCAGGCTTTACCCGAAAGCTCTAAGAAAGCTAAACAGTGAGCTAGTCCAGTTCCAGGCTTTACCCGAAAGCTCTAAGAAAGCTAAACAGGGAGCTGGACCAGTTCCAGGCTTTACCCGACTGCCTTGCGGCGGTGGAAAGCTCCCAGAAAGCTAAACAGGGAGCTGGACCCATTCCAGGCTTTACCCGACTGCCTTGCAGCGGTGGAAAGCTCCCAGAAAGCTAAACAGGGAGCTGGACCAATTCCAGGCTTTACCCGACTGCCTTGCAGCGGTGGAAAGCTCCCAGAAAGCTAAACAGTGAGCTAGTCCAGTTCCAGGCTTTACCCGAAAGCTCTAAGAAAGCTAAACAGTGAGCTAGTCCAGTTCCAGGCTTTACCCGAAAGCTCTAAGAAAGCTAAACAGTGAGCTAGTCCAGTTCCAGGCTTTACCCGAAAGCTCTAAGAAAGCTAAACAGTGAGCTAGTCCAGTTCCAGGCTTTACCCGAAAGCTAAACAGTGAGCTAGTCCAGTTCCAGGCTTTACCCGAAAGCTCTAAGAAAGCTAAACAGTGAGCTAGTCCAGTTCCAGGCTTTACCCGAAAGATCTAAGAAAGCTAAACAGTGAGCTAGTCCAGTTCCAGGCTTTACCCGAAAGCTCTAAGAAAGCTAAACAGTGAGCTAGTCCAGTTCCAGGCTTTACCCGAAAGCTCTAAGAAAGCTAAACAGTGAGCTAGTCCAGTTCCAGGCTTTACCCGAAAGCTCTAAGAAAGCTAAACAATGAGCTAGTCCAGTTCCAGGCTTTACCCGAAAGCTCTAAGAAAGCTAAACAGGGAGCTGGACCAGTTCCAGGCTTTACCCGACTTCCTTGCGGCGGTGGAAAGCTCCCAGAAAGCTAAACAGGGAGCTGGACCCATTCCAGGCTTTACCCGACTGCCTTGCAGCGGTGGAAAGCTCCCAGAAAGCTAAACAGGGAGCTGGACCAATTCCAGGCTTTACCCGACTGCCTTGCAGCGGTGGAAAGCTCCCAGAAAGCTAAACAGTGAGCTAGTCCAGTTCCAGGCTTTACCCGAAAGCTCTAAGAAAGCTAAACAGTGAGCTAGTCCAGTTCCAGGCTTTACCCTAAAGCTCTAAGAAAGCTAAACAATGAGCTAGTCCACTTCTAGGCTTTACCTGAAAGCTCTAAGAAAGATAAACAGGGAGCTGGACCAGTTCCAGGCTTTACCCGACTGCCTTGCGGCGGTGGAAAGCTCCCAGAAAGCTAAACAGGGAGCTGGACCCATTCCAGACTTTACCCGACTGCCTTGCAGCGGTGGAAAGCTCCCAGAAAGCTAAACAGTGAGCTAGTCCAGTTCCAGGCTTTACCCGAAAGCTCTAAGAAAGCTAAACAGTGAGCTAGTCCAGTTCCAGACTTTACCCGAAAGCCCTAAGAAAGCTAAACAGTGAGGTAGTCCAGTTCCAGGCTTTACCCGAAAGCTCTAAGAAAGCTAAACAGTGAGCTAGTCCAGTTCCAGGCTTTACCCGAAAGCTCTAAGAAAGCTCAACAGTGAGCGAGTCCAGTTCCAGGCTTTACCCGACTGCCTTGCAGCGGTGGAAAGCTCTAAGAATGAAACTTTGGAATATGTTCCTCGGTTTATCCTAAAGGTAGACAGAGTCGTTTTGTAGGGCACTGGCTAGCTCTAGGCTGGATCACTGGAACAGCCAAACATGCACACAGTTGCAGATAGATTTCAAGGCTGCTTTCAAACTGGTCTGTGGAACATGGAAACATGACTACATCTCTGGGTGCCGAAAAGGCCTTGCCTTGGCTGGCTATTAATGCTCATTTCGAGTGTAACCTGCCTTGCCTTATGAATACATTCTTGATAGGAAAGGTACTGAAATAGCTTTTGTCCATTGTCAGTAAAAATGGCCTAACCTTGAGTACCTCCACAGTAAAGTCAGGATTGACAAAAGTGCGCAAGGCTGCCATTTTGCATCAGGCTCCTTTGTGATCTGTGTTTGTGCACCAATCATCGGGGCTTTAGGAAAGGGGAAAAAGTGCTTCTATTGCTATTATTTCTGTCTGTTCTTTTGCTCGTCCACAAAGTGGGTAGTGCCAGGGAGGCTAGGTGCCAGGATTGGGTTGTTTCCCTTATGCATGAGAATAATAAATGGTGTCACTCACTCACTGACCAAATCATCTGGCATCACAATAGCTATTATTAGAATCCAGAGTATGGCTGTGACAGCCAATCAGGATGCATGCAATTTGGAAACTGTTCCACTGATACGGCCTGGGACCAGGAAGGCTCCCAGCATTCCAGTTGCCTCTCTGGAGCCTGCTACACAAACCCCATTGCCCTGCATTTACCTCAGAGCTGCTTGCTCTCGTCTGGCCTTGGACTCCTCGCTCTGAACCATGCATTATGTTCGGCTCCATTTCTATGTGGTGGAAAGTGAGAAAGGACTTAAATTGCTTGGCCAATGAGCTTCAGCTGCTCGGCAGCCATGTTGCGCATTTTGTATTCTTTAAACAAAGAAAGGTAAGCTATGTCTTCTGTAGCAATCAGTCCAACGGGTTAATTCTTGCAGTTTCCTGCGGGGTTAATTGTTGTGTCTTCATATAACACTCAACACGGTATTGTGGATGACTTGTTTAATGCGGCTTCACAAATTAACTATGTACAGCCGGCAGTTGCTTCACTGACTCACGTATTGGATATAGTGCTGGATTAATGTCATTACCAAATGCTGGTAGAACTGTGGCTTAGGACTCAAAGCCTGGAGGAGCGCTGGGGTGCGTCCACCCGCTGCGCCGGCCATTCTATCACCGTCTTTCCTGCGCACTTGGATCTCGCGAGGCTACAGTGGGTGCCGTGTCTCGTGAGAACACATCCTCACATACCTCCTTTTGTCAAGCAGCTTGGTACTACCCCGTCACAAAGTCTTTGTACTTCACCGGTCTCTGCCTCTCACATTGGGGACGATTCTCACTCAGCGATGGCCTTGATATGACAGGCTCTGCTCTTTGCTCCTTCCGAACTCCCTCTGTCTGGTATCAACATGTCCCATTTGCTCTGCAAGTCTCTCACATCACTCATGGTGTCTCCTGTTTCACTCACCTCCTGAATTTCCTTTGTTCTGTTCTCTCCTCTTACACTCTTCTATTCCATGTAGACTCAAGTTAATTCTTGCTCCTGTGGTGCTTGTTCTCTCATGGACGACTCTCTTGACTCCAGGAGCCGTCTTCTGAATAACACACCTCTTTCTAGGTTCCAAATTTTACCATCTGTAGTGCAAATGTGATTAGACCCTTTTTGCACTACTTCTTCTAAGGGTTGACTGTACCTGGATCCTGTTATTTGATCCTTGTGTGGCAACTTTATTTTCATCATGTCACCTTCCTTTATGTCTGTTTTCTGGGCTGCTCTGCGGGTGTCACTCCATAATTTCACCTGGTCTTTGCTCTTTTGAATTCTCCACACCACGTCCTTCGGTGTCATCCTGCCTCACTTTGGATAACCAGGGAGGTACCAGTGTGGAGGCAGCCCTCCTTCCTCCCCACATGTGAAAGGGAAACACATTAGTGGTTGCATTGGGAGTGAGGCGCAGGGCCACTAACGCTTCTTTAACGGTTTTGTAGGGGTCCATCCCAGAAGCTGCAGCGAGCTGTTGGGCACCTTTAATAAATCTGTTGGTCCGTTCTACCAACCCATTGGCCTGGGGATGATAGAGACTAGCTTTTATTTGTTTGATATTATGGTCCTGCAAATATTTTTCCATTTCTCTTGATACTGGCTAGACCCCATTGTCAGTCACGATTTCTTTCGGGAGTCCTTCCCTCTGAAAGACTGCCTTTAACACTTCTATAACTGGTTGTGGTGATGTTGGGCATGAATTCTGCCTCTATGCACCTTGATAGGTAGTCTATCATAACCGCCCCATACCTGTGATTAGCTGACGTTGCATCAAGCAGTCCTATGAAATCGAGGACAATCCTGCGCCACACCCCTTCGGGAATCTCAGTGGGGATTAATGGTGCTGGCCACACTTTGAGTCTCTTATCGCCATTGATACATTCATGGCATCTTCCCATCATTACTCTGATGCACGGCCACCAGTATGACTTCCGCACTCTTTATCTGGCCAAATGTCATGGCTGTGCCCTGCACAGAATCACCTTTCTCATCCCCTGGGGCGGTATCACTTAATTCCTTCTCATTAGCAACTCTTGAGCTTCGTAAATCTTGTTGCTTACTTTCCAGTATGGTCTCAATCCTTCCGGAATGGTTCTCTCACTCGACCAACCATTTTGGGCCCATTCAGTTACTCTTCTCAGAGTTGCATCTTTGGTTGACGATTCCTTCCAATGATTTTCACTCATTTCCAAGAACTCTGTGCTTTTAAAATCACCCACCGATGCCCCCACACATTCACCCTTCAGAAATGTGGTTTCCGACTCTCAGTGTTCTGGTAGACGCGACATGCTGTGTGCTTGTGCATTCTTCCAACCTACTATGTGCATTATCTCATAGGTATATTCCTGGAGTTTGGCTGCTATACGCGCCAGCCTTGGGGCAGACGTCTTCGTACCTCTGGGGCTCAACATGTGAATCAGTGGTCTATGGTCCAGGACCAAATGAAAGTTCATGCCCCACACGTAAATCCTGAAATGCTCCACTGCCCAGGCACAGGCTAGCATTTCTTTCTCTACCGTGGAATCATTGTGTTATGCCTCAGACAGTGCTTTAGATGCAAACGCCGCTACATGTCAACCTTTCTTTTGGGTCAGAGTGGCTCCTAGTCTATGAGCACTGGCATCAGTAGTTATGTAGGTTTCCCATAACGGGTTGAACGATTTCAAACACAGGGCATTTACTATTCTCTTTTTGACTCCCTCGAATGCTTCTTTTGCCCCTGTCGCCAGTATATACCGTGCATTGATCGTTGCATCTAGCCTGGCACTACGCTGTGTTTTTTAATTGCTTTATCATGCCATTATACCGTGCATTGATAGTTGCATCTAGCCTGGCACTACATTGTGTTTTTTAATTGCTTTATCATGCCACTATACCGTGCATTGATAGTTGCATCTAGCCTGGCACTACATTGTGTTTTTTAATTGCTTTATCATGCCACTATACCGTGCATTGATAGTTGCATCTAGCCTGGCACTACATTGTGTTTTTTAATTGCTTTATCATGCCACTATACCGTGCATTGATAGTTGCATCTAGCCTGGCACTACATTGTGTTTTTTAATTGCTTTATCATGCCACTATACCGTGCATTGATAGTTGCATCTAGCCTGGCACTACACTGTGTTTTTTAATTGCTTTATCATGCCACTATACCGTGCATTGATAGTTGCATCTAGCCTGGCACTACATTGTGTTTTTTAATTGCTTTATCATGCCACTATACCGTGCATTGATAGTTGCATCTAGCCTGGCACTACATTGTGTTTTTTAATTGCTTTATCATGCCACTATACCGTGCATTGATAGTTGCATCTAGCCTGGCACTACGCTGTGTTTTTTTAGCTGCTTTAGCCTGCCACTATACCGTGCATTGATAGTTGCATCTAGCCTGGCACTACACTGTGTTTTTTTAGCTGCTTTAGCCTGCCACTATACCGTGCATTGATAGTTGCATCTAGCCTGGCACTACACTGTGTTTTTTTTAGCTGCTTTAGCCCGCCACTATACCGTGCATTGATAGTTGGATCTAGCCTGGCACTACACTGTGTTTTTTTAGCTGCTTTTCCATGCCACTATACTGTGCATTGATAGTTGCATCTAACCTGGCACTACATTGTGTTTTTAATTGCTTTAGCCTGCCACTATACCGTGCATTGATAGTTGCATCTAGCCTGGCACTACACTGTGTTTTTTTTAGCTGCTTTAGCCTGCCACTATACCGTGCATTGATAGTTGCATCTAGCCTGGCACTACACTGTGTTTTTTAGCTGCTTTAGCCTGCCACTATACCGTGCATTGATAGTTGCATCTAACCTGGCACTACATTGTGTTTTTAATTGCTTTAGTCTTCCACTATACCGTGCATTGATAGCTGCATCTAGCCTGGCACTACACTGTGTTTTTTTTAGCTGCTTTAGCCTGCCACTATACTGTGCATTGATAGCTGCATCTAGCCTGGCACTACACTGTGTTTTTTTTTAGCTGCTTTAGCCTACCACTATACCGTGCATTGATAGCTGCATCTAGCCTGGCACTACACTGTGTTTTTAATTGCTTTAGCCTGCCACTATACCGTGCATTGATAGTTGCATCTAACCTGGCACTACATTGTGTATTTAATTGCTTTAGCCTGCCACTATACCGTGCATTGATAGTTGCATCTAGCCTGGCACTACATTGTGTTTTTTAATTGCTTTATCATGCCACTATACCGTGCATTGATAGTTGCATCTAGCCTGGCACTACATTGTGTTTTTTAATTGCTTTATCATGCCACTATACCGTGCATTGATAGTTGCATCTAGCCTGGCACTACGCTGTGTTTTTTTAGCTGCTTTAGCCTGCCACTATACCGTGCATTGATAGTTGCATCTAGCCTGGCACTACACTGTGTTTTTTTAGCTGCTTTAGCCTGCCACTATACCGTGCATTGATAGTTGCATCTAGCCTGGCACTACACTGTGTTTTTTTAGCTGCTTTAGCCCGCCACTATACCGTGCATTGATAGTTGGATTTAGCCTGGCACTACACTGTGTTTTTTTAGCTGCTTTTCCATGCCACTATACTGTGCATTGATAGTTGCATCTAACCTGGCACTACATTGTGTTTTTAATTGCTTTAGCCTGCCACTATACCGTGCATTGATAGTTGCATCTAGCCTGGCACTACACTGTGTTTTTTTTAGCTGCTTTAGCCTGCCACTATACCGTGCATTGATAGTTGCATCTAGCCTGGCACTACACTGTGTTTTTTAGCTGCTTTAGCCTGCCACTATACCGTGCATTGATAGTTGCATCTAACCAGGCACTACATTGTGTTTTTAATTGCTTTAGTCTTCCACTATACCGTGCATTGATAGCTGCATCTAGCCTGGCACTACACTGTGTTTTTTTAGCTGCTTTAGCCTGCCACTATACTGTGCATTGATAGCTGCATCTAGCCTGGCACTACACTGTGTTTTTTTTTAGCTGCTTTAGCCTACCACTATACCGTGCATTGATAGCTGCATCTAGCCTGGCACTACACTGTGTTTTTAATTGCTTTAGCCTGCCACTATACCGTGCATTGATAGTTGCATCTAACATGGCACTACATTGTGTTTTTAATTGGTTTAGCCTGCCACTATACCGTGCATTGATAGTTGCATCTAGCCTGGCACTACACTTTGTTTTTTTTAGCTGCTTTAGCCTGCCACTATACCGTGCATTGATAGCTGCATCTAGCCTGGCACTACACTGTGTTTTTTAATTGCTTTAGTCTGCCACTATACCGTGCATTGATAGTTGCATCTAGCCTGGCACTACAATGTGTTTTTTTTAGCTGCTTTAGCCTGCCACTATACCGTGCATTGATAGCTGCATCTAGCCTGGCACTACACTGTGTTTTTTAATTGCTTTAGTCTGCCACTATACCGTGCATTGATAGTGTCATCTAGCCTGGCACTACAATATGTGTTTTTTAGCTGCATTAGCCTGCCACTATACCATGCATTGATAGTTGCATCTAACCTGGCACTACATTGTGTTTTTAATTGCTTTAGCCTGCCACTATACCGTGCATTGATAGCTGCATCTAGCCTGGCACTACACTGTGTTTTTTTTAGCTGCTTCAGCCTGCCACTATACCGTGCATTGATAGCTGCATCTAGCCTGGCACTACACTGTGTTTTTTAATTGCTTTAGTCTGCCACTATACCGTGCATTGATAGTTGCATCTAGCCTGGCCCTACAATGTGTTTTTTTTAGCTGCTTTAGCCTGCCACTATACCGTGCATTGATAGCTGCATCTAACCTGGCACTACACTGTGTTTTTTAATGGCTTTTTCCTGCCACTATACCATGCATTGATAGTTGCATCTAGCCTGGCACTACAATGTGTTTTTTTAGCTGCTTTAGCCTGCCACTATACCGTGCATTGATAGTTGCATCTAATCTGGCACTACATTGTGTTTTTGATTGCTTTAGCCAGCCACTATACCGTGTATTGATAGTTGCATTTAGCCTGGCACTACAATGTGTTTTTTTAGCTGCTTTAGCCTGCCACTATACCGTGCATTGATAGTTGCATCTAACCTGGAACTACACTGTGTTTTTTAATTGCTTTAGCCTGCCACTATACCGTGCATTGATAGTTGCATCTAGCCTGGCACTACATTGTGTATTTAATTGCTTTAGCCTGCCACTATACCGTGCATTGATGGTTGCATCTAGCCTGGCACTACACTGTGTTTTTTAATTGCTCTAGCCTGCCACTATACCGTGCATTGATAGTTGCATCTAGCCTGGCACTACACTGTGTTTTTTAATTGCTTTAGCCTGCCACTATACCGTGCATTGATAGTTGCATCTAAACTGGCACTACATTGTGTATTTAATTGCTTTAGCCTGCCACTATACCGTGCATTGATAGTTGCATCTAGCCTGGCACTACACTGTGTTTTTTAATTGCTTTAGCCTGCCACTATACCATGCATTGATAGTTGCATCTAGCCTGGCACAACATTGTGTTTTTAATTGCTTTAACCTGCCTCTATACCGTGCATTGATAGTTGATCTAGCCTGGCACTACATTGTGTTTTTAATTGCTTTAACCTGCCACTATACCCTGCATTGATAGTTGCATCTAGCCTGGCACTACAATGTGTTTTTTTAGCTGCTTTAGCCTGCCACTATACCGTGCATTGATAGTTGCATCTAACCTGGCACTACATTGTGTTTTGAATTGCTTTAGCCTGCCACCATACCGTGCATTGATAGTTGCATCGATAGTTGCATCTAGCCTGGCACTACACTGTGTTTTTGTGTTTTTTAATTGCTTTAGCCTGCCACTATACCGTGCATTGAAAGTTGCATCTAGCCTGGCACTACAATGTGTTTTTTTTAGCTGCTTTAGCCTGCCACTATACCGTGCATTGATAGTTGCATCTAACCTGGCACTACATTGTGTTTTTAATTGCGCTTGCCTGCCACTATACCGTGCATTGATAGTTGCATCTAGCCTGGCACTCCATTGTGTTTTTAATTGCTTTAGCCTGCCACTATACCGGGCATTGATAGTTGCATCTAGCCTGGCACTACAATGTGTTTTTTTTTGCTGCTTTAGCCTGCCCCTATACCGTGCATTGATAGTTGCATCTAACCTGGCACTACATTGTGTTTTTAATTGCTTTAGCCTGCCACCATACCGTGCATTGATAGTTGTATCTAGCCTGGCACTACAATGTATTTTTTTTAGCTGCTTTAGCCTGCCACTATACCGTGCATTGATAGTTGCATCTAACCTGGCACTACATTGTATTTTTAATTGCTTTAGCCTGCTACTATACCGTGCATTGATAGTTGCATCTAGCCTGGCACTACAATGGCCCTCATTACAACCCCGGCGCTAAACCATGGCGCTATTAGCACCATGGTTGGTGCCGGTGTTGTAACGAGTCTGCCATGGTCGAATGGGGAAATACCGCCCCATTCCAAGGTTGGCAGGGCGGTATTTCCCCATTTCACCGTGGCCCTTCCCCATTCCCATTTTCGCCCCATAGGGCTCAATGGGACTGGGGAAGGCACTAAGTACGGTACCGCAAATTGCGGTACCGTAATTAGCACTGAGGTCCCTTTGCGGCACCCTACTTTAACGGCTGGTAAAACCAGCTGTTAAGGTCGGGTCCTGCAAAGGGACCTTGTAATCAGGTGTTAAGGGTTTAACGGCGTCAACACCTTTTATGGCGCCGTTAAACCCTTAACGCCAGGGTCGTAATGACCCCCAATGTGTTTTTTTTTAGCTGCTTTAGCCTGCCACTATACCGTGCATTGATAGCTGCATCTAGCCTGGCACTACACTGTGTTTTTTAATTGCTTTAGCCTGCCACTATACCGTGCATTGATAGTTGCATCTAGCCTGGCACTACAATGTGTTTTATTTTATCTGCTTTAGCCTGCCACTTTACCGTGCATTGATAGTTGCATGTAGCCTGGCACTACACTGAGTTTTTTAATTGCTTTAGCCTGCCACTATACCGTGCATTGATAGTTGCATCTAGCCTGGCACTACAATGTGTTTTTTGTTAGCTGCTTTAGCCTGCCACCATACCGTGCATTGATAGTTGCATCTAGCCTGGCACTACACTGTGTTTTTTAATTGCTTTAGCCTGCCACTATACCGTGCATTGATAGCTGCATCTAGCCTGGCACTACACTGTGTTTTTTAATTGCTTTAGCCTGCCACTATACCGTGCATTGATAGTTGCATTTAACCTGGCAAAACATTGTGTTTTTAATTGCTTTAGCCTGCCACTATACCGTGCATTGATAGTTGCATCTAGCCTGGCACTACATTGTGTTTTTAATTGCTTTAACCTGCCACTATACCGTGCATTGATAGTTGCCTCTAGCCTGGCACTACACTGTTTTTTTTAGCTGCTTTAGCCTGCCACTATACCGTGCATTGATAGTTGCATCTAACCTGGCACTACATTGTGTTTTTAATTGCTTTAGCCTGCCACTATACCGTGCATTGATAGTTGCATCTAGCCTGGCACAACACTGTGTTTTTTTTTAGCTGCTTTAGCCTGCCACTATACCGTGCATTGATAGTTGCATCTAGCCTGGCACTGCACTGTGTTTTTGTAGCTGATTTAGCCTGCCACCATACCGTGCATTGATAGTTGCATCTAGCCTGGCACTACATTGTGTTTTTAATTGCTTTAACCTGCCACTATACCATGCATTGATAGTTGCATCTAGCCTGGCACTACGCTGTGTTTTTTAATTGCTTTAGCCTGCCACTATATCGTGCATTGATAGTTGCATCTAACCTGGCACTACATTGTGTTTTTAATTGCTTTAGCCTGCCACTATACCGCGCATTGATAGTTGCATCTAGCCTGGCACTACGCTGTGTTTTTTTTGGCTGCTTTAGCCTGCCACTATACCGCGCATTGATAGTTGCATCTAGCCTGGCACTAAAATGTGTTTTTTTAGCTGCTTAAGCCTGCCACTATACCGTGCATTGATAGTTGCATCTAGCCTGGCACTACACTGTGTTTTTTAATTGCTTTAGCCTGCCACTATACTGTGCATTGATAGTTTCATATAGCCTGGCACTACACTGTGTTTTTTTAGCTGCTTTAGCCTGCCACTATACCGTGCATTGATAGTTGCATCTAACCTGGCACTACATTGTGTTTTTAATTGCTTTAGCCTGCCACTATACCGTGCATTGATAGCTGCAATTAGCCTGGCACTACACTGTGTTTTTTAACTGCTTTAGCCTGCCACTATACCGTGCATTGATAGTTGCATCTAACCTGGAACTACATTGTGTTTTTAATTGCTTTAGCCTGCCACTATACCGTGCATTGATAGCTGCATCTAGCCTAGCACTACACTGTGTTTTATTTAGCTGCTTTAGCCTGCCACTATACCGTGCATTGATAGTTGCATCTAACCTGGCACTACATTGTGTTTTTAATTGCTTTAGCCTGCCACTATACCGTGCATTGATAGCTGCATCTAGCCTGGCACTACACTGTGTTTTTTAACTGCTTTAGCCTGCCACTATACCGTGCATTGATAGTTGCATCTAACCTGGCACTACATTGTGTTTTTAATTGCTTTAGCCTGCCACTATACCGTGCATTGATAGTTGCATCTAGCCTGGCACTACATTGTGTTTTGAATTGCTTTAGCCTGCCACCATACCGTGCATTGATAGTTGCATCTAACCTGGCACTACATTGTGTTTTTTAATTGCTTTAGCCTGCCACTATACCGTGCATTGATAGTTGCATCTAACCTGGCACTACATTGTGTATTTAATTGCTTTAGCCTGCCACTATACCGTGCATTGATAGTTGCATCTAGCCTGGCACTACACTGTGTTTTTTAATTGCTTTAGCCTGCCACTATACCATGCATTGATAGTTGCATCTAGCCTGGCACAACATTGTGTTTTTAATTGCTTTAACCTGCCTCTATACTGTGCATTGATAGTTGATCTAGCCTGGCACTACATTGTGTTTTTAATTGCTTTAACCTGCCACTATACCCTGAATTGATAGTTGCATCTAGCCTGGCACTACAATGTGTTTTTTATTTTAGCTGCTTTAGCCTGCCACTATACCGTGCATTGATAGTTGCATCTAACCTGGCACTACATTGTGTTTTGAATTGCTTTAGCCTGCCACCATACCGTGCATTGATAGTTGCATCTAGCCTGGCACTACACTGTGTTTTTGTGTTTTTTAATTGCTTTAGCCTGCCACTATACTGTGCATTGATAGTTGCATCTAGCCTGGCACTACAATGTGTTTTTTTAGCTTCTTTAGACTGCCACTATACCGTGCATTGATAGTTGCATCTAACCTGGCACTACATTGTGTTTTTAATTGCTTTAGCCTGCCACTATACCGTGCATTGATAGTTGTATCTAGCCTGGCACTACAATGTATTTTTTTTAGCTGATTTAGCCTGCCACTATACCGTGCATTGATAGTTGCATCTAACCTGGCACTACATTGTGTTTTTAATTGCTTTAGGCTGCCACTATACCGTGCATTTATAGCTGCATCTAGCCTGGCACTACATTGTGTTTTTAATTGCTTTAACCTGCCACTATACCGTGCATTGATAGTTGCATGTAGTCTGGCACTACACTGTGTTTTTTAATTGCTTTAGCCTGCCACTATACCGTGCCTTGATTGTTGCATCTAACCTGGCACTACATTGTGTTTTTAATTGCTTTAGCCTGCCACTATACCTTGCATTGATAGCTGCATCTAGCCTGGCACTACACTGTGTTTTTTTTAGCTGCTTTAGCCTGCCACTATACTGTGCATTGATAGCTGCATCTAGCCTGGCACTACACTGTGTTTATTTTAGATGCTTTAGCCTGCCACTATACCGTGCATTGATAGCTGCATCTAGCCTGGCACTACACTGTGTTTTTAATTGCTTTAGCCTGCCACTATACCGTGCATTGATAGTTGCATCTAACATGGCACTACATTGTGTTTTTAATTGGTTTAGCCTGCCACTATTCCGTGCATTGATAGTTGCATCTAGCCTGGCACTACAATGTGTTATTTTTTAGCTGCTTTAGCCTGCCACTATACTGTGCATTAATAGCTGCACCTAGCCTGGCACTACACTGTGTTTTTTAATTGCTTTAGCATGCCACTATACCGTGCATTGATAGTTGCAACTAGCCTGGCACTACACTGTGTTTTTTAATTGCTTTAGCCTGCCACTATACCGTGCATTGATAGTTGCATCTAGCCTGGCACTACATTGTGTTTTTAATTGCTTTAGCTTGCCACTATACCGTGCATTGATAGCTGCATCTAGCCTAGCACTACACTGTGTTTTATTTAGCTGCTTTAGCCTGCCACTATACCGTGCATTGATAGTTGCATCTAACCTGGCACTACATTGTGTTTTTAATTGCTTTAGCCTGCCACTATCCCGTGCATTGATAGCTGCAATTAGCCTGGCACTACACTGTGTTTTTTAACTGCTTTAGCCTGCCACTATACCGTGCATTGATAGTTGCATCTAACCTGGAACTACATTGTGTTTTTAATTGCTTTAGCCTGCCACTATACCGTGCATTGATAGCTGCATCTAGCCTAGCACTACACTGTGTTTTATTTAGCTGCTTTAGCCTGCCACTATACCGTGCATTGATAGTTGCATCTAACCTGGCACTACATTGTGTTTTTAATTGCTTTAGCCTGCCACTATACCGTGCATTGATAGATGCATCTAGCCTGGCACTACACTGTGTTTTTTAACTGCTTTAGCCTGCCACTATACCGTGCATTGATAGTTGCATCTAACCTGGCACTACATTGTGTTTTTAATTGCTTTAGCCTGCCACTATACCGTGCATTGATAGTTGCAACTAGCCTGGCACTACACTGTGTTTTTTAATTGCTTTAGCCTGCCACTATACCGTGCATTGATAGTTGCATCTAGTCTGGCACTACAATGTGTGTTTTTAGCTGCATTAGCCTGCCACTATACCGTGCATTGATAGTTGCATCTAGCCTGGCACTACATTGTGTTTTTAATTGCTTTAGCTTGCCACTATACCGTGCATTGATAGCTGCATCTAGCCTAGCACTACACTGTGTTTTATTTAGCTGCTTTAGCCTGCCACTATACCGTGCATTGATAGCTGCAATTAGCCTGGCACTACACTGTGTTTTTTAACTGCTTTAGCCTGCCACTATACCGTGCATTGATAGTTGCATCTAACCTGGAACTACATTGTGTTTTTAATTGCTTTAGCCTGCCACTATACCGTGCATTGATAGCTGCATCTAGCCTAGCACTACACTGTGTTTTATTTAGCTGCTTTAGCCTGCCACTATACCGTGCATTGATAGTTGCATCTAACCTGGCACTACATTGTGTTTTTAATTGCTTTAGCCTGCCACTATACCGTGCATTGATAGCTGCATCTAGCCTGGCACTACACTGTGTTTTTTAACTGCTTTAGCCTGCCACTATACCGTGCATTGATAGTTGCATATAACCTGGCACTACATTGTGTTTTTAATTGCTTTAGCCTGCCACTATACCGTGCATTGATAGTTGCATCTAGCCTGGCACTACATTGTGTTTTGAATTGCTTTAGCCTGCCACCATACCGTGCATTGATAGTTGCATCTAGCCTGGCACTACACTGTGTTTTTTAATTGCTTTAGCCTGCCACTATACCGTGCATTGATAGTTGCATCTAACCTGGCACTACATTGTGTTTTTTTTAGCTGCTTTAGCCTGCCACTATACCGTGCATTGATAGTTGCATCTAACCTGGCACTACATTGTGTATTTAATTGCTTTAGCCTGCCACTATACCGTGCATTGATAGTTGCATCTAGCCTGGCACTACACTGTGTTTTTTAATTGCTTTAGCCTGCCACTATACCATGCATTGATAGTTGCATCTAGCCTGGCACAACATTTTGTTTTTAATTGCTTTAACCTGCCTCTATACTGTGCATTGATAGTTGATCTAGCCTGGCACTACATTGTGTTTTTAATTGCTTTAACCTGCCACTATACCCTGCATTGATAGTTGCATCTAGCCTGGCACTACAATGTGTTTTTTATTTTAGCTGCTTTAGCCTGCCACTATACCGTGCATTGATAGTTGCATTTAACCTGGCACTACATTGTGTTTTGAATTGCTTTAGCCTGCCACCATACCGTGCATTGATAGTTGCATCTAGCCTGGCACTACACTGTGTTTTTGTGTTTTTTAATTGCTTTAGCCTGCCACTATACCGTGCATTGATAGTTGCATCTAGCCTGGCACTACAATGTGTTTTTTTAGCTTCTTTAGACTGCCACTATACCGTGCATTGATAGTTGCATCTAACCTGGCACTACATTGTGTTTTTAATTGCTTTAGGCTGCCACTATACCGTGCATTGATAGCTGCATCTAGCATGGCACTACATTGTGTTTTTAATTGCTTTAACCTGCCACTATACCGTGCATTGATAGTTGCATGTAGCCTGGCACTACACTGTGTTTTTTAATTGCTTTAGCCTGCCACTATACCGTGCATTGATAGTTGCATCTAACCAGGCACTACATTGTGTTTTTAATTGCTTTAGCCTGCCACTATACCGTGCATTGATAGTTGCATCTAGCCTGGCACTACACTGTGTTTTTTAATTTCTTTAGCCTGCCACTATACCGTGCCTTGATAGTTGCATCTAACCTGGCACTACATTGTGTTTTTAATTGCTTTAGCCTGCCACTATACCTTGCATTGATAGCTGCATCTAGCATGGCACTACACTGTGTTTTTTTTAGCTGCTTTAGCCTGCCACTATACTGTGCATTGATAGCTGCATCTAGCCTGGCACTACACTGTGTTTATTTTAGATGCTTTAGCCTGCCACTATACCGTGCATTGATAGCTGCATCTAGCCTGGCACTACACTGTGTTTTTAATTGCTTTAGCCTGCCACTATACCGTGCATTGATAGTTGCATCTAACATGGCACTACATTGAGTTTTTAATTGCTTTAGCCTGCCACTATACCGTGCATTGATAGTTGCATCTAACATGGCACTACATTGTGTTTTTAATTGGGTTAGCCTGCCACTATACCGTGCATTGATAGTTGCATCTAGCCTGGCACTACAATGTGTTATTTTTTAGCTGCTTTAGCCTGCCACTATACAGTGCATTAATAGCTGCACCTAGCCTGGCACTAGACAGTGTTTTTTAATTGCTTTAGCATGCCACTATACCGTGCATTGATAGTTGCATCTAGCCTGGCACTACACTGTGTTTTTTAATTGCTTTAGCCTGCCACTATACCGTGCATTGATAGTTGCATCTAGCCTGGCACTACAATGTGTGTTTTTTAGCTGCATTAGCCTGCCACTATACCGTGCATTGATAGTTGCATCTAGCCTGGCACTACATTGTGTTTTTAATTGCTTTAGCCTGCCACTATACCGTGCATTGATAGCTGCATCTAGCCTTGCACTACACTGTGTTTTTTTTAGCTGCTTTAGCCTGCCACTATACCGTGCATTGATAGCTGCATCTAGCCTGGCACTACACTGTGTTTTTTAATTGCTTTAGTCTGCCACTATACCGTGCATTGATAGTTGCATCTAGACTGGCACTACAATGTGTTTTTTTTAGCTGCTTTAGCCTGCCACTATACCGTGCATTCATAGCTGCATCTAGCCTGGCACTACACTGTGTTTTTTAATTGCTTTAGTCTTCCACTATACCGTGCATTGATAGTTGCATCTAGCCTGGCACTACAATGTGTGTTTTTTAGCTGCATTAGCCTGCCACTGTACCGTGCATTGATAGTTGCATCTAGCCTGGCACTACATTGTGTTTTTAATTGCTTTAGCCTGCCACTATATCGTGCATTGATAGCTGCATCTAGCCTGGCACTACACTGTGTTTTTTTAGCTGCTTTAGCCTGCCACTATACCGTGCATTGATAGCTGCATCTAGCCTGGCACTACACTGTGTTTTTTAATTGATTTAGTCTGCCACTATACCGTGCATTGATAGTTGCATCTTGCCTGGCACTACAATGTGTTTCTTTTAGCTGCTTTAGCCTGCCACTATACCATGCATTGATAGTTGCATCTAGCCTGGCACTACATTGTGTTTTTGATTGCTTTAGCCTGCCACTATACCGTGCATTGATAGCTGCATCTAGCCTGGCACTACACTGTGTTTTTTAATTGCTTTAGCCTGCCACTATACCGTGTATTGATAGTTGCATCTAACCTGGCAATACATTGTGTTTTTTTAGCTGCTTTAGCCACTATACCGTGCATTGAGAGTTGCATCTAACCTGGCACTACATTGTGTATTTAATTGCTTTAGCCTGCCACTATACCGTGCATTGATAGTTGCATCTAGCCTGGCACTACACTGTGTTTTTTAATTGCTTTAGCCTGCCACTATATCGTGCATTGATAGTTGCATCTAGCCTGGCACTACACTGTGTTTTTTAATTGCTTTAGCCTGCCACTATACCGTGCATTGATAGTTCCATCAAACCTGGCACTACATTGTGTATTTAATTGCTTTAGCCTGCCACTATACCGTGCATTGATAGTTGCATCTAGCCTGGCACTACACTGTGTTTTTTAATTGCTTTAGCCTGCCACTATACCATGCATTGATAGTTGCATCTAGCCTGGCACAACATTGTGTTTTTAATTGCTTTAACCTGCCTCTATACCGCGCATTGATAGTTGATCTAGCCTGGCACTACATTGTGTTTTTAATTGCTTTAACCTGCCACTATACCCTGCATTGATAGTTGCATCTAGCCTGGCACTACAATGTGTTTTTTTTAGCTGCTTTAGCCTGCCACTATACCGTACATTGGTAGTTGCATATAACCTGGCACTACATTGTGTTTTGAATTGCTTTAGCCTGCCACCATACCGTGCATTGATTGTTGCATCTATCCTGGCACTACACTGTGTTTTTGTGTTTTTTAATTGCTTTAGCCTGCCACCATACCGTGCATTGATAGTTGCATCTAGCCTGGCACTACACTGTGTTTTTTAATTGCTTTAGCCTGCCACTATACCGTGCATTGATAGTTGCATCTAACCTGGCACTACATTGTGTTTTTTTTAGCTGCTTTAGCCTGCCACTATACCGTGCATTGATAGTTGCATCTAACCTGGCACTACATTGTGTATTTAATTGCTTTAGCCTGCCACTATACCGTGCATTGATAGTTGCATCTAGCCTGGCACTACACTGTGTTTTTTAATTGCTTTAGCCTGCCACTATACCATGCATTGATAGTTGCATCTAGCCTGGCACAACATTGTGTTTTTAATTGCTTTAACCTGCCTCTATACTGTGCATTGATAGTTGATCTAGCCTGGCACTACATTGTGTTTTTAATTGCTTTAACCTGCCACTATACCCTGCATTGATAGTTGCATCTAGCCTGGCACTACAATGTGTTTTTTATTTTAGCTGCTTTAGCCTGCCACTATACCGTGCATTGATAGTTGCATCTAACCTGGCACTACATTGTGTTTTGAATTGCTTTAGCCTGCCACCATACCGTGCATTGATAGTTGCATCTAGCCTGGCACTACACTGTGTTTTTGTGTTTTTTAATTGCTTTAGCCTGCCACTATACTGTGCATTGATAGTTGCATCTAGCCTGGCACTACAATGTGTTTTTTTAGCTTCTTTAGACTGCCACTATACCGTGCATTGATAGTTGCATCTAACCTGGCACTACATTGTGTTTTTAATTGCTTTAGCCTGCCACTATACCGTGCATTGATAGTTGTATCTAGCCTGGCACTACAATGTATATTTTTTAGCTGATTTAGCCTGCCACTATACCGTGCATTGATAGTTGCATCTAACCTGGCACTACATTGTGTTTTTAATTGCTTTAGGCTGCCACTATACCGTGCATTTATAGCTGCATCTAGCCTGGCACTACATTGTGTTTTTAATTGCTTTAACCTGCCACTATACCGTGCATTGATAGTTGCATGTAGTCTGGCACTACACTGTGTTTTTTAATTGCTTTAGCCTGCCACTATACCGTGCCTTGATTGTTGCATCTAACCTGGCACTACATTGTGTTTTTAATTGCTTTAGCCTGCCACTATACCTTGCATTGATAGCTGCATCTAGCCTGGCACTACACTGTGTTTTTTTTAGCTGCTTTAGCCTGCCACTATACTGTGCATTGATAGCTGCATCTAGCCTGGCACTACACTGTGTTTATTTTAGATGCTTTAGCCTGCCACTATACCGTGCATTGATAGCTGCATCTAGCCTGGCACTACACTGTGTTTTTAATTGCTTTAGCCTGCCACTATACCGTGCATTGATAGTTGCATCTAACATGGCACTACATTGTGTTTTTAATTGGTTTAGCCTGCCACTATACCGTGCATTGATAGTTGCATCTAGCCTGGCACTACAATGTGTTATTTTTTAGCTGCTTTAGCCTGCCACTATACCGTGCATTAATAGCTGCACCTAGCCTGGCACTACACTGTGTTTTTTAATTGCTTTAGCATGCCACTATACCGTGCATTGATAGTTGCAACTAGCCTGGCACTACACTGTGTTTTTTAATTGCTTTAGCCTGCCACTATACCGTGCATTGATAGTTGCATCTAGCCTGGCACTACAATGTGTGTTTTTTAGCTGCATTAGCCTGCCACTATACCGTGCATTGATAGTTGCATCTAGCCTGGCACTACATTGTGTTTTTAATTGCTTTAGCTTGCCACTATACCGTGCATTGATAGCTGCATCTAGCCTAGCACTACACTGTGTTTTATTTAGCTGCTTTAGCCTGCCACTATACCGTGCATTGATAGTTGCATCTAACCTGGCACTACATTGTGTTTTTAATTGCTTTAGCCTGCCACTATCCCGTGCATTGATAGCTGCAATTAGCCTGGCACTACACTGTGTTTTTTAACTGCTTTAGCCTGCCACTATACCGTGCATTGATAGTTGCATCTAGCCTGGCACTACAATGTGTTTTTTGTTAGCTGCTTTAGCCTGCCACCATACCGTGCATTGATAGTTGCATCTAGCCTGGCACTACACTGTGTTTTTTAATTGCTTTAGCCTGCCACTATACCGTGCATTGATAGCTGCATCTAGCCTGGCACTACACTGTGTTTTTTAATTGCTTTAGCCTGCCACTATACCGTGCATTGATAGTTGCATTTAACCTGGCAAAACATTGTGTTTTTAATTGCTTTAGCCTGCCACTATACCGTGCATTGATAGTTGCATCTAGCCTGGCACTACATTGTGTTTTTAATTGCTTTAACCTGCCACTATACCGTGCATTGATAGTTGCCTCTAGCCTGGCACTACACTGTTTTTTTTAGCTGCTTTAGCCTGCCACTATACCGTGCATTGATAGTTGCATCTAACCTGGCACTACATTGTGTTTTTAATTGCTTTAGCCTGCCACTATACCGTGCATTGATAGTTGCATCTAGCCTGGCACAACACTGTGTTTTTTTTTAGCTGCTTTAGCCTGCCACTATACCGTGCATTGATAGTTGCATCTAGCCTGGCACTGCACTGTGTTTTTGTAGCTGATTTAGCCTGCCACCATACCGTGCATTGATAGTTGCATCTAGCCTGGCACTACATTGTGTTTTTAATTGCTTTAACCTGCCACTATACCATGCATTGATAGTTGCATCTAGCCTGGCACTACGCTGTGTTTTTTAATTGCTTTAGCCTGCCACTATATCGTGCATTGATAGTTGCATCTAACCTGGCACTACATTGTGTTTTTAATTGCTTTAGCCTGCCACTATACCGCGCATTGATAGTTGCATCTAGCCTGGCACTACGCTGTGTTTTTTTTGGCTGCTTTAGCCTGCCACTATACCGCGCATTGATAGTTGCATCTAGCCTGGCACTAAAATGTGTTTTTTTAGCTGCTTAAGCCTGCCACTATACCGTGCATTGATAGTTGCATCTAGCCTGGCACTACACTGTGTTTTTTAATTGCTTTAGCCTGCCACTATACTGTGCATTGATAGTTTCATATAGCCTGGCACTACACTGTGTTTTTTTAGCTGCTTTAGCCTGCCACTATACCGTGCATTGATAGTTGCATCTAACCTGGCACTACATTGTGTTTTTAATTGCTTTAGCCTGCCACTATACCGTGCATTGATAGCTGCAATTAGCCTGGCACTACACTGTGTTTTTTAACTGCTTTAGCCTGCCACTATACCGTGCATTGATAGTTGCATCTAACCTGGAACTACATTGTGTTTTTAATTGCTTTAGCCTGCCACTATACCGTGCATTGATAGCTGCATCTAGCCTAGCACTACACTGTGTTTTATTTAGCTGCTTTAGCCTGCCACTATACCGTGCATTGATAGTTGCATCTAACCTGGCACTACATTGTGTTTTTAATTGCTTTAGCCTGCCACTATACCGTGCATTGATAGCTGCATCTAGCCTGGCACTACACTGTGTTTTTTAACTGCTTTAGCCTGCCACTATACCGTGCATTGATAGTTGCATCTAACCTGGCACTACATTGTGTTTTTAATTGCTTTAGCCTGCCACTATACCGTGCATTGATAGTTGCATCTAGCCTGGCACTACATTGTGTTTTGAATTGCTTTAGCCTGCCACCATACCGTGCATTGATAGTTGCATCTAACCTGGCACTACATTGTGTTTTTTAATTGCTTTAGCCTGCCACTATACCGTGCATTGATAGTTGCATCTAACCTGGCACTACATTGTGTATTTAATTGCTTTAGCCTGCCACTATACCGTGCATTGATAGTTGCATCTAGCCTGGCACTACACTGTGTTTTTTAATTGCTTTAGCCTGCCACTATACCATGCATTGATAGTTGCATCTAGCCTGGCACAACATTGTGTTTTTAATTGCTTTAACCTGCCTCTATACTGTGCATTGATAGTTGATCTAGCCTGGCACTACATTGTGTTTTTAATTGCTTTAACCTGCCACTATACCCTGAATTGATAGTTGCATCTAGCCTGGCACTACAATGTGTTTTTTATTTTAGCTGCTTTAGCCTGCCACTATACCGTGCATTGATAGTTGCATCTAACCTGGCACTACATTGTGTTTTGAATTGCTTTAGCCTGCCACCATACCGTGCATTGATAGTTGCATCTAGCCTGGCACTACACTGTGTTTTTGTGTTTTTTAATTGCTTTAGCCTGCCACTATACTGTGCATTGATAGTTGCATCTAGCCTGGCACTACAATGTGTTTTTTTAGCTTCTTTAGACTGCCACTATACCGTGCATTGATAGTTGCATCTAACCTGGCACTACATTGTGTTTTTAATTGCTTTAGCCTGCCACTATACCGTGCATTGATAGTTGTATCTAGCCTGGCACTACAATGTATTTTTTTTAGCTGATTTAGCCTGCCACTATACCGTGCATTGATAGTTGCATCTAACCTGGCACTACATTGTGTTTTTAATTGCTTTAGGCTGCCACTATACCGTGCATTTATAGCTGCATCTAGCCTGGCACTACATTGTGTTTTTAATTGCTTTAACCTGCCACTATACCGTGCATTGATAGTTGCATGTAGTCTGGCACTACACTGTGTTTTTTAATTGCTTTAGCCTGCCACTATACCGTGCCTTGATTGTTGCATCTAACCTGGCACTACATTGTGTTTTTAATTGCTTTAGCCTGCCACTATACCTTGCATTGATAGCTGCATCTAGCCTGGCACTACACTGTGTTTTTTTTAGCTGCTTTAGCCTGCCACTATACTGTGCATTGATAGCTGCATCTAGCCTGGCACTACACTGTGTTTATTTTAGATGCTTTAGCCTGCCACTATACCGTGCATTGATAGCTGCATCTAGCCTGGCACTACACTGTGTTTTTAATTGCTTTAGCCTGCCACTATACCGTGCATTGATAGTTGCATCTAACATGGCACTACATTGTGTTTTTAATTGGTTTAGCCTGCCACTATTCCGTGCATTGATAGTTGCATCTAGCCTGGCACTACAATGTGTTATTTTTTAGCTGCTTTAGCCTGCCACTATACCGTGCATTAATAGCTGCACCTAGCCTGGCACTACACTGTGTTTTTTAATTGCTTTAGCATGCCACTATACCGTGCATTGATAGTTGCAACTAGCCTGGCACTACACTGTGTTTTTTAATTGCTTTAGCCTGCCACTATACCGTGCATTGATAGTTGCATCTAGCCTGGCACTACAATGTGTGTTTTTTAGCTGCATTAGCCTGCCACTATACCGTGCATTGATAGTTGCATCTAGCCTGGCACTACATTGTGTTTTTAATTGCTTTAGCTTGCCACTATACCGTGCATTGATAGCTGCATCTAGCCTAGCACTACACTGTGTTTTATTTAGCTGCTTTAGCCTGCCACTATACCGTGCATTGATAGTTGCATCTAACCTGGCACTACATTGTGTTTTTAATTGCTTTAGCCTGCCACTATCCCGTGCATTGATAGCTGCAATTAGCCTGGCACTACACTGTGTTTTTTAACTGCTTTAGCCTGCCACTATACCGTGCATTGATAGTTGCATCTAACCTGGAACTACATTGTGTTTTTAATTGCTTTAGCCTGCCACTATACCGTGCATTGATAGCTGCATCTAGCCTAGCACTACACTGTGTTTTATTTAGCTGCTTTAGCCTGCCACTATACCGTGCATTGATAGTTGCATCTAACCTGGCACTACATTGTGTTTTTAATTGCTTTAGCCTGCCACTATACCGTGCATTGATAGATGCATCTAGCCTGGCACTACACTGTGTTTTTTAACTGCTTTAGCCTGCCACTATACCGTGCATTGATAGTTGCATCTAACCTGGCACTACATTGTGTTTTTAATTGCTTTAGCCTGCCACTATACCGTGCATTGATAGTTGCAACTAGCCTGGCACTACACTGTGTTTTTTAATTGCTTTAGCCTGCCACTATACCGTGCATTGATAGTTGCATCTAGTCTGGCACTACAATGTGTGTTTTTAGCTGCATTAGCCTGCCACTATACCGTGCATTGATAGTTGCATCTAGCCTGGCACTACATTGTGTTTTTAATTGCTTTAGCTTGCCACTATACCGTGCATTGATAGCTGCATCTAGCCTAGCACTACACTGTGTTTTATTTAGCTGCTTTAGCCTGCCACTATACCGTGCATTGATAGCTGCAATTAGCCTGGCACTACACTGTGTTTTTTAACTGCTTTAGCCTGCCACTATACCGTGCATTGATAGTTGCATCTAACCTGGAACTACATTGTGTTTTTAATTGCTTTAGCCTGCCACTATACCGTGCATTGATAGCTGCATCTAGCCTAGCACTACACTGTGTTTTATTTAGCTGCTTTAGCCTGCCACTATACCGTGCATTGATAGTTGCATCTAACCTGGCACTACATTGTGTTTTTAATTGCTTTAGCCTGCCACTATACCGTGCATTGATAGCTGCATCTAGCCTGGCACTACACTGTGTTTTTTAACTGCTTTAGCCTGCCACTATACCGTGCATTGATAGTTGCATATAACCTGGCACTACATTGTGTTTTTAATTGCTTTAGCCTGCCACTATACCGTGCATTGATAGTTGCATCTAGCCTGGCACTACATTGTGTTTTGAATTGCTTTAGCCTGCCACCATACCGTGCATTGATAGTTGCATCTAGCCTGGCACTACACTGTGTTTTTTAATTGCTTTAGCCTGCCACTATACCGTGCATTGATAGTTGCATCTAACCTGGCACTACATTGTGTTTTTTTTAGCTGCTTTAGCCTGCCACTATACCGTGCATTGATAGTTGCATCTAACCTGGCACTACATTGTGTATTTAATTGCTTTAGCCTGCCACTATACCGTGCATTGATAGTTGCATCTAGCCTGGCACTACACTGTGTTTTTTAATTGCTTTAGCCTGCCACTATACCATGCATTGATAGTTGCATCTAGCCTGGCACAACATTTTGTTTTTAATTGCTTTAACCTGCCTCTATACTGTGCATTGATAGTTGATCTAGCCTGGCACTACATTGTGTTTTTAATTGCTTTAACCTGCCACTATACCCTGCATTGATAGTTGCATCTAGCCTGGCACTACAATGTGTTTTTTATTTTAGCTGCTTTAGCCTGCCACTATACCGTGCATTGATAGTTGCATTTAACCTGGCACTACATTGTGTTTTGAATTGCTTTAGCCTGCCACCATACCGTGCATTGATAGTTGCATCTAGCCTGGCACTACACTGTGTTTTTGTGTTTTTTAATTGCTTTAGCCTGCCACTATACCGTGCATTGATAGTTGCATCTAGCCTGGCACTACAATGTGTTTTTTTAGCTTCTTTAGACTGCCACTATACCGTGCATTGATAGTTGCATCTAACCTGGCACTACATTGTGTTTTTAATTGCTTTAGGCTGCCACTATACCGTGCATTGATAGCTGCATCTAGCCTGGCACTACATTGTGTTTTTAATTGCTTTAACCTGCCACTATACCGTGCATTGATAGTTGCATGTAGCCTGGCACTACACTGTGTTTTTTAATTGCTTTAGCCTGCCACTATACCGTGCAT
Source organism: Ambystoma mexicanum (assembly GCF_040938575.1). NCBI lineage: Eukaryota > Metazoa > Chordata > Amphibia > Caudata > Ambystomatidae > Ambystoma > Ambystoma mexicanum. Next base: position 1,149,484,042 of record NC_090941.1, on the reverse strand, counting down.
TGATAGTTGCATCTAACCAGGCACTACATTGTGTTTTTAATTGCTTTAGCCTGCCACTATACCGTGCATTGATAGTTGCATCTAGCCTGGCACTACACTGTGTTTTTTAATTTCTTTAGCCTGCCACTATACCGTGCCTTGATAGTTGCATCTAACCTGGCACTACATTGTGTTTTTAATTGCTTTAGCCTGCCACTATACCTTGCATTGATAGCTGCATCTAGCATGGCACTACACTGTGTTTTTTTTAGCTGCTTTAGCCTGCCACTATACTGTGCATTGATAGCTGCATCTAGCCTGGCACTACACTGTGTTTATTTTAGATGCTTTAGCCTGCCACTATACCGTGCATTGATAGCTGCATCTAGCCTGGCACTACACTGTGTTTTTAATTGCTTTAGCCTGCCACTATACCGTGCATTGATAGTTGCATCTAACATGGCACTACATTGAGTTTTTAATTGCTTTAGCCTGCCACTATACCGTGCATTGATAGTTGCATCTAACATGGCACTACATTGTGTTTTTAATTGGGTTAGCCTGCCACTATACCGTGCATTGATAGTTGCATCTAGCCTGGCACTACAATGTGTTATTTTTTAGCTGCTTTAGCCTGCCACTATACAGTGCATTAATAGCTGCACCTAGCCTGGCACTAGACAGTGTTTTTTAATTGCTTTAGCATGCCACTATACCGTGCATTGATAGTTGCATCTAGCCTGGCACTACACTGTGTTTTTTAATTGCTTTAGCCTGCCACTATACCGTGCATTGATAGTTGCATCTAGCCTGGCACTACAATGTGTGTTTTTTAGCTGCATTAGCCTGCCACTATACCGTGCATTGATAGTTGCATCTAGCCTGGCACTACATTGTGTTTTTAATTGCTTTAGCCTGCCACTATACCGTGCATTGATAGCTGCATCTAGCCTTGCACTACACTGTGTTTTTTTTAGCTGCTTTAGCCTGCCACTATACCGTGCATTGATAGCTGCATCTAGCCTGGCACTACACTGTGTTTTTTAATTGCTTTAGTCTGCCACTATACCGTGCATTGATAGTTGCATCTAGACTGGCACCACAATGTGTTTTTTTTAGCTGCTTTAGCCTGCCACTATACCGTGCATTCATAGCTGCATCTAGCCTGGCACTACACTGTGTTTTTTAATTGCTTTAGTCTTCCACTATACCGTGCATTGATAGTTGCATCTAGCCTGGCACTACAATGTGTGTTTTTTAGCTGCATTAGCCTGCCACTGTACCGTGCATTGATAGTTGCATCTAGCCTGGCACTACATTGTGTTTTTAATTGCTTTAGCCTGCCACTATATCGTGCATTGATAGCTGCATCTAGCCTGGCACTACACTGTGTTTTTTTAGCTGCTTTAGCCTGCCACTATACCGTGCATTGATAGCTGCATCTAGCCTGGCACTACACTGTGTTTTTTAATTGATTTAGTCTGCCACTATACCGTGCATTGATAGTTGCATCTTGCCTGGCACTACAATGTGTTTCTTTTAGCTGCTTTAGCCTGCCACTATACCATGCATTGATAGTTGCATCTAGCCTGGCACTACATTGTGTTTTTGATTGCTTTAGCCTGCCACTATACCGTGCATTGATAGCTGCATCTAGCCTGGCACTACACTGTGTTTTTTAATTGCTTTAGCCTGCCACTATACCGTGTATTGATAGTTGCATCTAACCTGGCAATACATTGTGTTTTTTTAGCTGCTTTAGCCACTATACCGTGCATTGAGAGTTGCATCTAACCTGGCACTACATTGTGTATTTAATTGCTTTAGCCTGCCACTATACCGTGCATTGATAGTTGCATCTAGCCTGGCACTACACTGTGTTTTTTAATTGCTTTAGCCTGCCACTATATCGTGCATTGATAGTTGCATCTAGCCTGGCACTACACTGTGTTTTTTAATTGCTTTAGCCTGCCACTATACCGTGCATTGATAGTTCCATCAAACCTGGCACTACATTGTGTATTTAATTGCTTTAGCCTGCCACTATACCGTGCATTGATAGTTGCATCTAGCCTGGCACTACACTGTGTTTTTTAATTGCTTTAGCCTGCCACTATACCATGCATTGATAGTTGCATCTAGCCTGGCACAACATTGTGTTTTTAATTGCTTTAACCTGCCTCTATACCGCGCATTGATAGTTGATCTAGCCTGGCACTACATTGTGTTTTTAATTGCTTTAACCTGCCACTATACCCTGCATTGATAGTTGCATCTAGCCTGGCACTACAATGTGTGTTTTTTAGCTGCTTTAGCCTGCCACTATACCGTACATTGGTAGTTGCATATAACCTGGCACTACATTGTGTTTTGAATTGCTTTAGCCTGCCACCATACCGTGCATTGATTGTTGCATCTATCCTGGCACTACACTGTGTTTTTGTGTTTTTTAATTGCTTTAGCCTGCCACCATACCGTGCATTGATAGTTGCATCTAGCCTGGCACTACACTGTGTTTTTTAATTGCTTTAGCCTGCCACTATACCGTGCATTGATAGTTGCATCTAACCTGGCACTACATTGTGTTTTTTTTAGCTGCTTTAGCCTGCCACTATACCGTGCATTGATAGTTGCATCTAACCTGGCACTACATTGTGTATTTAATTGCTTTAGCCTGCCACTATACCGTGCATTGATAGTTGCATCTAGCCTGGCACTACACTGTGTTTTTTAATTGCTTTAGCCTGCCACTATACCATGCATTGATAGTTGCATCTAGCCTGGCACAACATTGTGTTTTTAATTGCTTTAACCTGCCTCTATACTGTGCATTGATAGTTGATCTAGCCTGGCACTACATTGTGTTTTTAATTGCTTTAACCTGCCACTATACCCTGCATTGATAGTTGCATCTAGCCTGGCACTACAATGTGTTTTTTATTTTAGCTGCTTTAGCCTGCCACTATACCGTGCATTGATAGTTGCATCTAACCTGGCACTACATTGTGTTTTGAATTGCTTTAGCCTGCCACCATACCGTGCATTGATAGTTGCATCTAGCCTGGCACTACACTGTGTTTTTGTGTTTTTTAATTGCTTTAGCCTGCCACTATACTGTGCATTGATAGTTGCATCTAGCCTGGCACTACAATGTGTTTTTTTAGCTTCTTTAGACTGCCACTATACCGTGCATTGATAGTTGCATCTAACCTGGCACTACATTGTGTTTTTAATTGCTTTAGCCTGCCACTATACCGTGCATTGATAGTTGTATCTAGCCTGGCACTACAATGTATATTTTTTAGCTGATTTAGCCTGCCACTATACCGTGCATTGATAGTTGCATCTAACCTGGCACTACATTGTGTTTTTAATTGCTTTAGGCTGCCACTATACCGTGCATTTATAGCTGCATCTAGCCTGGCACTACATTGTGTTTTTAATTGCTTTAACCTGCCACTATACCGTGCATTGATAGTTGCATGTAGTCTGGCACTACACTGTGTTTTTTAATTGCTTTAGCCTGCCACTATACCGTGCCTTGATTGTTGCATCTAACCTGGCACTACATTGTGTTTTTAATTGCTTTAGCCTGCCACTATACCTTGCATTGATAGCTGCATCTAGCCTGGCACTACACTGTGTTTTTTTTAGCTGCTTTAGCCTGCCACTATACTGTGCATTGATAGCTGCATCTAGCCTGGCACTACACTGTGTTTATTTTAGATGCTTTAGCCTGCCACTATACCGTGCATTGATAGCTGCATCTAGCCTGGCACTACACTGTGTTTTTAATTGCTTTAGCCTGCCACTATACCGTGCATTGATAGTTGCATCTAACATGGCACTACATTGTGTTTTTAATTGGTTTAGCCTGCCACTATACCGTGCATTGATAGTTGCATCTAGCCTGGCACTACAATGTGTTATTTTTTAGCTGCTTTAGCCTGCCACTATACCGTGCATTAATAGCTGCACCTAGCCTGGCACTACACTGTGTTTTTTAATTGCTTTAGCATGCCACTATACCGTGCATTGATAGTTGCAACTAGCCTGGCACTACACTGTGTTTTTTAATTGCTTTAGCCTGCCACTATACCGTGCATTGATAGTTGCATCTAGCCTGGCACTACAATGTGTGTTTTTTAGCTGCATTAGCCTGCCACTATACCGTGCATTGATAGTTGCATCTAGCCTGGCACTACATTGTGTTTTTAATTGCTTTAGCTTGCCACTATACCGTGCATTGATAGCTGCATCTAGCCTAGCACTACACTGTGTTTTATTTAGCTGCTTTAGCCTGCCACTATACCGTGCATTGATAGTTGCATCTAACCTGGCACTACATTGTGTTTTTAATTGCTTTAGCCTGCCACTATCCCGTGCATTGATAGCTGCAATTAGCCTGGCACTACACTGTGTTTTTTAACTGCTTTAGCCTGCCACTATACCGTGCATTGATAGTTGCATCGAACCTGGAACTACATTGTGTTTTTAATTGCTTTAGCCTGCCACTATACCGTGCATTGATAGCTGCATCTAGCCTAGCACTACACTGTGTTTTATTTAGCTGCTTTAGCCTGCCACTATACCGTGCATTGATAGTTGCATCTAACCTGGCACTACATTGTGTTTTTAATTGCTTTAGCCTGCCACTATACCGTGCATTGATAGATGCATCTAGCCTGGCACTACACTCTGTTTTTTAACTGCTTTAGCCTGCCACTATACCGTGCATTGATAGTTGCATCTAACCTGGCACTACATTGTGTTTTTAATTGCTTTAGCCTGCCACTATACCGTGCATTGATAGTTGCAACTAGCCTGGCACTACACTGTGTTTTTTAATTGCTTTAGCCTGCCACTATACCGTGCATTGATAGTTGCATCTAGCCTGGCACTACAATGTGTGTTTTTAGCTGCATTAGCCTGCCACTATACCGTGCATTGATAGTTGCATCTAGCCTGGCACTACATTGTGTTTTTAATTGCTTTAGCTTGCCACTATACCGTGCATTGATAGCTGCATCTAGCCTAGCACTACACTGTGTTTTATTTAGCTGCTTTAGCCTGCCACTATACCGTGCATTGATAGCTGCAATTAGCCTGGCACTACACTGTGTTTTTTAACTGCTTTAGCCTGCCACTATACCGTGCATTGATAGTTGCATCTAACCTGGAACTACATTGTGTTTTTAATTGCTTTAGCCTGCCACTATACCGTGCATTGATAGCTGCATCTAGCCTAGCACTACACTGTGTTTTATTTAGCTGCTTTAGCCTGCCACTATACCGTGCATTGATAGTTGCATCTAACCTGGCACTACATTGTGTTTTTAATTGCTTTAGCCTGCCACTATACCGTGCATTGATAGCTGCATCTAGCCTGGCACTACACTGTGTTTTTTAACTGCTTTAGCCTGCCACTATACCGTGCATTGATAGTTGCATATAACCTGGCACTACATTGTGTTTTTAATTGCTTTAGCCTGCCACTATACCGTGCATTGATAGTTGCATCTAGCCTGGCACTACATTGTGTTTTGAATTGCTTTAGCCTGCCACCATACCGTGCATTGATAGTTGCATCTAGCCTGGCACTACACTGTGTTGTTTAATTGCTTTAGCCTGCCACTATACCGTGCATTGATAGTTGCATCTAACCTGGCACTACATTGTGTTTTTTTTAGCTGCTTTAGCCTGCCACTATACCGTGCATTGATAGTTGCATCTAACCTGGCACTACATTGTGTATTTAATTGCTTTAGCCTGCCACTATACCGTGCATTGATAGTTGCATCTAGCCTGGCACTACACTGTGTTTTTTAATTGCTTTAGCCTGCCACTATACCATGCATTGATAGTTGCATCTAGCCTGGCACAACATTTTGTTTTTAATTGCTTTAACCTGCCTCTATACTGTGCATTGATAGTTGATCTAGCCTGGCACTACATTGTGTTTTTAATTGCTTTAACCTGCCACTATACCCTGCATTGATAGTTGCATCTAGCCTGGCATTACAATGTGTTTTTTATTTTAGCTGCTTTAGCCTGCCACTATACCGTGCATTGATAGTTGCATTTAACCTGGCACTACATTGTGTTTTGAATTGCTTTAGCCTGCCACCATACCGTGCATTGATAGTTGCATCTAGCCTGGCACTACACTGTGTTTTTGTGTTTTTTAATTGCTTTAGCCTGCCACTATACCGTGCATTGATAGTTGCATCTAGCCTGGCACTACAATGTGTTTTTTTAGCTTCTTTAGACTGCCACTATACCGTGCATTGATAGTTGCATCTAACCTGGCACTACATTGTGTTTTTAATTGCTTTAGGCTGCCACTATACCGTGCATTGATAGCTGCATCTAGCCTGGCACTACATTGTGTTTTTAATTGCTTTAACCTGCCACTATACCGTGCATTGATAGTTGCATGTAGCCTGGCACTACACTGTGTTTTTTAATTGCTTTAGCCTGCCACTATACCGTGCATTGATAGTTGCATCTAACCAGGCACTACATTGTGTTTTTAATTGCTTTAGCCTGCCACTATACCGTGCATTGATAGTTGCATCTAGCCTGGCACTACACTGTGTTTTTTAATTTCTTTAGCCTGCCACTATACCGTGCCTTGATAGTTGCATCTAACCTGGCACTACATTGTGTTTTTAATTGCTTTAGCCTGCCACTATACCTTGCATTGATAGCTGCATCTAGCATGGCACTACACTGTGTTTTTTTTAGCTGCTTTAGCCTGCCACTATACTGTGCATTGATAGCTGCATCTAGCCTGGCACTACACTGTGTTTATTTTAGATGCTTTAGCCTGCCACTATACTGTGCATTGATAGCTGCATCTAGCCTGGCACTACACTGTGTTTTTAATTGCTTTAGCCTGCCACTATACCGTGCATTGATAGTTGCATCTAACATGGCACTACATTGTGTTTTTAATTGCTTTAGCCTGCCACTATACCGTGCATTGATAGTTGCATCTAACATGGCACTACATTGTGTTTTTAATTGGGTTAGCCTGCCACTATACCGTGCATTGATAGTTGCATCTAGCCTGGCACTACAATGTGTTATTTTTTAGCTGCTTTAGCCTGCCACTATACAGTGCATTAATAGCTGCACCTAGCCTGGCACTAGACAGTGTTTTTTAATTGCTTTAGCATGCCACTATACCGTGCATTGATAGTTGCATCTAGCCTGGCACTACACTGTGTTTTTTAATTGCTTTAGCCTGCCACTATACCGTGCATTGATAGTTGCATCTAGCCTGGCACTAGAATGTGTGTTTTTTAGCTGCATTAGCCTGCCACTATACCGTGCATTGATAGTTGCATCTAGCCTGGCACTACATTGTGTTTTTAATTGCTTTAGCCTGCCACTATACCGTGCATTGATAGCTGCATCTAGCCTTGCACTACACTGTGTTTTTTTTAGCTGCTTTAGCCTGCCACTATACCGTGCATTGATAGCTGCATCTAGCCTGGCACTACACTGTGTTTTTTAATTGCTTTAGTCTGCCACTATACCGTGCATTGATAGTTGCATCTAGACTGGCACTACAATGTGTTTTTTTTAGCTGCTTTAGCCTGCCACTATACCGTGCATTCATAGCTGCATCTAGCCTGGCACTACACTGTGTTTTTTAATTGCTTTAGTCTTCCACTATACCGTGCATTGATAGTTGCATCTAGCCTGGCACTACAATGTGTGTTTTTTAGCTGCATTAGCCTGCCACTGTACCGTGCATTGATAGTTGCATCTAGCCTTTCACTACATTGTGTTTTTAATTGCTTTAGCCTGCCACTATATCGTGCATTGATAGCTGCATCTAGCCTGGCACTACACTGTGTTTTTTTTAGCTGCTTTAGCCTGCCACTATACCGTGCATTGATAGCTGCATCTAGCCTGGCACTACACTGTGTTTTTTAATTGATTTAGTCTGCCACTATACCGTGCATTGATAGTTGCATCTTGCCTGGCACTACATTGTGTTTTTGATTGCTTTAGCCTGCCACTATACCGTGCATTGATAGCTGCATCTAGCCTGGCACTACATTGTGTTTTTGATTGCTTTAGCCTGCCACTATACCGTGCATTGATAGCTGCATCTAGCCTGGCACTACACTGTGTTTTTTAATTGCTTTAGCCTGCCACTATACCGTGTATTGATAGTTGCATCTAACCTGGCAATACATTGTGTTTTTTTAGCTGCTTTAGCCACTATACCGTGCATTGAGAGTTGCATCTAACCTGGCACTACATTGTGTATTTAATTGCTTTAGCCTGCCACTATACCGTGCATTGATAGTTGCATCTAGCCTGGCACTACACTGTGTTTTTTAATTGCTTTAGCCTGCCACTATATCGTGCATTGATAGTTGCATCTAGCCTGGCACTACACTGTGTTTTTTAATTGCTTTAGCCTGCCACTATACCGTGCATTGATAGTTCCATCAAACCTGGCACTAATTGTGTATTTAATTGCTTTAGCCTGCCACTATACCGTGCATTGATAGTTGCATCTAGCCTGGCACTACACTGTGTTTTTTAATTGCTTTAGCCTGCCACTATACCATGCATTGATAGTTGCATCTAGCCTGGCACAACATTGTGTTTTTAATTGCTTTAACCTGCCTCTATACCGCGCATTGATAGTTGATCTAGCCTGGCACTACATTGTGTTTTTAATTGCTTTAACCTGCCACTATACCCTGCATTGATAGTTGCATCTAGCCTGGCACTACAATGTGTTTTTTTTAGCTGCTTTAGCCTGCCACTATACCGTACATTGATAGTTGCATATAACCTGGCACTACATTGTGTTTTGAATTGCTTTAGCCTGCCACCATACCGTGCATTGATTGTTGCATCTAGCCTGGCACTACACTGTGTTTTTGTGTTTTTTAATTGCTTTAGCCTGCCACTATACCGTGCATTGATAGTTGCATCTAGCCTGGCACTACAATGTGTTATTTTAGCTGCTTTAGCCTGCCACTATACCGTGCATTGATAGTTGCATCTAACCTGGCAATACATTGTGTTTTTAATTGCTTTTGCCTGCCACTATACCGTGTATTGATAGTTGCATCTAGCCTGGCACTACATTCTGTATTTAATTGCTTTAGCCTGCCACTAGACCGGGCATTGATAGTTGCATCTAGCCTGGCACTACAATGTGTTTTTTTTAGCTGCTTTAGACTGCCACTATACCGTGCATTGATAGTTGCATCTAACCTGGCACTACATTGTGTTTTTAATTGCTTTAGCCTGCCACTATACCGTGCATTGATAGTTGTATCTAGCCTGGCACTACAATGTATTTTTTTTAGCTGATTTAGCCTGCCACTATACCGTGCATTGATAGTTGCATCTAACCTGGCACTACATTGTGTTTTTAATTGCTTTAGGCTGCCACTATACCGTGCATTTATAGCTGCATCTAGCCTGGCACTACATTGTGTTTTTAATTGCTTTAACCTGCCACTATACCGTGCATTGATAGTTGCATGTAGTCTGGCACTACACTGTGTTTTTTAATTGCTTTAGCCTGCCACTATACCGTGCCTTGATAGTTGCATCTAACCTGACACTACATTGTGTTTTTAATTGCTTTAGCCTGCCACTATACCTTGCATTGATAGCTGCATCTAGCCTGGCACTACACTGTGTTTTTTTAGCTGCTTTAGCCTGCCACTATACTGTGCATTGATAGCTGCATCTAGCCTGGCACTACACTGTGTTTATTTTAGATGCTTTAGCCTGCCACTAAACCGTGCATTGATAGCTGCATCTAGCCTGGCACTACACTGTGTTTTTAATTGCTTTAGCCTGCCACTATACCGTGCATTGATAGTTGCATCTAACATGGCACTACATTGTGTTTTTAATTGGTTTAGCCTGCCACTATACCGTGCATTGATAGTTGCATCTAGCCTGGCACTACAATGTGTTATTTTTTAGCTGCTTTAGCCTGCCACTATACCGTGCATTAATAGCTGCACCTAGCCTGGCACTACACTGTGTTTTTTAATTGCTTTAGCATGCCACTATACCGTGCATTGATAGTGTCAACTAGCCTGGCACTCCACTGTGTTTTTTAATTGCTTTAGCCTGCCACTATACCGTGCATTGATAGTTGCATCTAGCCTGGCACTACAATGTGTGTTTTTTAGCTGCATTAGCCTGCCACTATACCGTGCATTGATAGTTGCATCTAGCCTGGCACTACATTGTGTTTTTAATTGCTTTAGCTTGCCACTATACCGTGCATTGATAGCTGCATCTAGCCTAGCACTACACTGTGTTTTATTTAGCTGCTTTAGCCTGCCACTATACCGTGCATTGATAGTTGCATCTAACCTGGCACTACATTGTGTTTTTAATTGCTTTAGCCTGCCACTATCCCGTGCATTGATAGCTGCAATTAGCCTGGCACTACACTGTGTTTTTTAACTGCTTTAGCCTGCCACTATACCGTGCATTGATAGTTGAATCTAACCTGGAACTACATTGTGTTTTTAATTGCTTTAGCCTGCCACTATACCGTGCATTGATAGCTGCATCTAGCCTAGCACTACACTGTGTTTTATTTAGCTGCTTTAGCCTGCCACTATACCGTGCATTGATAGTTGCATCTAACCTGGCACTACATTGTGTTTTTAATTGCTTTAGCCTGCCACTATACCGTGCATTGATAGCTGCATCTAGCCTGGCACTACACTGTGTTTTTTAACTGCTTTAGCCTGCCACTATACCGTGCATTGATAGTTGCATCTAACCTGGCACTACATTGTGTTTTTAATTGCTTTAGCCTGCCACTATACCGTGCATTGATAGTTGCATCTAGCCTGGCACTACACTGTGTTTTTTAATTGCTTTAGCCTGCCACTATACCGTGCATTGATAGTTGCATCTAACCTGGCACTACATTGTGTTTTTTTTAGCTGCTTTAGCCTGCCACTATACCGTGCATTGATAGTTGCATCTAACCTGGCACTACATTGTGTATTTAATTGCTTTAGCCTGCCACTATACCGTGCATTGATAGTTGCATCTAGCCTGGCACTACACTGTGTTTTTTAATTGCTTTAGCCCGCCACTATACCATGCATTGATAGTTGCATCTAGCCTGGCACAACATTTTGTTTTTAATTGCTTTAACCTGCCTCTATACTGTGCATTGATAGTTGATCTAGCCTGGCACTACATTGTGTTTTTAATTGCTTTAACCTGCCACTATACCCTGCATTGATAGTTGCATCTAGCCTGGCACTACAATGTGTTTTTTATTTTAGCTGCTTTAGCCTGCCACCATACCGTGCATTGATAGTTGCATCTAGCCTGGCACTACACTGTGTTTTTGTGTTTTTTAATTGCTTTAGCCTGCCACTATACCGTGCATTGATAGTCGCATCTAGCCTGGCACTACAATGTGTTTTTTTAGCTTCTTTAGACTGCCACTATACCGTGCATTGATAGTTGCATCTAACCTGGCACTACATTGTGTTTTTAATTGCTTTAGGCTGCCACTATACGTGCATTGATAGCTGCATCTAGCCTGGCACTACATTGTGTTTTTAATTGCTTTAACCTGCCACTATACAGTGCATTGATAGTTGCATGTAGCCTGGCACTACACTGTGTTTTTTAATTGCTTTAGCCTGCCACTATACCGTGCCTTGATAGTTGCATCTAACCTGGCACTACATTGTGTTTTTAATTGCTTTAGCCTGCCACTATACCTTGCATTGATAGCTGCATCTAGCCTGGCACTACACTGTGTTTTTTTTAGCTGCTTTAGCCTGCCACTATACTGTGCATTGATAGCTGCATCTAACCTGGCACTACACTGTGTTTATTTTAGATGCTTTAGCCTGCCACTATACCGTGCATTGATAGCTGCATCTAGCCTGGCACTACACTGTGTTTTTAATTGCTTTAGCCTGCCACTATACCGTGCATTGATAGTTGCATCTAACATGGCACTACATTGTGTTTTTAATTGCTTTAGCCTGCCACTATACCGTGCATTGATAGTTGCATCTAACATGGCACTACATTGTGTTTTTAATTGGGTTAGCCTGCCACTATACCGTGCATTGATAGTTGCATCTAGCCTGGCACTACAATGTGTTATTTTTTAGCTGCTTTAGCCTGCCACTATACAGTGCATTAATAGCTGCACCTAGCCTGGCACTAGACTGTGTTTTTTAATTGCTTTAGCATGCCACTATACCGTGCATTGATAGTTGCATCTAGCCTGGCACTACACTGTGTTTTTTAATTGCTTTAGCCTGCCACTATACCGTGCATTGATAGTTGCATCTAGCCTGGCACTACAATGTGTGTTTTTTAGCTGCATTAGCCTGCCACTATACCGTGCATTGATAGTTGCATCTAGCCTGGCACTACATTGTGTTTTTAATTGCTTTAGCCTGCAACTATACCGTGCATTGATAGCTGCATCTAGCCTTGCACTACACTGTGTTTGTTTTAGCTGCTTTAGCCTGCCACTATACCGTGCATTGATAGCTGCATCTAGCCTGGCACTACACTGTGTTTTTTAATTGCTTTAGTCTGCCACTATACCGTGCATTGATAGTTGCATCTAGACTGGCACTACAATGTGTTTTTTTTAGCTGCTTTAGCCTGCCACTATACCGTGCATTCATAGCTGCATCTAGCCTGGCACTACACTGTGTTTTTTAATTGCTTTAGTCTTCCACTATACCATGCATTGATAGTTGCATCTAGCCTGGCACTACAATGTGTGTTTTTTAGCTGCATTAGCCTGCCACTGTACCGTGCATTGATAGTTGCGTCTAGCCTGGCACTACATTGTGTTTTTAATTGCTTTAGCCTGCCACTATATCGTGCATTGATAGCTGCATCTAGCCTGGCACTACAATGTGTTATTTTTTAGCTGCTTTAGCCTGCCACTATACCGTGCATTAATAGCTGCACCTAGCCTGGCACTACACTGTGTTTTTTAATTGCTTTAGCATGCCACTATACCGTGCATTGATAGTTGCAACTAGCCTAGCACTCCACTGTGTTTTTTAATTGCTTTAGCCTGCCACTATACCGTGCATTGATAGTTGCATCTAGCCTGGCACTACAATGTGTGTTTTTTAGCTGCATTAGCCTGCCACTATACCGTGCATTGATAGTTGCATCTAGCCTGGCACTACATTGTGTTTTTAATTGCTTTAGCTTGCCACTATACCGTGCATTGATAGCTGCATCTAGCCTAGCACTACACTGTGTTTTATTTAGCTGCTTTAGCCTGCCACTATACCGTGCATTGATAGTTGCATCTAACCTGGCACTACATTGTGTTTTTAATTGCTTTAGCCTGCCACTATCCCGTGCATTGATAGCTGCAATTAGCCTGGCACTACACTGTGTTTTTTAACTGCTTTAGCCTGCCACTATACCGTGCATTGATAGTTGCATCTAACCTGGAACTACATTGTGTTTTTAATTGCTTTAGCCTGCCACTATACCGTGCATTGATAGCTGCATCTAGCCTAGCACTACACTGTGTTTTATTTAGTTGCTTTAGCCTGCCACTATACCGTGCATTGATAGTTGCATTTAACCTGGCACTACATTGTGTTTTTAATTGCTTTAGCCTGCCACTATACCGTGCATTGATAGCTGCATCTAGCCTGGCACTACACTGTGTTTTTTAACTGCTTTAGCCTGCCACTATACCGTGCATTGATAGTTGCATCTAACCTGGCACTACATTGTGTTTTTAATTGCTTTAGCCTGCCACTATACCGTGCATTGATAGTTGGAACTAGCCTGGCACTACACTGTGTTTTTTAATTGCTTTAGCCTGCCACTATACCGTGCATTGATAGTTGCATCTAGCCTGGCACTACAATGTGTGTTTTTTAGCTGCATTAGCCTGCCACTATACTGTGCATTGATAGTTGCATCTAGCCTGGCACTACATTGTGTTTTTAATTGCTTTAGCTTGCCACTATACCGTGCATTGATAGCTGCATCTAGCCTAGCACTACACTGTGTTTTATTTAGCTGCTTTAGCCTGCCACTATACCGTGCATTGATAGTTGCATCTAACCTGGCACTACATTGTGTTTTTAATTGCTTTAGCCTGCCACTATCCCGTGCATTGATAGCTGCAATTAGCCTGGCACTACACTGTGTTTTTTAACTGCTTTAGCCTGCCACTATACCGTGCATTGATAGTTGCATCTAACCTGGAACTACATTGTGTTTTTAATTGCTTTAGCCTGCCACTATACCGTGCATTGATAGCTGCATCTAGCCTAGCACTACACTGTGTTTTATTTAGCTGCTTTAGTCTGCCACTATACCGTGCATTGATAGTTGCATCTAACCTGGCACTACATTGTGTTTTTAATTGCTTTAGCCTGCCACTATACCGTGCATTGATAGCTGCATCTAGCCTGGCACTACACTGTGTTTTTTAACTGCTTTAGCCTGCCACTATACCGTGCATTGATAGTTGCATCTAACCTGGCACTACATTGTGTTTTTAATTGCTTTAGCCTGCCACTATACCGTGCATTGATAGTTGCATCTAACCTGGCACTACACTGTGTTTTTTAATTGCTTTAGCCTGCCACTATACCGTGCATTGATAGTTGCATCTAACCTGGCACTACATTGTGTTTTTTTTAGCTGCTTTAGCCTGCCACTATACCGTGCATTGATAGTTGCATCTAACCTGGCACTACATTGTGTATTTAATTGCTTTAGCCTGCCACTATACCGTGCATTGATAGTTGCATCTAGCCTGGCACTACACTGTGTTTTTTAATTGCTTTAGCCCGCCACTATACCATGCATTGATAGTTGCATCTAGCCTGGCACAACATTTTGTTTTTAATTGCTTTAACCTGCCTCTATACTGTGCATTGATAGTTGATCTAGCCTGGCACTATATTGTGTTTTTAATTGCTTTAACCTGCCACTATACCCTGCATTGATAGTTGCATCTAGCCTGGCACTACAATGTGTTTTTTATTTTAGCTGCTTTAGCCTGCCACCATACCGTGCATTGATAGTTGCATCTAGCCTGGCACTACACTGTGTTTTTGTGTTTTTTAATTGCTTTAGCCTGCCACTATACCGTGCATTGATAGTCGCATCTAGCCTGGCACTACAATGTGTTTTTTTAGCTTCTTTAGACTGCCACTATACCGTGCATTGATAGTTGCATCTAACCTGGCACTACATTGTGTTTTTAATTGCTTTAGGCTGCCACTATACGTGCATTGATAGCTGCATCTAGCCTGGCACTACATTGTGTTTTTAATTGCTTTAACCTGCCACTATACCGTGCATTGATAGTTGCATGTAGCCTGGCACTACACTGTGTTTTTTAATTGCTTTAGCCTGCCACTATACCGTGCCTTGATAGTTGCATCTAACCTGGCACTACATTGTGTTTTTAATTGCTTTAGCCTGCCACTATACCTTGCATTGATAGCTGCATCTAGCCTGGCACTACACTGTGTTTTTTTTAGCTGCTTTAGCCTGCCACTATACTGTGCATTGATAGCTGCATCTAGCCTGGCACTACACTGTGTTTATTTTAGATGCTTTAGCCTGCCACTATACCGTGCATTGATAGCTGCATCTAGCCTGGCACTACACTGTGTTTTTAATTGCTTTAGCCTGCCACTATACCGTGCATTGATAGTTGCATCTAACATGGCACTACATTGTGTTTTTAATTGCTTTAGCCTGCCACTATACCGTGCATTGATAGTTGCATCTAACATGGCACTACATTGTGTTTTTAATTGGGTTAGCCTGCCACTATACCGTGCATTGATAGTTGCATCTAGCCTGGCACTACAATGTGTTATTTTTTAGCTGCTTTAGCCTGCCACTATACAGTGCATTAATAGCTGCACCTAGCCTGGCACTAGACTGTGTTTTTTAATTGCTTTAGCATGCCACTATACCGTGCATTGATAGTTGCATCTAGCCTGGCACTACACTGTGTTTTTTAATTGCTTTAGCCTGCCACTATACCGTGCATTGATAGTTGCATCTAGCCTGGCACTACAATGTGTGTTTTTTAGCTGCATTAGCCTGCCACTATACCGTGCATTGATAGTTGCATCTAGCCTGGCACTACATTGTGTTTTTAATTGCTTTAGCCTGCCACTATACCGTGCATTGATAGCTGCATCTAGCCTTGCACTACACTGTGTTTGTTTTAGCTGCTTTAGCCTGCCACTATACCGTGCATTGATAGCTGCATCTAGCCTGGCACTACACTGTGTTTTTTAATTGCTTTAGTCTGCCACTATACCGTGCATTGATAGTTGCATCTAGACTGGCACTACAATGTGTTTTTTTTAGCTGCTTTAGCCTGCCACTATACCGTGCATTCATAGCTGCATCTAGCCTGGCACTACACTGTGTTTTTTAATTGCTTTAGTCTTCCACTATACCATGCATTGATAGTTGCATCTAGCCTGGCACTACAATGTGTGTTTTTTAGCTGCATTAGCCTGCCACTGTACCGTGCATTGATAGTTGCGTCTAGCCTGGCACTACATTGTGTTTTTAATTGCTTTAGCCTGCCACTATATCGTGCATTGATAGCTGCATCTAGCCTGGCACTACACTGTGTTTTTTAATTGATTTAGTCTGCCACTATACCGTGCATTGATAGTTGCATCTTGCCTGGCACTACAATGTGTTTCTTTTAGCTGCTTTAGCCTGCCACTATACCGTGCATTGATAGCTGCATCTAACCTGTCACTACACTGTGTTTTTTAATGGCTTTTTCCTGCCACTATACCATGCATTGATAGTTGCATCTAGCCTGGCACTACAATGTGTTTTTTTAGCTGCTTTAGCCTGCCACTATACCGTGCATTGATAGTTGCATCTAACCTGGCACTACATTGTGTTTTTGATTGCTTTAGCCTGCCACTATACCGTGTATTGATAGTTGCATCTAGCCTGGCACTACAATGTGTTTTTTTTAGCTGCTTTAGCCTGCCACTATACCGTGTATTGATAGTTGCATCTAACCTGGCAATACATTGTGTTTTTTAGCTGCTTTAGCCACTATACCGTGCATTGAGAGTTGCATCTAACCTGGCACTACATTGTGTATTTAATTGCTTTAGCCTGCCACTATACCGTGCATTGATAGTTGCATCTAGCCTGGCACTACACTGTGTTTTTTAATTGCTTTAGCCTGCCACTATATCGTGCATTGATAGTTGCATCTAGCCTGGCACTACACTGTGTTTTTTAATTGCTTTAGCCTGCCACTATACCGTGCATTGATAGTTCCATCTAACCTGGCACTACATTGTATATTTAATTGCTTTAGCCTGCCACTATACCGTGCATTGATAGTTGCATCTAGCCTGGCACTACACTGTGTTTTTTAATTGCTTTAGCCTGCCACTATACCATGCATTGATAGTTGCATCTAGCCTGGCACAACATTGTGTTTTTAATTGCTTTAGCCTGCCACTATACCGTGCATTGATAGCTGCATCTAGCCTAGCACTACACTGTGTTTTATTTAGCTGCTTTAGCCTGCCACTATACCGTGCATTGATAGTTGCATCTAACCTGGCACTACATTGTGTTTTTAATTGCTTTATCCTGCCACTATACCGTGCATTGATAGCTGCATCTAGCCTGGCACTAAAATGTGTTTTTTTTTAGCTGCTTTAGCCTGCCACTATACCGTGCATTGATAGTTGCATCTAACCTGGCACTGCATTGTGTTTTTAATTGCTTTAGCCTGCCACTATACCATGCATTGATAGTTGCATCTAGCCTGGCACTACACTGTGTTTTTTTTAGCTGCTTTAGCCTGCCACTATACCGTGCATTGATAGTTGCATCTAGCCTGGCACTACAATGTGTTTCTTTTTTAGCTGCTTTAGCCTGCCACTATACCGTGCATTGATAGTTGCATCTAACCTGGCACTACATTGTGTTTTGAATTGCTATAGCCTGCCACCATATCGAGCATTGATAGTTGCATCTAGCCTGGCAATACACTGTGTTTTTTAATTGCTTTAGCCTGCCACTATACCGTGCATAGATTGTTGCATCTAACCTGGCACTACATTGTGTTTTTTTTAGCTGCTTTAGCCTGCCACTATACCGTGCATTGATAGTTGCATCTAACCTGGCACTACATTGTGTATTTAATTGCTTTAGCCTGCCACTATACCGTGCATTGATAGTTGCATCTAGCCTAGCACTACACTGTGTTTTTTAATTGCTTTAGCCTGCCACTATACCATGCATTGATAGTTGCATCTAGCCTGGCACTACATTGTGTTTTTAATTGCTTTAACCTGCCACTATACCGTGCATTGATAGTTGCATCTAGCCTGGCACTACGCTGTGTTTTTTAATTGCTTTAGACTGCCACTATACCCTGCATTGATAATTGCATCTAGCCTGGCACTACAATGTGTTTTTTTTTAGCTGCTTTAGCCTGCCACTATACCGTGCATTGATAGTTGCATCTAACCTGGCACTACATTGTGTATTTAATTGCTTTAGCCTGCCACCATACCGTGCATTGATAGTTGCATCTAGCCTGGCACAATACTGTGTTTTTTTCTTTTTTAATTGCTTTAGCCTGCCACTATACCGTGCATTGATAGTTGCATCTAGCCTGCCACTACAATGTGTTTTTTAGCTGCTTTAGTCTGCCACTATACCGTGCATTGATAGTTGCATCTAACCTGGCACTACATTGTGTTTTTAATTGCTTTAGCCTGCCACTATACCGTGCATTGATAGTTGCATCTAGCCTGGCACTACAATGTGTTTTTTTTAGCTTCTTTAGACTGCCACTATACCGTGCATTGATAGTTGCATCTAACCTGGCACTACATTGTGTTTTTAATTGCTTTAGCTTGCCACTATACCGTGCATTGATAGTTGTATCTAGCCTGGCACTACAATGTATTTTTTTTAGCTGCTTTAGCCTGCCACTATACCGTGCATTGATAGTTGCATCTAAAATGGCACTACATTGTGTTTTTAATTGCTTTAGGCTTCCACTATACCGTGCATTGATAGCTGCATCTAGCCTGGCACTACATTGTGTTTTTGTAGCTGCTTTAGCCTGCCACTATACCGTGCATTGATAGTTGCATTTAACCTGGCACTACATTGTGTTTTTAATTGATTTAGCCTGCCACTATACCGTGCATTGATAGTTGCATCTAGCCTGGCACTACACTGTGTTTTTCTTAGCTGCTTTAGCCTGCCACTATACCGTGCATTGATAGTTGCATCTAGCCTGGCACTGCACTGTGTTTTTTTTTTTAGGTGATTTAGCCTGCCACCATACCGTGCATTGATAGTTGCATCTAGCCTGGCACTACATTGTGTTTTTAATTGCTTTAACCTGCCACTATACCGTGCATTGATAGTTGCATCTAGCCTGGCACTACGCTGTGTTTTTTAATTGCTTTAGCCTGCCACTATATCGCGCATTGATAGTTGCATCTAGCCTGGCACTACACTGTGTTTTGTTTGGCTGCTTTAGCCTGCCACTATACCATGCATTGATAGTTGCATCTAGCCTGGCACTACACTGTGTTTTTAATTGCTTTTGCCTGCTACTATACCGTGCATTGATAGTTTCATCTAGCCTGGCACTACACTGTGTTTTTTTTAGCTGCTTTAGCCTGCCACTATACTGTGCATTGATAGTTGCATCTAACCTGGCATTACATTGTGTTTTTAATTGCTTTAGCCTGCCACTATACCGTGCATTGATAGCTGCATCTAGCCTAGCACTACACTGTGTTTTATTTAGCTGCTTTAGCCTGCCACTATACCGTGCATTGATAGTTGCATCTAACCTGGCACTACATTGTGTTTTTAATTGCTTTATCCTGCCACTATACCGTGCATTGATAGCTGCATCTAGCCTGGCACTAAAATGTGTTTTTTTTTAGCTGCTTTAGCCTGCCACTATACCGTGCATTGATAGTTGCATCTAACCTGGCACTGCATTGTGTTTTTAATTGCTTTAGCCTGCCACTATACCATGCATTGATAGTTGCATCTAGCCTGGCACTACACTGTGTTTTTTTTAGCTGCTTTAGCCTGCCACTATACCGTGCATTGATAGTTGCATCTAGCCTGGCACTACAATGTGTTTCTTTTTTAGCTGCTTTAGCCTGCCACTATACCGTGCATTGATAGTTGCATCTAACCTGGCACTACATTGTGTTTTGAATTGCTATAGCCTGCCACCATATCGAGCATTGATAGTTGCATCTAGCCTGGCAATACACTGTGTTTTTTAATTGCTTTAGCCTGCCACTATACCGTGCATAGATTGTTGCATCTAACCTGGCACTACATTGTGTTTTTTTTAGCTGCTTTAGCCTGCCACTATACCGTGCATTGATAGTTGCATCTAACCTGGCACTACATTGTGTATTTAATTGCTTTAGCCTGCCACTATACCGTGCATTGATAGTTGCATCTAGCCTAGCACTACACTGTGTTTTTTAATTGCTTTAGCCTGCCACTATACCATGCATTGATAGTTGCATCTAGCCTGGCACAACATTTTGTTTTTAATTGCTTTAACCTGCCTCTATACCGTGCATTGATAGTTGATCTAGCCTGGCACTACATTGTGTTTTTAATTGCTTTAACCTGCCACTATACCCTGCATTGATAGTTGCATCTAGCCTGGCACTACAATGTGTTTTTTTAGCTGCTTTAGCCTGCCACTATACTGTGCATTGATAGTTGCATCTAACCTGGCACTACATTGTGTTTTGAATTGCTTTAGCCTGCCACCATACCGTGCATTGATAGTTGCATCTAGCCTGGCACAATACTGTGTTTTGTGTTTTTTAATTGCTTTAGCCTGCCACTATACCGTGCATTGATAGTTGCATCTAGCCTGGCACTACAATGTGTTTTTTAGCTGCTTTAGCCTGCCACTATACCGTGCATTGATAGTTGCATCTAACCTGGCACTACATTGTGTTTTTAATTGCTTTAGCCTGCCACTATACCGTGCATTGATAGTTGTATCTAGCCTGGCACTACAGTGTATTTTTTTTAGCTGCTTTAGCCTGCCACTTTACCGTGCATTGATAGTTGCATCTAAAATGGCACTACATTGTGTTTTTAATTGCTTTAGGCTGCCACTATACCGTGCATTGTTAGCTGCATCTAGCCTGGCACTACATTGTGTTTTTGTAGCTGCTTTAGCCTGCCACTATACCCTGCATTGATAGTAGCATCTAACCTGGCACTACATTGTGTTTTTAATTGCTTTAGTCTGCCACTATACCGTGCATTGATAGTTGCATCTAGCCTGGCACTACACTGTGTTTTTTTTAGCTGCTTTAGCCTGCCACTATACCGTGCATTGATAGTTGCATCTAGCCTGGCACTGCACTGTGTTTTTTTTTAGGTGATTTAGCCTGCCACCATACCGTGCATTGATAGTTGCATCTAGCCTGGCACTACATTGTGTTTTTAATTGCTTTAACCTGCCACTATACCGTGCATTGATAGTTGCATCTAGCCTGGCACTACGCTGTGTTTTTTAATTGCTTTAGACTGCCACTATACCCTGCATTGATAGTTGCATCTAGCCTGGCACTACAATGTGTTTTTTTTTAGCTGCTTTAGCCTGCCACTATACCGTGCATTGATAGTTGCATCTAACCTGGCACTACATTGTGTATTTAATTGCTTTAGCCTGCCACCATACCGTGCATTGATAGTTGCATCTAGCCTGGCACAATACTGTGTTTTTTTCTTTTTTAATTGCTTTAGCCTGCCACTATACCGTGCATTGATAGTTGCATCTAGCCTGCCACTACAATGTGTTTTTTAGCTGCTTTAGTCTGCCACTATACCGTGCATTGATAGTTGCATCTAACCTGGCACTACATTGTGTTTTTAATTGCTTTAGCCTGCCACTCTACCGTGCATTGATAGTTGCATCTAGCCTGGCACTACAATGTGTTTTTTTTAGCTTCTTTAGACTGCCACTATACCGTGCATTGATAGTTGCATCTAACCTGGCACTACATTGTGTTTTTAATTGCTTTAGCCTGCCACTATACCGTGCATTGATAGTTGCATCTAGCCTGGCACTACAATGTGTTTTTTTTAGCTTCTTTAGACTGCCACTATACCGTGCATTGATAGTTGCATCTAACCTGGCACTACATTGTGTTTTTAATTGCTTTAGCCTGCCACTATACCGTGCATTGATAGTTGCATCTAAAATGGCACTACATTGTGTTTTTAATTGCTTTAGGCTTCCACTATACCGTGCATTGATAGCTGCATCTAGCCTGGCACTACATTGTGTTTTTGTAGCTGCTTTAGCCTGCCACTATACCGTGCATTGATAGTTGCATCTAACCTGGCACTACATTGTATTTTTAATTGCTTTAGCCTGCCACTATACCGTGCATTGATAGTTGCATCTAGCCTGGCACTACACTGTGTTTTTCTTAGCTGCTTTAGCCTGCCACTATACCGTGCATTGATAGTTGCATCTAGCCTGGCACTGCACTGTGTTTTTTTTTCGGTGATTTAGCCTGCCACCATACCGTGCATTGATAGTTGCATATAGCCTGGCACTACATTGTGTTTTTAATTGCTTTAACCTGCCACTATACCGTGCATTGATAGTTGCATCTAGCCTGGCACTACGCTGTGTTTTTTAATTGCTTTAGCCTGCCACTATATCGCGCATTGATAGTTGCATCTAGCCTGGCACTACACTGTGTTTTGTTTGGCTGCTTTAGCCTGCCACTATACCGTGCATTGATAGTTGCATCTAGCCTGGCACTAAAATGTGTTTTTTTTAGTTGTTTAGCCTGCCACTATACCATGCATTGATAGTTGCATCTAGCCTGGCACTACACTGTGTTTTTAATTGCTTTTTCCTGCTACTATACCGTGCATTGATAGTTTCATCTAGCCTGCCACTACACTGTGTTTTTTTTAGCTGCTTTAGCCTGCCACTATACTGTGCATTGATAGTTGCATCTAACCTGGCATTACATTGTGTTTTTAATTGCTTTAGCCTGCCACTATACCGTGCATTGATAGCTGCATCTAGCCTAGCACTACACTGTGTTTTATTTAGCTGCTTTAGCCTGCCACTATACCGTGCATTGATAGTTGCATCTAACCTGGCACTACATTGTGTTTTTAATTGCTTTATCCTGCCACTATACCGTGCATTGATAGCTGCATCTAGCCTGGCACTAAAATGTGTTTTTTTTTAGCTGCTTTAGCCTGCCACTATACCGTGCATTGATAGTTGCATCTAACCTGGCACTGCATTGTGTTTTTAATTGCTTTAGCCTGCCACTATACCATGCATTGATAGTTGCATCTAGCCTGGCACTACACTGTGTTTTTTTTAGCTGCTTTAGCCTGCCACTATACCGTGCATTGATAGTTGCATCTAGCCTGGCACTACAATGTGTTTCTTTTTTAGCTGCTTTAGCCTGCCACTATACCGTGCATTGATAGTTGCATCTAACCTGGCACTACATTGTGTTTTGAATTGCTATAGCCTGCCACCATATCGAGCATTGATAGTTGCATCTAGCCTGGCAATACACTGTGTTTTTTAATTGCTTTAGCCTGCCACTATACCGTGCATAGATTGTTGCATCTAACCTGGCACTACGTTGTGTTTTTTTTAGCTGCTTTAGCCTGCCACTATACCGTGCATTGATAGTTGCATCTAACCTGGCACTACATTGTGTATTTAATTGCTTTAGCCTGCCACTATACCGTGCATTGATAGTTGCATCTAGCCTAGCACTACACTGTGTTTTTTAATTGCTTTAGCCTGCCACTATACCATGCATTGATAGTTGCATCTAGCCTGGCACAACATTGTGTTTTTAATTGCTTTAACCTGCCTCTATACCGTGCATTGATAGTTGATCTAGCCTGGCACTACATTGTGTTTTTAATTGCTTTAACCTGCCACTATACCCTGCATTGATAGTTGCATCTAGCCTGGCACTACAATGTGTTTTATTAGCTGCTTTAGCCTGCCACTATACCGTGCATTGATAGTTGCATCTAACCTGGCACTACATTGTGTTTTGAATTGCTTTAGCCTGCCACCATACCGTGCATTGAAAGTTGCATCTAGCCTGGCACAATACTGTGTTTTGTGTTTTTTAATTGCTTTAGCCTGCCACTATACCGTGCATTGATAGTTGCATCTAGCCTGGCACTACAATGTGTTTTTTAGCTGCTTTAGCCTGCCACTATACCGTGCATTGATAGTTGCATCTAACCTGGCACTACATTGTGTTTTTAATTGCTTTAGCCTGCCACTATACCGTGCATTGATAGTTGTATCTAGCCTGGCACTACAATGTATTTTTTTTAGCTGCTTTAGCCTGCCACTTTACCGTGCATTGATAGTTGCATCTAAAATGGCACTACATTGTGTTTTTAATTGCTTTAGGCTGCCACTATACCGTGCATTGATAGCTGCATCTAGCCTGGCACTACATTGTGTTTTTGTAGCTGCTTTAGCCTGCCACTATACCGTGCATTGATAGTAGCATCTAACCTGGCACTACATTGTGTTTTTAATTGCTTTAGTCTGCCACTATACCGTGCATTGATAGTTGCATCTAGCCTGGCACTACACTGTGTTTTTTTTTAGCTGCTTTAGCCTGCCACTATACCGTGCATTGATAGTTGCATCTAGCCTGGCACTGCACGGTGTTTTTTTTTAGGTGATTTAGCCTGCCACCATACCGTGCATTGATAGTTGCATCTAGCCTGGCACTACATTGTGTTTTTAATTGCTTTAACCTGCCACTATACCGTGCATTGATAGTTGCATCTAGCCTGGCACTACGCTGTGTTTTTTAATTGCTTTAGACTGCCACTATACCCTGCATTGATAGTTGCATCTAGCCTGGCACTACAATGTGTTTTTTTTTAGCTGCTTTAGCCTGCCACTATACCGTGCATTGATAGTTGCATCTAACCTGGCACTACGTTGTGTATTTAATTGCTTTAGCCTGCCACCATACCGTGCATTGATAGTTGCATCTAGCCTGGCACAATACTGTGTTTTTTTCTTTTTTAATTGCTTTAGCCTGCCACTATACCGTGCATTGATAGTTGCATCTAGCCTGCCACTACAATGTGTTTTTTAGCTGCTTTAGTCTGCCACTATACCGTGCATTGATAGTTGCATCTAACCTGGCACTACATTGTGTTTTTAATTGCTTTAGCCTGCCACTATACCGTGCATTGATAGTTGCATCTAGCCTGGCACTACAATGTGTTTTTTTTAGCTTCTTTAGACTGCCACTATACCGTGCATTGATAGTTGCATCTAACCTGGCACTACATTGTGTTTTTAATTGCTTTAGCTTGCCACTATACCGTGCATTGATAGTTGTATCTAGCCTGGCACTACAATGTATTTTTTTTAGCTGCTTTAGCCTGCCACTATACCGTGCATTGATAGTTGCATCTAAAATGGCACTACATTGTGTTTTTAATTGCTTTAGGCTTCCACTATACCGTGCATTGATAGCTGCATCTAGCCTGGCACTACATTGTGTTTTTGTAGCTGCTTTAGCCTGCCACTATACCGTGCATTGATAGTTGCATCTAACCTGGCACTACATTGTGTTTTTAATTGCTTTAGCCTGCCACTATACCGTGCATTGATAGTTGCATCTAGCCTGGCACTACACTGTGTTTTTCTTAGCTGCTTTAGCCTGCCACTATACCGTGCATTGATAGTTGCATCTAGCCTGGCACTGCACTGTGTTTTTTTTTTAGGTGATTTAGCCTGCCACCATACCGTGCATTGATAGTTGCATCTAGCCTGGCACTACATTGTGTTTTTAATTGCTTTAACCTGCCACTATACCGTGCATTGATAGTTGCATCTAGCCTGGCACTACGCTGTGTTTTTTAATTGCTTTAGCCTGCCACTATATCGCGCATTGATAGTTGCATCTAGCCTGGCACTACACTGTGTTTTGTTTGGCTGCTTTAGCGTGCCACTATACCGTGCATTGATAGTTGCATCTAGCCTGGCACTAAAATGTGTTTTTTTTAGTTGTTTAGCCTGCCACTATACCATGCATTGATAGTTGCATCTAGCCTGGCACTACACTGTGTTTTTAATTGCTTTTGCCTGCTACTATACCGTGCATTGATAGTTTCATCTAGCCTGGCACTACACTGTGTTTTTTAGCTGCTTTAGCCTGCCACTATACTGTGCATTGATAGTTGCATCTAACCTGGCAATACATTGTGTTTTTAATTGCTTTAGCCTGCCACTATACCGTGCATTGATAGCTGCATCTAGCCTAGCACTACACTGTGTTTTATTTAGCTGCTTTAGCCTGCCACTATACCGTGCATTGATAGTTGCATCTAACCTGGCACTACATTGTGTTTTTAATTGCTTTATCCTGCCACTATACCGTGCATTGATAGCTGCATCTAGCCTGGCACTAAAATAAGTTTTTTTTTAGCTGCTTTAGCCTGCCACTATACCGTGCATTGATAGTTGCATCTAACCTGGCACTGCATTGTGTTTTTAATTCCTTTAGCCTGCCACTATACCATGCATTGATAGTTGCATCTGGCCTGGCACAACACTGTGTTTTTTTTAGCTGCTTTAGCCTGCCACTATACCGTGCATTGATAGTTGCATCTAGCCTGGCACTACAATGTGTTTCTTTTTTAGCTGCTTTAGCCTGCCACTATACCGTGCATTGATAGTTGCATCTAACCTGGCACTACATTGTGTTTTGAATTGCTATAGCCTGCCACCATATCGAGCATTGATAGTTGCATCTAGCCTGGCAATACACTGTGTTTTTTAATTGCTTTAGCCTGCCACTATACCGTGCATAGATTGTTGCATCTAACCTGGCACTACATTGTGTTTTTTTTAGCTGCTTTAGCCTGCCACTATACCGTGCATTGATAGTTGCATCTAACCTGGCACTACATTGTGTATTTAATTGCTTTAGCCTGCCACTATACCGTGCATTGATAGTTGCATCTAGCCTAGCACTACACTATGTTTTTTAATTGCTTTAGCCTGCCACTATACCATGCATTGATAGTTGCATCTAGCCTGGCACAACATTGTGTTTTTAATTGCTTTAACCTGCCTCTATACCGTGCATTGATAGTTGATCTAGCCTGGCACTACATTGTGTTTTTAATTGCTTTAACCTGCCACTATACCCTGCATTGATAGTTGCATCTAGCCTGGCACTACAATGTGTTTTTTTAGCTGCTTTAGCCTGCCACTATACCGTGCATTGATAGTTGCATCTAACCTGGCACTACATTGTGTTTTTAATTGCTTTATCCTGCCACTATACCGTGCATTGATAGCTGCATCTAGCCTGGCACTAAAATGTGTTTTTTTTAGCTGCTTTAGCCTGCCACTATACCGTGCATTGATAGTTGCATCTAACCTGGCACTGCATTGTGTTTTTAATTCCTTTAGCCTGCCACTATACCATGCATTGATAGTTGCATCTGGCCTGGCACTACACTGTGTTTTTTTTAGCTGCTTTAGCCTGCCACTATACCGTGCATTGATAGTTGCATCTAGCCTGGCACTACAATGTGTTTCTTTTTTAGCTGCTTTAGCCTGCCACTATACCGTGCATTGATAGTTGCATCTAACCTGGCACTACATTGTGTTTTGAATTGCTATAGCCTGCCACCATATCGAGCATTGATAGTTGCATCTAGCCTGGCAATACATTGTGTTTTTTAATTGCTTTAGCCTGCCACTATACCGTGCATAGATTGTTGCATCTAACCTGGCACTACATTGTGTTTTTTTTAGCTGCTTTAGCCTGCCACTATACCGTGCATTGATAGTTGCATCTAACCTGGCACTACATTGTGTATTTAATTGCTTTAGCCTGCCACTATACCGTGCATTGATAGTTGCATCTAGCCTAGCACTACACTATGTTTTTTAATTGCTTTAGCCTGCCACTATACCATGCATTGATAGTTGCATCTAGCCTGGCACAACATTGTGTTTTTAATTGCTTTAACCTGCCTCTATACCGTGCATTGATAGTTGATCTAGCCTGGCACTACATTGTGTTTTTAATTGCTTTAACCTGCCACTATACCCTGCATTGATAGTTGCATCTAGCCTGGCACTACAATGTGTTTTTTTAGCTGCTTTAGCCTGCCACTATACCGTGCATTGATAGTTGCATCTAACCTGGCACTACATTGTGTTTTGAATTGCTTTAGCCTGCCACCATACCGTGTATTGATAGTTGCATCTAGCCTGGCACAATACTGTGTTTTGTGTTTTTTAATTGCTTTAGCCTGCCACTATACCGTGCATTGATAGTTGCATCTAGCCTGGCACTACAATGTGTTTTTTAGCTGCTTTAGCCTGCCACTATACCGTGCATTGATAGTTGCATCTAACCTGGCACTACATTGTGTTTTTAATTGCTTTAGCCTGCCACTATACCGTGCATTGATAGTTGCATCTAGCCTGGCACTACAATGTGTTTTTTTTTAGCCTCTTTAGACTGCCACTATACCGTGCATTGATAGTTGCATCTAACCTGGCACTACATTGTGTTTTTAATTGCTTTAGCCTGCCACTATACCGTGCATTGATAGTTGTATCTAGCCTGGCACTACAATGTATTTTTTTTAGCTGCTTTAGCCTGCCACTATACCGTGCATTGATAGTTGCATCTAACCTGGCACTACATTGTGTTTTTAATTGCTTTAGGCTGCCACTATACCGTGCATTGATAGCTGCATCTAGCCTGGCACTGCATTGTGTTTTTAATTGCTTTAACCTGCCACTATACCGTGCATTGATAGTTGCATCTAGCCTGGCACTACATTGTGTTTTTTAATTGCTTTAACCTGCCACTATACCGTGCATTGATAGTTGCATCTAACCTGGCACTACATTGTGTTTTTAATTGCTTTAGCCTGCCACTATACCGTGCATTGATAGTTGCATCTAGCCTGGCACTACACTGTGTTTTTTAATTGCTTTAGCCTGCCACTATACCGTGCATTGATAGTTGCATCTAACCTGGCACTACATTGTGTTTTAATTGCTTTAGCCTGCCACTATACCGTGCATTGATAGCTGCATCTAGCCTGGCACTACACTGTATTTTTTAATTGCTTTAGCCTGCCACTATACCGTGCATTGATAGTTGCATCTAGCCTGGCACTACAATGTGTTTTTTGTTAGCTGCTTTAGCCTGCCACCATACCGTGCATTGATAGTTGCATCTAGCCTGGCACTACAATGTGTTTTTTAGCTGCTTTAGCCTGCCACTATACCGTGCATTGATAGCTGCATATAACCTGGCACTACATTGTGTTTTTAATTGCTTTAGCCTGCCACTATACCGTGCATTGATAGTTGCATCTAGCCTGGCACTACAATGTGTTTTTTAGCTGCTTTAGCCTGCCACTATACCGTGCATTGATAGTTGCATCTAACCTGGCACTACATTGTGTTTTTAATTGCTTTAGCCTGCCACTATACCGTGCATTGATAGCTGCATCTAGCCTGGCACTACAATCTGTTTTTTTAGCTTCTTTAGACTGCCACTATACCGTGCATTGATAGTTGCATCTAACCTGGCACTACATTGTGTTTTTAATTGCTTTAGCCTGCCACTATACCGTGCATTGATAGTTGTATCTAACCTGGCACTACAATGTATTTTTTTTAGCTGCTTTAGCCTGCCACTATACCGTGCATTGATAGTTGCATCTAACCTGGCACTACATTGTGTTTTTAATTGCTTTAGGCTGCCACTATACCGTGCATTGATAGCTGCATCTAGCCTGGCACTACATTGTGTTTTTAATTGCTTTAACCTGCCACTATACCGTGCATTGATAGTTGCATCTAGCCTGGCACTACATTGTGTTTTTTAATTGCTTTAGACTGCCACTATACCGTGCATTGATAGTTGCATCTAACCTGGCACTACATTGTGTGTTTAATTGCTTTAGCCTGCCACTATACCGTGCATTGATAGTTGCATCTAGCCTGGCACTACACTGTGTTTTTTAATTGCTTTAGCCTGCCACTATACCGTGCATTGATAGTTGCATCTAACCTGGCACTACATTGTGTTTTTAATTGCTTTAGCCTGCCACTATACCGTGCATTGATAGCTGCATCTAGCCTGGCACTACTCTGTGTTTTTTAGTTGCTTTAGCCTGCCACTATACCGTGCATTCATAGTTGCATCTAGCCTGGCACTACAATGTGTTTTTTGTTAGCTGCTTTAGCCTGCCACCATACCGTGCATTGATAGTTGCATTTAGCCTGGCACTACACTGTGTTTTTTAATTGCTTTAGCCTGCCACTATACTGTGCATTGATAGCTGCATCTAGCCTGGCACTACACTGTGTTTTTTAATTGCTTTAGCCTGCCACTATACCGTGCATTGATAGTTGCATCTAACCTGGCAAAACATTGTGTTTTTAATTGCTTTAGCCTGCCACTATACCGTGCATTGATAGTTGAATCTAGCCTGGCACTACATTGTGTTTTTAATTGATTTAACCTGCCACTATACCGTGCATTGATAGTTGCATCTAGCCTGGCACTACACTGTTTTTTTTACCTGCTTTAGCCTGCCACTATACCGTGCATTGATAGTTGCATCTAACCTGCCACTACATTGTGTTTTTAATTGCTCTAGCCTGCCACTATACCGTGCATTGATAGTTGCATCTAGCCTGGCACTGCACTGTCTTTTTTTTGGCTGATTTAGCCTGCCACCATACCGTGCATTGATAGTTGCATCTAGCCTGGCACTACATTGTGTTTTTAATTGCTTTAACCTGCCACTATACCGTGCATTGATAGTTGCATCTAGCCTGGCACTACGCTGTGTTTTTTAATTGCTTTAGCCTGCCACTATATCGTGCATTGATAGTTGCATCTAACCTGGCACTACATTGTGTTTTTAATTGCTTTAGCCTGCCACTATACCGCGCATTGATAGTTGCATCTAGCCTGGCACTACACTGTGTTTTTTTTGGCTGCTTTAGCCTGCCACTATACCGTGCATTGATAGTTGCATCTAGCCTGGCACTAAAATGTGTTTTTTTTAGCTGCTTTAGCCTGCCACTATACCATGCATTGATAGTTGCATCTAGCCTGGCACTACACTGTGTTTTTAATTGCTTTTGCCTGCCACTATACCGTGCATTGATAGTTGCATCTAGCCTGGCACTACACTGTGTTTTTTAATTGCTTTAGCCTGCCACTATACCGTGCATTGATAGTTTCATCTAGCCTGGCACTACACTGTGTTTTTTTTAGCTGCTTTAGCCTGCCACTATACCGTGCATTGATTGTTGCATCTAACCTGGCACTACATTGTGTTTTTAATTGCTTTAGCCTGCCACTATACCGTGCATTGATAGCTGCATCTAGCCTGGCACTACACTGTGTTTTTTTTAGCTGCTTTAGCCTGCCACTATACCGTGCATTGATAGTTGCATCTAACCTGGCACTACATTGTGTTTTTAATTGCTTTAGCCTGCCACTATACAGTGCATTGATAGCTGCATCTAGCCTGGCACTACACTGTGTTTTTTAACTGCTTTAGCCTGCCACTATACCGTGCATTGATAGTTGCATCTAACCTGGCACTACATTGTGTTTTTAATTGCTTTAGCCTGCCACTATACCATGCATTGATAGTTGCATCTAGCCTGGCACTACACTGTGTTTTTTTTAGCTGCTTTAGACGGCCACTATACCGTGCATTGATAGTTGCATCTAACCTGGCACTACAATGTATTTTTTTTAGCTGCTTTAGCCCGCCACTATACCGTGCATTGATAGTTGCATCTAACCTGGCACTACATTGTGTTTTTAATTGCTTTAGGCTGCCACTATACCGTGCATTGATAGCTGCATCTAGCCTGGCACTACATTGTGTTTTTAATTGCTTTAACCTGCCACTATACCGTGCATTGATAGTTGCATCTAGCCTGGCACTACATTGTGTTTTTTAATTGCTTTAGACTGCCACTATACCGTGCATTGATAGCTGCATCTAACCTGGCACTACATTGTGTTTTTAATTGCTTTAGCCTGCCACTATACCGTGCATTGATAGTTGCATCTAGCCTGGCACTACACTGTGTTTTTTAATTGCTTTAGCCTGCCACTATACCGTGCATTGATAGTTGCATCTAACCTGGCACTACATTGTGTTTTTAATTGCTTTAGCCTGCCACTATACCGTGCATTGATAGCTGCATCTAGCCTGGCACTACACTGTGTTTTTTAATTGCTTTAGCATGCCACTATACCGTGCATTGATAGTTGCATCTAGCTTGGCACTACAATGTGTTTTTTGTTAGCTGCTTTAGCCTGCCACCATACCGTGCATTGATAGTTGCATTTAGCCTGGCACTACACAGTGTTTTTTAATTGCTTTAGCCTGCCACTATACCGTGCATTGATAGCTGCATCTAGCCTGGCACTACACTGTGTTTTTTAATTGCTTTAGCCTGCCACTATACCGTGCATTGATAGTTGCATCTAACCTGGCAAAACATTGTGTTTTTAATTGCTTTAGCCTGCCACTATACCGTGCATTGATAGTTGAATCTAGCCTGGCACTACATTGTGTTTTTAATTGCTTTAACCTGCCACTATACCGTGCATTGATAGTTGCATCTAGCCTGGCACTACACTGTTTTTTTACCTGCTTTAGCCTGCCACCATACCGTGCATTGATAGTTGCATCTAGCCTGGCACTACAATGTGTTTTTTAGCTGCTTTAGCCTGCCACTATACCGTGCATTGATAGCTGCATATAACCTGGCACTACATTGTGTTTTTAATTGCTTTAGCCTGCCACTATACCGTGCATTGATAGTTGCATCTAGCCTGGCACTACAATGTGTTTCTTTTTTAGCTGCTTTAGCCTGCCACTATACCGTGCATTGATAGTTGCATCTAACCTGGCACTACATTGTGTTTTGAATTGCTATAGCCTGCCACCATACCGTGCATTGATAGTTGCATCTAGCCTGGCAATACACTGTGTTTTTTAATTGCTTTAGCCTGCCACTATACCGTGCATAGATTGTTGCATCTAGCCTGGCACTACAATGTATTTTTTTTAGCTGCTTTAGCCTGCCACTATACCGTGCATTGATAGTTGCATCTAACCTGGCACTACATTGTGTTTTTATTTGCTTTAGGCTGCCACTATACCGTGCATTGATAGCTGCATCTAGCCTGGCACTACATTGTGTTTTTAATTGCTTTAACCTGCCACTATACCGTGCATTGATAGTTGCATCTAGCCTGGCACTACATTGTGTTTTTTAATTGCTTTAGCCTGCCACTATACCGTGCATTGATAGTTGCATCTAACCTGGCACTACATTGTGTTTTAATTGCTTTAGCCTGCCACTATACCGTGCATTGATAGCTGCATCTAGCCTGGCACTACACTGTATTTTTTAATTGCTTTAGCCTGCCACTATACCGTGCATTGATAGTTGCATCTAGCCTGGCACTACAATGTGTTTTTTGTTAGCTGCTTTAGCCTGCCACCATACCGTGCATTGATAGTTGCATCTAGCCTGGCACTACAATGTGTTTTTTAGCTGCTTTAGCCTGCCACTATACCGTGCATTGATAGCTGCATATAACCTGGCACTACATTGTGTTTTTAATTGCTTTAGCCTGCCACTATACCGTGCATTGATAGTTGCATCTAGCCTGGCACTACAATGTGTTTTTTAGCTGCTTTAGCCTGCCACTATACCGTGCATTGATAGTTGCATCTAACCTGGCACTACATTGTGTTTTTAATTGCTTTAGCCTGCCACTATACCGTGCATTGATAGCTGCATCTAGCCTGGCACTACAATCTGTTTTTTTTAGCTTCTTTAGACTGCCACTATACCGTGCATTGATAGTTGCATCTAACCTGGCACTACATTGTGTTTTTAATTGCTTTAGCCTGCCACTATACCGTGCATTGATAGTTGTATCTAACCTGGCACTACAATGTATTTTTTTTAGCTGCTTTAGCCTGCCACTATACCGTGCATTGATAGTTGCATCTAACCTGGCACTACATTGTGTTTTTAATTGCTTTAACCTGCCACTATACCGTGCATTGATAGTTGCATCTAGCCTGGCACTACATTGTGTTTTTAATTGCTTTAACCTGCCACTATACCGTGCATTGATAGTTGCATCTAGCCTGGCACTACATTGTGTTTTTTAATTGCTTTAACCTGCCACTATACCGTGCATTGATAGCTGCATCTAGCCTGGCACTACATTGTGTTTTTAATTGCTTTAACCTGCCACTATACCGTGCATTGATAGTTGCATCTAGCCTGGCACTACATTGTGTTTTTTAATTGCTTTAGACTGCCACTATACCGTGCATTGATAGTTGCATCTAACCTGGCACTACATTGTGTTTTTAATTGCTTTAGCCTGCCACTATACCGTGCATTGATAGTTGCATCTAGCCTGGCACTACACTGTGTTTTTTAATTGCTTTAGCCTGCCACTATACCGTGCATTGATAGTTGCATCTAACCTGGCACTACATTGTGTTTTTAATTGCTTTAGCCTGCCACTATACCGTGCATTGATAGCTGCATCTAGCCTGGCACTACACTGTGTTTTTTAGTTGCTTTAGCCTGCCACTATACCGTGCATTGATAGTTGCATCTAGCCTGGCACTACAATGTGTTTTTTGTTAGCTGCTTTAGCCTGCCACCATACCGTGCATTGATAATTGCATCTAGCCTGGCACTACAATGTGTTTTTTAGCTGCTTTAGCCTGCCACTATACCGTGCATTGATAGTTGCATCTAACCTGGCACTACATTGTGTTTTTAATTGCTTTAGCCTGCCACTATACCGTGCATTGATAGCTGCATCTAGCCTGGCACTACAATCTGTTTTTTTTAGCTTCTTTAGACTGCCACTATACCGTGCATTGATAGTTGCATCTAACCTGGCACTACATTGTGTTTTTAATTGCTTTAGCCTGCCACTATACCGTGCATTGATAGTTGTATCTAACCTGGCACTACAATGTATTTTTTTTAGCTGCTTTAGCCTGCCACTATACCGTGCATTGATAGTTGCATCTAACCTGGCACTACATTGTGTTTTTAATTGCTTTAGGCTGCCACTATACCGTGCATTGATAGCTGCATCTAGCCTGGCACTACATTGTGTTTTTAATTGCTTTAACCTGCCACTATACCGTGCATTGATAGTTGCATCTAGCCTGGCACTACATTGTGTTTTTTAATTGCTTTAGACTGCCACTATACCGTGCATTGATAGTTGCATCTAACCTGGCACTACATTGTGTTTTTAATTGCTTTAGCCTGCCACTATACCGTGCATTGATAGTTGCATCTAGCCTGGCACTACACTGTGTTTTTTAATTGCTTTAGCCTGCCACTATACCGTGCATTGATAGTTGCATCTAACCTGGCACTACATTGTGTTTTTAATTGCTTTAGCCTGCCACTATACCGTGCATTGATAGCTGCATCTAGCCTGGCACTACTCTGTGTTTTTTAGTTGCTTTAGCCTGCCACTATACCGTGCATTGATAGTTGCATCTAGCCTGGCACTACAATGTGTTTTTTGTTAGCTGCTTTAGCCTGCCACCATACCGTGCATTGATAGTTGCATTTAGCCTGGCACTACACTGTGTTTTTTAATTGCTTTAGCCTGCCACTATACTGTGCATTGATAGCTGCATCTAGCCTGGCACTACACTGTGTTTTTTAATTGCTTTAGCCTGCCACTATACCGTGCATTGATAGTTGCATCTAACCTGGCAAAACATTGTGTTTTTAATTGCTTTAGCCTGCCACTATACCGTGCATTGATAGTTGAAACTAGCCTGGCACTACATTGTGTTTTTAATTGATTTAACCTGCCACTATACCGTGCATTGATAGTTGCATCTAGCCTGGCACTACACTGTTTTTTTTACCTGCTTTAGCCTGCCACTATACCGTGCATTGATAGTTGCATCTAACCTGCCACTACATTGTGTTTTTAATTGCTCTAGCCTGCCACTATACCGTGCATTGATAGTTGCATCTAGCCTGGCACTGCACTGTCTTTTTTTTGGCTGATTTAGCCTGCCACCATACCGTGCATTGATAGTTGCATCTAGCCTGGCACTACATTGTGTTTTTAATTGCTTTAACCTGCCACTATACCGTGCATTGATAGTTGCATCTAGCCTGGCACTATGCTGTGTTTTTTAATTGCTTTAGCCTGCCACTATATCGTGCATTGATAGTTGCATCTAACCTGGCACTACATTGTGTTTTTAATTGCTTTAGCCTGCCACTATACCGCGCATTGATAGTTGCATCTAGCCTGGCACTACACTGTGTTTTTTTTGGCTGCTTTAGCCTGCCACTATACCGTGCATTGATAGTTGCATCTAGCCTGGCACTAAAATGTGTTTTTTTTAGCTGCTTTAGCCTGCCACTATACCATGCATTGATAGTTGCATCTAGCCTGGCACTACACTGTGTTTTTAATTGCTTTTGCCTGCCACTATACCGTGCATTGATAGTTGCATCTAGCCTGGCACTACACTGTCAGGGTAATTCATAGAATTTCGCTGAAAAGTGTCGCAAGCGGCTGGCGCAGAGTGTCCGCGTGCGATTGACTGCGCCAGGCACGTGCGCTAAAACCGATTTCCGCGCACAGCGTATTCATGGATTTCATGCTCCCAAACCAGCCGTGGCGCAGAGTATCGCAGCGACCCTGCAGCAGCGCCAGTAACGCCCCCAAGAACGCCCTTGCGCAAGGAAAAGCCATCAAAATCGCTAAATCATCGCAAAGGGCTGCGCTAACCCTGGACCAGTTACAGGGCTGCCAAACAAGGAACGCAAAGCGTGAAACGTGCATATCAGGGGTACACGTGAAGTCATACACGCGATTGACCAGGGTAAGTGTATTACAGGGGTACGCGGGAAGTTCAACACGCGATTAGCCAGGGTACGTGTATTACAGGGGTACGCGGGAAGTTCAACACGCGATTGGCCAGGGTACGTGTATTACAGGGGTACGTGGGAAGTTCAACACGCGATTGGCCAGGGTAAGTGTATTACAGGGGTACGCGGGAAGTTCAACACGCGATTAGCCAGGGTACGTGTATTACAGGGGTACGCGGGAAGTTCAACACGCGATTGGCCAGGGTACGTGTATTACAGGGGTACGCGGGAAGTTTAACACGCGATTAGCCAGGGTAAGTGTATTACAGGGGTACGCGGGAAGTTCAACACGCGATTAGCCAGGGTACGTGTATTACAGGGGTACGCTGGAAGTTTAACACGCGATTGACCAGGGTAAGTGTATTACAGGGGTACGCGGGAAGTTCAACACGCGATTAGCCAGGGTACGTGTATTACAGGGGTACGCGGGAAGTTCAACACGCGATTGGCCAGGGTACGTGTATTACAGGGGTACGCGGGAAGTTTAACACGCGATTGGCCAGGGTAAGTGTATTACAGGGGTACGCGGGAAGTTCAACACGCGATTAGCCAGGGTACGTGTATTACAGGGGTACGCGGGAAGTTCAACACGCGATTGGCCAGGGTACGTGTATTACAGGGGTACGCGGGAAGTTTAACACGCGATTAGCCAGGGTAAGTGTATTACAGGGGTACGCGGGAAGTTTAACACGCGATTAGCCAGGGTAAGTGTATTACAGGGGTACGCGGGAAGTTTAACACGCGATTAGCCAGGGTAAGTGTATTACAGGGGTACGCGGGAAGTTCAACACGCGATTAGCCAGGGTACGTGTATTACAGGGGTACGCTGGAAGTTTAACACGCGATTGACCAGGGTAAGTGTATTACAGGGGTACTCGGGAAGTTCAACACGCGATTAGCCAGGGTACGTGTATTACAGGGGTACGCGGGAAGTTCAACACGCGATTGGCCAGGGTACGTGTATTACAGGGGTACGCGGGAAGTTTAACACGCGATTGGCCAGGGTAAGTGTATTACAGGGGTACGCGGGAAGTTCAACACGCGATTAGCCAGGGTACGTGTATTACAGGGGTACGCGGGAAG
The DNA here is from genome assembly GCF_040938575.1 of Ambystoma mexicanum. NCBI lineage: Eukaryota > Metazoa > Chordata > Amphibia > Caudata > Ambystomatidae > Ambystoma > Ambystoma mexicanum. Next base: position 1,149,445,857 of record NC_090941.1, on the reverse strand, counting down.
TTCAACACGCGATTGGCCAGGGTACGTGTATTACAGGGGTACGCGGGAAGTTTAACACGCGATTAGCCAGGGTAAGTGTATTACAGGGGTACGCGGGAAGTTTAACACGCGATTAGCCAGGGTAAGTGTATTACAGGGGTACGCGGGAAGTTTAACACGCGATTAGCCAGGGTAAGTGTATTACAGGGGTACGCGGGAAGTTCAACACGCGATTAGCCAGGGTACGTGTATTACAGGGGTACGCTGGAAGTTTAACACGCGATTGACCAGGGTAAGTGTATTACAGGGGTACTCGGGAAGTTCAACACGCGATTAGCCAGGGTACGTGTATTACAGGGGTACGCGGGAAGTTCAACACGCGATTGGCCAGGGTACGTGTATTACAGGGGTACGCGGGAAGTTTAACACGCGATTGGCCAGGGTAAGTGTATTACAGGGGTACGCGGGAAGTTCAACACGCGATTAGCCAGGGTACGTGTATTACAGGGGTACGCGGGAAGTTCAACACGCGATTGGCCAGGGTACGTGTATTACAGGGGTACGCGGGAAGTTTAACACGCGATTGGCCAGGGTAAGTGTATTACAGGGGTACGCGGGAAGTTCAACACGCGATTAGCCAGGGTACGTGTATTACAGGGGTACGCGGGAAGTTCAACACGCGATTGGCCAGGGTACGTGTATTACAGGGGTACGCGGGAAGTTTAACACGCGATTAGCCAGGGTAAGTGTATTACAGGGGTACGCGGGAAGTTCAACACGCGATTAGCCAGGGTACGTGTATTACAGGGGTACGCTGGAAGTTTAACACGCGATTGACCAGGGTAAGTGTATTACAGGGGTACGCGGGAAGTTTAACACGCGATTGGCCAGGGTAAGTGTATTACAGGGGTACGCGGGAAGTTATACACGCGATTAGCCAGGGTACGTGTATTACAGGGGTGCGTGGGAATCATCACACGCGATTAGGCTGGGTGGGTCCTCACAGGTGTTCCCTGTACACCCTCCACGGCCCCTGCAGGCAGTCTACAAAACAGGGGACTACCCTGCACACCTGCTCATGTCCCCCTGCACCCCCACCCCCCCAGCAGTGCAGGGGCAGCCTCCACCAGGCCCCCACTCATGTCTCCCACCACCCCCACCCTCCCGCCACCAGGGGCAGCCTCCACCAGGCCCCCACCCATGTCTCCCACCACCCCCCGCCACCAGGGGCACTCTCCACCAAGCCCCCACCCATGTCTCCCACCACCCCCACCAGTGCAGGGGCACCCTCCACCAGGCCCCCACCCATGTCTCCCAACACCCCCACCCACCAGCACTGTGGGGCACGTGGCCAGCAGGCAGTCAGGCAGCAGCAGATGGCAGGTGGGAGCGTGCTCAGGGCTCTGGGGGGCAGTAATTTCGCCTCCTGGCCAGGAGCGTAGTCTCTCGTGTGTGAACGCGTGGACAGCCTGATAGGTAGTGAAATCCCACACGTCAGCAAAGGGCCTTAGCGCGTAAACCCGTCAACAGCATATGCGCGCCTATAGTCACCTGCACGTGCAGGAAATTGTTGCGTGACACGTCCCAGTGTCAAAGCGTCTGATTGGTGAAAATGGATGTACACGTAGAAGTGACAAAGCGTGTGATTGGTGAAAATGGATCTACACGCAGGACTGACAAAGCGTGTGATTGGTGAACGTACACGCCGCGTAAGTGACGCTGTACGTGTGGGCCTGTATATAAGGTACATGTAGAACACCATTTCCTTGTACGTGCTTTTCGTGGAGAGCGAGTGGGTGAAATCTGTACTTCTTGTCGTTTCACACGCGATTTACTTCACGGCGTTTCCAGTTCGTATTCCCTGTTACCTCTGACAGCTTTTTCTCTTTTTTCTCTTTTACTGGTTTACCTGGGCCTGTTCCCTCAAACAGTGTCCCCTTCTACTGTTGTCCTGTCTTCTCAGACAGCGCACACATCTTCTTTTGGCGGGGGTTTAGCCAGCCAAACGCGCTCATTCTTCACGCTCTTTTACCTGGCAGACGGTGAGTCACGCACGTATCCAACTTCTGTGCTTGCCCCGTGTGTTGCCTACCCCTTCAGAGGTCATTCTAGGCTGCGTGTGACACGCATACGTTCATTCTTGTGTTACTGGGTGCCACAGCGTAGTGCAGGTTTTTCTTTCTGCACACGTGGTCTAGGAGGGGTTGCGTGCACGTCATCTCCCTTTTTTGGGCCTCCTGTGCGTTGCGTGACCCGTCATCTTTCCCCAGGGGTTACAATCAGCCGTGCTAGAGCACTAGGGTACAATTACCATCTGGTACCCAACCCCTTTGACCCCCAATTGCCCAGGACAATTGTCTACAGCCACTCCCATACGCACATTAACATCAGTGCCATGGCTGGGAGGCGAGGATTCCGTAAGGGTGGCAAAGGTGGAAGAGCCACAAGTGGTGGCCGTGGTGGATCCGGTAGGGGACGTGGTCGTAACTTGCAGGGTGAGCCTGACCCCCCATGTGTGGAGGACCAGTCAAGGGCACCCATCATCCCCCCCCCTCCCCCCCCTCCCCCCCTCCCGTTGAGGCTGAAGTGGCTGACACCATCCATGCTCAGCCCTTGTTGGACCAGCCCATTGTGGCACCAGACCTGGCTGACTCCATGGCTGACTTCCAGGTCAGCAGGGCTACGACACGTGCGCTGGTGCACGTTGATGCCATCATGCCACGTGGATCTGGGGCTGCAAGGTCATCTACTGCACCAAGGAGGCAGGGCGGAGTGGCTGCAGGGGCAGCTGCGGCTCCATCCACCCCAGCCCTCACACACCCAGCCAGGACAGTGTCGGTCCTAGTCCATGCTGCTGACATTCCCCCTGACACCATCACACTCGAGCCAATGCCTGCACCAACTCCCATGCTGAGTGTGCAATCCCACACTCCTGATACAGAGTCCACCAGGGCTCCTGCCCCTAGTGTCCAGAGCGGCGCAGGACACTCAGGATCACCACCACCTTCCAAGCGGAAGAGGAAGAGTGCTCGTCCGGCACAGGCTGATGCCCCAGACACGGCTACACAGTCCGGCCCGTCCAGGAAGCCCAGCTTCACGGATGACGAACTGAATGCACTTGTCGAGTATGTGTCCGGACATGACAACGAGATGGTCATTGTTGCAGGATCCAAGACCACACCTGCACAACGCCAGGCACACTGGCAGACCGTTGCGGACATCGTAAGTGCCCTTGGAATCGTGAGGCGCACAGCCAATGATTGCTATAAGCGCTGGAATGACCTAAAGCGCAGGGCAAAGAGTAAGCTGGCCTCAAGTCATGCCGCAACTCTAGTGACTGGAGGTGGGTCTCCAGTAGTAGACATGGAACTCACTCCACATGAGTCAGTCGCTGGGACCTACGTCACGGAGGAACAGATCCAAGGCGTGGGAGATCTGGCTGATTACGAGGCATTGTCCGGTGAGTGCACATGCATGTGTGTGTCATACATGTGCATGGTGTGTGTGTGAGGGCTTCTGTTTGGGTGCCAGGAGAGAGTGTGTGCGCCTCAGTCGTATGGGTCAGCCATGTGCTTCATGCAATACTTCCTGCGCAGCTGCATTTGGCCATAGCAGTATCCCTTCTGCCAACAGTAGACATCTAGCACAACTGCACGCCAGTTGCCCTTGAAGTGTCACCTTGACACAACAGATTTGCTTAATTTTCACTGTTCATTCAGTCAGTTTGTTTGCATTCCACCACTTTCACTAGGCATGTCGCTGTCCACTAGTCACATGTCTGACATGGGTATGGTAAAGGGGAGTGACTTTGTTACCTGGATATCATTTGTACACACATGTCCCTGTGCAATTTGACCATTACAGACTGGCAGCTCCAGGTGAAAAATCTGACCTGTCAGAATCAGAAAAGCTATTACATGCGGGAACTGGACTGAATGAATAGGTGCTGCCCTCCTCTCCATCTTCACTCAATAGCAATGGTACATGCCATCTGTGTGATGGCATGTGTGTTTCACCTGCCAATCACAGGCCAATGTGTGATGCCACTGCCAGGCAGCATGCAGAAAATTTGTTCATCTTCCATCTTGGTGTCATCAGTGTGTGCCGTTTGCCTGCACTTCATACGCAGTGAGGGTGCATGCATGGGAGGGTTTAAGTCATGTGGGACATGTCAATCAAGTACTGGTTCTCTTGCTTCTCAGCCCTCAATGTGTGCCATGGTGCTAATGCCTGTTTCCATTACTTTGTTTTCATGTCTTTGCAGGGGAAGACGCACCTGATACTGCTGGGGTTGTGGAGATGGTGCAGACCCAGGAGGTGTCCCAGGGCCGACCAACCACCAGTGAGGGACGTGGTGTGGTGGTGGGGGAGAACCCACAAGTGCTGCAGGTCGTGCTCTCAAGGGGTGTCTCTGGCTGCACCTCCCCCGAGCTGTACTCAGGTGTTGATTCGGATGAGACCTACGTGCCGTCGCTGGTGAGTGTTCCAGGGAGGGATTCTGTTCTGTCTCACCCACCTGCACCAGGGTCAGTACCCTCCATGGGGATGTCAGTGTTGGCAGCTACGCCTTTGGTGGTTACGGATGCAGGGTCACACTCCGCGACATCTGATCCTGTTCCTGGGCCAGCAGATCAGAGGGGGAATGCAGTCCTGCAGCCTCAGGCAGTGCCGGCACAGCAAGGCGCAGTTCGCCTTGCCCCAGACAGGTGTGGTGCCCGCCGACGTGGTGGCCGTACGCCACCTGGCAATACCGCATGGGAGCAATCCATTTACGGTATGGCTACCCAACAGGCTGCATCATCCGAGATGATGGCTCAGGCCATGGATAGGGTGGCCACTTCCATTGTCCCCCCAGAAAGGCTGATGGAGCGACTAGAGCAGGCAACTGACTCCATCTGCCAGTCACACAGGGAGGACATGTTGGGGTCCAACAGGGACAGGCGGGCGGCACTGGCGACTCTGCAGGAGGCCATCTCCATTGAGTCCCAGGGCCACAGGGAAGCCCTGAGGCAGGAGCTCCTACACCTCAGGACGACTCTTGTTGAGCTTGAGGCTTCCACACACCAAAGGACAGAACAGCAGCTGGAGCGTCTCACCCGTACGCTCTCAGCTGAGATGCAGGCAACGAGGGCGGAGGTCCGGGCATCCCGTGAGTTGTTGCATGGGGACCTCCGCACACTCATCCTCCAGAACCAGACCTACCACACCCGCATGCTTGCAGCCATGGAGGAGCAGACTAGGGCCTTGCGTGGGCTGCCTCCCATAGTGCAACCACCTCCGGATGCAGCTGCACAGGGTGATAATAGCGACAGCAGTGACACTCCCACAATAGGGTAGCCGTGTGGGCCATGAGCCCATGGAGGTGTTTTATTTTCCCAGGATCCACGCAGGTGGGTTCTGGTGTGCATCCTGTCCTCGGACCTCCTGGGTGGCCTCCCCAACCCCCCCGGGCCCATCAATGGCCATTTTTGATTTTTTCTTATTTTCATTTTTATTTTGATTTCTTTTATTCCCAATTTTTTTGGGAGGATCTGTTGGCTCCGATCTGTTGGCTCCGATCTGTTGGCTCCGATCTGTTGGCTCCGATCTGTTGGCTCCGATCTGTTGGCTCCGATCTGTTGGCTCCGATCTGTTGGCTCCCGTGGTTCCTGTGGGCATACGCTGCATTGTGGCTGGGCACATGCAGGCTTGTAATGTATTTGGTTCAGATGCTTGGGTTTGAGTCACACACACCCCTCCTGCTTCCCGTTTCCATGGGCTTGCAAAGGGTGTGCCCAAGTGACAGTGAATTACACAGTGACGTTGGACTCCCATTAACTGTGTGGCCAGTCTGTAGTCAATACTGTGTATACATTCCTAGTGCATATTGCTGTTGTGTTGTACACTGCATGTTGCATTGATGTGTAACTCTTCTTCTGTGTCTACCTCCCAATTTGCAGGTCCCTTCCTCAAGTCCACACAAGGACCTCTAGTCTGGCGATGGGGACCATGTTGGCAGCAGTGCACCTACAACTCTACATGGCGCCAACACTGCACAGTTGGTAGTGGTGGGAGTGCAGGCATTTCCAGGTGGTGAGACTACTAATATGTTACATTTTTGATGTCATGTTAATGGTACTACGTGCTCAAGTATGTTGTTGGTCCGGCATTGCTGTGAGCATTTCAGGTGTTGCAGGTTTCTAATAGTGCCACTGTACATAGTGAGAGTGATGTCATGTTGTGTGGATTACTTTGTTTACCTGCAATTAGCATGTCATGGCACGGTGTGTCGTGTGGCAGTGCTGGGGTTGGGTTGGCTGACATGGCACTGTCCTCTTGTTGCATTTTGCAAGTGGGTATTCATTTTAGCTGCTTCAATGTGTAACTTCACAAAACTGCATTGGTGGTGTCTGTGTGGGTAGGGATGCACACATTGTGACACTTCCAGGTGAACAATCTCAGGCTGACATGGAATTCCCGGTTCATTCTCCACACATTCAGGATCAGTGTCAGGTTGAGTCATCATTGATTGTCAGATGGAATGTGCCAGGGCAGTGTGCACTCCACAGGGGTGTGATTTCTATGTGAAGTAATTAGCCACTAGCTGTGTACGGGCTGCCTCCCCCCGTGCCCTTTCCCCTCCCATGCGCAGCGGCTGTGCATGTGGTTGGGGATGTGGGGCCACCACCATGTCCACGGCCAGGCCCCGGCGTGTTGCAACGTTGTGCAGGACACATGCTGCCACTATGATCCTGCACACTACTGGGGGAGCGTATAACAGCTGCCCGCCAGAACGGTCAAGGGAGCGAAAGCGTGACTTCAGCACTCCGAATGTGCGCTCCACTATGCCCCTGGTTGTGATGTGGGCTGTGTTAAATCTTACCTGGGGTGGCGTGGTGGGGTTCCGAATTGGCTTCATCATGTGGGGGCTGAGAGGGTAGGCACTGTCCCCTGTGGAGGTGGGGATTGGTATCATTGGTGAGGTTGTGACCTTGCTCAGTATCCAACATGCATGCATGTGCAGTGGCATACATACTCACCAAGCAGCCATGTATCGCCATGCCGCCCAGCTTCTAGGTCCCGGCTTAGGGTGGACATTCGGTAAATGAAGCTGTCGTGGGTGGAGCCGGGATAGTTGGCATATACTGAGGTGATGATTCCCTTGGCATTACATGCTACCTGCACGTTGATGGAATGCCAGTGCTTGCGGTTCCTATAGATGTGCTCAGATGCCCTGGGGGGACGTAGAGCCACATGGGTGCAGTCGATGGCACCTAGCACTTTGGGGAATCGTGCCACTGCGTAAAAATCCAGGGCGGCAGCATGCCTTTCTGCAGGTGTTCTGGGCAGGTATATGTGCCTGCGGACTGATGGGCGTGCAGTCATGATGTCCAAGACCTGGTGTAGGCAGCGTGACTGGGTGGCCTGTGACACCCCACCCACTATGGCACTTGTCCGCTGAAATGATCCAGTGGCTAAGAAGTGCAGTACATTGAGGACCTTCTCCAGGGGGCTGAGTGCTTGGGAGCACAGGGTGGGTGATGTGAGGTCATCCTCCCACTCAGTCACCAGGTCCAGTATGATGTGTGGTGGAAACCTGTACCTCCCATACACCTGGTCATCAGGCATCCCGAAAAGGCTGGTTCTGGGTGTGAATATTCTGGCCCTGACTATCCTCCTCCTCCTTTGGTAGCCCACTGCCACTGCTGCTAGGAACGGTATGTTCATCCTGGCGTCTGAGCTTGTTATTGTTAAAGTCCGCGATTTATGCTTAGCGCGTGTTCTAGGCGAGCGTGTGACCCGCGCAGCCCTGGAATCCTGTTGCCAGTCCAATAGCGTGTGGAAATTCACACGCACCACGGGATACAGCGTGTGACCCGCGCAGCCCTGGAATCCTGTTGCCAGTCCAATAGCGTGTGGAAATTCACACGCACCACGGGATACAGCGTGTGACCCGCGCAGCCCTGGAATCCTGTTGCCAGTCCAATAGCGTGTGGAAATTCACACGCACCACGGGATACCGGTTCGCTGACGTACTTGCGTGTGTAAGTGGCCGCGCACCCATTAAATACACGTACATAGGCCAATCGCCTGTACGCGCACTTTTGTCCAATTACACGCGATGACACTCTGACGTGCAGTATCTCCACGTGTGCCCCGTCATCACGTCCTGAGTGGGGAACACCCGTGTGGGTCACGTCACAGACGCGCTTACGCGCTGAGGGACTCTGGTCCAATAGAATCGCGTATGCGTGCTGACGCGCTTACGCGCTAAGGGCCTTTCCTCGGATTTCACGCTGACGTGCAGGATTTTCACGTGCCAAATCACTCCGTATCAAGCTGGCCACGCGAAAACACACGGAAGCCCACGCTCCTGCCCAGAAGGCCGAGTTACTGCCCCCCAGTGCCCCGAGCAGCCTCCCACGTGCCATCTGCTGCTGCCTGCCTGCCTGCCTGCCTGCTGCCACCGTGCCCTGCCATTTGGTGCCTGCACATCAGCCATCTGCAGGGGTCCAGTTGCTGTGTCCACCCCTGCTGGAACTGAAGACTCCCGACTGGTATTACATCGCTCCACAGCCCAGCCCCAGGACCCAGTTGCCCACCCACACCTGCCTCTGGGGTTGCCATGTCGGGCACTTCCACATCTGGCACCAGTGGCAACCCCAGGCCAGAGGGGCAGAGGGGCACCAGCTTCACTGTCACCGAAGTTGGTGTCCTGGTGGAGCATGTCCTGGGGCAGTATGATGCCCTCTTTGGATCGTCCCGCGCCAGCAAGGAAGGACGGCAGAGGATCTGGGCCGACTGTGTGGTTGCCATCAACGCGGAGGGGGTGGCAACCCGCGACGTCCTGAAGATCAAGAAGCGCTGGGAGGACTTGAGGTCCAGGACCCTTGTGAAGGCCCGGCGCCTCGTGGAGGGGGGCCGGGGCCGCATGAGTACCATCCAGATGAGGGTCCTGGAACGCGTACGCCCAGCGCTCCACGCCCAGATCCTTGAGAGGGAGGCCCGTCTGGAGTTGAGCGGTAAGTGTCCATGCATTACTGTGTGTGACAGGGCATGTTGCGGTGTGCTGGTTCTATGATACTTGCCTGTATGTGTGCCATAGCCCATGTATGCATGTATGTGTGCAGGGACATCATGGTAATGCATGTGCGACCAGTGATGTGTGATGCACATGGTTGTTGCATGTGTTGAAATGCCGCATGGGGAGCCCTAATCAGATTATGAACATGAGAGCATGCCAGTCTCTGTACCTGAACATGGGTGGGGGTGAGGGATGGGTGCTGATGCCAGGTACATATATGGTAGCCATGTCTGTGTGCCTGACCTGCGTGTCTGTGACTTGTGCATGCCATGGATGCATGACACATGTGTGTGACAATGCAGAGATTCAGTAAAGCAGCAAAATTACCCTTGTATCCGCTGTGTTTGGTGTGTTTGGGGCCAGATGGATGTGACTGAGGTGATGTGTGTGCATGTGATGGGCATGAGCCATGATGCATGTGAGTTACATATCATTGAATGTTTCAAGAGTCCATTGGACATGCATGGAAATGTCCATGGCATGCACCATGCCTGTTACTGTGTGTGTTTTGCCTGGACTGGCCCATGTGTTGTGGAGGGACATGATGGACGTGTACTTTGACAGTGGTGCTCATCTGCTATTGCTTCCTGTCTAGGGGACCATTGTACAGTGCCCTGATGCTTGTGTTCTTTGTCTCCCTCTACGCAGCGGCTAGTGAAGAAGAGGGCGGAGACGGCGCTGTGGAGCAAGGCGGCGGGGATGCCCCCACGGCTGCAGCGGAAGGGGTGGGTGAGCCCCCACAGGGGCCTGCTATGGTGGGAGACGGTGAGGAGCCATCCAGGTTGGTGGTTTGCACAGAGGAGGAGGAGGCCGCCACTGGGGCACACATGGGGCCTGGTGGGGGCATCCCTGCTGGTGCAAGTGGTGCAGTCCAGGGCCAGGGGCAGGAGGCAGCACAGGTCACCGTGGAGGGGCCTGTGCATGTCGCTGTCCCTGACCCTGTGAGTGCACCACCATGCACCAGCAGGGATGCCCCGTCCCAGGCCTGTCCGCAGGTAGAGGGGATGTCCATGTCACCTGACTCCCCTCCACCTGCGGACGTGGGAACCCCTGGCCGTGCGGAGAAGGTCCTGATTGGGGTCGCGTTGCGCACGGCTGCGATTCGTGATGCCGTGCGTGCTTCCCGGGAGGAGCACGCACGTCATCACGAAGTGCACCGTGCCGACGTGGCCCAATTGGGATCGGCCATGTTCGGGGGTTTCCTGCATGTGTTGGCCAATGTGGCGGCCCTCTCCTCCTCTGTGCAGGCTATCCACCAGTCGTTCTCCTTGCCGTCTTCCAGCCCAGATGCCACCAGGGCCCCCTGTGGACCTGCCCCGACCAATGCAGCCAGCTCGGTGGGGATCCCATCCCTGCCACAGTCGGGAGTCAGAGATCCAGCAGGGGTGGACACCAGAGCAACTGGACCCCAGCAGATGGAGGATGTGACGGCATCATCGGGCAGGGCACGTGCACGACGGCGTCGGTGGTTTCCATCAGCCTGGATGCCGTCGTGCTGGCACAGGCAGTTGCGTCGGAGGCAGCAGCAGGCTCAACGTGGGAGGCATCATGGCTCGGGGCCATCAACATCAGGGGTGCAGGCATCGGCCGGAGGGCAGGAGAACCCTGGAATGGGAGTGGCTTCCGTGTGGGAGAGGTTGTGCCAGCGGATAGGTGCGGAGCGGCAGCGGGCAGAGGAGGAACGGCTCACGATGGTCAGGGCGGAGGACTCCATGCGGAGGGCGCTGAGGCGGGCTGAGTGCCTCGAGGGTCTTCGCAGGGAGTTTGAGCTTGACACTGCGTTATCCCTGCGGGACCTCGGGGCCAGGGAACATGCCCGCCTCCAAGCCATTGAGCAGGAGTTCGAGGATGCCCTGGCCCATGACAACAACCAGTGAGCCGTCCGAATAGCCCGCTGCCTTTGTATATAGTTGTATAGTTAGGGTTAGGTTTCCTTTGTTTTTTTGAATTTTTTTTGGGTTGCGATTGGACAATGCACCACTTTTTTGTATATAGTTCCCTTTTTAGTTAGTAGTCAGTTAGGTTTAATTTGGTAGGGCTCATGGACCCAGGATTATCTTCTTGATTGGCTTATTTTATTTTTTCAAAATTTTTTCATGGACATTCATCTTGTTTTGTTTGATTTGCTTTGTGTTTTTTCTTATTTGCTGTTCAATACATATTATTTTTTTAATCTTCAATGTGTGGTATCATCTCATTGCTTTCAGGCATGTCATGTTGGGTGTTTTGACATTCACTTGCAGCCATTGTGTGTGACAGACATGTGTTAAATTGCATTATTTACATTGGGGGTGTAACATGTAATTGCCTTTGATATGTGGGTGGGTGTGATAGTTGGTAGGGCCTTTTGGCAGGGGAGGATGGGCATTACGGACATGATTGGGGAATGTTGGGACCCAGGTGCAGGGGGGCATGGATTGGACATGGGTGGGGGCCTGCTGGCAGGTGCCCCACAGTGCTGGGGTGTGTGGGTGGTGGGAGACATGAGTTGGACATGGGTGGGGGCCTGCTGGCAGGTGCCCCACAGTGCTGGGGGGTGGGGGTGGTGGGAGACATGAGTTGGACATGGGTGGGGGCCTGCTGGCAGGTGCCCCACAGTGCTGGGGGGTGGGGGTGGTGGGAGACATGAGTTGGACATGGGTGGGGGCCTGCTGGCAGGTGCCCCACAGTGCTGGGGTGTGTGGGTGGTGGGAGACATGAGTTGGACATGGGTGGGGGCCTGCTGGCAGGTGCCCCACAGTGCTGGGGGGTGGGGGTGGTGGGAGACATGAGTTGGACATGGGTGGGGGCCTGCTGGCAGGTGCCCCACAGTGCTGGGGGGTGGGGGTGGTGGGAGACATGAGTTGGACATGGGTGGGGGCCTGCTGGCAGGTGCCCCACAGTGCTGGGGGGTGGGGGTGGTGGGAGACATGAGTGGGGCCCTGGTGGAGGGTGACCCTGGTGGCTGGGGGGTGGGGGTGGTGGGAGACATGAGTTGGACATGGGTGGGGGCCTGCTGGCAGGTGCCCCACAGTGCTGGGGGGTGGGGGTGGTGGGAGACATGAGTTGGACATGGGTGGGGGCCTGCTGGCAGGTGCCCCACAGTGCTGGGGTGTGTGGGTGGTGGGAGACATGAGTTGGACATGGGTGGGGGCCTGCTGGCAGGTGCCCCACAGTGCTGGGGGGTGGGGGTGGTGGGAGACATGAGTTGGACATGGGTGGGGGCCTGCTGGCAGGTGCCCCACAGTGCTGGGGGGTGGGGGGGGTGGGAGACATGAGTTGGACATGGGTGGGGGCCTGCTGGCAGGTGCCCCACAGTGCTGGGGGGTGGGGGTGGTGGGAGACATGAGTTGGACATGGGTGGGGGCCTGCTGGCAGGTGCCCCACAGTGCTGGGGGGTGGGGGTGGTGGGAGACATGAGTTGGACATGGGTGGGGGCCTGCTGGCAGGTGCCCCACAGTGCTGGGGGGTGGGGGTGGTGGGAGACATGAGTGGGGCCCTGGTGGAGGGTGACCCTGGTGGCTGGGGGGTGGGGGTGGTGGGAGACATGAGTTGGACATGGGTGGGGGCCTGCTGGCAGGTGCCCCACAGTGCTGGGGGGTGGGGGTGGTGGGAGACATGAGTTGGACATGGGTGGGGGCCTGCTGGCAGGTGCCCCACAGTGCTGGGGGGTGGGGCTGGTGGGAGACATGAGTTGGACATGGGTGGGGGCCTGCTGGCAGGTGCCCCACAGTGCTGGGGGGTGGGGGTGGTGGGAGACATGAGTGGGGCCCTGGTGGAGGGTGACCCTGGTGGCTGGGGGGTGGGGGTGGTGGGAGACATGAGTTGGACATGGGTGGGGGCCTGCTGGCAGGTGCCCCACAGTGCTGGGGGGTGGGGGTGGTGGGAGACATGAGTGGGGCCCTGGTGGAGGGTGACCCTGGTGGCTGGGGGGTGGGGGTGGTGGGAGACATGAGTTGGACATGGGTGGGGGACTGCTGGCATGTGCCCCACAGTGCTGGGGGGTGGGGGTGCAAGGGGACATGTGTTGGTGTTCATTAGTTCAAGGAGACATGTGCCTTTGCTGGGGGGCATGCCCATGTTGGGTGGGCTGCCTGCGGGACATGACCAGGGATGCAGGGTAGTCCCCTGTGGTGTGGGCTGCCTGCAGGGGCCGTGGAGGGTGTACAGGGTACACCTGGGAGGACCCACACTGTCAAATCACATGTGGGACTCCCCGGCACCCCTGAAATACACGTACCGTGCAGAAATCGCGTGTTAAACTTCCCGCGCACCCCTGAAATACACGCGCCCAGGCTATTCGCGTGTAAAACTTCCCGCGCACCCCTGAAATACACGCGCCCAGGCTATTCGCGTGTAAAACTTCCCGCGCACCCCTGAAATACACGCGCCCAGGCTATTCGCGTGTGGGACTTCCCGCGCACCCCTGAAATACACGGGCCCAGGCTATTCGCGTGTGGAACTCCCCGCGCACCCCTGAAATACACGCGCCCAGGCTATTCGCGTGTGGAACTCCCCGCGCACCCCTCAAATTCACGCGCCCAGGCTATTCGCGTGTGGTACTTCCCGCGCACCCCTCAAATTCACGCGCCCAGGCTATTCGCGTGTGGAACTTCCCGCGAACCCCTGAAATACACGCGCCCAGCCTATTCGCGTGTGGAACTTCCCGCGCACCCCTGAAATACACGCGCCCAGCCTATTCGCGTGTGGAACTTCACGCGAACCCCTGAAATACACGTAGCCCGCTCCCCCAGGGCCGATCGCGTGTGGAACTTCACGCGAACCCCTGTAATACACGTAGCCCGCTCCCCCAGGCCCGATCGCGTGTGGAACTTCACGCGAACCCCTGAAATACACGTAGCCCGCTCCCCCAGGCCCGATCGCGTGAGGAACTTCACGCGAACCCCTGTAATACACGTAGCCCGCTCCCCCAGGCCCGATCGCGTGAGGAACTTCACGCGAACCCCTGTAATACACGTAGCCCGCTCCCCCAGGCCCGATCGCGTGTGGAAATTCCCGCGCACCCCTCAAATTCACGCGCCCAGGCTATTCGCGTGTGAAACTTCACGCGAACCCCTGAAATACACGTAGCACGCTCCCCCAGGCCCGATCGCGTGAGGAACTTCACGCGAACCCCTGTAATACACGTAGCCCGCTCCCCCAGGGCCGATCGCGTGTGGAACTTCACGCGAACCCCTGTAATACACGTAGCCCGCTCCCCCAGGCCCGATCGCGTGTGGAACTTCACGCGAACCCCTGAAATACACGTAGCCCGCTCCCCCAGGCCCGATCGCGTGAGGAACTTCACGCGAACCCCTGTAATACACGTAGCCCGCTCCCCCAGGCCCGATCGCGTGAGGAACTTCACGCGAACCCCTGTAATACACGTAGCCCGCTCCCCCAGGCCCGATCGCGTGTGGAAATTCCCGCGCACCCCTCAAATTCACGCGCCCAGGCTATTCGCGTGTGAAACTTCACGCGAACCCCTGAAATACACGTAGCACGCTCCCCCAGGCCCGATCGCGTGAGGAACTTCACGCGAACCCCTGTAATACACGTAGCCCGCTCCCCCAGGCCCGATCGCGTGTGGAACTTCACGCGAACCCCTGTAATACACGTAGCCCGCTCCCCCAGGCCCGATCGCGTGTGGAACTTCACGCGAACCCCTGAAATACACGTAGCCCGCTCCCCCAGGCCCGATCGCGTGAGGAACTTCACGCGAACCCCTGTAATACACGTAGCCCGCTCCCCCAGGCCCGATCGCGTGAGGAACTTCACGCGAACCCCTGTAATACACGTAGCCCGCTCCCCCAGGCCCGATCGCGTGTGGAAATTCCCGCGCACCCCTCAAATTCACGCGCCCAGGCTATTCGCGTGTGAAACTTCACGCGAACCCCTGAAATACACGTAGCACGCTCCCCCAGGCCCGATCGCGTGAGGAACTTCACGCGAACCCCTGTAATACACGTAGCCCGCTCCCCCAGGCCCGATCGCGTGTGGAACTTCACGCGAACCCCTGTAATACACGTAGCCCGCTCCCCCAGGCCCGATCGCGTGTGGAACTTCACGCGAACCCCTGAAATACACGTAGCCCGCTCCCCCAGGCCCGATCGCGTGAGGAACTTCACGCGAACCCCTGTAATACACGTAGCCCGCTCCCCCAGGCCCGATCGCGTGAGGAACTTCACGCGAACCCCTGTAATACACGTAGCCCGCTCCCCCAGGCCCGATCGCGTGAGGAACTTCACGCGATCCCCTGTAATACACGTAGCCCGCTCCCCCAGGCCCGATCGCGTGAGGAACTTCACGCGAACCCCTGTAATACACGTAGCCCGCTCCCCCAGGCCCGATCGTGTGAATAACTTCACGCGAACCCCTGTGATGCACGTACCCTGCAAATCGCGTGTGACACTTCCCGCGCATCCCGGTATACATGCACACGTATTTTTTGTCAGCGGGTGTCCGTGTTTGTGGGTACCCCTTTGCACGTCATTTTTCCTGGAGGGCCACAGTATGGGACATTCATCATGGCAGTATATAGGTGCTATTTGTTGGCGCACCTTTTGGCGCACATTTCTTACAGCCGCAGAGACGCTACCGCCTCCTTTCTTGTGGCGGTCGTGTTTGTGCCTGTGCGCTGGTTTGAGCGTGCGCTTTTTTCCCCTATTCTATTCCATGAATACGTGTTGTAGGCGAGCGTGTGGGCGTTCCGCGCACTTGTGCCCTGTACTTCCCCCGTGACGCCCACGTTTTGGCAAGTTGTTCCCCATTCCGAGTGTTACGCCCGTGTTCCGCCTACTTTTATTGCGTGCGCCGCGCTATGTGCGAATTTCGCTGTGGCCTGTGCGATTTTCGCTGTGACCTGGCGCATGCTGTTAGATGGCCTGTGCGCCAACGTGCGCCAACGTGCGCCGCGCACTTTTTTTTCGCACATCCGCTGGTTTTCTCGCGCACGGCCTTCCATGAATCGACGTGTGCTGCTTTTCGTGCGATTTTCGCACGTTCACTGCGATTTTCGCTATTCCACTGCGAATCGCACGTTTTTGCCCACTTGCGCCGCGCTAATTATTCCATGAATCGGCCTCTGTGTTTTTTAATTGCTTTAGCCTGCCACTATACCGTGCATTGATAGTTTCATCTAGCCTGGCACTACACTGTGTTTTTTTTAGCTGCTTTAGCCTGCCACTATACCGTGCATTGATAGTTTCATCTAGCCTGGCACTACACTGTGTTTTTTAATTGCTTTAGCCTGCCACTATACCGTGCATTGATAGTTTCATCTAGCCTGGCACTACACTGTGTTTTTTTTAGCTGCTTTAGCCTGCCACTATACCGTGCATTGATTGTTGCATCTAACCTGGCACTACATTGTGTTTTTAATTGCTTTAGCCTGCCACTATACCGTGCATTGATAGCTGCATCTAGCCTGGCACTACACTGTGTTTTTTTTAGCTGCTTTAGCCTGCCACTATACCGTGCATTGATAGTTGCATCTAACCTGGCACTACATTGTGTTTTTAATTGCTTTAGCCTGCCACTATACAGTGCATTGATAGCTGCATCTAGCCTGGCACTACACTGTGTTTTTTAACTGCTTTAGCCTGCCACTATACCGTGCATTGATAGTTGCATCTAACCTGGCACTACATTGTGTTTTTAATTGCTTTAGCCTGCCACTATACCATGCATTGATAGTTGCATATAGCCTGGCACTACACTGTGTTTTTTTTAGCTGCTTTAGACTGCCACTATACCGTGCATTGATAGTTGCATCTAACCTGGCACTACAATGTATTTTTTTTAGCTGCTTTAGCCTGCCACTATACCGTGCATTGATAGTTGCATCTAACCTGGCACTACATTGTGTTTTTAATTGCTTTAGGCTGCCACTATACCGTGCATTGATAGCTGCATCTAGCCTGGCACTACATTGTGTTTTTAATTGCTTTAACCTGCCACTATACCGTGCATTGATAGTTGCATCTAGCCTGGCACTACATTGTGTTTTTTAATTGCTTTAGACTGCCACTATACAGTGCATTGATAGCTGCATCTAACCTGGCACTACATTGTGTTTTTAATTGCTTTAGCCTGCCACTATACCGTGCATTGATAGTTGCATCTAGCCTGGCACTACACTGTGTTTTTTAATTGCTTTAGCCTGCCACTATACCGTGCATTGATAGTTGCATCTAACCTGGCACTACATTGTGTTTTTAATTGCTTTAGCCTGCCACTATACCGTGCATTGATAGCTGCATCTAGCCTGGCACTACACTGTGTTTTTTAATTGCTTTAGCATGCCACTATACCGTGCATTGATAGTTGCATCTAGCTTGGCACTACAATGTGTTTTTTGTTAGCTGCTTTAGCCTGCCACCATACCGTGCATTGATAGTTGCATTTAGCCTGGCACTACACAGTGTTTTTTAATTGCTTTAGCCTGCCACTATACCGTGCATTGATAGCTGCATCTAGCCTGGCACTACACTGTGTTTTTTAATTGCTTTAGCCTGCCACTATACCGTGCATTGATAGTTGCATCTAACCTGGCAAAACATTGTGTTTTTAATTGCTTTAGCCTGCCACTATACCGTGCATTGATAGTTGAATCTAGCCTGGCACTACATTGTGTTTTTAATTGCTTTAACCTGCCACTATACCGTGCATTGATAGTTGCATCTAGCCTGGCACTACACTGTTTTTTTACCTGCTTTAGCCTGCCACCATACCGTGCATTGATAGTTGCATCTAGCCTGGCACTACAATGTGTTTTTTAGCTGCTTTAGCCTGCCACTATACCGTGCATTGATAGCTGCATATAACCTGGCACTACATTGTGTTTTTAATTGCTTTAGCCTGCCACTATACCGTGCATTGATAGTTGCATCTAGCCTGGCACTACAATGTGTTTCTTTTTTAGCTGCTTTAGCCTGCCACTATACCGTGCATTGATAGTTGCATCTAACCTGGCACTACATTGTGTTTTGAATTGCTATAGCCTGCCACCATACCATGCATTGATAGTTGCATCTAGCCTGGCAATACACTGTGTTTTTTAATTGCTTTAGCCTGCCACTATACCGTGCATAGATTGTTGCATCTAACCTGGCACTACATTGTGTTTTTTTTAGCTGCTTTAGCCTGCCACTATACCGTGCATTGATAGTTGCATCTAACCTGGCACTACATTGTGTATTTAATTGCTTTAGCCTGCCACTATACCGTGCATTGATAGTTGCATCTAGCCTAGCACTACACTGTGTTTTTTAATTGCTTTAGCCTGCCACTATACCATGCATTGATAGTTGCATCTAGCCTGGCACAACATTGTGTTTTTAATTGCTTTAACCTGCCTCTATACCGTGCATTGATAGTTGATCTAGCCTGGCACTACAATGTGTTTTTTTTAGCTGCTTTAGCCTGCCACTATACCGTGCATTGATAGTTGCATCTAACCTGGCACTACATTGTGTTTTGAATTGCTTTAGCCTGCCACCATACCGTGCATTGATAGTTGCATCTAGCCTGGCACAATACTGTGTTTTGTGTTTTTTAATTGCTTTAGCCTGCCACTATACCGTGCATTGATAGTTGCATCTAGCCTGGCACTACAATGTGTTTTTTAGCTGCTTTAGCCTGCCACTATACCGTGCATTGATAGTTGCATCTAACCTGGCACTACATTGTGTTTTTAATTGCTTTAGCCTGCCACTATACCATGCATTGATAGTTGCATCTAGCCTGTCACTACAATGTGTTTTTTTTTAGCCTCTTTAGACTGCCACTATACCGTGCATTGATAGTTGCATCTAACCTGGCACTACATTATGTTTTTAATTGCTTTAGCCTGCCACTATACCGTGCATTGATAGTTGTATGTAGCCTGGCACTACAATGTATTTTTTTTAGCTGCTTTAGCCTGCCACTATACCGTGCATTGATAGTTGCATCTAACCTGGCACTACATTGTGTTTTTAATTGCTTTAGGCTGCCACTATACCGTGCATTGATAGCTGCATCTAGCCTGGCACTACATTGTGTTTTTAATTGCTTTAACCTGCCACTATACCGTGCATTGATAGTTGCATCTAGCCTGGCACTACATTGTGTTTTTTAATTGCTTTAACCTGCCACTATACCGTGCATTGATAGTTGCATCTAACCTGGCACTACATTGTGTTTTTAATTGCTTTAGCCTGCCACTATACCGTGCATTGATAGTTGCATCTAGCCTGGCACTACACTGTGTTTTTTAATTGCTTTAGCCTGCCACTATACCGTGCATTGATAGTTGCATCTAACCTGGCACTACATTGTGTTTTAATTGCTTTAGCCTGCCACTATACCGTGCATTGATAGCTGCATCTAGCCTGGCACTACACTGTATTTTTTAATTGCTTTAGCCTGCCACTATACCGTGCATTGATAGTTGCATCTAGCCTGGCACTACAATGTGTTTTGTGTTAGCTGCTTTAGCCTGCCACCATACCGTGCATTGATAGTTGCATCTAGCCTGGCACTACAATGTGTTTTTTAGCTGCTTTAGCCTGCCACTATACCGTGCATTGATAGCTGCATATAACCTGGCACTACATTGTGTTTTTAATTGCTTTAGCCTGCCACTATACCGTGCATTGATAGTTGCATCTAGCCTGGCACTACAATGTGTTTTTTAGCTGCTTTAGCCTGCCACTATACCGTGCATTGATAGTTGCATCTAACCTGGCACTACATTGTGTTTTTAATTGCTTTAGCCTGCCACTATACCGTGCATTGATAGCTGCATCTAGCCTGGCACTACAATCTGTTTTTTTTAGCTTCTTTAGACTGCCACTATACCGTGCATTGATAGTTGCATCTAACCTGGCACTACATTGTGTTTTTAATTGCTTTAGCCTGCCACTATACCGTGCATTGATAGTTGTATCTAACCTGGCACTACAATGTATTTTTTTTAGCTGCTTTAGCCTGCCACTATACCGTGCATTGATAGTTGCATCTAACCTGGCACTACATTGTGTTTTTAATTGCTTTAACCTGCCACTATACCGTGCATTGATAGTTGCATCTAGCCTGGCACTACATTGTGTTTTTAATTGCTTTAACCTGCCACTATACCGTGCATTGATAGTTGCATCTAGCCTGGCACTACATTGTGTTTTTTAATTGCTTTAACCTGCCACTATACCGTGCATTGATAGCTGCATCTAGCCTGGCACTACATTGTGTTTTTAATTGCTTTAACCTGCCACTATACCGTGCATTGATAGTTGCATCTAGCCTGGCACTACATTGTGTTTTTTAATTGCTTTAGACTGCCACTATACCGTGCATTGATAGTTGCATCTAACCTGGCACTACATTGTGTTTTTAATTGCTTTAGCCTGCCACTATACCGTGCATTGATAGTTGCATCTAGCCTGGCACTACACTGTGTTTTTTAATTGCTTTAGCCTGCCACTATACCGTGCATTGATAGTTGCATCTAACCTGGCACTACATTGTGTTTTTAATTGCTTTAGCCTGCCACTATACTGTGCATTGATAGCTGCATCTAGCCTGGCACTACACTGTGTTTTTTAGTTGCTTTAGCCTGCCACTATACCGTGCATTGATAGTTGCATCTAGCCTGGCACTACAATGTGTTTTTTGTTAGCTGCTTTAGCCTGCCACCATACCGTGCATTGATAATTGCATTTAGCCTGGCACTACACTGTGTTTTTTAATTGCTTTAGCCTGCCACTATACCGTGCATTGATAGCTGCATCTAGCCTGGCACTACACTGTGTTTTTTAATTGCTTTAGCCTGCCACTATACCGTGCATTGATAGTTGCATCTAACCTGGCAAAACATTGTGTTTTTAATTGCTTTAGCCTGCCACTATACCGTGCATTGATAGTTGAATCTAGCCTGGCACTACATTGTGTTTTTAATTGCTTTAACCTGCCACTATACCGTGCATTGATTGTTGCATCTAGCCTGGCACTACACTGTTTTTTTTACCTGCTTTAGCCTGCCACTATACCGTGCATTGATAGTTGCATCTAACCTGCCACTACATTGTGTTTTTAATTGCTTTAGCCTGCCACTATACCGTGCATTGATAGTTGCATCTAGCCTGGCACTGCACTGTCTTTTTTTTGGCTGATTTAGCCTGCCACCATACCGTGCATTGATAGTTGCATCTAGCCTGGCACTACATTGTGTTTTTAATTGCTTTAACCTGCCACTATACCGTGCATTGATAGTTGCATCTAGCCTGGCACTACGCTGTCTTTTTTAATTGCTTTAGCCTGCCACTATATCGTGCATTGATAGTTGCATCTAACCTGGCACTACATTGTGTTTTTAATTGCTTTAGCCTGCCACTATACCGCGCATTGATAGTTGCATCTAGCCTGGCACTACACTGTGTTTTTTTTGGCTGCTTTAGCCTGCCACTATACCGTGCATTGATAGTTGCATCTAGCCTGGCACTAAAATGTGTTTTTTTTTGCTGCTTTAGCCTGCCACTATACCATGCATTGATAGTTGCATCTAGCCTGGCACTACACTGTGTTTTTAATTGCTTTTGCCTGCCACTATACCGTGCATTGATAGTTGCATCTAGCCTGGCACTACACTGTGTTTTTTAATTGCTTTAGCCTGCCACTATACCGTGCATTGATAGTTTCATCTAGCCTGGCACTACACTGTGTTTTTTTTAGCTGCTTTAGCCTGCCACTATACCGTGCATTGATTGTTGCATCTAACCTGGCACTACATTGTGTTTTTAATTGCTTTAGCCTGCCACTATACCGTGCATTGATAGCTGCATCTAGCCTGGCACTACACTGTGTTTTTTTTAGCTGCTTTAGCCTGCCACTATACCGTGCATTGATAGTTGCATCTAACCTGGCACTACATTGTGTTTTTAATTGCTTTAGCCTGCCACTATACAGTGCATTGATAGCTGCATCTAGCCTGGCACTACACTGTGTTTTTTAACTGCTTTAGCCTGCCACTATACCGTGCATTGATAGTTGCATCTAACCTGGCAATACATTGTGTTTTTAATTGCTTTAGCCTGCCACTATACCATGCATTGATAGTTGCATCTAGCCTGGCACTACACTGTGTTTTTTTGAGCTGCTTTAGACTGCCACTATACCGTGCATTGATAGTTGCATCTAACCTGGCACTACAATGTATTTTTTTTAGCTGCTTTAGCCTGCCACTATACCGTGCATTGATAGTTGCATCTAACCTGGCACTACATTGTGTTTTTAATTGCTTTAGGCTGCCACTATACCGTGCATTGATAGCTGCATCTAGCCTGGCACTACATTGTGTTTTTAATTGTTTTAACCTGCCACTATACCGTGCATTGATAGTTGCATCTAGCCTGGCACTACATTGTGTTTTTTAATTGCTTTAGACTGCCACTATACCGTGCATTGATAGCTGCATCTAACCTGGCACTACATTGTGTTTTTAATTGCTTTAGCCTGCCACTATACCGTGCATTGATAGTTGCATCTAGCCTGGCACTACACTGTGTTTTTTAATTGCTTTAGCCTGCCACTATACCGTGCATTGATAGTTGCATCTAACCTGGCACTACATTGTGTTTTTAATTGCTTTAGCCTGCCACTATACCGTGCATTGATAGCTGCATCTAGTCTGGCACTACACTGTGTTTTTTAATTGCTTTAGCATGCCACTATACCGTGCATTGATAGTTGCATCTAGCCTGGCACTACAATGTGTTTTTTGTTAGCTGCTTTAGCCTGCCACCATACCGTGCATTGATAGTTGCATTTAGCCTGGCACTACACAGTGTTTTTTAATTGCTTTAGCCTGCCACTATACCGTGCATTGATAGCTGCATCTAGCCTGGCACTACACTGTGTTTTTTAATTGCTTTAGCCTGCCACTATACCGTGCATTGATAGTTGCATCTAACCTGGCAAAACATTGTGTTTTTAATTGCTTTAGCCTGCCACTATACCGTGCATTGATAGTTGAATCTAGCCTGGCACTACATTGTGTTTTTAATTGCTTTAACCTGCCACTATACCGTGCATTGATAGTTGCATCTAGCCTGGCACTACACTGTTTTTTTACCTGCTTTAGCCTGCCACCATACCGTGCATTGATAGTTGCATCTAGCCTGGCACTACAATGTGTTTTTTAGCTGCTTTAGCCTGCCACTATACCGTGCATTGATAGCTGCATATAACCTGGCACTACATTGTGTTTTTAATTGCTTTAGCCTGCCACTATACCTTGCATTGATAGTTGCATCTAGCCTGGCACTACACTGTGTTTTTTAGCTGCTTTAGCCTGCCACTATACCGTGCATTGATAGTTGCATCTAACCTGGCACTACATTGTGTTTTTAATTGCTTTAGCCTGCCACTATACCGTGCATTGATAGCTGCATCTAGCCTGGCACTACAATCTGTTTTTTTTAGCTTCTTTAGACTGCCACTATACCGTGCATTGATAGTTGCATCTAACCTGGCACTACAATGTATTTTTTTTAGCTGCTTTAGCCTGCCACTATACCGTGCATTGATAGTTGCATCTAACCTGGCACTACATTGTGTTTTTAATTGCTTTAGGCTGCCACTATACCGTGCATTGATAGCTGCATCTAGCCTGGCACTACATTGTGTTTTTAATTGCTTTAACCTGCCACTATACCGTGCATTGATAGTTGCATCTAGCCTGGCACTACATTGTGTTTTTTAATTGCTTTAGACTGCCACTATACCGTGCATTGATAGTTGCATCTAACCTGGCACTACATTGTGTTTTTAATTGCTTTAGCCTGCCACTATACCGTGCATTGATAGTTGCATCTAACCTGGCACTACATTGTGTTTTTAATTGCTTTAGCCTGCCACTATACCGTGCATTGATAGCTGCATCTAGCCTGGCACTACACTGTGTTTTTTAATTGCTTTAGCCTGCCACTATACCGTGCATTGATAGCTGCATCTAGCCTGGCACTACAATGTATTTTTTTTAGCTGCTTTAGCCTGCCACTATACCGTGCATTGATAGTTGCATCTAACCTGGCACTACATTGTGTTTTTAATTGCTTTAACCTGCCACTATACCGTGCATTGATAGTTGCATCTAGCCTGGCACTACAATGTGTTTTTTGTTAGCTGCTTTAGCCTGCCACCATACCGTGCATTGATAGTTGCATTTAGCCTGGCACTACACTGTGTTTTTTAATTGCTTTAGCCTGCCACTATACCGTGCATTGATAGCTGCATCTAGCCTGGCACTACAATGTATTTTTTTTAGCTGCTTTAGCCTGCCACTATACCGTGCATTGATAGTTGCATCTAACCTGGCACTACATTGTGTTTTTAATTGCTTTAACCTGCCACTATACCGTGCATTGATAGTTGCATCTAGCCTGGCACTACATTGTGTTTTTAATTGCTTTAACCTGCCACTATACCGTGCAGTGATAGTTGCATCTAGCCTGGCACTACATTGTGTTTTTTAATTGCTTTAACCTGCCACTATACCGTGCATTGATAGCTGCATCTAGCCTGGCACTACATTGTGTTTTTAATTGCTTTAACCTGCCAGTATACCGTGCATTGATAGTTGCATCTAGCCTGGCACTACATTGTGTTTTTTAATTGCTTTAGACTGCCACTATACCGTGCATTGATAGTTGCATCTAACCTGGCACTACATTGTGTTTTTAATTGCTTTAGCCTGCCACTATACCGTGCATTGATAGTTGCATCTAGCCTGGCACTACACTGTGTTTTTTAATTGCTTTAGCCTGCCACTATACCGTGCATTGATAGTTGCATCTAACCTGGCACTACATTGTGTTTTTAATTGCTTTAGCCTGCCACTATACTGTGCATTGATAGCTGCATCTAGCCTGGCACTACACTGTGTTTTTTAGTTGCTTTAGCCTGCCACTATACCGTGCATTGATAGTTGCATCTAGCCTGGCACTACAATGTGTTTTTTGTTAGCTGCTTTAGCCTGCCACCATACCGTGCATTGATAATTGCATTTAGCCTGGCACTACACTGTGTTTTTTAATTGCTTTAGCCTGCCACTATACCGTGCATTGATAGCTGCATCTAGCCTGGCACTACACTGTGTTTTTTAATTGCTTTAGCCTGCCACTATACCGTGCATTGATAGTTGCATCTAACCTGGCAAAACATTGTGTTTTTAATTGCTTTAGCCTGCCACTATACCGTGCATTGATAGTTGAATCTAGCCTGGCACTACATTGTGTTTTTAATTGCTTTAACCTGCCACTATACCGTGCATTGATTGTTGCATCTAGCCTGGCACTACACTGTTTTTTTTACCTGCTTTAGCCTGCCACTATACCGTGCATTGATAGTTGCATCTAACCTGCCACTACATTGTGTTTTTAATTGCTTTAGCCTGCCACTATACCGTGCATTGATAGTTGCATCTAGCCTGGCACTGCACTGTCTTTTTTTTGGCTGATTTAGCCTGCCACCATACCGTGCATTGATAGTTGCATCTAGCCTGGCACTACATTGTGTTTTTAATTGCTTTAACCTGCCACTATACCGTGCATTGATAGTTGCATCTAGCCTGGCACTACGCTGTCTTTTTTAATTGCTTTAGCCTGCCACTATATCGTGCATTGATAGTTGCATCTAACCTGGCACTACATTGTGTTTTTAATTGCTTTAGCCTGCCACTATACCGCGCATTGATAGTTGCATCTAGCCTGGCACTACACTGTGTTTTTTTTGGCTGCTTTAGCCTGCCACTATACCGTGCATTGATAGTTGCATCTAGCCTGGCACTAAAATGTGTTTTTTTTTGCTGCTTTAGCCTGCCACTATACCATGCATTGATAGTTGCATCTAGCCTGGCACTACACTGTGTTTTTAATTGCTTTTGCCTGCCACTATACCGTGCATTGATAGTTGCATCTAGCCTGGCACTACACTGTGTTTTTTAATTGCTTTAGCCTGCCACTATACCGTGCATTGATAGTTTCATCTAGCCTGGCACTACACTGTGTTTTTTTTAGCTGCTTTAGCCTGCCACTATACCGTGCATTGATTGTTACATCTAACCTGGCACTACATTGTGTTTTTAATTGCTTTAGCCTGCCACTATACCGTGCATTGATAGCTGCATCTAGCCTGGCACTACACTGTGTTTTTTTTAGCTGCTTTAGCCTGCCACTATACCGTGCATTGATAGTTGCATCTAACCTGGCACTACATTGTGTTTTTAATTGCTTTAGCCTGCCACTATACAGTGCATTGATAGCTGCATCTAGCCTGGCACTACACTGTGTTTTTTAACTGCTTTAGCCTGCCACTATACCGTGCATTGATAGTTGCATCTAACCTGGCAATACATTGTGTTTTTAATTGCTTTAGCCTGCCACTATACCATGCATTGATAGTTGCATATAGCCTGGCACTACACTGTGTTTTTTTGAGCTGCTTTAGACTGCCACTATACCGTGCATTGATAGTTGCATCTAACCTGGCACTACAATGTATTTTTTTTAGCTGCTTTAGCCTGCCACTATACCGTGCATTGATAGTTGCATCTAACCTGGCACTACATTGTGTTTTTAATTGCTTTAGGCTGCCACTATACCGTGCATTGATAGCTGCATCTAGCCTGGCACTACATTGTGTTTTTAATTGTTTTAACCTGCCACTATACCGTGCATTGATAGTTGCATCTAGCCTGGCACTACATTGTGTTTTTTAATTGCTTTAGACTGCCACTATACCGTGCATTGATAGCTGCATCTAACCTGGCACTACATTGTGTTTTTAATTGCTTTAGCCTGCCACTATACCGTGCATTGATAGTTGCATCTAGCCTGGCACTACACTGTGTTTTTTAATTGCTTTAGCCTGCCACTATACCGTGCATTGATAGTTGCATCTAACCTGGCACTACATTGTGTTTTTAATTGCTTTAGCCTGCCACTATACCGTGCATTGATAGCTGCATCTAGTCTGGCACTACACTGTGTTTTTTAATTGCTTTAGCATGCCACTATACCGTGCATTGATAGTTGCATCTAGCCTGGCACTACAATGTGTTTTTTGTTAGCTGCTTTAGCCTGCCACCATACCGTGAATTGATAGTTGCATTTAGCCTGGCACTACACAGTGTTTTTTAATTGCTTTAGCCTGCCACTATACCGTGCATTGATAGCTGCATCTAGCCTGGCACTACACTGTGTTTTTTAATTGCTTTAGCCTGCCACTATACCGTGCATTGATAGTTGCATCTAACCTGGCACTACATTGTGTTTTTAATTGCTTTAACCTGCCACTATACCGTGCATTGATAGTTGCATCTAGCCTGGCACTACACTGTTTTTTTACCTGCTTTAGCCTGCCACCATACCGTGCATTGATAGTTGCATCTAGCCTGGCACTACAATGTGTTTTTTAGCTGCTTTAGCCTGCCACTATACCGTGCATTGATAGCTGCATATAACCTGGCACTACATTGTGTTTTTAATTGCTTTAGCCTGCCACTATACCTTGCATTGATAGTTGCATCTAGCCTGGCACTACACTGTGTTTTTTAGCTGCTTTAGCCTGCCACTATACCGTGCATTGATAGTTGCATCTAACCTGGCACTACATTGTGTTTTTAATTGCTTTAGCCTGCCACTATACCGTGCATTGATAGCTGCATCTAGCCTGGCACTACAATCTGTTTTTTTTAGCTTCTTTAGACTGCCACTATACCGTGCATTGATAGTTGCATCTAACCTGGCACTACAATGTATTTTTTTTAGCTGCTTTAGCCTGCCACTATACCGTGCATTGATAGTTGCATCTAACCTGGCACTACATTGTGTTTTTAATTGCTTTAGGCTGCCACTATACCGTGCATTGATAGCTGCATCTAGCCTGGCACTACATTGTGTTTTTAATTGCTTTAACCTGCCACTATACCGTGCATTGATAGTTGCATCTAGCCTGGCACTACATTGTGTTTTTTAATTGCTTTAGACTGCCACTATACCGTGCATTGATAGTTGCATCTAGCCTGGCACTACATTGTGTATTTAATTGCTTTAGGCTGCCACTATACCGTGTATTGATAGTTGCATTTAGCCTGGCACTACAATGTGTTTTTTTAGCTGCTTTAGCCTGCCACTATACCGTGCATTGATAGTTGCATCTAACCTGGAACTACACTGTGTTTTTTAATTGCTTTAGCCTGCCACTATACCGTGCATTGATAGTTGCATCTAGCCTGGCACTACATTGTGTATTTAATTGCTTTAGCCTGCCACTATACCGTGCATTGATGGTTGCATCTAGCCTGGCACTACACTGTGTTTTTTAATTGCTCTAGCCTGCCACTATACCGTGCATTGATAGTTGCATCTAGCCTGGCACTACACTGTGTTTTTTAATTGCTTTAGCCTGCCACTATACCGTGCATTGATAGTTGCATCTAAACTGGCACTACATTGTGTATTTAATTGCTTTAGCCTGCCACTATACCGTGCATTGATAGTTGCATCTAGCCTGGCACTACACTGTGTTTTTTAATTGCTTTAGCCTGCCACTATACCATGCATTGATAGTTGCATCTAGCCTGGCACAACATTGTGTTTTTAATTGCTTTAACCTGCCTCTATACCGTGCATTGATAGTTGATCTAGCCTGGCACTACATTGTGTTTTTAATTGCTTTAACCTGCCACTATACCCTGCATTGATAGTTGCATCTAGCCTGGCACTACAATGTGTTTTTTTAGCTGCTTTAGCCTGCCACTATACCGTGCATTGATAGTTGCATCTAACCTGGCACTACATTGTGTTTTGAATTGCTTTAGCCTGCCACCATACCGTGCATTGATAGTTGCATCGATAGTTGCATCTAGCCTGGCACTACACTGTGTTTTTGTGTTTTTTAATTGCTTTAGCCTGCCACTATACCGTGCATTGAAAGTTGCATCTAGCCTGGCACTACAATGTGTTTTTTTTAGCTGCTTTAGCCTGCCACTATACCGTGCATTGATAGTTGCATCTAACCTGGCACTACATTGTGTTTTTAATTGCGCTTGCCTGCCACTATACCGTGCATTGATAGTTGCATCTAGCCTGGCACTCCATTGTGTTTTTAATTGCTTTAGCCTGCCACTATACCGGGCATTGATAGTTGCATCTAGCCTGGCACTACAATGTGTTTTTTTTTGCTGCTTTAGCCTGCCCCTATACCGTGCATTGATAGTTGCATCTAACCTGGCACTACATTGTGTTTTTAATTGCTTTAGCCTGCCACCATACCGTGCATTGATAGTTGTATCTAGCCTGGCACTACAATGTATTTTTTTTAGCTGCTTTAGCCTGCCACTATACCGTGCATTGATAGTTGCATCTAACCTGGCACTACATTGTATTTTTAATTGCTTTAGCCTGCTACTATACCGTGCATTGATAGTTGCATCTAGCCTGGCACTACAATGGCCCTCATTACAACCCCGGCGCTAAACCATGGCGCTATTAGCACCATGGTTGGTGCCGGTGTTGTAACGAGTCTGCCATGGTCGAATGGGGAAATACCGCCCCATTCCAAGGTTGGCAGGGCGGTATTTCCCCATTTCACCGTGGCCCTTCCCCATTCCCATTTTCGCCCCATAGGGCTCAATGGGACTGGGGAAGGCACTAAGTACGGTACCGCAAATTGCGGTACCGTAATTAGCACTGAGGTCCCTTTGCGGCACCCTACTTTAACGGCTGGTAAAACCAGCTGTTAAGGTCGGGTCCTGCAAAGGGACCTTGTAATCAGGTGTTAAGGGTTTAACGGCGTCAACACCTTTTATGGCGCCGTTAAACCCTTAACGCCAGGGTCGTAATGACCCCCAATGTGTTTTTTTTTAGCTGCTTTAGCCTGCCACTATACCGTGCATTGATAGCTGCATCTAGCCTGGCACTACACTGTGTTTTTTAATTGCTTTAGCCTGCCACTATACCGTGCATTGATAGTTGCATCTAGCCTGGCACTACAATGTGTTTTATTTTATCTGCTTTAGCCTGCCACTTTACCGTGCATTGATAGTTGCATGTAGCCTGGCACTACACTGAGTTTTTTAATTGCTTTAGCCTGCCACTATACCGTGCATTGATAGTTGCATCTAGCCTGGCACTACAATGTGTTTTTTGTTAGCTGCTTTAGCCTGCCACCATACCGTGCATTGATAGTTGCATCTAGCCTGGCACTACACTGTGTTTTTTAATTGCTTTAGCCTGCCACTATACCGTGCATTGATAGCTGCATCTAGCCTGGCACTACACTGTGTTTTTTAATTGCTTTAGCCTGCCACTATACCGTGCATTGATAGTTGCATTTAACCTGGCAAAACATTGTGTTTTTAATTGCTTTAGCCTGCCACTATACCGTGCATTGATAGTTGCATCTAGCCTGGCACTACATTGTGTTTTTAATTGCTTTAACCTGCCACTATACCGTGCATTGATAGTTGCCTCTAGCCTGGCACTACACTGTTTTTTTTAGCTGCTTTAGCCTGCCACTATACCGTGCATTGATAGTTGCATCTAACCTGGCACTACATTGTGTTTTTAATTGCTTTAGCCTGCAACTATACCGTGCATTGATAGTTGCATCTAGCCTGGCACAACACTGTGTTTTTTTTTAGCTGCTTTAGCCTGCCACTATACCGTGCATTGATAGTTGCATCTAGCCTGGCACTGCACTGTGTTTTTGTAGCTGATTTAGCCTGCCACCATACCGTGCATTGATAGTTGCATCTAGCCTGGCACTACATTGTGTTTTTAATTGCTTTAACCTGCCACTATACCATGCATTGATAGTTGCATCTAGCCTGGCACTACGCTGTGTTTTTTAATTGCTTTAGCCTGCCACTATATCGTGCATTGATAGTTGCATCTAACCTGGCACTACATTGTGTTTTTAATTGCTTTAGCCTGCCACTATACCGCGCATTGATAGTTGCATCTAGCCTGGCACTACGCTGTGTTTTTTTTGGCTGCTTTAGCCTGCCACTATACCGCGCATTGATAGTTGCATCTAGCCTGGCACTAAAATGTGTTTTTTTAGCTGCTTAAGCCTGCCACTATACCGTGCATTGATAGTTGCATCTAGCCTGGCACTACACTGTGTTTTTTAATTGCTTTAGCCTGCCACTATACTGTGCATTGATAGTTTCATATAGCCTGGCACTACACTGTGTTTTTTTAGCTGCTTTAGCCTGCCACTATACCGTGCATTGATAGTTGCATCTAACCTGGCACTACATTGTGTTTTTAATTGCTTTAGCCTGCCACTATACCGTGCATTGATAGCTGCAATTAGCCTGGCACTACACTGTGTTTTTTAACTGCTTTAGCCTGCCACTATACCGTGCATTGATAGTTGCATCTAACCTGGAACTACATTGTGTTTTTAATTGCTTTAGCCTGCCACTATACCGTGCATTGATAGCTGCATCTAGCCTAGCACTACACTGTGTTTTATTTAGCTGCTTTAGCCTGCCACTATACCGTGCATTGATAGTTGCATCTAACCTGGCACTACATTGTGTTTTTAATTGCTTTAGCCTGCCACTATACCGTGCATTGATAGCTGCATCTAGCCTGGCACTACACTGTGTTTTTTAACTGCTTTAGCCTGCCACTATACCGTGCATTGATAGTTGCATCTAACCTGGCACTACATTGTGTTTTTAATTGCTTTAGCCTGCCACTATACCGTGCATTGATAGTTGCATCTAGCCTGGCACTACATTGTGTTTTGAATTGCTTTAGCCTGCCACCATACCGTGCATTGATAGTTGCATCTAACCTGGCACTACATTGTGTTTTTTAATTGCTTTAGCCTGCCACTATACCGTGCATTGATAGTTGCATCTAACCTGGCACTACATTGTGTATTTAATTGCTTTAGCCTGCCACTATACCGTGCATTGATAGTTGCATCTAGCCTGGCACTACACTGTGTTTTTTAATTGCTTTAGCCTGCCACTATACCATGCATTGATAGTTGCATCTAGCCTGGCACAACATTGTGTTTTTAATTGCTTTAACCTGCCTCTATACTGTGCATTGATAGTTGATCTAGCCTGGCACTACATTGTGTTTTTAATTGCTTTAACCTGCCACTATACCCTGAATTGATAGTTGCATCTAGCCTGGCACTACAATGTGTTTTTTATTTTAGCTGCTTTAGCCTGCCACTATACCGTGCATTGATAGTTGCATCTAACCTGGCACTACATTGTGTTTTGAATTGCTTTAGCCTGCCACCATACCGTGCATTGATAGTTGCATCTAGCCTGGCACTACACTGTGTTTTTGTGTTTTTTAATTGCTTTAGCCTGCCACTATACTGTGCATTGATAGTTGCATCTAGCCTGGCACTACAATGTGTTTTTTTAGCTTCTTTAGACTGCCACTATACCGTGCATTGATAGTTGCATCTAACCTGGCACTACATTGTGTTTTTAATTGCTTTAGCCTGCCACTATACCGTGCATTGATAGTTGTATCTAGCCTGGCACTACAATGTATTTTTTTTAGCTGATTTAGCCTGCCACTATACCGTGCATTGATAGTTGCATCTAACCTGGCACTACATTGTGTTTTTAATTGCTTTAGGCTGCCACTATACCGTGCATTTATAGCTGCATCTAGCCTGGCACTACATTGTGTTTTTAATTGCTTTAACCTGCCACTATACCGTGCATTGATAGTTGCATGTAGTCTGGCACTACACTGTGTTTTTTAATTGCTTTAGCCTGCCACTATACCGTGCCTTGATTGTTGCATCTAACCTGGCACTACATTGTGTTTTTAATTGCTTTAGCCTGCCACTATACCTTGCATTGATAGCTGCATCTAGCCTGGCACTACACTGTGTTTTTTTTAGCTGCTTTAGCCTGCCACTATACTGTGCATTGATAGCTGCATCTAGCCTGGCACTACACTGTGTTTATTTTAGATGCTTTAGCCTGCCACTATACCGTGCATTGATAGCTGCATCTAGCCTGGCACTACACTGTGTTTTTAATTGCTTTAGCCTGCCACTATACCGTGCATTGATAGTTGCATCTAACATGGCACTACATTGTGTTTTTAATTGGTTTAGCCTGCCACTATTCCGTGCATTGATAGTTGCATCTAGCCTGGCACTACAATGTGTTATTTTTTAGCTGCTTTAGCCTGCCACTATACTGTGCATTAATAGCTGCACCTAGCCTGGCACTACACTGTGTTTTTTAATTGCTTTAGCATGCCACTATACCGTGCATTGATAGTTGCAACTAGCCTGGCACTACACTGTGTTTTTTAATTGCTTTAGCCTGCCACTATACCGTGCATTGATAGTTGCATCTAGCCTGGCACTACATTGTGTTTTTAATTGCTTTAGCTTGCCACTATACCGTGCATTGATAGCTGCATCTAGCCTAGCACTACACTGTGTTTTATTTAGCTGCTTTAGCCTGCCACTATACCGTGCATTGATAGTTGCATCTAACCTGGCACTACATTGTGTTTTTAATTGCTTTAGCCTGCCACTATCCCGTGCATTGATAGCTGCAATTAGCCTGGCACTACACTGTGTTTTTTAACTGCTTTAGCCTGCCACTATACCGTGCATTGATAGTTGCATCTAACCTGGAACTACATTGTGTTTTTAATTGCTTTAGCCTGCCACTATACCGTGCATTGATAGCTGCATCTAGCCTAGCACTACACTGTGTTTTATTTAGCTGCTTTAGCCTGCCACTATACCGTGCATTGATAGTTGCATCTAACCTGGCACTACATTGTGTTTTTAATTGCTTTAGCCTGCCACTATACCGTGCATTGATAGATGCATCTAGCCTGGCACTACACTGTGTTTTTTAACTGCTTTAGCCTGCCACTATACCGTGCATTGATAGTTGCATCTAACCTGGCACTACATTGTGTTTTTAATTGCTTTAGCCTGCCACTATACCGTGCATTGATAGTTGCAACTAGCCTGGCACTACACTGTGTTTTTTAATTGCTTTAGCCTGCCACTATACCGTGCATTGATAGTTGCATCTAGTCTGGCACTACAATGTGTGTTTTTAGCTGCATTAGCCTGCCACTATACCGTGCATTGATAGTTGCATCTAGCCTGGCACTACATTGTGTTTTTAATTGCTTTAGCTTGCCACTATACCGTGCATTGATAGCTGCATCTAGCCTAGCACTACACTGTGTTTTATTTAGCTGCTTTAGCCTGCCACTATACCGTGCATTGATAGCTGCAATTAGCCTGGCACTACACTGTGTTTTTTAACTGCTTTAGCCTGCCACTATACCGTGCATTGATAGTTGCATCTAACCTGGAACTACATTGTGTTTTTAATTGCTTTAGCCTGCCACTATACCGTGCATTGATAGCTGCATCTAGCCTAGCACTACACTGTGTTTTATTTAGCTGCTTTAGCCTGCCACTATACCGTGCATTGATAGTTGCATCTAACCTGGCACTACATTGTGTTTTTAATTGCTTTAGCCTGCCACTATACCGTGCATTGATAGCTGCATCTAGCCTGGCACTACACTGGGTTTTTTAACTGCTTTAGCCTGCCACTATACCGTGCATTGATAGTTGCATATAACCTGGCACTACATTGTGTTTTTAATTGCTTTAGCCTGCCACTATACCGTGCATTGATAGTTGCATCTAGCCTGGCACTACATTGTGTTTTGAATTGCTTTAGCCTGCCACCATACCGTGCATTGATAGTTGCATCTAGCCTGGCACTACACTGTGTTTTTTAATTGCTTTAGCCTGCCACTATACCGTGCATTGATAGTTGCATCTAACCTGGCACTACATTGTGTTTTTTTTAGCTGCTTTAGCCTGCCACTATACCGTGCATTGATAGTTGCATCTAACCTGGCACTACATTGTGTATTTAATTGCTTTAGCCTGCCACTATACCGTGCATTGATAGTTGCATCTAGCCTGGCACTACACTGTGTTTTTTAATTGCTTTAGCCTGCCACTATACCATGCATTGATAGTTGCATCTAGCCTGGCACAACATTTTGTTTTTAATTGCTTTAACCTGCCTCTATACTGTGCATTGATAGTTGATCTAGCCTGGCACTACATTGTGTTTTTAATTGCTTTAACCTGCCACTATACCCTGCATTGATAGTTGCATCTAGCCTGGCACTACAATGTGTTTTTTATTTTAGCTGCTTTAGCCTGCCACTATACCGTGCATTGATAGTTGCATTTAACCTGGCACTACATTGTGTTTTGAATTGCTTTAGCCTGCCACCATACCGTGCATTGATAGTTGCATCTAGCCTGGCACTACACTGTGTTTTTGTGTTTTTTAATTGCTTTAGCCTGCCACTATACCGTGCATTGATAGTTGCATCTAGCCTGGCACTACAATGTGTTTTTTTAGCTTCTTTAGACTGCCACTATACCGTGCATTGATAGTTGCATCTAACCTGGCACTACATTGTGTTTTTAATTGCTTTAGGCTGCCACTATACCGTGCATTGATAGCTGCATCTAGCATGGCACTACATTGTGTTTTTAATTGCTTTAACCTGCCACTATACCGTGCATTGATAGTTGCATGTAGCCTGGCACTACACTGTGTTTTTTAATTGCTTTAGCCTGCCACTATACCGTGCATTGATAGTTGCATCTAACCAGGCACTACATTGTGTTTTTAATTGCTTTAGCCTGCCACTATACCGTGCATTGATAGTTGCATCTAGCCTGGCACTACACTGTGTTTTTTAATTTCTTTAGCCTGCCACTATACCGTGCCTTGATAGTTGCATCTAACCTGGCACTACATTGTGTTTTTAATTGCTTTAGCCTGCCACTATACCTTGCATTGATAGCTGCATCTAGCATGGCACTACACTGTGTTTTTTTTAGCTGCTTTAGCCTGCCACTATACTGTGCATTGATAGCTGCATCTAGCCTGGCACTACACTGTGTTTATTTTAGATGCTTTAGCCTGCCACTATACCGTGCATTGATAGCTGCATCTAGCCTGGCACTACACTGTGTTTTTAATTGCTTTAGCCTGCCACTATACCGTGCATTGATAGTTGCATCTAACATGGCACTACATTGAGTTTTTAATTGCTTTAGCCTGCCACTATACCGTGCATTGATAGTTGCATCTAACATGGCACTACATTGTGTTTTTAATTGGGTTAGCCTGCCACTATACCGTGCATTGATAGTTGCATCTAGCCTGGCACTACAATGTGTTATTTTTTAGCTGCTTTAGCCTGCCACTATACAGTGCATTAATAGCTGCACCTAGCCTGGCACTAGACAGTGTTTTTTAATTGCTTTAGCATGCCACTATACCGTGCATTGATAGTTGCATCTAGCCTGGCACTACACTGTGTTTTTTAATTGCTTTAGCCTGCCACTATACCGTGCATTGATAGTTGCATCTAGCCTGGCACTACAATGTGTGTTTTTTAGCTGCATTAGCCTGCCACTATACCGTGCATTGATAGTTGCATCTAGCCTGGCACTACATTGTGTTTTTAATTGCTTTAGCCTGCCACTATACCGTGCATTGATAGCTGCATCTAGCCTTGCACTACACTGTGTTTTTTTTAGCTGCTTTAGCCTGCCACTATACCGTGCATTGATAGCTGCATCTAGCCTGGCACTACACTGTGTTTTTTAATTGCTTTAGTCTGCCACTATACCGTGCATTGATAGTTGCATCTAGACTGGCACTACAATGTGTTTTTTTTAGCTGCTTTAGCCTGCCACTATACCGTGCATTCATAGCTGCATCTAGCCTGGCACTACACTGTGTTTTTTAATTGCTTTAGTCTTCCACTATACCGTGCATTGATAGTTGCATCTAGCCTGGCACTACAATGTGTGTTTTTTAGCTGCATTAGCCTGCCACTGTACCGTGCATTGATAGTTGCATCTAGCCTGGCACTACATTGTGTTTTTAATTGCTTTAGCCTGCCACTATATCGTGCATTGATAGCTGCATCTAGCCTGGCACTA
Source organism: Ambystoma mexicanum (assembly GCF_040938575.1). Classification (NCBI taxonomy): domain Eukaryota; kingdom Metazoa; phylum Chordata; class Amphibia; order Caudata; family Ambystomatidae; genus Ambystoma; species Ambystoma mexicanum. The sequence goes on along the minus strand of NC_090941.1, from coordinate 1,149,408,770 downwards.
CACTGTGTTTTTTTAGCTGCTTTAGCCTGCCACTATACCGTGCATTGATAGCTGCATCTAGCCTGGCACTACACTGTGTTTTTTAATTGATTTAGTCTGCCACTATACCGTGCATTGATAGTTGCATCTTGCCTGGCACTACAATGTGTTTCTTTTAGCTGCTTTAGCCTGCCACTATACCATGCATTGATAGTTGCATCTAGCCTGGCACTACATTGTGTTTTTGATTGCTTTAGCCTGCCACTATACCGTGCATTGATAGCTGCATCTAGCCTGGCACTACACTGTGTTTTTTAATTGCTTTAGCCTGCCACTATACCGTGTATTGATAGTTGCATCTAACCTGGCAATACATTGTGTTTTTTTAGCTGCTTTAGCCACTATACCGTGCATTGAGAGTTGCATCTAACCTGGCACTACATTGTGTATTTAATTGCTTTAGCCTGCCACTATACCGTGCATTGATAGTTGCATCTAGCCTGGCACTACACTGTGTTTTTTAATTGCTTTAGCCTGCCACTATATCGTGCATTGATAGTTGCATCTAGCCTGGCACTACACTGTGTTTTTTAATTGCTTTAGCCTGCCACTATACCGTGCATTGATAGTTCCATCAAACCTGGCACTACATTGTGTATTTAATTGCTTTAGCCTGCCACTATACCGTGCATTGATAGTTGCATCTAGCCTGGCACTACACTGTGTTTTTTAATTGCTTTAGCCTGCCACTATACCATGCATTGATAGTTGCATCTAGCCTGGCACAACATTGTGTTTTTAATTGCTTTAACCTGCCTCTATACCGCGCATTGATAGTTGATCTAGCCTGGCACTACATTGTGTTTTTAATTGCTTTAACCTGCCACTATACCCTGCATTGATAGTTGCATCTAGCCTGGCACTACAATGTGTTTTTTTTAGCTGCTTTAGCCTGCCACTATACCGTACATTGGTAGTTGCATATAACCTGGCACTACATTGTGTTTTGAATTGCTTTAGCCTGCCACCATACCGTGCATTGATTGTTGCATCTATCCTGGCACTACACTGTGTTTTTGTGTTTTTTAATTGCTTTAGCCTGCCACCATACCGTGCATTGATAGTTGCATCTAGCCTGGCACTACACTGTGTTTTTTAATTGCTTTAGCCTGCCACTATACCGTGCATTGATAGTTGCATCTAACCTGGCACTACATTGTGTTTTTTTTAGCTGCTTTAGCCTGCCACTATACCGTGCATTGATAGTTGCATCTAACCTGGCACTACATTGTGTATTTAATTGCTTTAGCCTGCCACTATACCGTGCATTGATAGTTGCATCTAGCCTGGCACTACACTGTGTTTTTTAATTGCTTTAGCCTGCCACTATACCATGCATTGATAGTTGCATCTAGCCTGGCACAACATTGTGTTTTTAATTGCTTTAACCTGCCTCTATACTGTGCATTGATAGTTGATCTAGCCTGGCACTACATTGTGTTTTTAATTGCTTTAACCTGCCACTATACCCTGCATTGATAGTTGCATCTAGCCTGGCACTACAATGTGTTTTTTATTTTAGCTGCTTTAGCCTGCCACTATACCGTGCATTGATAGTTGCATCTAACCTGGCACTACATTGTGTTTTGAATTGCTTTAGCCTGCCACCATACCGTGCATTGATAGTTGCATCTAGCCTGGCACTACACTGTGTTTTTGTGTTTTTTAATTGCTTTAGCCTGCCACTATACTGTGCATTGATAGTTGCATCTAGCCTGGCACTACAATGTGTTTTTTTAGCTTCTTTAGACTGCCACTATACCGTGCATTGATAGTTGCATCTAACCTGGCACTACATTGTGTTTTTAATTGCTTTAGCCTGCCACTATACCGTGCATTGATAGTTGTATCTAGCCTGGCACTACAATGTATATTTTTTAGCTGATTTAGCCTGCCACTATACCGTGCATTGATAGTTGCATCTAACCTGGCACTACATTGTGTTTTTAATTGCTTTAGGCTGCCACTATACCGTGCATTTATAGCTGCATCTAGCCTGGCACTACATTGTGTTTTTAATTGCTTTAACCTGCCACTATACCGTGCATTGATAGTTGCATGTAGTCTGGCACTACACTGTGTTTTTTAATTGCTTTAGCCTGCCACTATACCGTGCCTTGATTGTTGCATCTAACCTGGCACTACATTGTGTTTTTAATTGCTTTAGCCTGCCACTATACCTTGCATTGATAGCTGCATCTAGCCTGGCACTACACTGTGTTTTTTTTAGCTGCTTTAGCCTGCCACTATACTGTGCATTGATAGCTGCATCTAGCCTGGCACTACACTGTGTTTATTTTAGATGCTTTAGCCTGCCACTATACCGTGCATTGATAGCTGCATCTAGCCTGGCACTACACTGTGTTTTTAATTGCTTTAGCCTGCCACTATACCGTGCATTGATAGTTGCATCTAACATGGCACTACATTGTGTTTTTAATTGGTTTAGCCTGCCACTATACCGTGCATTGATAGTTGCATCTAGCCTGGCACTACAATGTGTTATTTTTTAGCTGCTTTAGCCTGCCACTATACCGTGCATTAATAGCTGCACCTAGCCTGGCACTACACTGTGTTTTTTAATTGCTTTAGCATGCCACTATACCGTGCATTGATAGTTGCAACTAGCCTGGCACTACACTGTGTTTTTTAATTGCTTTAGCCTGCCACTATACCGTGCATTGATAGTTGCATCTAGCCTGGCACTACAATGTGTGTTTTTTAGCTGCATTAGCCTGCCACTATACCGTGCATTGATGGTTGCATCTAGCCTGGCACTACATTGTGTTTTTAATTGCTTTAGCTTGCCACTATACCGTGCATTGATAGCTGCATCTAGCCTAGCACTACACTGTGTTTTATTTAGCTGCTTTAGCCTGCCACTATACCGTGCATTGATAGTTGCATCTAACCTGGCACTACATTGTGTTTTTAATTGCTTTAGCCTGCCACTATCCCGTGCATTGATAGCTGCAATTAGCCTGGCACTACACTGTGTTTTTTAACTGCTTTAGCCTGCCACTATACCGTGCATTGATAGTTGCATCTAGCCTGGCACTACAATGTGTTTTTTGTTAGCTGCTTTAGCCTGCCACCATACCGTGCATTGATAGTTGCATCTAGCCTGGCACTACACTGTGTTTTTTAATTGCTTTAGCCTGCCACTATACCGTGCATTGATAGCTGCATCTAGCCTGGCACTACACTGTGTTTTTTAATTGCTTTAGCCTGCCACTATACCGTGCATTGATAGTTGCATTTAACCTGGCAAAACATTGTGTTTTTAATTGCTTTAGCCTGCCACTATACCGTGCATTGATAGTTGCATCTAGCCTGGCACTACATTGTGTTTTTAATTGCTTTAACCTGCCACTATACCGTGCATTGATAGTTGCCTCTAGCCTGGCACTACACTGTTTTTTTTAGCTGCTTTAGCCTGCCACTATACCGTGCATTGATAGTTGCATCTAACCTGGCACTACATTGTGTTTTTAATTGCTTTAGCCTGCCACTATACCGTGCATTGATAGTTGCATCTAGCCTGGCACAACACTGTGTTTTTTTTTAGCTGCTTTAGCCTGCCACTATACCGTGCATTGATAGTTGCATCTAGCCTGGCACTGCACTGTGTTTTTGTAGCTGATTTAGCCTGCCACCATACCGTGCATTGATAGTTGCATCTAGCCTGGCACTACATTGTGTTTTTAATTGCTTTAACCTGCCACTATACCATGCATTGATAGTTGCATCTAGCCTGGCACTACGCTGTGTTTTTTAATTGCTTTAGCCTGCCACTATATCGTGCATTGATAGTTGCATCTAACCTGGCACTACATTGTGTTTTTAATTGCTTTAGCCTGCCACTATACCGCGCATTGATAGTTGCATCTAGCCTGGCACTACGCTGTGTTTTTTTTGGCTGCTTTAGCCTGCCACTATACCGCGCATTGATAGTTGCATCTAGCCTGGCACTAAAATGTGTTTTTTTAGCTGCTTAAGCCTGCCACTATACCGTGCATTGATAGTTGCATCTAGCCTGGCACTACACTGTGTTTTTTAATTGCTTTAGCCTGCCACTATACTGTGCATTGATAGTTTCATATAGCCTGGCACTACACTGTGTTTTTTTAGCTGCTTTAGCCTGCCACTATACCGTGCATTGATAGTTGCATCTAACCTGGCACTACATTGTGTTTTTAATTGCTTTAGCCTGCCACTATACCGTGCATTGATAGCTGCAATTAGCCTGGCACTACACTGTGTTTTTTAACTGCTTTAGCCTGCCACTATACCGTGCATTGATAGTTGCATCTAACCTGGAACTACATTGTGTTTTTAATTGCTTTAGCCTGCCACTATACCGTGCATTGATAGCTGCATCTAGCCTAGCACTACACTGTGTTTTATTTAGCTGCTTTAGCCTGCCACTATACCGTGCATTGATAGTTGCATCTAACCTGGCACTACATTGTGTTTTTAATTGCTTTAGCCTGCCACTATACCGTGCATTGATAGCTGCATCTAGCCTGGCACTACACTGTGTTTTTTAACTGCTTTAGCCTGCCACTATACCGTGCATTGATAGTTGCATCTAACCTGGCACTACATTGTGTTTTTAATTGCTTTAGCCTGCCACTATACCGTGCATTGATAGTTGCATCTAGCCTGGCACTACATTGTGTTTTGAATTGCTTTAGCCTGCCACCATACCGTGCATTGATAGTTGCATCTAACCTGGCACTACATTGTGTTTTTTAATTGCTTTAGCCTGCCACTATACCGTGCATTGATAGTTGCATCTAACCTGGCACTACATTGTGTATTTAATTGCTTTAGCCTGCCACTATACCGTGCATTGATAGTTGCATCTAGCCTGGCACTACACTGTGTTTTTTAATTGCTTTAGCCTGCCACTATACCATGCATTGATAGTTGCATCTAGCCTGGCACAACATTGTGTTTTTAATTGCTTTAACCTGCCTCTATACTGTGCATTGATAGTTGATCTAGCCTGGCACTACATTGTGTTTTTAATTGCTTTAACCTGCCACTATACCCTGAATTGATAGTTGCATCTAGCCTGGCACTACAATGTGTTTTTTATTTTAGCTGCTTTAGCCTGCCACTATACCGTGCATTGATAGTTGCATCTAACCTGGCACTACATTGTGTTTTGAATTGCTTTAGCCTGCCACCATACCGTGCATTGATAGTTGCATCTAGCCTGGCACTACACTGTGTTTTTGTGTTTTTTAATTGCTTTAGCCTGCCACTATACTGTGCATTGATAGTTGCATCTAGCCTGGCACTACAATGTGTTTTTTTAGCTTCTTTAGACTGCCACTATACCGTGCATTGATAGTTGCATCTAACCTGGCACTACATTGTGTTTTTAATTGCTTTAGCCTGCCACTATACCGTGCATTGATAGTTGTATCTAGCCTGGCACTACAATGTATTTTTTTTAGCTGATTTAGCCTGCCACTATACCGTGCATTGATAGTTGCATCTAACCTGGCACTACATTGTGTTTTTAATTGCTTTAGGCTGCCACTATACCGTGCATTTATAGCTGCATCTAGCCTGGCACTACATTGTGTTTTTAATTGCTTTAACCTGCCACTATACCGTGCATTGATAGTTGCATGTAGTCTGGCACTACACTGTGTTTTTTAATTGCTTTAGCCTGCCACTATACCGTGCCTTGATTGTTGCATCTAACCTGGCACTACATTGTGTTTTTAATTGCTTTAGCCTGCCACTATACCTTGCATTGATAGCTGCATCTAGCCTGGCACTACACTGTGTTTTTTTTAGCTGCTTTAGCCTGCCACTATACTGTGCATTGATAGCTGCATCTAGCCTGGCACTACACTGTGTTTATTTTAGATGCTTTAGCCTGCCACTATACCGTGCATTGATAGCTGCATCTAGCCTGGCACTACACTGTGTTTTTAATTGCTTTAGCCTGCCACTATACCGTGCATTGATAGTTGCATCTAACATGGCACTACATTGTGTTTTTAATTGGTTTAGCCTGCCACTATTCCGTGCATTGATAGTTGCATCTAGCCTGGCACTACAATGTGTTATTTTTTAGCTGCTTTAGCCTGCCACTATACCGTGCATTAATAGCTGCACCTAGCCTGGCACTACACTGTGTTTTTTAATTGCTTTAGCATGCCACTATACCGTGCATTGATAGTTGCAACTAGCCTGGCACTACACTGTGTTTTTTAATTGCTTTAGCCTGCCACTATACCGTGCATTGATAGTTGCATCTAGCCTGGCACTACAATGTGTGTTTTTTAGCTGCATTAGCCTGCCACTATACCGTGCATTGATAGTTGCATCTAGCCTGGCACTACATTGTGTTTTTAATTGCTTTAGCTTGCCACTATACCGTGCATTGATAGCTGCATCTAGCCTAGCACTACACTGTGTTTTATTTAGCTGCTTTAGCCTGCCACTATACCGTGCATTGATAGTTGCATCTAACCTGGCACTACATTGTGTTTTTAATTGCTTTAGCCTGCCACTATCCCGTGCATTGATAGCTGCAATTAGCCTGGCACTACACTGTGTTTTTTAACTGCTTTAGCCTGCCACTATACCGTGCATTGATAGTTGCATCTAACCTGGAACTACATTGTGTTTTTAATTGCTTTAGCCTGCCACTATACCGTGCATTGATAGCTGCATCTAGCCTAGCACTACACTGTGTTTTATTTAGCTGCTTTAGCCTGCCACTATACCGTGCATTGATAGTTGCATCTAACCTGGCACTACATTGTGTTTTTAATTGCTTTAGCCTGCCACTATACCGTGCATTGATAGATGCATCTAGCCTGGCACTACACTGTGTTTTTTAACTGCTTTAGCCTGCCACTATACCGTGCATTGATAGTTGCATCTAACCTGGCACTACATTGTGTTTTTAATTGCTTTAGCCTGCCACTATACCGTGCATTGATAGTTGCAACTAGCCTGGCACTACACTGTGTTTTTTAATTGCTTTAGCCTGCCACTATACCGTGCATTGATAGTTGCATCTAGTCTGGCACTACAATGTGTGTTTTTAGCTGCATTAGCCTGCCACTATACCGTGCATTGATAGTTGCATCTAGCCTGGCACTACATTGTGTTTTTAATTGCTTTAGCTTGCCACTATACCGTGCATTGATAGCTGCATCTAGCCTAGCACTACACTGTGTTTTATTTAGCTGCTTTAGCCTGCCACTATACCGTGCATTGATAGCTGCAATTAGCCTGGCACTACACTGTGTTTTTTAACTGCTTTAGCCTGCCACTATACCGTGCATTGATAGTTGCATCTAACCTGGAACTACATTGTGTTTTTAATTGCTTTAGCCTGCCACTATACCGTGCATTGATAGCTGCATCTAGCCTAGCACTACACTGTGTTTTATTTAGCTGCTTTAGCCTGCCACTATACCGTGCATTGATAGTTGCATCTAACCTGGCACTACATTGTGTTTTTAATTGCTTTAGCCTGCCACTATACCGTGCATTGATAGCTGCATCTAGCCTGGCACTACACTGTGTTTTTTAACTGCTTTAGCCTGCCACTATACCGTGCATTGATAGTTGCATATAACCTGGCACTACATTGTGTTTTTAATTGCTTTAGCCTGCCACTATACCGTGCATTGATAGTTGCATCTAGCCTGGCACTACATTGTGTTTTGAATTGCTTTAGCCTGCCACCATACCGTGCATTGATAGTTGCATCTAGCCTGGCACTACACTGTGTTTTTTAATTGCTTTAGCCTGCCACTATACCGTGCATTGATAGTTGCATCTAACCTGGCACTACATTGTGTTTTTTTTAGCTGCTTTAGCCTGCCACTATACCGTGCATTGATAGTTGCATCTAACCTGGCACTACATTGTGTATTTAATTGCTTTAGCCTGCCACTATACCGTGCATTGATAGTTGCATCTAGCCTGGCACTACACTGTGTTTTTTAATTGCTTTAGCCTGCCACTATACCATGCATTGATAGTTGCATCTAGCCTGGCACAACATTTTGTTTTTAATTGCTTTAACCTGCCTCTATACTGTGCATTGATAGTTGATCTAGCCTGGCACTACATTGTGTTTTTAATTGCTTTAACCTGCCACTATACCCTGCATTGATAGTTGCATCTAGCCTGGCACTACAATGTGTTTTTTATTTTAGCTGCTTTAGCCTGCCACTATACCGTGCATTGATAGTTGCATTTAACCTGGCACTACATTGTGTTTTGAATTGCTTTAGCCTGCCACCATACCGTGCATTGATAGTTGCATCTAGCCTGGCACTACACTGTGTTTTTGTGTTTTTTAATTGCTTTAGCCTGCCACTATACCGTGCATTGATAGTTGCATCTAGCCTGGCACTACAATGTGTTTTTTTAGCTTCTTTAGACTGCCACTATACCGTGCATTGATAGTTGCATCTAACCTGGCACTACATTGTGTTTTTAATTGCTTTAGGCTGCCACTATACCGTGCATTGATAGCTGCATCTAGCCTGGCACTACATTGTGTTTTTAATTGCTTTAACCTGCCACTATACCGTGCATTGATAGTTGCATGTAGCCTGGCACTACACTGTGTTTTTTAATTGCTTTAGCCTGCCACTATACCGTGCATTGATAGTTGCATCTAACCAGGCACTACATTGTGTTTTTAATTGCTTTAGCCTGCCACTATACCGTGCATTGATAGTTGCATCTAGCCTGGCACTACACTGTGTTTTTTAATTTCTTTAGCCTGCCACTATACCGTGCCTTGATAGTTGCATCTAACCTGGCACTACATTGTGTTTTTAATTGCTTTAGCCTGCCACTATACCTTGCATTGATAGCTGCATCTAGCATGGCACTACACTGTGTTTTTTTTAGCTGCTTTAGCCTGCCACTATACTGTGCATTGATAGCTGCATCTAGCCTGGCACTACACTGTGTTTATTTTAGATGCTTTAGCCTGCCACTATACCGTGCATTGATAGCTGCATCTAGCCTGGCACTACACTGTGTTTTTAATTGCTTTAGCCTGCCACTATACCGTGCATTGATAGTTGCATCTAACATGGCACTACATTGAGTTTTTAATTGCTTTAGCCTGCCACTATACCGTGCATTGATAGTTGCATCTAACATGGCACTACATTGTGTTTTTAATTGGGTTAGCCTGCCACTATACCGTGCATTGATAGTTGCATCTAGCCTGGCACTACAATGTGTTATTTTTTAGCTGCTTTAGCCTGCCACTATACAGTGCATTAATAGCTGCACCTAGCCTGGCACTAGACAGTGTTTTTTAATTGCTTTAGCATGCCACTATACCGTGCATTGATAGTTGCATCTAGCCTGGCACTACACTGTGTTTTTTAATTGCTTTAGCCTGCCACTATACCGTGCATTGATAGTTGCATCTAGCCTGGCACTACAATGTGTGTTTTTTAGCTGCATTAGCCTGCCACTATACCGTGCATTGATAGTTGCATCTAGCCTGGCACTACATTGTGTTTTTAATTGCTTTAGCCTGCCACTATACCGTGCATTGATAGCTGCATCTAGCCTTGCACTACACTGTGTTTTTTTTAGCTGCTTTAGCCTGCCACTATACCGTGCATTGATAGCTGCATCTAGCCTGGCACTACACTGTGTTTTTTAATTGCTTTAGTCTGCCACTATACCGTGCATTGATAGTTGCATCTAGACTGGCACCACAATGTGTTTTTTTTAGCTGCTTTAGCCTGCCACTATACCGTGCATTCATAGCTGCATCTAGCCTGGCACTACACTGTGTTTTTTAATTGCTTTAGTCTTCCACTATACCGTGCATTGATAGTTGCATCTAGCCTGGCACTACAATGTGTGTTTTTTAGCTGCATTAGCCTGCCACTGTACCGTGCATTGATAGTTGCATCTAGCCTGGCACTACATTGTGTTTTTAATTGCTTTAGCCTGCCACTATATCGTGCATTGATAGCTGCATCTAGCCTGGCACTACACTGTGTTTTTTTAGCTGCTTTAGCCTGCCACTATACCGTGCATTGATAGCTGCATCTAGCCTGGCACTACACTGTGTTTTTTAATTGATTTAGTCTGCCACTATACCGTGCATTGATAGTTGCATCTTGCCTGGCACTACAATGTGTTTCTTTTAGCTGCTTTAGCCTGCCACTATACCATGCATTGATAGTTGCATCTAGCCTGGCACTACATTGTGTTTTTGATTGCTTTAGCCTGCCACTATACCGTGCATTGATAGCTGCATCTAGCCTGGCACTACACTGTGTTTTTTAATTGCTTTAGCCTGCCACTATACCGTGTATTGATAGTTGCATCTAACCTGGCAATACATTGTGTTTTTTTAGCTGCTTTAGCCACTATACCGTGCATTGAGAGTTGCATCTAACCTGGCACTACATTGTGTATTTAATTGCTTTAGCCTGCCACTATACCGTGCATTGATAGTTGCATCTAGCCTGGCACTACACTGTGTTTTTTAATTGCTTTAGCCTGCCACTATATCGTGCATTGATAGTTGCATCTAGCCTGGCACTACACTGTGTTTTTTAATTGCTTTAGCCTGCCACTATACCGTGCATTGATAGTTCCATCAAACCTGGCACTACATTGTGTATTTAATTGCTTTAGCCTGCCACTATACCGTGCATTGATAGTTGCATCTAGCCTGGCACTACACTGTGTTTTTTAATTGCTTTAGCCTGCCACTATACCATGCATTGATAGTTGCATCTAGCCTGGCACAACATTGTGTTTTTAATTGCTTTAACCTGCCTCTATACCGCGCATTGATAGTTGATCTAGCCTGGCACTACATTGTGTTTTTAATTGCTTTAACCTGCCACTATACCCTGCATTGATAGTTGCATCTAGCCTGGCACTACAATGTGTGTTTTTTAGCTGCTTTAGCCTGCCACTATACCGTACATTGGTAGTTGCATATAACCTGGCACTACATTGTGTTTTGAATTGCTTTAGCCTGCCACCATACCGTGCATTGATTGTTGCATCTATCCTGGCACTACACTGTGTTTTTGTGTTTTTTAATTGCTTTAGCCTGCCACCATACCGTGCATTGATAGTTGCATCTAGCCTGGCACTACACTGTGTTTTTTAATTGCTTTAGCCTGCCACTATACCGTGCATTGATAGTTGCATCTAACCTGGCACTACATTGTGTTTTTTTTAGCTGCTTTAGCCTGCCACTATACCGTGCATTGATAGTTGCATCTAACCTGGCACTACATTGTGTATTTAATTGCTTTAGCCTGCCACTATACCGTGCATTGATAGTTGCATCTAGCCTGGCACTACACTGTGTTTTTTAATTGCTTTAGCCTGCCACTATACCATGCATTGATAGTTGCATCTAGCCTGGCACAACATTGTGTTTTTAATTGCTTTAACCTGCCTCTATACTGTGCATTGATAGTTGATCTAGCCTGGCACTACATTGTGTTTTTAATTGCTTTAACCTGCCACTATACCCTGCATTGATAGTTGCATCTAGCCTGGCACTACAATGTGTTTTTTATTTTAGCTGCTTTAGCCTGCCACTATACCGTGCATTGATAGTTGCATCTAACCTGGCACTACATTGTGTTTTGAATTGCTTTAGCCTGCCACCATACCGTGCATTGATAGTTGCATCTAGCCTGGCACTACACTGTGTTTTTGTGTTTTTTAATTGCTTTAGCCTGCCACTATACTGTGCATTGATAGTTGCATCTAGCCTGGCACTACAATGTGTTTTTTTAGCTTCTTTAGACTGCCACTATACCGTGCATTGATAGTTGCATCTAACCTGGCACTACATTGTGTTTTTAATTGCTTTAGCCTGCCACTATACCGTGCATTGATAGTTGTATCTAGCCTGGCACTACAATGTATATTTTTTAGCTGATTTAGCCTGCCACTATACCGTGCATTGATAGTTGCATCTAACCTGGCACTACATTGTGTTTTTAATTGCTTTAGGCTGCCACTATACCGTGCATTTATAGCTGCATCTAGCCTGGCACTACATTGTGTTTTTAATTGCTTTAACCTGCCACTATACCGTGCATTGATAGTTGCATGTAGTCTGGCACTACACTGTGTTTTTTAATTGCTTTAGCCTGCCACTATACCGTGCCTTGATTGTTGCATCTAACCTGGCACTACATTGTGTTTTTAATTGCTTTAGCCTGCCACTATACCTTGCATTGATAGCTGCATCTAGCCTGGCACTACACTGTGTTTTTTTTAGCTGCTTTAGCCTGCCACTATACTGTGCATTGATAGCTGCATCTAGCCTGGCACTACACTGTGTTTATTTTAGATGCTTTAGCCTGCCACTATACCGTGCATTGATAGCTGCATCTAGCCTGGCACTACACTGTGTTTTTAATTGCTTTAGCCTGCCACTATACCGTGCATTGATAGTTGCATCTAACATGGCACTACATTGTGTTTTTAATTGGTTTAGCCTGCCACTATACCGTGCATTGATAGTTGCATCTAGCCTGGCACTACAATGTGTTATTTTTTAGCTGCTTTAGCCTGCCACTATACCGTGCATTAATAGCTGCACCTAGCCTGGCACTACACTGTGTTTTTTAATTGCTTTAGCATGCCACTATACCGTGCATTGATAGTTGCAACTAGCCTGGCACTACACTGTGTTTTTTAATTGCTTTAGCCTGCCACTATACCGTGCATTGATAGTTGCATCTAGCCTGGCACTACAATGTGTGTTTTTTAGCTGCATTAGCCTGCCACTATACCGTGCATTGATAGTTGCATCTAGCCTGGCACTACATTGTGTTTTTAATTGCTTTAGCTTGCCACTATACCGTGCATTGATAGCTGCATCTAGCCTAGCACTACACTGTGTTTTATTTAGCTGCTTTAGCCTGCCACTATACCGTGCATTGATAGTTGCATCTAACCTGGCACTACATTGTGTTTTTAATTGCTTTAGCCTGCCACTATCCCGTGCATTGATAGCTGCAATTAGCCTGGCACTACACTGTGTTTTTTAACTGCTTTAGCCTGCCACTATACCGTGCATTGATAGTTGCATCGAACCTGGAACTACATTGTGTTTTTAATTACTTTAGCCTGCCACTATACCGTGCATTGATAGCTGCATCTAGCCTAGCACTACACTGTGTTTTATTTAGCTGCTTTAGCCTGCCACTATACCGTGCATTGATAGTTGCATCTAACCTGGCACTACATTGTGTTTTTAATTGCTTTAGCCTGCCACTATACCGTGCATTGATAGATGCATCTAGCCTGGCACTACACTCTGTTTTTTAACTGCTTTAGCCTGCCACTATACCGTGCATTGATAGTTGCATCTAACCTGGCACTACATTGTGTTTTTAATTGCTTTAGCCTGCCACTATACCGTGCATTGATAGTTGCAACTAGCCTGGCACTACACTGTGTTTTTTAATTGCTTTAGCCTGCCACTATACCGTGCATTGATAGTTGCATCTAGCCTGGCACTACAATGTGTGTTTTTAGCTGCATTAGCCTGCCACTATACCGTGCATTGATAGTTGCATCTAGCCTGGCACTACATTGTGTTTTTAATTGCTTTAGCTTGCCACTATACCGTGCATTGATAGCTGCATCTAGCCTAGCACTACACTGTGTTTTATTTAGCTGCTTTAGCCTGCCACTATACCGTGCATTGATAGCTGCAATTAGCCTGGCACTACACTGTGTTTTTTAACTGCTTTAGCCTGCCACTATACTGTGCATTGATAGTTGCATCTAACCTGGAACTACATTGTGTTTTTAATTGCTTTAGCCTGCCACTATACCGTGCATTGATAGCTGCATCTAGCCTAGCACTACACTGTGTTTTATTTAGCTGCTTTAGCCTGCCACTATACCGTGCATTGATAGTTGCATCTAACCTGGCACTACATTGTGTTTTTAATTGCTTTAGCCTGCCACTATACCGTGCATTGATAGCTGCATCTAGCCTGGCACTACACTGTGTTTTTTAACTGCTTTAGCCTGCCACTATACCGTGCATTGATAGTTGCATATAACCTGGCACTACATTGTGTTTTTAATTGCTTTAGCCTGCCACTATACCGTGCATTGATAGTTGCATCTAGCCTGGCACTACATTGTGTTTTGAATTGCTTTAGCCTGCCACCATACCGTGCATTGATAGTTGCATCTAGCCTGGCACTACACTGTGTTGTTTAATTGCTTTAGCCTGCCACTATACCGTGCATTGATAGTTGCATCTAACCTGGCACTACATTGTGTTTTTTTTAGCTGCTTTAGCCTGCCACTATACCGTGCATTGATAGTTGCATCTAACCTGGCACTACATTGTGTATTTAATTGCTTTAGCCTGCCACTATACCGTGCATTGATAGTTGCATCTAGCCTGGCACTACACTGTGTTTTTTAATTGCTTTAGCCTGCCACTATACCATGCATTGATAGTTGCATCTAGCCTGGCACAACATTTTGTTTTTAATTGCTTTAACCTGCCTCTATACTGTGCATTGATAGTTGATCTAGCCTGGCACTACATTGTGTTTTTAATTGCTTTAACCTGCCACTATACCCTGCATTGATAGTTGCATCTAGCCTGGCATTACAATGTGTTTTTTATTTTAGCTGCTTTAGCCTGCCACTATACCGTGCATTGATAGTTGCATTTAACCTGGCACTACATTGTGTTTTGAATTGCTTTAGCCTGCCACCATACCGTGCATTGATAGTTGCATCTAGCCTGGCACTACACTGTGTTTTTGTGTTTTTTAATTGCTTTAGCCTGCCACTATACCGTGCATTGATAGTTGCATCTAGCCTGGCACTACAATGTGTTTTTTTAGCTTCTTTAGACTGCCACTATACCGTGCATTGATAGTTGCATCTAACCTGGCACTACATTGTGTTTTTAATTGCTTTAGGCTGCCACTATACCGTGCATTGATAGCTGCATCTAGCCTGGCACTACATTGTGTTTTTAATTGCTTTAACCTGCCACTATACCGTGCATTGATAGTTGCATGTAGCCTGGCACTACACTGTGTTTTTTAATTGCTTTAGCCTGCCACTATACCGTGCATTGATAGTTGCATCTAACCAGGCACTACATTGTGTTTTTAATTGCTTTAGCCTGCCACTATACCGTGCATTGATAGTTGCATCTAGCCTGGCACTACACTGTGTTTTTTAATTTCTTTAGCCTGCCACTATACCGTGCCTTGATAGTTGCATCTAACCTGGCACTACATTGTGTTTTTAATTGCTTTAGCCTGCCACTATACCTTGCATTGATAGCTGCATCTAGCATGGCACTACACTGTGTTTTTTTAGCTGCTTTAGCCTGCCACTATACTGTGCATTGATAGCTGCATCTAGCCTGGCACTACACTGTGTTTATTTTAGATGCTTTAGCCTGCCACTATACCGTGCATTGATAGCTGCATCTAGCCTGGCACTACACTGTGTTTTTAATTGCTTTAGCCTGCCACTATACCGTGCATTGATAGTTGCATCTAACATGGCACTACATTGAGTTTTTAATTGCTTTAGCCTGCCACTATACCGTGCATTGATAGTTGCATCTAACATGGCACTACATTGTGTTTTTAATTGGGTTAGCCTGCCACTATACCGTGCATTGATAGTTGCATCTAGCCTGGCACTACAATGTGTTATTTTTTAGCTGCTTTAGCCTGCCACTATACAGTGCATTAATAGCTGCACCTAGCCTGGCACTAGACAGTGTTTTTTAATTGCTTTAGCATGCCACTATACCGTGCATTGATAGTTGCATCTAGCCTGGCACTACACTGTGTTTTTTAATTGCTTTAGCCTGCCACTATACCGTGCATTGATAGTTGCATCTAGCCTGGCACTACAATGTGTGTTTTTTAGCTGCATTAGCCTGCCACTATACCGTGCATTGATAGTTGCATCTAGCCTGGCACTACATTGTGTTTTTAATTGCTTTAGCCTGCCACTATACCGTGCATTGATAGCTGCATCTAGCCTTGCACTACACTGTGTTTTTTTTAGCTGCTTTAGCCTGCCACTATACCGTGCATTGATAGCTGCATCTAGCCTGGCACTACACTGTGTTTTTTAATTGCTTTAGTCTGCCACTATACCGTGCATTGATAGTTGCATCTAGACTGGCACCACAATGTGTTTTTTTTAGCTGCTTTAGCCTGCCACTATACCGTGCATTCATAGCTGCATCTAGCCTGGCACTACACTGTGTTTTTTAATTGCTTTAGTCTTCCACTATACCGTGCATTGATAGTTGCATCTAGCCTGGCACTACAATGTGTGTTTTTTAGCTGCATTAGCCTGCCACTGTACCGTGCATTGATAGTTGCATCTAGCCTGGCACTACATTGTGTTTTTAATTGCTTTAGCCTGCCACTATATCGTGCATTGATAGCTGCATCTAGCCTGGCACTACACTGTGTTTTTTTAGCTGCTTTAGCCTGCCACTATACCGTGCATTGATAGCTGCATCTAGCCTGGCACTACACTGTGTTTTTTAATTGATTTAGTCTGCCACTATACCGTGCATTGATAGTTGCATCTTGCCTGGCACTACAATGTGTTTCTTTTAGCTGCTTTAGCCTGCCACTATACCATGCATTGATAGTTGCATCTAGCCTGGCACTACATTGTGTTTTTGATTGCTTTAGCCTGCCACTATACCGTGCATTGATAGCTGCATCTAGCCTGGCACTACACTGTGTTTTTTAATTGCTTTAGCCTGCCACTATACCGTGTATTGATAGTTGCATCTAACCTGGCAATACATTGTGTTTTTTTAGCTGCTTTAGCCACTATACCGTGCATTGAGAGTTGCATCTAACCTGGCACTACATTGTGTATTTAATTGCTTTAGCCTGCCACTATACCGTGCATTGATAGTTGCATCTAGCCTGGCACTACACTGTGTTTTTTAATTGCTTTAGCCTGCCACTATATCGTGCATTGATAGTTGCATCTAGCCTGGCACTACACTGTGTTTTTTAATTGCTTTAGCCTGCCACTATACCGTGCATTGATAGTTCCATCAAACCTGGCACTACATTGTGTATTTAATTGCTTTAGCCTGCCACTATACCGTGCATTGATAGTTGCATCTAGCCTGGCACTACACTGTGTTTTTTAATTGCTTTAGCCTGCCACTATACCATGCATTGATAGTTGCATCTAGCCTGGCACAACATTGTGTTTTTAATTGCTTTAACCTGCCTCTATACCGCGCATTGATAGTTGATCTAGCCTGGCACTACATTGTGTTTTTAATTGCTTTAACCTGCCACTATACCCTGCATTGATAGTTGCATCTAGCCTGGCACTACAATGTGTGTTTTTTAGCTGCTTTAGCCTGCCACTATACCGTACATTGGTAGTTGCATATAACCTGGCACTACATTGTGTTTTGAATTGCTTTAGCCTGCCACCATACCGTGCATTGATTGTTGCATCTATCCTGGCACTACACTGTGTTTTTGTGTTTTTTAATTGCTTTAGCCTGCCACCATACCGTGCATTGATAGTTGCATCTAGCCTGGCACTACACTGTGTTTTTTAATTGCTTTAGCCTGCCACTATACCGTGCATTGATAGTTGCATCTAACCTGGCACTACATTGTGTTTTTTTTAGCTGCTTTAGCCTGCCACTATACCGTGCATTGATAGTTGCATCTAACCTGGCACTACATTGTGTATTTAATTGCTTTAGCCTGCCACTATACCGTGCATTGATAGTTGCATCTAGCCTGGCACTACACTGTGTTTTTTAATTGCTTTAGCCTGCCACTATACCATGCATTGATAGTTGCATCTAGCCTGGCACAACATTGTGTTTTTAATTGCTTTAACCTGCCTCTATACTGTGCATTGATAGTTGATCTAGCCTGGCACTACATTGTGTTTTTAATTGCTTTAACCTGCCACTATACCCTGCATTGATAGTTGCATCTAGCCTGGCACTACAATGTGTTTTTTATTTTAGCTGCTTTAGCCTGCCACTATACCGTGCATTGATAGTTGCATCTAACCTGGCACTACATTGTGTTTTGAATTGCTTTAGCCTGCCACCATACCGTGCATTGATAGTTGCATCTAGCCTGGCACTACACTGTGTTTTTGTGTTTTTTAATTGCTTTAGCCTGCCACTATACTGTGCATTGATAGTTGCATCTAGCCTGGCACTACAATGTGTTTTTTTAGCTTCTTTAGACTGCCACTATACCGTGCATTGATAGTTGCATCTAACCTGGCACTACATTGTGTTTTTAATTGCTTTAGCCTGCCACTATACCGTGCATTGATAGTTGTATCTAGCCTGGCACTACAATGTATATTTTTTAGCTGATTTAGCCTGCCACTATACCGTGCATTGATAGTTGCATCTAACCTGGCACTACATTGTGTTTTTAATTGCTTTAGGCTGCCACTATACCGTGCATTTATAGCTGCATCTAGCCTGGCACTACATTGTGTTTTTAATTGCTTTAACCTGCCACTATACCGTGCATTGATAGTTGCATGTAGTCTGGCACTACACTGTGTTTTTTAATTGCTTTAGCCTGCCACTATACCGTGCCTTGATTGTTGCATCTAACCTGGCACTACATTGTGTTTTTAATTGCTTTAGCCTGCCACTATACCTTGCATTGATAGCTGCATCTAGCCTGGCACTACACTGTGTTTTTTTTAGCTGCTTTAGCCTGCCACTATACTGTGCATTGATAGCTGCATCTAGCCTGGCACTACACTGTGTTTATTTTAGATGCTTTAGCCTGCCACTATACCGTGCATTGATAGCTGCATCTAGCCTGGCACTACACTGTGTTTTTAATTGCTTTAGCCTGCCACTATACCGTGCATTGATAGTTGCATCTAACATGGCACTACATTGTGTTTTTAATTGGTTTAGCCTGCCACTATACCGTGCATTGATAGTTGCATCTAGCCTGGCACTACAATGTGTTATTTTTTAGCTGCTTTAGCCTGCCACTATACCGTGCATTAATAGCTGCACCTAGCCTGGCACTACACTGTGTTTTTTAATTGCTTTAGCATGCCACTATACCGTGCATTGATAGTTGCAACTAGCCTGGCACTACACTGTGTTTTTTAATTGCTTTAGCCTGCCACTATACCGTGCATTGATAGTTGCATCTAGCCTGGCACTACAATGTGTGTTTTTTAGCTGCATTAGCCTGCCACTATACCGTGCATTGATAGTTGCATCTAGCCTGGCACTACATTGTGTTTTTAATTGCTTTAGCTTGCCACTATACCGTGCATTGATAGCTGCATCTAGCCTAGCACTACACTGTGTTTTATTTAGCTGCTTTAGCCTGCCACTATACCGTGCATTGATAGTTGCATCTAACCTGGCACTACATTGTGTTTTTAATTGCTTTAGCCTGCCACTATCCCGTGCATTGATAGCTGCAATTAGCCTGGCACTACACTGTGTTTTTTAACTGCTTTAGCCTGCCACTATACCGTGCATTGATAGTTGCATCGAACCTGGAACTACATTGTGTTTTTAATTGCTTTAGCCTGCCACTATACCGTGCATTGATAGCTGCATCTAGCCTAGCACTACACTGTGTTTTATTTAGCTGCTTTAGCCTGCCACTATACCGTGCATTGATAGTTGCATCTAACCTGGCACTACATTGTGTTTTTAATTGCTTTAGCCTGCCACTATACCGTGCATTGATAGATGCATCTAGCCTGGCACTACACTCTGTTTTTTAACTGCTTTAGCCTGCCACTATACCGTGCATTGATAGTTGCATCTAACCTGGCACTACATTGTGTTTTTAATTGCTTTAGCCTGCCACTATACCGTGCATTGATAGTTGCAACTAGCCTGGCACTACACTGTGTTTTTTAATTGCTTTAGCCTGCCACTATACCGTGCATTGATAGTTGCATCTAGCCTGGCACTACAATGTGTGTTTTTAGCTGCATTAGCCTGCCACTATACCGTGCATTGATAGTTGCATCTAGCCTGGCACTACATTGTGTTTTTAATTGCTTTAGCTTGCCACTATACCGTGCATTGATAGCTGCATCTAGCCTAGCACTACACTGTGTTTTATTTAGCTGCTTTAGCCTGCCACTATACCGTGCATTGATAGCTGCAATTAGCCTGGCACTACACTGTGTTTTTTAACTGCTTTAGCCTGCCACTATACTGTGCATTGATAGTTGCATCTAACCTGGAACTACATTGTGTTTTTAATTGCTTTAGCCTGCCACTATACCGTGCATTGATAGCTGCATCTAGCCTAGCACTACACTGTGTTTTATTTAGCTGCTTTAGCCTGCCACTATACCGTGCATTGATAGTTGCATCTAACCTGGCACTACATTGTGTTTTTAATTGCTTTAGCCTGCCACTATACCGTGCATTGATAGCTGCATCTAGCCTGGCACTACACTGTGTTTTTTAACTGCTTTAGCCTGCCACTATACCGTGCATTGATAGTTGCATATAACCTGGCACTACATTGTGTTTTTAATTGCTTTAGCCTGCCACTATACCGTGCATTGATAGTTGCATCTAGCCTGGCACTACATTGTGTTTTGAATTGCTTTAGCCTGCCACCATACCGTGCATTGATAGTTGCATCTAGCCTGGCACTACACTGTGTTGTTTAATTGCTTTAGCCTGCCACTATACCGTGCATTGATAGTTGCATCTAACCTGGCACTACATTGTGTTTTTTTTAGCTGCTTTAGCCTGCCACTATACCGTGCATTGATAGTTGCATCTAACCTGGCACTACATTGTGTATTTAATTGCTTTAGCCTGCCACTATACCGTGCATTGATAGTTGCATCTAGCCTGGCACTACACTGTGTTTTTTAATTGCTTTAGCCTGCCACTATACCATGCATTGATAGTTGCATCTAGCCTGGCACAACATTTTGTTTTTAATTGCTTTAACCTGCCTCTATACTGTGCATTGATAGTTGATCTAGCCTGGCACTACATTGTGTTTTTAATTGCTTTAACCTGCCACTATACCCTGCATTGATAGTTGCATCTAGCCTGGCATTACAATGTGTTTTTTATTTTAGCTGCTTTAGCCTGCCACTATACCGTGCATTGATAGTTGCATTTAACCTGGCACTACATTGTGTTTTGAATTGCTTTAGCCTGCCACCATACCGTGCATTGATAGTTGCATCTAGCCTGGCACTACACTGTGTTTTTGTGTTTTTTAATTGCTTTAGCCTGCCACTATACCGTGCATTGATAGTTGCATCTAGCCTGGCACTACAATGTGTTTTTTTAGCTTCTTTAGACTGCCACTATACCGTGCATTGATAGTTGCATCTAACCTGGCACTACATTGTGTTTTTAATTGCTTTAGGCTGCCACTATACCGTGCATTGATAGCTGCATCTAGCCTGGCACTACATTGTGTTTTTAATTGCTTTAACCTGCCACTATACCGTGCATTGATAGTTGCATGTAGCCTGGCACTACACTGTGTTTTTTAATTGCTTTAGCCTGCCACTATACCGTGCATTGATAGTTGCATCTAACCAGGCACTACATTGTGTTTTTAATTGCTTTAGCCTGCCACTATACCGTGCATTGATAGTTGCATCTAGCCTGGCACTACACTGTGTTTTTTAATTTCTTTAGCCTGCCACTATACCGTGCCTTGATAGTTGCATCTAACCTGGCACTACATTGTGTTTTTAATTGCTTTAGCCTGCCACTATACCTTGCATTGATAGCTGCATCTAGCATGGCACTACACTGTGTTTTTTTTAGCTGCTTTAGCCTGCCACTATACTGTGCATTGATAGCTGCATCTAGCCTGGCACTACACTGTGTTTATTTTAGATGCTTTAGCCTGCCACTATACTGTGCATTGATAGCTGCATCTAGCCTGGCACTACACTGTGTTTTTAATTGCTTTAGCCTGCCACTATACCGTGCCTTGATAGTTGCATCTAACCTGGCACTACATTGTGTTTTTAATTGCTTTAGCCTGCCACTATACCTTGCATTGATAGCTGCATCTAGCATGGCACTACACTGTGTTTTTTTTAGCTGCTTTAGCCTGCCACTATACTGTGCATTGATAGCTGCATCTAGCCTGGCACTACACTGTGTTTATTTTAGATGCTTTAGCCTGCCACTATACTGTGCATTGATAGCTGCATCTAGCCTGGCACTACACTGTGTTTTTAATTGCTTTAGCCTGCCACCATACCGTGCATTGATAGTTGCATCTAGCCTGGCACTACACTGTGTTTTTTAATTGCTTTAGCCTGCCACTATACCGTGCATTGATAGTTGCATCTAACCTGGCACTACATTGTGTTTTTTTTAGCTGCTTTAGCCTGCCACTATACCGTGCATTGATAGTTGCATCTAACCTGGCACTACATTGTGTATTTAATTGCTTTAGCCTGCCACTATACCGTGCATTGATAGTTGCATCTAGCCTGGCACTACACTGTGTTTTTTAATTGCTTTAGCCTGCCACTATACCATGCATTGATAGTTGCATCTAGCCTGGCACAACATTGTGTTTTTAATTGCTTTAACCTGCCTCTATACTGTGCATTGATAGTTGATCTAGCCTGGCACTACATTGTGTTTTTAATTGCTTTAACCTGCCACTATACCCTGCATTGATAGTTGCATCTAGCCTGGCACTACAATGTGTTTTTTATTTTAGCTGCTTTAGCCTGCCACTATACCGTGCATTGATAGTTGCATCTAACCTGGCACTACATTGTGTTTTGAATTGCTTTAGCCTGCCACCATACCGTGCATTGATAGTTGCATCTAGCCTGGCACTACACTGTGTTTTTGTGTTTTTTAATTGCTTTAGCCTGCCACTATACTGTGCATTGATAGTTGCATCTAGCCTGGCACTACAATGTGTTTTTTTAGCTTCTTTAGACTGCCACTATACCGTGCATTGATAGTTGCATCTAACCTGGCACTACATTGTGTTTTTAATTGCTTTAGCCTGCCACTATACCGTGCATTGATAGTTGTATCTAGCCTGGCACTACAATGTATATTTTTTAGCTGATTTAGCCTGCCACTATACCGTGCATTGATAGTTGCATCTAACCTGGCACTACATTGTGTTTTTAATTGCTTTAGGCTGCCACTATACCGTGCATTTATAGCTGCATCTAGCCTGGCACTACATTGTGTTTTTAATTGCTTTAACCTGCCACTATACCGTGCATTGATAGTTGCATGTAGTCTGGCACTACACTGTGTTTTTTAATTGCTTTAGCCTGCCACTATACCGTGCCTTGATTGTTGCATCTAACCTGGCACTACATTGTGTTTTTAATTGCTTTAGCCTGCCACTATACCTTGCATTGATAGCTGCATCTAGCCTGGCACTACACTGTGTTTTTTTTAGCTGCTTTAGCCTGCCACTATACTGTGCATTGATAGCTGCATCTAGCCTGGCACTACACTGTGTTTATTTTAGATGCTTTAGCCTGCCACTATACCGTGCATTGATAGCTGCATCTAGCCTGGCACTACACTGTGTTTTTAATTGCTTTAGCCTGCCACTATACCGTGCATTGATAGTTGCATCTAACATGGCACTACATTGTGTTTTTAATTGGTTTAGCCTGCCACTATACCGTGCATTGATAGTTGCATCTAGCCTGGCACTACAATGTGTTATTTTTTAGCTGCTTTAGCCTGCCACTATACCGTGCATTAATAGCTGCACCTAGCCTGGCACTACACTGTGTTTTTTAATTGCTTTAGCATGCCACTATACCGTGCATTGATAGTTGCAACTAGCCTGGCACTACACTGTGTTTTTTAATTGCTTTAGCCTGCCACTATACCGTGCATTGATAGTTGCATCTAGCCTGGCACTACAATGTGTGTTTTTTAGCTGCATTAGCCTGCCACTATACCGTGCATTGATAGTTGCATCTAGCCTGGCACTACATTGTGTTTTTAATTGCTTTAGCTTGCCACTATACCGTGCATTGATAGCTGCATCTAGCCTAGCACTACACTGTGTTTTATTTAGCTGCTTTAGCCTGCCACTATACCGTGCATTGATAGTTGCATCTAACCTGGCACTACATTGTGTTTTTAATTGCTTTAGCCTGCCACTATCCCGTGCATTGATAGCTGCAATTAGCCTGGCACTACACTGTGTTTTTTAACTGCTTTAGCCTGCCACTATACCGTGCATTGATAGTTGCATCGAACCTGGAACTACATTGTGTTTTTAATTGCTTTAGCCTGCCACTATACCGTGCATTGATAGCTGCATCTAGCCTAGCACTACACTGTGTTTTATTTAGCTGCTTTAGCCTGCCACTATACCGTGCATTGATAGTTGCATCTAACCTGGCACTACATTGTGTTTTTAATTGCTTTAGCCTGCCACTATACCGTGCATTGATAGATGCATCTAGCCTGGCACTACACTCTGTTTTTTAACTGCTTTAGCCTGCCACTATACCGTGCATTGATAGTTGCATCTAACCTGGCACTACATTGTGTTTTTAATTGCTTTAGCCTGCCACTATACCGTGCATTGATAGTTGCAACTAGCCTGGCACTACACTGTGTTTTTTAATTGCTTTAGCCTGCCACTATACCGTGCATTGATAGTTGCATCTAGCCTGGCACTACAATGTGTGTTTTTAGCTGCATTAGCCTGCCACTATACCGTGCATTGATAGTTGCATCTAGCCTGGCACTACATTGTGTTTTTAATTGCTTTAGCTTGCCACTATACCGTGCATTGATAGCTGCATCTAGCCTAGCACTACACTGTGTTTTATTTAGCTGCTTTAGCCTGCCACTATACCGTGCATTGATAGCTGCAATTAGCCTGGCACTACACTGTGTTTTTTAACTGCTTTAGCCTGCCACTATACTGTGCATTGATAGTTGCATCTAACCTGGAACTACATTGTGTTTTTAATTGCTTTAGCCTGCCACTATACCGTGCATTGATAGCTGCATCTAGCCTAGCACTACACTGTGTT
This sequence comes from Ambystoma mexicanum, assembly GCF_040938575.1. NCBI lineage: Eukaryota > Metazoa > Chordata > Amphibia > Caudata > Ambystomatidae > Ambystoma > Ambystoma mexicanum. The sequence continues at coordinate 1,149,383,639 of NC_090941.1, read as the reverse complement.
TTATTTAGCTGCTTTAGCCTGCCACTATACCGTGCATTGATAGTTGCATCTAACCTGGCACTACATTGTGTTTTTAATTGCTTTAGCCTGCCACTATACCGTGCATTGATAGCTGCATCTAGCCTGGCACTACACTGTGTTTTTTAACTGCTTTAGCCTGCCACTATACCGTGCATTGATAGTTGCATATAACCTGGCACTACATTGTGTTTTTAATTGCTTTAGCCTGCCACTATACCGTGCATTGATAGTTGCATCTAGCCTGGCACTACATTGTGTTTTGAATTGCTTTAGCCTGCCACCATACCGTGCATTGATAGTTGCATCTAGCCTGGCACTACACTGTGTTGTTTAATTGCTTTAGCCTGCCACTATACCGTGCATTGATAGTTGCATCTAACCTGGCACTACATTGTGTTTTTTTTAGCTGCTTTAGCCTGCCACTATACCGTGCATTGATAGTTGCATCTAACCTGGCACTACATTGTGTATTTAATTGCTTTAGCCTGCCACTATACCGTGCATTGATAGTTGCATCTAGCCTGGCACTACACTGTGTTTTTTAATTGCTTTAGCCTGCCACTATACCATGCATTGATAGTTGCATCTAGCCTGGCACAACATTTTGTTTTTAATTGCTTTAACCTGCCTCTATACTGTGCATTGATAGTTGATCTAGCCTGGCACTACATTGTGTTTTTAATTGCTTTAACCTGCCACTATACCCTGCATTGATAGTTGCATCTAGCCTGGCATTACAATGTGTTTTTTATTTTAGCTGCTTTAGCCTGCCACTATACCGTGCATTGATAGTTGCATTTAACCTGGCACTACATTGTGTTTTGAATTGCTTTAGCCTGCCACCATACCGTGCATTGATAGTTGCATCTAGCCTGGCACTACACTGTGTTTTTGTGTTTTTTAATTGCTTTAGCCTGCCACTATACCGTGCATTGATAGTTGCATCTAGCCTGGCACTACAATGTGTTTTTTTAGCTTCTTTAGACTGCCACTATACCGTGCATTGATAGTTGCATCTAACCTGGCACTACATTGTGTTTTTAATTGCTTTAGGCTGCCACTATACCGTGCATTGATAGCTGCATCTAGCCTGGCACTACATTGTGTTTTTAATTGCTTTAACCTGCCACTATACCGTGCATTGATAGTTGCATGTAGCCTGGCACTACACTGTGTTTTTTAATTGCTTTAGCCTGCCACTATACCGTGCATTGATAGTTGCATCTAACCAGGCACTACATTGTGTTTTTAATTGCTTTAGCCTGCCACTATACCGTGCATTGATAGTTGCATCTAGCCTGGCACTACACTGTGTTTTTTAATTTCTTTAGCCTGCCACTATACCGTGCCTTGATAGTTGCATCTAACCTGGCACTACATTGTGTTTTTAATTGCTTTAGCCTGCCACTATACCTTGCATTGATAGCTGCATCTAGCATGGCACTACACTGTGTTTTTTTTAGCTGCTTTAGCCTGCCACTATACTGTGCATTGATAGCTGCATCTAGCCTGGCACTACACTGTGTTTATTTTAGATGCTTTAGCCTGCCACTATACTGTGCATTGATAGCTGCATCTAGCCTGGCACTACACTGTGTTTTTAATTGCTTTAGCCTGCCACTATACCGTGCATTGATAGTTGCATCTAACATGGCACTACATTGTGTTTTTAATTGCTTTAGCCTGCCACTATACCGTGCATTGATAGTTGCATCTAACATGGCACTACATTGTGTTTTTAATTGGGTTAGCCTGCCACTATACCGTGCATTGATAGTTGCATCTAGCCTGGCACTACAATGTGTTATTTTTTAGCTGCTTTAGCCTGCCACTATACAGTGCATTAATAGCTGCACCTAGCCTGGCACTAGACAGTGTTTTTTAATTGCTTTAGCATGCCACTATACCGTGCATTGATAGTTGCATCTAGCCTGGCACTACACTGTGTTTTTTAATTGCTTTAGCCTGCCACTATACCGTGCATTGATAGTTGCATCTAGCCTGGCACTAGAATGTGTGTTTTTTAGCTGCATTAGCCTGCCACTATACCGTGCATTGATAGTTGCATCTAGCCTGGCACTACATTGGGTTTTTAATTGCTTTAGCCTGCCACTATACCGTGCATTGATAGCTGCATCTAGCCTTGCACTACACTGTGTTTTTTTTAGCTGCTTTAGCCTGCCACTATACCGTGCATTGATAGCTGCATCTAGCCTGGCACTACACTGTGTTTTTTAATTGCTTTAGTCTGCCACTATACCGTGCATTGATAGTTGCATCTAGACTGGCACTACAATGTGTTTTTTTTAGCTGCTTTAGCCTGCCACTATACCGTGCATTCATAGCTGCATCTAGCCTGGCACTACACTGTGTTTTTTAATTGCTTTAGTCTTCCACTATACCGTGCATTGATAGTTGCATCTAGCCTGGCACTACAATGTGTGTTTTTTAGCTGCATTAGCCTGCCACTGTACCGTGCATTGATAGTTGCATCTAGCCTTTCACTACATTGTGTTTTTAATTGCTTTAGCCTGCCACTATATCGTGCATTGATAGCTGCATCTAGCCTGGCACTACACTGTGTTTTTTTTAGCTGCTTTAGCCTGCCACTATACCGTGCATTGATAGCTGCATCTAGCCTGGCACTACACTGTGTTTTTTAATTGATTTAGTCTGCCACTATACCGTGCATTGATAGTTGCATCTTGCCTGGCACTACAATGTGTTTCTTTTAGCTGCTTTAGCCTGCCACTATACCATGCATTGATAGTTGCATCTAGCCTGGCACTACATTGTGTTTTTGATTGCTTTAGCCTGCCACTATACCGTGCATTGATAGCTGCATCTAGCCTGGCACTACACTGTGTTTTTTAATTGCTTTAGCCTGCCACTATACCGTGTATTGATAGTTGCATCTAACCTGGCAATACATTGTGTTTTTTTAGCTGCTTTAGCCACTATACCGTGCATTGAGAGTTGCATCTAACCTGGCACTACATTGTGTATTTAATTGCTTTAGCCTGCCACTATACCGTGCATTGATAGTTGCATCTAGCCTGGCACTACACTGTGTTTTTTAATTGCTTTAGCCTGCCACTATATCGTGCATTGATAGTTGCATCTAGCCTGGCACTACACTGTGTTTTTTAATTGCTTTAGCCTGCCACTATACCGTGCATTGATAGTTCCATCAAACCTGGCACTAATTGTGTATTTAATTGCTTTAGCCTGCCACTATACCGTGCATTGATAGTTGCATCTAGCCTGGCACTACACTGTGTTTTTTAATTGCTTTAGCCTGCCACTATACCATGCATTGATAGTTGCATCTAGCCTGGCACAACATTGTGTTTTTAATTGCTTTAACCTGCCTCTATACCGCGCATTGATAGTTGATCTAGCCTGGCACTACATTGTGTTTTTAATTGCTTTAACCTGCCACTATACCCTGCATTGATAGTTGCATCTAGCCTGGCACTACAATGTGTTTTTTTTAGCTGCTTTAGCCTGCCACTATACCGTACATTGATAGTTGCATATAACCTGGCACTACATTGTGTTTTGAATTGCTTTAGCCTGCCACCATACCGTGCATTGATTGTTGCATCTAGCCTGGCACTACACTGTGTTTTTGTGTTTTTTAATTGCTTTAGCCTGCCACTATACCGTGCATTGATAGTTGCATCTAGCCTGGCACTACAATGTGTTATTTTAGCTGCTTTAGCCTGCCACTATACCGTGCATTGATAGTTGCATCTAACCTGGCAATACATTGTGTTTTTAATTGCTTTTGCCTGCCACTATACCGTGTATTGATAGTTGCATCTAGCCTGGCACTACATTCTGTATTTAATTGCTTTAGCCTGCCACTAGACCGGGCATTGATAGTTGCATCTAGCCTGGCACTACAATGTGTTTTTTTTAGCTGCTTTAGACTGCCACTATACCGTGCATTGATAGTTGCATCTAACCTGGCACTACATTGTGTTTTTAATTGCTTTAGCCTGCCACTATACCGTGCATTGATAGTTGTATCTAGCCTGGCACTACAATGTATTTTTTTTAGCTGATTTAGCCTGCCACTATACCGTGCATTGATAGTTGCATCTAACCTGGCACTACATTGTGTTTTTAATTGCTTTAGGCTGCCACTATACCGTGCATTTATAGCTGCATCTAGCCTGGCACTACATTGTGTTTTTAATTGCTTTAACCTGCCACTATACCGTGCATTGATAGTTGCATGTAGTCTGGCACTACACTGTGTTTTTTAATTGCTTTAGCCTGCCACTATACCGTGCCTTGATAGTTGCATCTAACCTGACACTACATTGTGTTTTTAATTGCTTTAGCCTGCCACTATACCTTGCATTGATAGCTGCATCTAGCCTGGCACTACACTGTGTTTTTTTAGCTGCTTTAGCCTGCCACTATACTGTGCATTGATAGCTGCATCTAGCCTGGCACTACACTGTGTTTATTTTAGATGCTTTAGCCTGCCACTAAACCGTGCATTGATAGCTGCATCTAGCCTGGCACTACACTGTGTTTTTAATTGCTTTAGCCTGCCACTATACCGTGCATTGATAGTTGCATCTAACATGGCACTACATTGTGTTTTTAATTGGTTTAGCCTGCCACTATACCGTGCATTGATAGTTGCATCTAGCCTGGCACTACAATGTGTTATTTTTTAGCTGCTTTAGCCTGCCACTATACCGTGCATTAATAGCTGCACCTAGCCTGGCACTACACTGTGTTTTTTAATTGCTTTAGCATGCCACTATACCGTGCATTGATAGTGTCAACTAGCCTGGCACTCCACTGTGTTTTTTAATTGCTTTAGCCTGCCACTATACCGTGCATTGATAGTTGCATCTAGCCTGGCACTACAATGTGTGTTTTTTAGCTGCATTAGCCTGCCACTATACCGTGCATTGATAGTTGCATCTAGCCTGGCACTACATTGTGTTTTTAATTGCTTTAGCTTGCCACTATACCGTGCATTGATAGCTGCATCTAGCCTAGCACTACACTGTGTTTTATTTAGCTGCTTTAGCCTGCCACTATACCGTGCATTGATAGTTGCATCTAACCTGGCACTACATTGTGTTTTTAATTGCTTTAGCCTGCCACTATCCCGTGCATTGATAGCTGCAATTAGCCTGGCACTACACTGTGTTTTTTAACTGCTTTAGCCTGCCACTATACCGTGCATTGATAGTTGAATCTAACCTGGAACTACATTGTGTTTTTAATTGCTTTAGCCTGCCACTATACCGTGCATTGATAGCTGCATCTAGCCTAGCACTACACTGTGTTTTATTTAGCTGCTTTAGCCTGCCACTATACCGTGCATTGATAGTTGCATCTAACCTGGCACTACATTGTGTTTTTAATTGCTTTAGCCTGCCACTATACCGTGCATTGATAGCTGCATCTAGCCTGGCACTACACTGTGTTTTTTAACTGCTTTAGCCTGCCACTATACCGTGCATTGATAGTTGCATCTAACCTGGCACTACATTGTGTTTTTAATTGCTTTAGCCTGCCACTATACCGTGCATTGATAGTTGCATCTAGCCTGGCACTACACTGTGTTTTTTAATTGCTTTAGCCTGCCACTATACCGTGCATTGATAGTTGCATCTAACCTGGCACTACATTGTGTTTTTTTTAGCTGCTTTAGCCTGCCACTATACCGTGCATTGATAGTTGCATCTAACCTGGCACTACATTGTGTATTTAATTGCTTTAGCCTGCCACTATACCGTGCATTGATAGTTGCATCTAGCCTGGCACTACACTGTGTTTTTTAATTGCTTTAGCCCGCCACTATACCATGCATTGATAGTTGCATCTAGCCTGGCACAACATTTTGTTTTTAATTGCTTTAACCTGCCTCTATACTGTGCATTGATAGTTGATCTAGCCTGGCACTACATTGTGTTTTTAATTGCTTTAACCTGCCACTATACCCTGCATTGATAGTTGCATCTAGCCTGGCACTACAATGTGTTTTTTATTTTAGCTGCTTTAGCCTGCCACCATACCGTGCATTGATAGTTGCATCTAGCCTGGCACTACACTGTGTTTTTGTGTTTTTTAATTGCTTTAGCCTGCCACTATACCGTGCATTGATAGTCGCATCTAGCCTGGCACTACAATGTGTTTTTTTAGCTTCTTTAGACTGCCACTATACCGTGCATTGATAGTTGCATCTAACCTGGCACTACATTGTGTTTTTAATTGCTTTAGGCTGCCACTATACGTGCATTGATAGCTGCATCTAGCCTGGCACTACATTGTGTTTTTAATTGCTTTAACCTGCCACTATACAGTGCATTGATAGTTGCATGTAGCCTGGCACTACACTGTGTTTTTTAATTGCTTTAGCCTGCCACTATACCGTGCCTTGATAGTTGCATCTAACCTGGCACTACATTGTGTTTTTAATTGCTTTAGCCTGCCACTATACCTTGCATTGATAGCTGCATCTAGCCTGGCACTACACTGTGTTTTTTTTAGCTGCTTTAGCCTGCCACTATACTGTGCATTGATAGCTGCATCTAACCTGGCACTACACTGTGTTTATTTTAGATGCTTTAGCCTGCCACTATACCGTGCATTGATAGCTGCATCTAGCCTGGCACTACACTGTGTTTTTAATTGCTTTAGCCTGCCACTATACCGTGCATTGATAGTTGCATCTAACATGGCACTACATTGTGTTTTTAATTGCTTTAGCCTGCCACTATACCGTGCATTGATAGTTGCATCTAACATGGCACTACATTGTGTTTTTAATTGGGTTAGCCTGCCACTATACCGTGCATTGATAGTTGCATCTAGCCTGGCACTACAATGTGTTATTTTTTAGCTGCTTTAGCCTGCCACTATACAGTGCATTAATAGCTGCACCTAGCCTGGCACTAGACTGTGTTTTTTAATTGCTTTAGCATGCCACTATACCGTGCATTGATAGTTGCATCTAGCCTGGCACTACACTGTGTTTTTTAATTGCTTTAGCCTGCCACTATACCGTGCATTGATAGTTGCATCTAGCCTGGCACTACAATGTGTGTTTTTTAGCTGCATTAGCCTGCCACTATACCGTGCATTGATAGTTGCATCTAGCCTGGCACTACATTGTGTTTTTAATTGCTTTAGCCTGCAACTATACCGTGCATTGATAGCTGCATCTAGCCTTGCACTACACTGTGTTTGTTTTAGCTGCTTTAGCCTGCCACTATACCGTGCATTGATAGCTGCATCTAGCCTGGCACTACACTGTGTTTTTTAATTGCTTTAGTCTGCCACTATACCGTGCATTGATAGTTGCATCTAGACTGGCACTACAATGTGTTTTTTTTAGCTGCTTTAGCCTGCCACTATACCGTGCATTCATAGCTGCATCTAGCCTGGCACTACACTGTGTTTTTTAATTGCTTTAGTCTTCCACTATACCATGCATTGATAGTTGCATCTAGCCTGGCACTACAATGTGTGTTTTTTAGCTGCATTAGCCTGCCACTGTACCGTGCATTGATAGTTGCGTCTAGCCTGGCACTACATTGTGTTTTTAATTGCTTTAGCCTGCCACTATATCGTGCATTGATAGCTGCATCTAGCCTGGCACTACAATGTGTTATTTTTTAGCTGCTTTAGCCTGCCACTATACCGTGCATTAATAGCTGCACCTAGCCTGGCACTACACTGTGTTTTTTAATTGCTTTAGCATGCCACTATACCGTGCATTGATAGTTGCAACTAGCCTGGCACTCCACTGTGTTTTTTAATTGCTTTAGCCTGCCACTATACCGTGCATTGATAGTTGCATCTAGCCTGGCACTACAATGTGTGTTTTTTAGCTGCATTAGCCTGCCACTATACCGTGCATTGATAGTTGCATCTAGCCTGGCACTACATTGTGTTTTTAATTGCTTTAGCTTGCCACTATACCGTGCATTGATAGCTGCATCTAGCCTAGCACTACACTGTGTTTTATTTAGCTGCTTTAGCCTGCCACTATACCGTGCATTGATAGTTGCATCTAACCTGGCACTACATTGTGTTTTTAATTGCTTTAGCCTGCCACTATCCCGTGCATTGATAGCTGCAATTAGCCTGGCACTACACTGTGTTTTTTAACTGCTTTAGCCTGCCACTATACCGTGCATTGATAGTTGCATCTAACCTGGAACTACATTGTGTTTTTAATTGCTTTAGCCTGCCACTATACCGTGCATTGATAGCTGCATCTAGCCTAGCACTACACTGTGTTTTATTTAGTTGCTTTAGCCTGCCACTATACCGTGCATTGATAGTTGCATTTAACCTGGCACTACATTGTGTTTTTAATTGCTTTAGCCTGCCACTATACCGTGCATTGATAGCTGCATCTAGCCTGGCACTACACTGTGTTTTTTAACTGCTTTAGCCTGCCACTATACCGTGCATTGATAGTTGCATCTAACCTGGCACTACATTGTGTTTTTAATTGCTTTAGCCTGCCACTATACCGTGCATTGATAGTTGGAACTAGCCTGGCACTACACTGTGTTTTTTAATTGCTTTAGCCTGCCACTATACCGTGCATTGATAGTTGCATCTAGCCTGGCACTACAATGTGTGTTTTTTAGCTGCATTAGCCTGCCACTATACTGTGCATTGATAGTTGCATCTAGCCTGGCACTACATTGTGTTTTTAATTGCTTTAGCTTGCCACTATACCGTGCATTGATAGCTGCATCTAGCCTAGCACTACACTGTGTTTTATTTAGCTGCTTTAGCCTGCCACTATACCGTGCATTGATAGTTGCATCTAACCTGGCACTACATTGTGTTTTTAATTGCTTTAGCCTGCCACTATCCCGTGCATTGATAGCTGCAATTAGCCTGGCACTACACTGTGTTTTTTAACTGCTTTAGCCTGCCACTATACCGTGCATTGATAGTTGCATCTAACCTGGAACTACATTGTGTTTTTAATTGCTTTAGCCTGCCACTATACCGTGCATTGATAGCTGCATCTAGCCTAGCACTACACTGTGTTTTATTTAGCTGCTTTAGTCTGCCACTATACCGTGCATTGATAGTTGCATCTAACCTGGCACTACATTGTGTTTTTAATTGCTTTAGCCTGCCACTATACCGTGCATTGATAGCTGCATCTAGCCTGGCACTACACTGTGTTTTTTAACTGCTTTAGCCTGCCACTATACCGTGCATTGATAGTTGCATCTAACCTGGCACTACATTGTGTTTTTAATTGCTTTAGCCTGCCACTATACCGTGCATTGATAGTTGCATCTAACCTGGCACTACACTGTGTTTTTTAATTGCTTTAGCCTGCCACTATACCGTGCATTGATAGTTGCATCTAACCTGGCACTACATTGTGTTTTTTTTAGCTGCTTTAGCCTGCCACTATACCGTGCATTGATAGTTGCATCTAACCTGGCACTACATTGTGTATTTAATTGCTTTAGCCTGCCACTATACCGTGCATTGATAGTTGCATCTAGCCTGGCACTACACTGTGTTTTTTAATTGCTTTAGCCCGCCACTATACCATGCATTGATAGTTGCATCTAGCCTGGCACAACATTTTGTTTTTAATTGCTTTAACCTGCCTCTATACTGTGCATTGATAGTTGATCTAGCCTGGCACTATATTGTGTTTTTAATTGCTTTAACCTGCCACTATACCCTGCATTGATAGTTGCATCTAGCCTGGCACTACAATGTGTTTTTTATTTTAGCTGCTTTAGCCTGCCACCATACCGTGCATTGATAGTTGCATCTAGCCTGGCACTACACTGTGTTTTTGTGTTTTTTAATTGCTTTAGCCTGCCACTATACCGTGCATTGATAGTCGCATCTAGCCTGGCACTACAATGTGTTTTTTTAGCTTCTTTAGACTGCCACTATACCGTGCATTGATAGTTGCATCTAACCTGGCACTACATTGTGTTTTTAATTGCTTTAGGCTGCCACTATACGTGCATTGATAGCTGCATCTAGCCTGGCACTACATTGTGTTTTTAATTGCTTTAACCTGCCACTATACCGTGCATTGATAGTTGCATGTAGCCTGGCACTACACTGTGTTTTTTAATTGCTTTAGCCTGCCACTATACCGTGCCTTGATAGTTGCATCTAACCTGGCACTACATTGTGTTTTTAATTGCTTTAGCCTGCCACTATACCTTGCATTGATAGCTGCATCTAGCCTGGCACTACACTGTGTTTTTTTTAGCTGCTTTAGCCTGCCACTATACTGTGCATTGATAGCTGCATCTAGCCTGGCACTACACTGTGTTTATTTTAGATGCTTTAGCCTGCCACTATACCGTGCATTGATAGCTGCATCTAGCCTGGCACTACACTGTGTTTTTAATTGCTTTAGCCTGCCACTATACCGTGCATTGATAGTTGCATCTAACATGGCACTACATTGTGTTTTTAATTGCTTTAGCCTGCCACTATACCGTGCATTGATAGTTGCATCTAACATGGCACTACATTGTGTTTTTAATTGGGTTAGCCTGCCACTATACCGTGCATTGATAGTTGCATCTAGCCTGGCACTACAATGTGTTATTTTTTAGCTGCTTTAGCCTGCCACTATACAGTGCATTAATAGCTGCACCTAGCCTGGCACTAGACTGTGTTTTTTAATTGCTTTAGCATGCCACTATACCGTGCATTGATAGTTGCATCTAGCCTGGCACTACACTGTGTTTTTTAATTGCTTTAGCCTGCCACTATACCGTGCATTGATAGTTGCATCTAGCCTGGCACTACAATGTGTGTTTTTTAGCTGCATTAGCCTGCCACTATACCGTGCATTGATAGTTGCATCTAGCCTGGCACTACATTGTGTTTTTAATTGCTTTAGCCTGCCACTATACCGTGCATTGATAGCTGCATCTAGCCTTGCACTACACTGTGTTTGTTTTAGCTGCTTTAGCCTGCCACTATACCGTGCATTGATAGCTGCATCTAGCCTGGCACTACACTGTGTTTTTTAATTGCTTTAGTCTGCCACTATACCGTGCATTGATAGTTGCATCTAGACTGGCACTACAATGTGTTTTTTTTAGCTGCTTTAGCCTGCCACTATACCGTGCATTCATAGCTGCATCTAGCCTGGCACTACACTGTGTTTTTTAATTGCTTTAGTCTTCCACTATACCATGCATTGATAGTTGCATCTAGCCTGGCACTACAATGTGTGTTTTTTAGCTGCATTAGCCTGCCACTGTACCGTGCATTGATAGTTGCGTCTAGCCTGGCACTACATTGTGTTTTTAATTGCTTTAGCCTGCCACTATATCGTGCATTGATAGCTGCATCTAGCCTGGCACTACACTGTGTTTTTTAATTGATTTAGTCTGCCACTATACCGTGCATTGATAGTTGCATCTTGCCTGGCACTACAATGTGTTTCTTTTAGCTGCTTTAGCCTGCCACTATACCGTGCATTGATAGCTGCATCTAACCTGTCACTACACTGTGTTTTTTAATGGCTTTTTCCTGCCACTATACCATGCATTGATAGTTGCATCTAGCCTGGCACTACAATGTGTTTTTTTAGCTGCTTTAGCCTGCCACTATACCGTGCATTGATAGTTGCATCTAACCTGGCACTACATTGTGTTTTTGATTGCTTTAGCCTGCCACTATACCGTGTATTGATAGTTGCATCTAGCCTGGCACTACAATGTGTTTTTTTTAGCTGCTTTAGCCTGCCACTATACCGTGTATTGATAGTTGCATCTAACCTGGCAATACATTGTGTTTTTTAGCTGCTTTAGCCACTATACCGTGCATTGAGAGTTGCATCTAACCTGGCACTACATTGTGTATTTAATTGCTTTAGCCTGCCACTATACCGTGCATTGATAGTTGCATCTAGCCTGGCACTACACTGTGTTTTTTAATTGCTTTAGCCTGCCACTATATCGTGCATTGATAGTTGCATCTAGCCTGGCACTACACTGTGTTTTTTAATTGCTTTAGCCTGCCACTATACCGTGCATTGATAGTTCCATCTAACCTGGCACTACATTGTATATTTAATTGCTTTAGCCTGCCACTATACCGTGCATTGATAGTTGCATCTAGCCTGGCACTACACTGTGTTTTTTAATTGCTTTAGCCTGCCACTATACCATGCATTGATAGTTGCATCTAGCCTGGCACAACATTGTGTTTTTAATTGCTTTAGCCTGCCACTATACCGTGCATTGATAGCTGCATCTAGCCTAGCACTACACTGTGTTTTATTTAGCTGCTTTAGCCTGCCACTATACCGTGCATTGATAGTTGCATCTAACCTGGCACTACATTGTGTTTTTAATTGCTTTATCCTGCCACTATACCGTGCATTGATAGCTGCATCTAGCCTGGCACTAAAATGTGTTTTTTTTTAGCTGCTTTAGCCTGCCACTATACCGTGCATTGATAGTTGCATCTAACCTGGCACTGCATTGTGTTTTTAATTGCTTTAGCCTGCCACTATACCATGCATTGATAGTTGCATCTAGCCTGGCACTACACTGTGTTTTTTTTAGCTGCTTTAGCCTGCCACTATACCGTGCATTGATAGTTGCATCTAGCCTGGCACTACAATGTGTTTCTTTTTTAGCTGCTTTAGCCTGCCACTATACCGTGCATTGATAGTTGCATCTAACCTGGCACTACATTGTGTTTTGAATTGCTATAGCCTGCCACCATATCGAGCATTGATAGTTGCATCTAGCCTGGCAATACACTGTGTTTTTTAATTGCTTTAGCCTGCCACTATACCGTGCATAGATTGTTGCATCTAACCTGGCACTACATTGTGTTTTTTTTAGCTGCTTTAGCCTGCCACTATACCGTGCATTGATAGTTGCATCTAACCTGGCACTACATTGTGTATTTAATTGCTTTAGCCTGCCACTATACCGTGCATTGATAGTTGCATCTAGCCTAGCACTACACTGTGTTTTTTAATTGCTTTAGCCTGCCACTATACCATGCATTGATAGTTGCATCTAGCCTGGCACTACATTGTGTTTTTAATTGCTTTAACCTGCCACTATACCGTGCATTGATAGTTGCATCTAGCCTGGCACTACGCTGTGTTTTTTAATTGCTTTAGACTGCCACTATACCCTGCATTGATAATTGCATCTAGCCTGGCACTACAATGTGTTTTTTTTTAGCTGCTTTAGCCTGCCACTATACCGTGCATTGATAGTTGCATCTAACCTGGCACTACATTGTGTATTTAATTGCTTTAGCCTGCCACCATACCGTGCATTGATAGTTGCATCTAGCCTGGCACAATACTGTGTTTTTTTCTTTTTTAATTGCTTTAGCCTGCCACTATACCGTGCATTGATAGTTGCATCTAGCCTGCCACTACAATGTGTTTTTTAGCTGCTTTAGTCTGCCACTATACCGTGCATTGATAGTTGCATCTAACCTGGCACTACATTGTGTTTTTAATTGCTTTAGCCTGCCACTATACCGTGCATTGATAGTTGCATCTAGCCTGGCACTACAATGTGTTTTTTTTAGCTTCTTTAGACTGCCACTATACCGTGCATTGATAGTTGCATCTAACCTGGCACTACATTGTGTTTTTAATTGCTTTAGCTTGCCACTATACCGTGCATTGATAGTTGTATCTAGCCTGGCACTACAATGTATTTTTTTTAGCTGCTTTAGCCTGCCACTATACCGTGCATTGATAGTTGCATCTAAAATGGCACTACATTGTGTTTTTAATTGCTTTAGGCTTCCACTATACCGTGCATTGATAGCTGCATCTAGCCTGGCACTACATTGTGTTTTTGTAGCTGCTTTAGCCTGCCACTATACCGTGCATTGATAGTTGCATTTAACCTGGCACTACATTGTGTTTTTAATTGATTTAGCCTGCCACTATACCGTGCATTGATAGTTGCATCTAGCCTGGCACTACACTGTGTTTTTCTTAGCTGCTTTAGCCTGCCACTATACCGTGCATTGATAGTTGCATCTAGCCTGGCACTGCACTGTGTTTTTTTTTTTAGGTGATTTAGCCTGCCACCATACCGTGCATTGATAGTTGCATCTAGCCTGGCACTACATTGTGTTTTTAATTGCTTTAACCTGCCACTATACCGTGCATTGATAGTTGCATCTAGCCTGGCACTACGCTGTGTTTTTTAATTGCTTTAGCCTGCCACTATATCGCGCATTGATAGTTGCATCTAGCCTGGCACTACACTGTGTTTTGTTTGGCTGCTTTAGCCTGCCACTATACCATGCATTGATAGTTGCATCTAGCCTGGCACTACACTGTGTTTTTAATTGCTTTTGCCTGCTACTATACCGTGCATTGATAGTTTCATCTAGCCTGGCACTACACTGTGTTTTTTTTAGCTGCTTTAGCCTGCCACTATACTGTGCATTGATAGTTGCATCTAACCTGGCATTACATTGTGTTTTTAATTGCTTTAGCCTGCCACTATACCGTGCATTGATAGCTGCATCTAGCCTAGCACTACACTGTGTTTTATTTAGCTGCTTTAGCCTGCCACTATACCGTGCATTGATAGTTGCATCTAACCTGGCACTACATTGTGTTTTTAATTGCTTTATCCTGCCACTATACCGTGCATTGATAGCTGCATCTAGCCTGGCACTAAAATGTGTTTTTTTTTAGCTGCTTTAGCCTGCCACTATACCGTGCATTGATAGTTGCATCTAACCTGGCACTGCATTGTGTTTTTAATTGCTTTAGCCTGCCACTATACCATGCATTGATAGTTGCATCTAGCCTGGCACTACACTGTGTTTTTTTTAGCTGCTTTAGCCTGCCACTATACCGTGCATTGATAGTTGCATCTAGCCTGGCACTACAATGTGTTTCTTTTTTAGCTGCTTTAGCCTGCCACTATACCGTGCATTGATAGTTGCATCTAACCTGGCACTACATTGTGTTTTGAATTGCTATAGCCTGCCACCATATCGAGCATTGATAGTTGCATCTAGCCTGGCAATACACTGTGTTTTTTAATTGCTTTAGCCTGCCACTATACCGTGCATAGATTGTTGCATCTAACCTGGCACTACATTGTGTTTTTTTTAGCTGCTTTAGCCTGCCACTATACCGTGCATTGATAGTTGCATCTAACCTGGCACTACATTGTGTATTTAATTGCTTTAGCCTGCCACTATACCGTGCATTGATAGTTGCATCTAGCCTAGCACTACACTGTGTTTTTTAATTGCTTTAGCCTGCCACTATACCATGCATTGATAGTTGCATCTAGCCTGGCACAACATTTTGTTTTTAATTGCTTTAACCTGCCTCTATACCGTGCATTGATAGTTGATCTAGCCTGGCACTACATTGTGTTTTTAATTGCTTTAACCTGCCACTATACCCTGCATTGATAGTTGCATCTAGCCTGGCACTACAATGTGTTTTTTTAGCTGCTTTAGCCTGCCACTATACTGTGCATTGATAGTTGCATCTAACCTGGCACTACATTGTGTTTTGAATTGCTTTAGCCTGCCACCATACCGTGCATTGATAGTTGCATCTAGCCTGGCACAATACTGTGTTTTGTGTTTTTTAATTGCTTTAGCCTGCCACTATACCGTGCATTGATAGTTGCATCTAGCCTGGCACTACAATGTGTTTTTTAGCTGCTTTAGCCTGCCACTATACCGTGCATTGATAGTTGCATCTAACCTGGCACTACATTGTGTTTTTAATTGCTTTAGCCTGCCACTATACCATGCATTGATAGTTGTATCTAGCCTGGCACTACAGTGTATTTTTTTTAGCTGCTTTAGCCTGCCACTTTACCGTGCATTGATAGTTGCATCTAAAATGGCACTACATTGTGTTTTTAATTGCTTTAGGCTGCCACTATACCGTGCATTGTTAGCTGCATCTAGCCTGGCACTACATTGTGTTTTTGTAGCTGCTTTAGCCTGCCACTATACCCTGCATTGATAGTAGCATCTAACCTGGCACTACATTGTGTTTTTAATTGCTTTAGTCTGCCACTATACCGTGCATTGATAGTTGCATCTAGCCTGGCACTACACTGTGTTTTTTTTAGCTGCTTTAGCCTGCCACTATACCGTGCATTGATAGTTGCATCTAGCCTGGCACTGCACTGTGTTTTTTTTTAGGTGATTTAGCCTGCCACCATACCGTGCATTGATAGTTGCATCTAGCCTGGCACTACATTGTGTTTTTAATTGCTTTAGACTGCCACTATACCCTGCATTGATAGTTGCATCTAGCCTGGCACTACAATGTGTTTTTTTTTAGCTGCTTTAGCCTGCCACTATACCGTGCATTGATAGTTGCATCTAACCTGGCACTACATTGTGTATTTAATTGCTTTAGCCTGCCACCATACCGTGCATTGATAGTTGCATCTAGCCTGGCACAATACTGTGTTTTTTTCTTTTTTAATTGCTTTAGCCTGCCACTATACCGTGCATTGATAGTTGCATCTAGCCTGCCACTACAATGTGTTTTTTAGCTGCTTTAGTCTGCCACTATACCGTGCATTGATAGTTGCATCTAACCTGGCACTACATTGTGTTTTTAATTGCTTTAGCCTGCCACTCTACCGTGCATTGATAGTTGCATCTAGCCTGGCACTACAATGTGTTTTTTTTAGCTTCTTTAGACTGCCACTATACCGTGCATTGATAGTTGCATCTAACCTGGCACTACATTGTGTTTTTAATTGCTTTAGCCTGCCACTATACCGTGCATTGATAGTTGCATCTAGCCTGGCACTACAATGTGTTTTTTTTAGCTTCTTTAGACTGCCACTATACCGTGCATTGATAGTTGCATCTAACCTGGCACTACATTGTGTTTTTAATTGCTTTAGCCTGCCACTATACCGTGCATTGATAGTTGCATCTAAAATGGCACTACATTGTGTTTTTAATTGCTTTAGGCTTCCACTATACCGTGCATTGATAGCTGCATCTAGCCTGGCACTACATTGTGTTTTTGTAGCTGCTTTAGCCTGCCACTATACCGTGCATTGATAGTTGCATCTAACCTGGCACTACATTGTATTTTTAATTGCTTTAGCCTGCCACTATACCGTGCATTGATAGTTGCATCTAGCCTGGCACTACACTGTGTTTTTTTTAGCTGCTTTAGCCTGCCACTATACCGTGCATTGATAGTTGCATCTAGCCTGGCACTGCACTGTGTTTTTTTTTAGGTGATTTAGCCTGCCACCATACCGTGCATTGATAGTTGCATCTAGCCTGGCACTACGCTGTGTTTTTTAATTGCTTTAGACTGCCACTATACCCTGCATTGATAGTTGCATCTAGCCTGGCACTACAATGTGTTTTTTTTTAGCTGCTTTAGCCTGCCACTATACCGTGCATTGATAGTTGCATCTAACCTGGCACTACATTGTGTATTTAATTGCTTTAGCCTGCCACCATACCGTGCATTGATAGTTGCATCTAGCCTGGCACAATACTGTGTTTTTTTCTTTTTTAATTGCTTTAGCCTGCCACTATACCGTGCATTGATAGTTGCATCTAGCCTGCCACTACAATGTGTTTTTTAGCTGCTTTAGTCTGCCACTATACCGTGCATTGATAGTTGCATCTAACCTGGCACTACATTGTGTTTTTAATTGCTTTAGCCTGCCACTCTACCGTGCATTGATAGTTGCATCTAGCCTGGCACTACAATGTGTTTTTTTTAGCTTCTTTAGACTGCCACTATACCGTGCATTGATAGTTGCATCTAACCTGGCACTACATTGTGTTTTTAATTGCTTTAGCCTGCCACTATACCGTGCATTGATAGTTGCATCTAGCCTGGCACTACAATGTGTTTTTTTTAGCTTCTTTAGACTGCCACTATACCGTGCATTGATAGTTGCATCTAACCTGGCACTACATTGTGTTTTTAATTGCTTTAGCCTGCCACTATACCGTGCATTGATAGTTGCATCTAAAATGGCACTACATTGTGTTTTTAATTGCTTTAGGCTTCCACTATACCGTGCATTGATAGCTGCATCTAGCCTGGCACTACATTGTGTTTTTGTAGCTGCTTTAGCCTGCCACTATACCGTGCATTGATAGTTGCATCTAACCTGGCACTACATTGTATTTTTAATTGCTTTAGCCTGCCACTATACCGTGCATTGATAGTTGCATCTAGCCTGGCACTACACTGTGTTTTTCTTAGCTGCTTTAGCCTGCCACTATACCGTGCATTGATAGTTGCATCTAGCCTGGCACTGCACTGTGTTTTTTTTTCGGTGATTTAGCCTGCCACCATACCGTGCATTGATAGTTGCATATAGCCTGGCACTACATTGTGTTTTTAATTGCTTTAACCTGCCACTATACCGTGCATTGATAGTTGCATCTAGCCTGGCACTACGCTGTGTTTTTTAATTGCTTTAGCCTGCCACTATATCGCGCATTGATAGTTGCATCTAGCCTGGCACTACACTGTGTTTTGTTTGGCTGCTTTAGCCTGCCACTATACCGTGCATTGATAGTTGCATCTAGCCTGGCACTAAAATGTGTTTTTTTTAGTTGTTTAGCCTGCCACTATACCATGCATTGATAGTTGCATCTAGCCTGGCACTACACTGTGTTTTTAATTGCTTTTTCCTGCTACTATACCGTGCATTGATAGTTTCATCTAGCCTGCCACTACACTGTGTTTTTTTTAGCTGCTTTAGCCTGCCACTATACTGTGCATTGATAGTTGCATCTAACCTGGCATTACATTGTGTTTTTAATTGCTTTAGCCTGCCACTATACCGTGCATTGATAGCTGCATCTAGCCTAGCACTACACTGTGTTTTATTTAGCTGCTTTAGCCTGCCACTATACCGTGCATTGATAGTTGCATCTAACCTGGCACTACATTGTGTTTTTAATTGCTTTATCCTGCCACTATACCGTGCATTGATAGCTGCATCTAGCCTGGCACTAAAATGTGTTTTTTTTTAGCTGCTTTAGCCTGCCACTATACCGTGCATTGATAGTTGCATCTAACCTGGCACTGCATTGTGTTTTTAATTGCTTTAGCCTGCCACTATACCATGCATTGATAGTTGCATCTAGCCTGGCACTACACTGTGTTTTTTTTAGCTGCTTTAGCCTGCCACTATACCGTGCATTGATAGTTGCATCTAGCCTGGCACTACAATGTGTTTCTTTTTTAGCTGCTTTAGCCTGCCACTATACCGTGCATTGATAGTTGCATCTAACCTGGCACTACATTGTGTTTTGAATTGCTATAGCCTGCCACCATATCGAGCATTGATAGTTGCATCTAGCCTGGCAATACACTGTGTTTTTTAATTGCTTTAGCCTGCCACTATACCGTGCATAGATTGTTGCATCTAACCTGGCACTACGTTGTGTTTTTTTTAGCTGCTTTAGCCTGCCACTATACCGTGCATTGATAGTTGCATCTAACCTGGCACTACATTGTGTATTTAATTGCTTTAGCCTGCCACTATACCGTGCATTGATAGTTGCATCTAGCCTAGCACTACACTGTGTTTTTTAATTGCTTTAGCCTGCCACTATACCATGCATTGATAGTTGCATCTAGCCTGGCACAACATTGTGTTTTTAATTGCTTTAACCTGCCTCTATACCGTGCATTGATAGTTGATCTAGCCTGGCACTACATTGTGTTTTTAATTGCTTTAACCTGCCACTATACCCTGCATTGATAGTTGCATCTAGCCTGGCACTACAATGTGTTTTATTAGCTGCTTTAGCCTGCCACTATACCGTGCATTGATAGTTGCATCTAACCTGGCACTACATTGTGTTTTGAATTGCTTTAGCCTGCCACCATACCGTGCATTGAAAGTTGCATCTAGCCTGGCACAATACTGTGTTTTGTGTTTTTTAATTGCTTTAGCCTGCCACTATACCGTGCATTGATAGTTGCATCTAGCCTGGCACTACAATGTGTTTTTTAGCTGCTTTAGCCTGCCACTATACCGTGCATTGATAGTTGCATCTAACCTGGCACTACATTGTGTTTTTAATTGCTTTAGCCTGCCACTATACCGTGCATTGATAGTTGTATCTAGCCTGGCACTACAATGTATTTTTTTTAGCTGCTTTAGCCTGCCACTTTACCGTGCATTGATAGTTGCATCTAAAATGGCACTACATTGTGTTTTTAATTGCTTTAGGCTGCCACTATACCGTGCATTGATAGCTGCATCTAGCCTGGCACTACATTGTGTTTTTGTAGCTGCTTTAGCCTGCCACTATACCGTGCATTGATAGTAGCATCTAACCTGGCACTACATTGTGTTTTTAATTGCTTTAGTCTGCCACTATACCGTGCATTGATAGTTGCATCTAGCCTGGCACTACACTGTGTTTTTTTTTAGCTGCTTTAGCCTGCCACTATACCGTGCATTGATAGTTGCATCTAGCCTGGCACTGCACAGTGTTTTTTTTTAGGTGATTTAGCCTGCCACCATACCGTGCATTGATAGTTGCATCTAGCCTGGCACTACATTGTGTTTTTAATTGCTTTAACCTGCCACTATACCGTGCATTGATAGTTGCATCTAGCCTGGCACTACGCTGTGTTTTTTAATTGCTTTAGACTGCCACTATACCCTGCATTGATAGTTGCATCTAGCCTGGCACTACAATGTGTTTTTTTTTAGCTGCTTTAGCCTGCCACTATACCGTGCATTGATAGTTGCATCTAACCTGGCACTACGTTGTGTATTTAATTGCTTTAGCCTGCCACCATACCGTGCATTGATAGTTGCATCTAGCCTGGCACAATACTGTGTTTTTTTCTTTTTTAATTGCTTTAGCCTGCCACTATACCGTGCATTGATAGTTGCATCTAGCCTGCCACTACAATGTGTTTTTTAGCTGCTTTAGTCTGCCACTATACCGTGCATTGATAGTTGCATCTAACCTGGCACTACATTGTGTTTTTAATTGCTTTAGCCTGCCACTATACCGTGCATTGATAGTTGCATCTAGCCTGGCACTACAATGTGTTTTTTTTAGCTTCTTTAGACTGCCACTATACCGTGCATTGATAGTTGCATCTAACCTGGCACTACATTGTGTTTTTAATTGCTTTAGCTTGCCACTATACCGTGCATTGATAGTTGTATCTAGCCTGGCACTACAATGTATTTTTTTTAGCTGCTTTAGCCTGCCACTATACCGTGCATTGATAGTTGCATCTAAAATGGCACTACATTGTGTTTTTAATTGCTTTAGGCTTCCACTATACCGTGCATTGATAGCTGCATCTAGCCTGGCACTACATTGTGTTTTTGTAGCTGCTTTAGCCTGCCACTATACCGTGCATTGATAGTTGCATCTAACCTGGCACTACATTGTGTTTTTAATTGCTTTAGCCTGCCACTATACCGTGCATTGATAGTTGCATCTAGCCTGGCACTACACTGTGTTTTTCTTAGCTGCTTTAGCCTGCCACTATACCGTGCATTGATAGTTGCATCTAGCCTGGCACTGCACTGTGTTTTTTTTTTAGGTGATTTAGCCTGCCACCATACCGTGCATTGATAGTTGCATCTAGCCTGGCACTACATTGTGTTTTTAATTGCTTTAACCTGCCACTATACCGTGCATTGATAGTTGCATCTAGCCTGGCACTACGCTGTGTTTTTTAATTGCTTTAGCCTGCCACTATATCGCGCATTGATAGTTGCATCTAGCCTGGCACTACACTGTGTTTTGTTTGGCTGCTTTAGCGTGCCACTATACCGTGCATTGATAGTTGCATCTAGCCTGGCACTAAAATGTGTTTTTTTTAGTTGTTTAGCCTGCCACTATACCATGCATTGATAGTTGCATCTAGCCTGGCACTACACTGTGTTTTTAATTGCTTTTGCCTGCTACTATACCGTGCATTGATAGTTTCATCTAGCCTGGCACTACACTGTGTTTTTTAGCTGCTTTAGCCTGCCACTATACTGTGCATTGATAGTTGCATCTAACCTGGCAATACATTGTGTTTTTAATTGCTTTAGCCTGCCACTATACCGTGCATTGATAGCTGCATCTAGCCTAGCACTACACTGTGTTTTATTTAGCTGCTTTAGCCTGCCACTATACCGTGCATTGATAGTTGCATCTAACCTGGCACTACATTGTGTTTTTAATTGCTTTATCCTGCCACTATACCGTGCATTGATAGCTGCATCTAGCCTGGCACTAAAATAAGTTTTTTTTTAGCTGCTTTAGCCTGCCACTATACCGTGCATTGATAGTTGCATCTAACCTGGCACTGCATTGTGTTTTTAATTCCTTTAGCCTGCCACTATACCATGCATTGATAGTTGCATCTGGCCTGGCACAACACTGTGTTTTTTTTAGCTGCTTTAGCCTGCCACTATACCGTGCATTGATAGTTGCATCTAGCCTGGCACTACAATGTGTTTCTTTTTTAGCTGCTTTAGCCTGCCACTATACCGTGCATTGATAGTTGCATCTAACCTGGCACTACATTGTGTTTTGAATTGCTATAGCCTGCCACCATATCGAGCATTGATAGTTGCATCTAGCCTGGCAATACACTGTGTTTTTTAATTGCTTTAGCCTGCCACTATACCGTGCATAGATTGTTGCATCTAACCTGGCACTACATTGTGTTTTTTTTAGCTGCTTTAGCCTGCCACTATACCGTGCATTGATAGTTGCATCTAACCTGGCACTACATTGTGTATTTAATTGCTTTAGCCTGCCACTATACCGTGCATTGATAGTTGCATCTAGCCTAGCACTACACTATGTTTTTTAATTGCTTTAGCCTGCCACTATACCATGCATTGATAGTTGCATCTAGCCTGGCACAACATTGTGTTTTTAATTGCTTTAACCTGCCTCTATACCGTGCATTGATAGTTGATCTAGCCTGGCACTACATTGTGTTTTTAATTGCTTTAACCTGCCACTATACCCTGCATTGATAGTTGCATCTAGCCTGGCACTACAATGTGTTTTTTTAGCTGCTTTAGCCTGCCACTATACCGTGCATTGATAGTTGCATCTAACCTGGCACTACATTGTGTTTTTAATTGCTTTATCCTGCCACTATACCGTGCATTGATAGCTGCATCTAGCCTGGCACTAAAATGTGTTTTTTTTAGCTGCTTTAGCCTGCCACTATACCGTGCATTGATAGTTGCATCTAACCTGGCACTGCATTGTGTTTTTAATTCCTTTAGCCTGCCACTATACCATGCATTGATAGTTGCATCTGGCCTGGCACTACACTGTGTTTTTTTTAGCTGCTTTAGCCTGCCACTATACCGTGCATTGATAGTTGCATCTAGCCTGGCACTACAATGTGTTTCTTTTTTAGCTGCTTTAGCCTGCCACTATACCGTGCATTGATAGTTGCATCTAACCTGGCACTACATTGTGTTTTGAATTGCTATAGCCTGCCACCATATCGAGCATTGATAGTTGCATCTAGCCTGGCAATACATTGTGTTTTTTAATTGCTTTAGCCTGCCACTATACCGTGCATAGATTGTTGCATCTAACCTGGCACTACATTGTGTTTTTTTTAGCTGCTTTAGCCTGCCACTATACCGTGCATTGATAGTTGCATCTAACCTGGCACTACATTGTGTATTTAATTGCTTTAGCCTGCCACTATACCGTGCATTGATAGTTGCATCTAGCCTAGCACTACACTATGTTTTTTAATTGCTTTAGCCTGCCACTATACCATGCATTGATAGTTGCATCTAGCCTGGCACAACATTGTGTTTTTAATTGCTTTAACCTGCCTCTATACCGTGCATTGATAGTTGATCTAGCCTGGCACTACATTGTGTTTTTAATTGCTTTAACCTGCCACTATACCCTGCATTGATAGTTGCATCTAGCCTGGCACTACAATGTGTTTTTTTAGCTGCTTTAGCCTGCCACTATACCGTGCATTGATAGTTGCATCTAACCTGGCACTACATTGTGTTTTGAATTGCTTTAGCCTGCCACCATACCGTGTATTGATAGTTGCATCTAGCCTGGCACAATACTGTGTTTTGTGTTTTTTAATTGCTTTAGCCTGCCACTATACCGTGCATTGATAGTTGCATCTAGCCTGGCACTACAATGTGTTTTTTAGCTGCTTTAGCCTGCCACTATACCGTGCATTGATAGTTGCATCTAACCTGGCACTACATTGTGTTTTTAATTGCTTTAGCCTGCCACTATACCGTGCATTGATAGTTGCATCTAGCCTGGCACTACAATGTGTTTTTTTTTAGCCTCTTTAGACTGCCACTATACCGTGCATTGATAGTTGCATCTAACCTGGCACTACATTGTGTTTTTAATTGCTTTAGCCTGCCACTATACCGTGCATTGATAGTTGTATCTAGCCTGGCACTACAATGTATTTTTTTTAGCTGCTTTAGCCTGCCACTATACCGTGCATTGATAGTTGCATCTAACCTGGCACTACATTGTGTTTTTAATTGCTTTAGGCTGCCACTATACCGTGCATTGATAGCTGCATCTAGCCTGGCACTGCATTGTGTTTTTAATTGCTTTAACCTGCCACTATACCGTGCATTGATAGTTGCATCTAGCCTGGCACTACATTGTGTTTTTTAATTGCTTTAACCTGCCACTATACCGTGCATTGATAGTTGCATCTAACCTGGCACTACATTGTGTTTTTAATTGCTTTAGCCTGCCACTATACCGTGCATTGATAGTTGCATCTAGCCTGGCACTACACTGTGTTTTTTAATTGCTTTAGCCTGCCACTATACCGTGCATTGATAGTTGCATCTAACCTGGCACTACATTGTGTTTTAATTGCTTTAGCCTGCCACTATACCGTGCATTGATAGCTGCATCTAGCCTGGCACTACACTGTATTTTTTAATTGCTTTAGCCTGCCACTATACCGTGCATTGATAGTTGCATCTAGCCTGGCACTACAATGTGTTTTTTGTTAGCTGCTTTAGCCTGCCACCATACCGTGCATTGATAGTTGCATCTAGCCTGGCACTACAATGTGTTTTTTAGCTGCTTTAGCCTGCCACTATACCGTGCATTGATAGCTGCATATAACCTGGCACTACATTGTGTTTTTAATTGCTTTAGCCTGCCACTATACCGTGCATTGATAGTTGCATCTAGCCTGGCACTACAATGTGTTTTTTAGCTGCTTTAGCCTGCCACTATACCGTGCATTGATAGTTGCATCTAACCTGGCACTACATTGTGTTTTTAATTGCTTTAGCCTGCCACTATACCGTGCATTGATAGCTGCATCTAGCCTGGCACTACAATCTGTTTTTTTAGCTTCTTTAGACTGCCACTATACCGTGCATTGATAGTTGCATCTAACCTGGCACTACATTGTGTTTTTAATTGCTTTAGCCTGCCACTATACCGTGCATTGATAGTTGTATCTAACCTGGCACTACAATGTATTTTTTTTAGCTGCTTTAGCCTGCCACTATACCGTGCATTGATAGTTGCATCTAACCTGGCACTACATTGTGTTTTTAATTGCTTTAGGCTGCCACTATACCGTGCATTGATAGCTGCATCTAGCCTGGCACTACATTGTGTTTTTAATTGCTTTAACCTGCCACTATACCGTGCATTGATAGTTGCATCTAGCCTGGCACTACATTGTGTTTTTTAATTGCTTTAGACTGCCACTATACCGTGCATTGATAGTTGCATCTAACCTGGCACTACATTGTGTGTTTAATTGCTTTAGCCTGCCACTATACCGTGCATTGATAGTTGCATCTAGCCTGGCACTACACTGTGTTTTTTAATTGCTTTAGCCTGCCACTATACCGTGCATTGATAGTTGCATCTAACCTGGCACTACATTGTGTTTTTAATTGCTTTAGCCTGCCACTATACCGTGCATTGATAGCTGCATCTAGCCTGGCACTACTCTGTGTTTTTTAGTTGCTTTAGCCTGCCACTATACCGTGCATTCATAGTTGCATCTAGCCTGGCACTACAATGTGTTTTTTGTTAGCTGCTTTAGCCTGCCACCATACCGTGCATTGATAGTTGCATTTAGCCTGGCACTACACTGTGTTTTTTAATTGCTTTAGCCTGCCACTATACTGTGCATTGATAGCTGCATCTAGCCTGGCACTACACTGTGTTTTTTAATTGCTTTAGCCTGCCACTATACCGTGCATTGATAGTTGCATCTAACCTGGCAAAACATTGTGTTTTTAATTGCTTTAGCCTGCCACTATACCGTGCATTGATAGTTGAATCTAGCCTGGCACTACATTGTGTTTTTAATTGATTTAACCTGCCACTATACCGTGCATTGATAGTTGCATCTAGCCTGGCACTACACTGTTTTTTTTACCTGCTTTAGCCTGCCACTATACCGTGCATTGATAGTTGCATCTAACCTGCCACTACATTGTGTTTTTAATTGCTCTAGCCTGCCACTATACCGTGCATTGATAGTTGCATCTAGCCTGGCACTGCACTGTCTTTTTTTTGGCTGATTTAGCCTGCCACCATACCGTGCATTGATAGTTGCATCTAGCCTGGCACTACATTGTGTTTTTAATTGCTTTAACCTGCCACTATACCGTGCATTGATAGTTGCATCTAGCCTGGCACTACGCTGTGTTTTTTAATTGCTTTAGCCTGCCACTATATCGTGCATTGATAGTTGCATCTAACCTGGCACTACATTGTGTTTTTAATTGCTTTAGCCTGCCACTATACCGCGCATTGATAGTTGCATCTAGCCTGGCACTACACTGTGTTTTTTTTGGCTGCTTTAGCCTGCCACTATACCGTGCATTGATAGTTGCATCTAGCCTGGCACTAAAATGTGTTTTTTTTAGCTGCTTTAGCCTGCCACTATACCATGCATTGATAGTTGCATCTAGCCTGGCACTACACTGTGTTTTTAATTGCTTTTGCCTGCCACTATACCGTGCATTGATAGTTGCATCTAGCCTGGCACTACACTGTGTTTTTTAATTGCTTTAGCCTGCCACTATACCGTGCATTGATAGTTTCATCTAGCCTGGCACTACACTGTGTTTTTTTTAGCTGCTTTAGCCTGCCACTATACCGTGCATTGATTGTTGCATCTAACCTGGCACTACATTGTGTTTTTAATTGCTTTAGCCTGCCACTATACCGTGCATTGATAGCTGCATCTAGCCTGGCACTACACTGTGTTTTTTTTAGCTGCTTTAGCCTGCCACTATACCGTGCATTGATAGTTGCATCTAACCTGGCACTACATTGTGTTTTTAATTGCTTTAGCCTGCCACTATACAGTGCATTGATAGCTGCATCTAGCCTGGCACTACACTGTGTTTTTTAACTGCTTTAGCCTGCCACTATACCGTGCATTGATAGTTGCATCTAACCTGGCACTACATTGTGTTTTTAATTGCTTTAGCCTGCCACTATACCATGCATTGATAGTTGCATCTAGCCTGGCACTACACTGTGTTTTTTTTAGCTGCTTTAGACGGCCACTATACCGTGCATTGATAGTTGCATCTAACCTGGCACTACAATGTATTTTTTTTAGCTGCTTTAGCCCGCCACTATACCGTGCATTGATAGTTGCATCTAACCTGGCACTACATTGTGTTTTTAATTGCTTTAGGCTGCCACTATACCGTGCATTGATAGCTGCATCTAGCCTGGCACTACATTGTGTTTTTAATTGCTTTAACCTGCCACTATACCGTGCATTGATAGTTGCATCTAGCCTGGCACTACATTGTGTTTTTTAATTGCTTTAGACTGCCACTATACCGTGCATTGATAGCTGCATCTAACCTGGCACTACATTGTGTTTTTAATTGCTTTAGCCTGCCACTATACCGTGCATTGATAGTTGCATCTAGCCTGGCACTACACTGTGTTTTTTAATTGCTTTAGCCTGCCACTATACCGTGCATTGATAGTTGCATCTAACCTGGCACTACATTGTGTTTTTAATTGCTTTAGCCTGCCACTATACCGTGCATTGATAGCTGCATCTAGCCTGGCACTACACTGTGTTTTTTAATTGCTTTAGCATGCCACTATACCGTGCATTGATAGTTGCATCTAGCTTGGCACTACAATGTGTTTTTTGTTAGCTGCTTTAGCCTGCCACCATACCGTGCATTGATAGTTGCATTTAGCCTGGCACTACACAGTGTTTTTTAATTGCTTTAGCCTGCCACTATACCGTGCATTGATAGCTGCATCTAGCCTGGCACTACACTGTGTTTTTTAATTGCTTTAGCCTGCCACTATACCGTGCATTGATAGTTGCATCTAACCTGGCAAAACATTGTGTTTTTAATTGCTTTAGCCTGCCACTATACCGTGCATTGATAGTTGAATCTAGCCTGGCACTACATTGTGTTTTTAATTGCTTTAACCTGCCACTATACCGTGCATTGATAGTTGCATCTAGCCTGGCACTACACTGTTTTTTTACCTGCTTTAGCCTGCCACCATACCGTGCATTGATAGTTGCATCTAGCCTGGCACTACAATGTGTTTTTTAGCTGCTTTAGCCTGCCACTATACCGTGCATTGATAGCTGCATATAACCTGGCACTACATTGTGTTTTTAATTGCTTTAGCCTGCCACTATACCGTGCATTGATAGTTGCATCTAGCCTGGCACTACAATGTGTTTCTTTTTTAGCTGCTTTAGCCTGCCACTATACCGTGCATTGATAGTTGCATCTAACCTGGCACTACATTGTGTTTTGAATTGCTATAGCCTGCCACCATACCGTGCATTGATAGTTGCATCTAGCCTGGCAATACACTGTGTTTTTTAATTGCTTTAGCCTGCCACTATACCGTGCATAGATTGTTGCATCTAGCCTGGCACTACAATGTATTTTTTTTAGCTGCTTTAGCCTGCCACTATACCGTGCATTGATAGTTGCATCTAACCTGGCACTACATTGTGTTTTTATTTGCTTTAGGCTGCCACTATACCGTGCATTGATAGCTGCATCTAGCCTGGCACTACATTGTGTTTTTAATTGCTTTAACCTGCCACTATACCGTGCATTGATAGTTGCATCTAGCCTGGCACTACATTGTGTTTTTTAATTGCTTTAGCCTGCCACTATACCGTGCATTGATAGTTGCATCTAACCTGGCACTACATTGTGTTTTAATTGCTTTAGCCTGCCACTATACCGTGCATTGATAGCTGCATCTAGCCTGGCACTACACTGTATTTTTTAATTGCTTTAGCCTGCCACTATACCGTGCATTGATAGTTGCATCTAGCCTGGCACTACAATGTGTTTTTTGTTAGCTGCTTTAGCCTGCCACCATACCGTGCATTGATAGTTGCATCTAGCCTGGCACTACAATGTGTTTTTTAGCTGCTTTAGCCTGCCACTATACCGTGCATTGATAGCTGCATATAACCTGGCACTACATTGTGTTTTTAATTGCTTTAGCCTGCCACTATACCGTGCATTGATAGTTGCATCTAGCCTGGCACTACAATGTGTTTTTTAGCTGCTTTAGCCTGCCACTATACCGTGCATTGATAGTTGCATCTAACCTGGCACTACATTGTGTTTTTAATTGCTTTAGCCTGCCACTATACCGTGCATTGATAGCTGCATCTAGCCTGGCACTACAATCTGTTTTTTTTAGCTTCTTTAGACTGCCACTATACCGTGCATTGATAGTTGCATCTAACCTGGCACTACATTGTGTTTTTAATTGCTTTAGCCTGCCACTATACCGTGCATTGATAGTTGTATCTAACCTGGCACTACAATGTATTTTTTTTAGCTGCTTTAGCCTGCCACTATACCGTGCATTGATAGTTGCATCTAACCTGGCACTACATTGTGTTTTTAATTGCTTTAACCTGCCACTATACCGTGCATTGATAGTTGCATCTAGCCTGGCACTACATTGTG